>NC_137435.1:32812500-33485000 GCF_964374335.1 Astatotilapia calliptera
TTTCCAAAAGAAATTTCTAGAAGTTCAGAACAGTAAAATTCCCGCTTTTTAGAATGAATTAGAAGATAATTCTTACGTAGTTAAACTAAAATACTCTTTGAGAGTTAATATATAAACTCTTAACACCAAGTGTTAAATTATCAACTCCAGACAGATTTGGTGTTTAACACTAAATCAGAGTTAACGTACCAACTCTCCAAAAAGAGTTAAATTAACACTCTCTGGTGTGGACCCATATAGACACTTTAATAGTGTTGAAATCAAATCCGACAGTGTTAATTTGGACATGCTGGATTTGCTGTGTACCCTCATCAAAGGACGCCCTGTCAGGGTTGATCAGGCCTTGGAGTGTGTCACTGATTAATGTTAAACTGTTTTTTCTCTTCTACTTTCTTCTTTTTTAATTTTCTACAATTTAATTTCTTCTATCAATTCACTGCAAAACGAAAAGTAATACTTAACTATTGAATATTTAAAGAGCCTCACTTCTTGTGTCTCTCGGTTAGCTGACTGCCTTAGGTGCCTAAGTGATGTCAGCCCTATTTAGCCATAGCCAGTGATTGGTCCGCTCAGCAGTGTTAGCTAATTCTCTCATAGCCTGCTGTTGTGCCCGTCCTCTGACTCCAGACTCTCTAAGCAGTTTTGCTGTTGTACTGGCAACAAAGCCCCTGCACCCCACTTCCACCAGGTGCACCTCGATCTTCCTACCTCTGTCCTCTGCCTCAGCTGCCAAATTGGCATACCGCAAACACGTCCTCAATTGCATCCTCCCACGGTACCGTCAGATCAATGACATATGAAAGTTTTTGGGAGTTAGACCACAGGTCGCAGAGCTGACTGCCTTAGGTGCCCAAGTGATGTCAGTCCACTTGCATCTGCCAATCCCCGGCAACCTTCAGGAGGCTCAGGTCCAGGGTTGAAGGGCTAGTCCTCGGCTTGTATACCTCCCAGACAAATGTTGATGGATACTAACGCTCCTCTTGGTTCACGAAAGGTTGGGCGATCGTGGCTCAAGGTTTGACAGTTCGTCTTGTAATCGGAAGGTCCCGGTTCGAGCCCCGGCTCCAACAGTCTCGGTTGTTGCGTCCTTGTTGCGTTTTATCCCACACACACTTGAGAATTTTACCAATACTTTTTTAACTACATGTTCCTCGATTCTTAACACTGTTGCACCTATCAAACACAAACGCCCCAGAACCTACTCGCAATGCTGGTTAAACGACTCTGTCCGTGTTCTACGGCGTTTGTGCAGGCGCGATGAGAGGAGGTGGAGGAATGATAGACTCCAGTCATCATATGACATTTTACGTATTAGCCGCTCGAAATTCCAATCTGCTGCCAGAATGGCTAAAGCAGCCTTCTTCGCTAAGATTATTACTTCTAATGGTGACAATCCTCGCATCCTATTTAAAATTTTTAACTCAGTGGTGAATCCTCGTCCCTCTATGCCACTCTCGTGCTCCCCAGGTCTCTGTGAAAAATTTTCAAACTACTTTCTAGATAAAGTTTTATCTCTTAGATCTACGCTTCCTTTGGTGACTGACAGTATGTCTAATTCTGACTGTTCTGCTGCCTTACATCAATTTGAATTAATTTCACTTCCCACCCTGAAGCGTATAACTGAGAAACTAAACAATACTAATTGTGTACATGATGTTCTTCCATCTCGTATAGTCAAGGATTGTTTTAATGTAATTGGACCCTGTCTATTGTCTATATTGAACCTCTCCTTGCTTTCTGGTTATGTACCTTCAGTTCTTAAACATGCATTTATTCAACCCGTTTTAAAGAAAAATAACCTGGATCATAGTGATTTTGCCAACTATAGACCGATTTCCAAGCTTCCTTTCTTGGCTAAAATCCTTGAGAAGGTGGTTCTACTTCAACTGCAGACCTACCTGGACGAGAATAATATAAATGATAAATTCCAATCAGCCTTTAAACAACATCATAGCACTGAATCAGCGCTGCTTCGTGTTTTTAATGATCTTTTACTTATGGCTGATAATGGTCGTCCTTCTGTTTTAGTTCTATTGGATCTTTCATCTGCATTTGATATGGTTGACCATAACATCCTAGTCGCAAGATTAGAGCACTCTGTTGGCATTAAGGGCACTGCCTTGGACTGGTTCAAATCTTACCTCTCCAATCGGCTTTCTTCGGTACATCTGGCCTCATCTTCCTCTTCCCCTGTACCTGTTTGCTGTGGTGTCCCCCAGGGTTCTGTGTTAGGCCCGACCCTTTTCTCACTGTATATGCTTCCTTTAAGCGCTATCTTTGAGAAATACCACATTGCTTTTCACTATTATGCGGATGACATCCAGATTTATTTTGAGTTACATGATGATCTCGCTTTATCTTTAAATAACTTTCGTGAGTGCATGAGTGAGGTCAAGAAATGGCTGTTGGCAAATACTCTTATTCTCAATGAAAAAAAGACTGAAATCATGATTTTTGGCAGTAATGCCCTTCGCGCCAAACTTCAAGATGCCTTTGGCTTTCTTACTAGTTCTTTCTCTGATACTGTCAGGAATCTGGGTGTCTTGTTTGACAGCTCCTTTAAACTTGATAAACAGGTGTCTGCTGTTGTCAGATCTAGTTTTTATCAGCTTCGTCTCATCTCCAGGGCCAGACACTATATCCCGTATAATGACTTAGAAAAGCTCATTCATGCTTTTGTAACGTCAAGACTAGATTACTGTAACTCACTCTATTCTGGTCTCCATGTTACCCTTCTACATAGATTACAGACAGTTCAGAATGCTGCGGCACGTATTCTAACTAAAACCAAGAAGTTTGACCATATTACTCCGGTTCTTGCTGAGCTGCATTGGCTGCCTATCAAATACCGTATTCAATTTAAAATTTTGCTGCTTACTTTTAAAATTATCAATAATACTGCGCCAACCTATCTTAAGGAACTTTTAAACCCTTATGTCCCTGCCAGGGCTTTAAGGTCATCCTCGCAGTTATTGTTAGTTCAGCCCAGATCTCAGTTGAAATCTAGAGGCGATCGATCGTTTGCCTTTGCTGCACCTGAGTTATGGAACAGCCTCCCGATTGGCATTCGGGAGTCTGATTCTATTTTTTCTTTTAAAGCACGCCTTAAAACGTATCTTTTTGAACTTGCCTTCTCTACCCGTTAAATGCTGACTGTTAACTGCGACCTATTGCATTAACTTTTTACTATTCCTTCATTCTTGGTGTTCTCTATCATGCGGCACTGGGTCTGCTATAATCTATGTGCTGCAGTCCATTTTATTAGTGGCTTTCTACTGTGAACATTGTCTGCTGTTCTTATTATATTTGATATTAATGCTCTTAACTGTATTATTTTGCTCTTAACTGTATTATTTTATTGTTTTTTGTAAAGCACTTTGGTATGCCTAAGGCTTTTAATGTGCTCTATAAATAAAGGTTGTTGTTGTTGGGCAAGACACTTCACCCGTTGCCTACTGGTGGTGGTCAGAGGGCCCGGTGACACCAGTGTCCAGCAGCCTCACCTCTGTCAGTGCGCCCCAGGGCAGCTGTGGCTACTATGTAGCTTACCATCACCAGTGTGTGAATGACTGAATGTAGTATAAAGCGCTTTGGGGTCCTTAAGGACTAAGTAAAACGCTAACAAATACAGGCCATTTGATGGATTTCCTCTTGCACTCAGCTTTCTCAGCTAGACACCTGAGGACCTGGTTGTGTCTCCATCTGTATCTGCCTTGAGTAAGGCTTGTCCTGCAACCAACCAAGATGTGCTTGAGCGTTGCTGGGGACAAGATGGGCCTTTTCCAAACCACAGCTGCAGATTTATCGGGGAAGGCAGCACATCATATGTGGCTGGAATGATGAAACTTAGCCTATGAGCCTCCATTCCACAGATTTCACTCCATGGGAGTTTCCTCTTTTCAGCACTCTCCCAATTCATCCAGCAATCCTGCTTGGCCAGCGCTACAGCTATGGCATACATGGCTGTTTCCTCCAATCGACGCACCGCCTCCACCACAATTTTTTGACATTTGGCTATAGATGCCTGTTGCCAGAGAGGTGTTAATGCACCAAGACCAAATCCTCCTCTCCCCTATTGGATGTGACCCACTACGTGACATTGGTAAAGAGCAGATTTGGCCTCTAGGCACAGCTGTGGCTGGGGTCCACTTCCCCCCTGTTGCTAGGTTGGGAGCAGCACCACAACAATAGCTTTCAACTGTCTCACTGAGGTTTTTTTAATCTGTTTCTTACATGGCTCAATTGTGAGTTTTCCAATTCAATAAATCAACTGTTGATATTACTGCACAATATTGTGTTTTTCTTCATAAAGTTGTTCTTTGTTTTTCTTAAGCTTAAATTACATCTAACACAATGAAACCGACATTTTATGTCAGGAATTAACTCTGGAATTATCGAGCTGAGAATCAAAATGAAATTAGAATAAAACAACACTTCTCAAAGTTTGACATAATTAAGTTCAAAATGAAATAAACAAAGTCTTGCCTCTAAGCGTTTAAAGCAAGTTTAAATGAAATATAATTTGTCTCTGGGCACCATCATTAGAATAGAATAGAATTCAACTTTATTGTCATTGCACATGTCACAGGTACAGGGCAACAAAATGCAGTTAAAGAGAAGATAGGGCATCACATTTAAGTATCTATTCTACTCTTGCAGTTCACCAACAGTGTTTTCAATTTTTATCCTCACTACCACACTATAGGAATTAGTTGATTAGTTTACTTGTAGAACTATGTGAAATTAAAACAAAACAAACAAACAAACAGAAAAGCAGAAGTCGCCACGGTATTTTTTGTATTATTTCTTCCACTCAGAACGTGTTATGCTTGCTGAGATCAAGCAAGCAAAACGTGTCAATCTAAGTGCGTTAAAGTCCTGACCATATTTTCGGTTTTGCCGTTTTGAATGGCACTGCAAGCATACAAAGCTCTGTAAAGAAAAGAAGAAAAGCAGTACAAATATGGGGCATGTCTGATGTCAGATACAAAGAAAAATTATTAAAGAGTCCAGTGGGAGCAAAAGGAGCGCAATTTTCCTTATTATGCGGAGTTTGGCGGAAACGTCTCACAATTTAAACTCCAGCGGCGGTCTTACGCATGGAAATGCAACCTGTCAAACTGGAAAACTTTTTGGTGTTTATGTTGTTTAAAGAAATGTCCTAAAAGCCACGCCCAAAACACAACTGTTTCCCTGTAAGTCTAACACGCCGACAGATGTGGGGGCTCCGTCGTTGGAAAGCGACAGCAGAAGAGTTGCGGACCCGCAGGTACGTAGGTCCACTTTTACGTATGGGAGATCGGGAAAAAGGAAGGCTTCCTGAATAAAGATACGCAAAGTAGATTACAGAGTATATTTGAAGAGATTGTCTGACTGAGCACAGTCCAAGCTGCAGTTAGGCGCAGAAACTTTAGTTTAAACCCCTCTTGTAGCTTGTAATCCGTCTTATCAAACACGCTTCTGACTGCATGGGCACAAATTGGCCTTTTTCGCGTTTAAAATGACGTTGTTTCATTAAGGCTACATTTAGACGAATTTAGTAAGTTTCCAAAACAAATAATAATAATAATAATGATAAGAAGAAGAAAAATAACTATAGCTATTAGGTTAAAACGCAAACTGCCAGCAAGACCTTCGGACGAGTACGCTCATAACTCAGGAGCAGGTTATGTTCAGACTTTCGGTTTAAAATCGACCAGAAGCGCCACGTTTGACTGATTTGTTTATTTACTATGTGTGGTAATAGCATGTTTTAAGCGCAGCACAGTAGCACATCCAGCGATAAAGTAATTAACTGGAATTAAAATATTTATTTTACCGGTCTGAGAATCCCAAGACTAACGGCAGCAGTAATCTCTTGTCTTATTTCTATGAATGGAAATACGTTTGTAAAATGTGGGAGCTTGCAGAATAAAAAAAAGAAAGAAAGAAATGCGAACTTATATTTTGAAACTTTTACTTTTAAACATATTTTACATGCTTGTGTGTTTGTTTTATTTTAATTTGGAGTTACTGAAAAAAATATTCACAAATGTCTAGGTTGATACTTTCACAAATATACTGAGAGCTGCAAACTTGTGATTTGAATATTAATAATTTTTATTTCCCTTTTTACTACCTCATAAATCACAAATTCACACATTGACTTTTGACTTTGGCAACACTTCTTGCAAGGAAAGTTTTGCAAAACTCAAACTAATAGCTGCATTCATTAAGTGTTTTGTTGTCTTTTAAACGTGTCTCAGAAGTAGGCGACAAACAAAAAAAGCGTCACGTTTCATTAAAAGACCCATCAGACATCTGACTAACTGGCATCAGACTAAAAGGTTTCAGCCAAAACTTGGTTAGACTAAAAGGTCTCAGACAAAAGAGCATCAGACTGGTAACGGCCTAGGAGAAAGCTTGGTAGTATTGAGGTAAGTATTCAGTGTATCCCATTTATTTATGTAGTAATACAAATATTCCAGAAATGGGTCTATTATGGTATGTTATAATGTACACGGTATGAAGTATGTTGTGAATATTCTATAACTATAAGTATGTACAGGCTGTAGTGAGTACAAGCTATGTACAGGCTATGAACAGGATATAAATATGAAAAACTATACAGAATATGAAATAAATAACTTTACAGAATCTGAGATATACAGCTATATAGAAATGGGAACTATGCAAGTTGTAAACAGTTGTAGGATTAAAGATTATCGAATGTACAGAATGATTATTTACACAGAGCTATACAGTAGTGCAGTTAAGATAAGTGAGGGTGTAGATAGTTTCTACAGAGGCTATATAAAGTGCTAGTGGTTGTGAGTGGTGGTTCAGTCCATGTTATTATTGTGTGTTTGAGGGTACAGTTGTCCATTGTGGGTGTGGGTATGTTCAGTCCATGTGTTAACGTGGGTCAGATGTCAGGAGGCAGAGTTCAGGAGTCTGACAGTTGTGGGGAAGAAGCTGTTCTGGTACCTGGTGGTCTTAGTCCGGAGGCTCCTGTAGCGCCTCCCAGAGGGCAGGAGGGTGAAGAGTCCATGTGATGGGTGACTGGGGTCTCTGATGATTTTCCCAGCCCTTTTCAGACACCGCTTCCTGTAGATGTCTTTTATGGCAGGAAGTGGTGCTCCAGCAATGCGCTGGGCAGTTTTCACGACCCTCTGCAACGCCTTCCGGTCTGAGGCAGAGCAGTTCCCGTACCAGACTGTTATACAGTTGGTCAGGATGCTTTCGATGGTGCAACGATAGAAGTTCACCAGGATGTCTGAGGACAGGTGGTTCTTCCTCAGAGTCCTCAAGAAGAAGAGGCGCTGGTGAGCCTTCTTGACCAGCTTGGAGCAGTTGGTCGTCCAGGTGAGATCCTCGGAGATGTGGACTCCCAGGAACTTGAAGCTGCTCACATGCTCCACAGCCGTCCCCTTAATGTGGATGGGTGGATGTGGGTCAGCATTCCTCCTGTAGTCCACGATGAGCTCCTTGGTCTTCTCGGTGTTAAGCAGCAGGTTGTTTGTGTCGCACCACTCAGCCAGACGATCCACCTCCTCCCTGTAGGCGGCCTCATCGTTGTCACTGATGAGGCCAATCACCGTGGTGTCATCTGCAAACTTAATGATGGTGTTGGAACCATCATCAGGTCTGCAGTCGTGGGTGAAGAGGGAGTAGAGGAAAGGGCTCATCACACAGCCTTGTGGTACACTGTTCATTGTGATGGTAGATGAGCAGTGGTTATCCAGCCGGACATGTTGGGGGCGGTTGGTCAGGAAGTCCAGTAACCATTTGCAGATGAGGGAACTGATGCCCAGGTCTGTCAGTTTCCTGATGAGTTGTGAGGGGTGGATTGTATTGAATGCTGAACTGAAGTCTATAAACAGAATTCTGGCGTAGATGTTGTTGTTGTCCAGGTGTGAGAGGACAGAGTGCAGTGCGATGGAGACTGCATCCTCTGTGCTCCTGTTCTGGCGGTATGCGAATTGGTGGGGGTCCAGGGTGGGGGGGAGACAGGATTTGAAGTGTGCTAGGACCAGCTGCTCTAAGCACTTAGTGATGATGGGGGTGAGTGCTACTGGGCGGTAGTCATTGAGGCAAGATGGGATGGGTTGGAGTTTTTGGGTATCGGGACGATGATTATATGATTATATGATTATCTAACCATACCATGATCCACTGTCTGTGATATGAAACAGAAATAATTGCACGTTGGAGTATTTACTGAAGCTCTGTATTTGAAACTTCAATTTTACTGCTGTAATTTTTAAATTTAATTTAGTAATAAAAGAAATGTAATATTGGACATATCATATTTTCATTACACAAGTGAGATGACACTAGTCACATGAGCATTAGCTGTTATTTTCTAGCTATTATTATAATGTTTTTACAGTCCGTTGGTCGCTCAGCCTCAGATACTTAACATACATAAGATTAAAAATTTCTCCTTCATTTCTGTCAAAAAATGCAGTGTTAAGCAACTCGAGCAATTCAATTCAATTTTCAATACAATTTTATACATAGCGCCAAATCAAAACAACAGTGGCCTCAAATGCTTTATTTTGTAAGGTAGACCCCTTCTATAATCAAAAAACAGCGTGCCGTAGGCTAAACCAGTCGCTTTTAACAGCCTCGAAATTCCGGCCTTTGCCGTCTTCGAAGGACCTGACCTACGTCGATCGCAAAGGACAAGTCTTTTGAAGGATGCAGACCCTGAATTGGCACACACTTTGATGCCCTTTTAATGACATTAATGATGTATTTAGATTTGGGCTGAGAACTGACAACAGTATCACCTGCAGGAAGATTCTCTCTGAGGCACTTTTATTTTGAGACCGTATGGTCTGATGCCTTTTAGTCAGAATTCAGAATTTTTCAATGAAAGCGATGCTTTTTTTGTCAATGTTTTGATGTCTGAGGCCTTTAAATCTGATGTCTCACAATTTTTTTCTCCATACCATCTGTTCTGTGCCCACCTTACTAGTGAATTAGGTGGAGCACTCTGAATTAAATCAGGATATAAAGCATTATCTTTCTCTTGCTTTAATGAACACTGTCGATCTGACAACTAGCCGCTTAATGAGGCTTTCTCCGGGGCAACAGCATCCGGTTCCAATGTCATCACATTAAGACATTATCCACATATCAGTACATGATATCCCCCTTTTCCTCTTTAGCCTTAATAACTTTGTTTTCTTTTTTCTCTCTTTTTTTAACACTGAACATTGTTTTCTTGTCTTACTTTGTGACAATTATTTTTTCTGTCTCACCACACCTGTACCTTTCCTTTCCCTAATATATACATATATACATACATATATGAATATGTCTGTGAAGGTTCTCAGTCATCCAGGTCATCGTAGTCAAAGGAGCTTGCAAAGAAAAGCGGCTGGACTTCTTTCGGATGAGAGGTGAAATGTCTTCAAGCAGCTTGAAGACGTTTCACCTCTCATCCGAGAAGCTTCTTCAGTTCTAAGGTCAAATGGTGGGGAGTCCCAGATTTAAGTCCTAGTGGGAGTATCACCCCAAAGAGGGACAAATACATATATGAACTTGAAACTTGTACATTTTATATTACCTCTACACATTAACATATTATGGTTTATTTAACCACAAAATCATGAAACCTCTCAGGTATCTTTTTAGCCCTCTGTGATCTACTTGGTCTCTCTGGCCGCTGGGGGCCCTCTTGTGGTTTTGGTGTGAAGGTGTCAATCTTTGTGTTTGTTTCACTTTCCTCCCTTTCATTGTGTCTTGCTCGTGTTGTCCTTCTCTGGTCTCATTTGTCTTGTATTTCTTCACATGTGTAGTATTCCGGTGATAGCGAGCTCCTGTTGGCAATTCAACAATGACTTGGTTTCCAGTTCTGCTTACAATTTTGTGTGGCATTGTGTTGAATGGTGTTGTAAACTTGTCCACTTTGTCTTGTTGACCCAGCACTGTCTCCCATGTCAACTTTTGAATACTCAGCTCCTCTTCGTTCATCAGCAGAAATCTTTGATTTTGATTTGATCTTCCTCTGTCACGCAAATCCAACTCAGTTGATTTTGACTCACAGGTGTTCGGTAACTTTCCTCTCATTTTGCAGTCGAACAGGAGTTCTGCTGGACTTTTGCCTTTGGTTGGATGTTCAATGCTGCGATAATCTGTCACATGTTTTCTCAGCTCTCGTTTCCAGTCAAGGCTGTCAGCTTGTGTGATCCTGATTCTTTTCATCATTGATGCATTTTGACGTTCCACTTCTCCCTTTGCTTGAGCCAATTTTGGTGTGGTTCTTATATGTTTGATTCCATTAGTTTCGCAGTATTCTCTGAAAAACTCAGATTTGAACGGTGGGCTGTTATCAGATTTAATGGTAACTGGTAGCCCATGTCTACTGAATATATAGAGTCAATGACTTTTTCAGCAGTTTTAGATGTCATTACACCATACTCAGGGCGTGATCGTGGCTCAAGAGTTGGCAGTTCGTCTTATAATCGGAAGGTTGCCGGTTTGAGCCCCAGCTCCGATAGTCTCGGTCGTTGTGTCCTTGGGCAAGACACTTCACCCGTTTCCTACCGGTGGTGGCCAGAGGGCCTGGTGCCGCCAGTGTCCAGCAGCCTCGCCTCTGTCAGTGAGCCCCAGGGCAGCTGTGGCTATAATGTAGCTTGCCATCACCAGTGTGTGAATGTGTGTGTGAATGGGAGGATGACTGAATGTGTAAAGCGCTTTGGGGTCCTTAGGGACCAAGTAAAGTGCTATATAAATACAGGCCATTTATCATAGTACTTAGTACATCTTTCTATTCGTGCACAAGGTCTAGATCTTTGGCTGTATATGATCTCTATATGTGTTCTGTGATGAGGTCAAACTTCCTGACATACACATATGGATGTAGTCTCTCACATGCTCATACCAGTGCTAGGGCTTCTCTTTCCATTTGAGAATATATTTGCTCACAGTCTATTAAACTCCGACTTACGTAACACACTGGTACCTCTTCTCCGTTCTGTATTTGTATTAGCACTGCGCCCAAGCCTACAGGGCTTGCATCTGCTATGACCTTGGTTGGGGCTTCTTTGTCAAAATAGGCTACTGTACCTGCTCTGGCTAACTTCAATTCAATTTTAATTCAATTTTGTTTATATAGCGCCAAATCACAATAAAAGTCGCCTCAAGGCGCTTCATAGATACAGAGAAAAACCCAACAATCACATGACCCCCTATGAGCAAGCACTTTGGTGACAGTGGGAAAGAAAAACTCCCTTTTAACAGGAAGAAACCTCCGGCAGAACCAGGCTCAGGGAGGAGCGGCCATCTGCTGCGACCAGTTGGGGTGAGAGAAGCAAGACAGGATGAAAGACATGCCATGGAAGAAAGACAGAGATTAATTAAGTGTGATTCAGAGGAGAAGTCTATTAACACATGTTGAGTGAGAAAGGTGACTGAAAAGGAAATATTCAATGCATCATGGGAATTCCCCAGCAGGCTAAACCTATTGCAGCATAACTAAGGGAGGATTTATGGTCACCTGGTCCAGCCCTAACTATATGCTTTAGCAAAAAGGAACGTTTTAAGCCTAATCTTAAAAGTAGAGATAGTGTCTGTCTCCCGAATCCAAACTGGAATCTGGTTCCACTGAAGAGGGGCCTGAAGGCTCTCCTTCCCATTCTACTCTTAAATACTCTAGGAGCAACAAGTAGGCCTGCAGTGCGAGAGCGAAGTGCTCTAATAGGGTGATATGGTACTACAAGGTCATTAAGATAAGATGGGGCCTGATTATTTAAGACCTGTATGTGAGGAGCAGGATTTTGAATTCAATTCTGGATTTAACAGGAAGCCAATGAAGGAGAAATATGCTCTCTCTATCTAGTCCCTGTCAGTACTCTTACTGCAGCATTTTAGACTAATTGAAGGCTTTTCAGGGAGTTTTTAGGACATCCTGATAATAATGAATTACAGTAGTCTTACTTAGAAGTAATAAATGCATGAACTAGTTTCACAGCGTCACTCTGAGACACTTAAAGTTCATGTTTTAAAAACATGTTTAGTGTTTTTCTGTCAGTACAGAACATAATGTCATGTGGTTGGTTTTGGGCTATTAGACTTATATTAGTTATGTTAGCTAACTTGTGACAGAATAGATAACAAAACTAAAACCAAAAATCAGCACGTCAGCAGGGAAAGTAGGTCAGGGTGTGGAAGGGGAAATGTTTAATGCAATAGTAGAGCACTCATATTCACTGATTTTAGAACTTGTAGTCAGAGTTGTGGTTCTAAGTAGTAGTAGTTAAAAAAAAAAAAGAAATAAATATGAGTATAATTTAAATAACAAGTTTGCTGCTCTCAGTATATTTGTGAAAATATCAATGAGAATATCAAACTTTTGAGTTAAGTTTTAACTTAAAAAGTGAAAGTTTCAAAATATGAGTTCACGTTTTCTACACATTCTCAATTCTCTGCAAGCTCTCACGCCAACATATTTAACTCTCAATTTGCAACAATGTTGCATTTTACTGATACATTTCTTATGTTCTTTTCACGTTTTTAATCATGATTTCATCGTCATCATCTGACAACATCTCGGTTTGGCGTAGGTGTCACTCATAGGGATCATTTTGCGTAGAAGAAGATTGATATGATCTACAAGTTGATAACAACCCTTGTGATACTCGTTATCTACAATTAGGGTTTTAAATGTTGTCAAGCTAGTTAATGCAAACAAAGCCAAACCAAAACCAAAGGCAGGGCTGACGATACTCTGGAAACACAAAGTATGTTTCTGTCAGGTAAATCTCAATACCTCAATACCAGATGCAACCTATAATTTCCTTCGGGATTAATAAAGTATTTCTGATTCTCAATTCATTATTTCCATAAGGTTCGTTTCACTTGCACTGCAACTTCAGTTACTCAACTCCAAGCGCTTTAATTTTATCTGCTGAAACAAGTAGTTCTTATACTTACGAGCCTGCTGGAATTAATTACACCAGCCTGGTTCCTTAATAAAAATTTGACATGTTCCAGTCCAGTCCAGTCCTTTTGATAAAACTGTAGCGTGTGCTTAGCTTGATGTCACAGAAACACATAGGTACAAGTCCAGTTAGAGGGCTGTTTTTATTTCAAAATTCAAAAATATTTCAAAATCATTGCAAATGCTTTTAATCAGTATAATTTACTTTGTTATCTGAAGACAATGTTGACATGTATATGCATTTGTATGATCTAGAGAGCAACTTTTTTCTGTCAGTGAGGTCTTTTGTCAAGTATGACATACTAGCAGGTAGAAGCACCTACTTGTTGAAAATGAGAAATCTGCACATTTATTATCTGAAGCAGTTAGAGTGGAGTGTGTGATATAACAAAAAAACTTAACCAGTGTAAAATGAAAACGAGCTAAACTGGAACACGGGTTATTTTCAGGAACAATAGAATCTCTCAGTTAACAAACACACAGATGTAGAGAGACCTGCTGCCCTCTTGGAGATTTTAATAAAGCTGCAAGAATCCTTTAGGATTATTAAGAACCTATTTTTAGTTTTTTTCTCTTCTTTGCGGTTCACAGGGCCTTAAGTGAAATATTTATTTTCACTTTTATACTGTGATCTCTAGGGATGGGTATCGTTTAGGTTTTATCCGATACCGGTGCCAAATCGCTACTTTTGAAACGGTGCCGGTGCTTAAACGGTGCTCGAACCGGTGCTTAAAGAATGGAGAACACAAACTTTGTCCAAAAACCTCTCATGTTCAGCTGGGTTTTTTTGTAAAAAGATAACAATGTGTGCCTTTTCTGCAGCTATGGGGCATATATGGCATCACTCTTGGCTGGAAGCAGTGCTTAAACAATGGAAAAAACACAAACTTTGTCCAAAAACCTCTCATGTTTAGCTGTTTCCCACTTTTTCTTTGGTCATTTTAGCCTTTTTGGCCAGGGTGAAGCGAGTATCTGCCATCAAACAAGAAGACAGCCGCATGTAGCTATGATGATGTTTGCTAGTTCACCTTACATGCATTAATGTAATAACGTGGTTAGCCTACTCACGAACAACATGAAGCTACTCATGCAGAGAAGAACGGCATCATCATCATCATCATCATTTCTGCTACACTGGCAGGGCTAGGGGCCAGGACTCTATTCTTCGGGTTTTTGGGGGATGTTGCTCCGGGTCCGATAACTGGCAACCCACCCGACGTGCACGGTGTGAGGTCTCGCAGCAAGCTATCAAATACGGCGCATTTCTCGGCTTTTAAAAAAAACGCTATGTTTAATCGGATTCTTGGTGTTACCTCCTTTGACAGTATCACAGTATCAGCTTAAAGCACTTGTTGCAGGTTGCTGAGTTTGCATATTTTGCTGTGAAGTACAGCCAGACTTTTGACCGCTTCGCCTTGGACATTTTTAATCTGTAGCTCTGCTCTAACTGAACGTACGTACCTGGCCCCGCCTACTATCCTCGGAAACGTAAAATGATTGGCTAGAAGTGTATCACAGCTCAGGAAAAAAAAGCACCGAAATAAAGCACCAAAATGTGCGCTGCTTTTCGGTCTGGTTACTACCGTTTATGTCAGATGGCACCGGACACCGGTACCCATCCCTAGTGATCTCTGATTCATTCTCAAAAAGAACTCCCCGTCTTTTCTCCCACTCTAACTCTAGAGTTACAGTGGTAATCTATACTAACTAAAGTTAATTGTTTACACGTAAGGCATTTAAACAACTGGCACGTAATTAATTGTTAATTTCGTGTCCCTTTTTCGCGTTCAGTGTGTAATAGCCTTTAGCCTTGAGTGGCTAGCTGTAAACAGTTAGCCACTCTGGGCTAACAGTAAACACAAGATGCAGGGTTTACGCTTAGCTTAACTGTGTTGTAATGTAGTGTCACTTCTGTCAGTTACCACAAATGTTGAGTCATGTCACAAAGTTTCCTGTGCCCTCGCAGACTAACCTCACCTCATTTACTTAGCCTGGCAGGGCAAAAGACACTGTCTCAGCTGAACTCTGGACACACACACACACATACACTGATATGCACACACTGATCCCCCCTCCCTTTCCAACACCTTCGATGCTTGTGCCCTACCGGGGAAGATGGCAGGATGCTGCAGGACCGGATGCGCTGTCTACACCGGCTTTCTCTTACCCTTTACCCGCCCCTGTTGCTTGTCTTGTGTTTCTATGGTGTATTGATAGTCATGTGCTTTTTGTGCTGAGGTGTTTTTTCTGTTATCAAACTGTTCTCCCACTAGGAGCTCAGTCTGAGTGGAGTTTTTTTCTCCTCCTCTTACCTCATGTTATGTATTTTCGTTGTTGTTTTCCTATCAGCCTACCTTTCTGACATGTCTCCCCAATGTGATGTTTTTGTAAAGTTGGTCAGAAGGTTCCTTTGTTAGTGCGCATGCGCCATTAGCGTGCTGCCGCTATAACCCTAATTTCCTTTGGGATTAATAAAGTATACTGATTCTGATTCTGATTCCACACAGATAACCAGCACAAAGAGGAACATTTGCTGCTTGGCTACAATATTTTGTAAAGGACGCAGAAGGATTTCTTTTCTCATCATGAACACATCAAACATCACTGACGTGACAACAGAAGACCGGGTTTATGCTGGGATCTTTAGCTTAATTATGGTGATAGGTCTGCCTCTCAATGCGATCTCACTGTGGATTCTTCTTCGCCGGCACAGCCTCAAATCACCCAACGCTGTTTTCATGGTTAACCTGGCACTCTCAGACCTGCTGTTGGTCTTCACTTTGCCCATGAGGATCCACTTTCACGCCACAGGGGAATGGACTCTGCCCAGTGGGGTGTGCCTCATCATCACAATGTTCTTTCGCACCAACATCCGCTCCAGCTCCTCCTTCATCACCTTCATAAGCGTGGACCGAATGCTGGCTGTGGTTTATCCTATGAGGTCTCGCAATCTTCGAACCTCGTGCAATGCCTGGAAGGCTTCTGTACTCGTCTGGGTGATTTTGCTGGTGATGAACATCCTAGAGAGTGTGGACTTTCTAAAGCAGTTGAATAACCACACTCGCCCTACTTGTTTTGAGTCTTACGAATCTGCAAAATGTCCTTTGGAAGGAATCCGATTAAGAGTTATTCAGTTTATGATTGTAATATTGGTCACAATGCTGTTAGTCAATATTGTGTGCACCACTATGGTGTTTAGGACTCTACACGGACATCTCAGTGGTGACTCTCCAAAAATCAACAACAAGATGAATGTAATGCTGATTTTTGCCATAAACTTGATTTTATATGCTATATTCTTACCTGTGCCTATAACTATGGCTATGGATTGTGCCCATGTCAAGCCATTGATATGTCTTACTGTTTTAAACTGCTGTCTGGATCCTCTGTTGTATTACTTCTCTTTTGATGCTTTCTGGAAGAAAAAAGAAGATGTTGTGTAAATGTAAATAAATGGGGATACTGTCTGTGTCACACACTGCTCAGGCCTTTTACTTCAGCTGTGTGTGTGTTATTTTATAAATAAATGTAATATATTTTGTTTTTAAAATCAAGCTGTAGACTTGTTTTTTTTAAGCTCACTGCCAGTTGTTTATTGAGAGATGCACTTGCCACCGCAAACATATGATTTTATAGAATATGAGGCATTACCAAAAATTAAACACCATATGAAGCAGTTCAAATGAGGTCAACCCTAAACATCAGCAGCAGCAGTAATACTGATCAATATAACAGCATTCATATGATCAATATGGGGAACAGCTTTTCTGCAGTAAAAGTACTGCTGATGATTTATGTAGAATTTAGTGTAAAACACTTTCATGTCTAGTCAGGTATTTTCATATTGAATTTTAAAAAATTCCCCAACTACTTGCCATTGTAAGCTTAATGTAAATATCTATGTTGTCATAATCCTGAGTCCGTGACTCGGTGATTTTGTGTTTGGTGTATTTATTGTTATTATTTTCATTATTATTTGGGGGGGGGGGGGGGGGGGTTGTGATGGTTGGTCGTCATCGCCATTGTGGACGCCCTCCTGAACGAGGTCGCCGCCGCCACTGCCTTCCGCATGGACGGCCTCCTGAACTGTTTGCGCGCCGCCACGGCCTTCTTCGTGGCCGGCCTCCTGAACTGTCCCATCCTGGCCTTCTGTGCTATTGGCCCCCAGGCCGGCCACCTGAACTATGTTTCGGACTCCCAGTCCCCTGTGTGTTTTGTTAACGTTTTGTTTGGGACTCTGGGGCCTCCACTTTTGTCCTGGTCCAGTCCCTCTGTCCTGGACCCCCTACCGCCCACCCGGGTCTGGTGGTGTTTTTCTGTGGCTGTCGGGAGCCAGCCCTTGGGGGGTACTGTCATGATCCTGAGTCCGTGACTTGGTGATTTTGTGTTTGGTGTATTTATTGTTATTATTTTCATTATTATTTGTGGGCTGTTTTGGGATGGTTTGTGTTTTGTGTTTTAGATACTGGGTTTCTGGGTTTTGTGCTCCCTCTGTTGGTCCCTGGTGTTAGTGTTCCCCTGTCTCGTCAGGTTAATCAGGTCCAGCTGTGTCTTTCACCTGTGTGTGTGATTTTTCCCAGTGTCCCTCTGTGTATTTATAGTGTGTGTTTGCCTCTGTGTTACCCTGCGTACTCTGTATTTCTCCGTGAATCCCCTGCGTGCTCTCCCTGCTGTCCTCCCTTCATGTTCAGGTTTGCTACTCTTTGATTTAGTTTCTCCCAGTTTAGTTCATCCTTAGTTGTGTTTTGCCATCATCACTTTATGTTCAGTATTCTTAATAAATCACCCTCACATCTGAATAAGTGTTGCATTTGAGTCCTCCTTCCACACATCACACGGCTGCTGCCCCAATTGTGACAGACATGGTAGCTACAGAAGTTTTTACAACTCTTCATTATGTGTGTGTGTTCACATGTGTATATGTGGCCCTA
This sequence comes from Astatotilapia calliptera, assembly GCF_964374335.1. Lineage (NCBI taxonomy): Eukaryota > Metazoa > Chordata > Actinopteri > Cichliformes > Cichlidae > Astatotilapia > Astatotilapia calliptera. The sequence goes on from NC_137435.1 coordinate 32,830,363, forward strand.
TAGTAGCTCCACTTGAGAAGCAAAACAAAAAAGTTAAGTGCTGTAGTGCTGGAGGGTTGGCAGCAGAGTTTCATAATTTCATTGCGTCTGTAATGTCATGAAAAGTAAACTTCACCAACCACAAAAGCTGAGTTTCCTCTTACATTTTTGACTAGCTGCTGCGTCACGCACTAACCTTGCCTCACTTCACACAGATAAACAGAAAAAGGAAGAACGTTTACTGTAATACTTCATAAAGGATAGAGAAATATCTTATTTTCCATCATGCACACACCAAACATCACCACAGAAGACCGGATATATGACTTCATTATGGTGATAGGTCTCGCCTCTCAAAGTGGCTCACTGGATTCGTCTTCGCTGTCACATCTCAAATCACCCAATGTCGTTTTCATGGTCAACCTGGTCATCTCAGCCTGCTGCTCATCCTCACTTTGCACATGAGGGTCCCCTTTCACGCCACAGGCACTGTGTGTGTGGTCAAATGAATGGCAGCAGCCTCATGGCCCTCTGCTCACTTCTATGGCTGCAAATAATGTGTCAGCATTATGTTTTGGGCATTGTCAGGAAAGATCTGTGTGAGCAGAGCAACTGGTGGAAAGTTAACATTAGGTATTCACATATTCTGACAGTTTTGTTAGTTTGTAAAACAATAATTGTACAGATCTACATAATGCTGCTTTGTAAATATAGACCATCTAGTATCCGCTTAGTACAAATAAGAGTCTCTTGTAGTGAAATAAGGGGAATTTTCAACCACACATTGGGCACAAAGTGGTAAATGGGTGATTGCTGGCAGATAAAGAGCCCACTTCTGGCAGTCGTCCAGTACTGTGCTATGCGTTTCCCATGTTGCTGACTGATATCTTATTTGGAAAGTTAAATGGGCAACATTTAGTTACTGTAATAGCTTTTTTTTTTCTGTATTGACACATTATCATTTGCTAATTCAGTGATAAACTATACCTTTTACTCTACGCATAAAAATAAGACATGGTTAACTGGTAGAGCCCTATGAGGTATGTTTACTATATCATACCAACCATGTATTTATTTAATTTAAAGCAAAGCGGTAACACTTTGTTCACAGGCAGAACATTCCGTTTATAGTAGTGTTTTTTCTGTATTTTAACAGTTGTGGTTAGACAGGTTTTAAGTCCTGTCCTCTTTTTCTTTGGTTTTGCACTTAAAGTTTTGCATGAATTCTGATAAAACTTTGTAGGTGTGTGGAGTGGGATCATATTATTATTCATTAAAATTTGGCTTACATCCACCAAGGTCTTCAAGGTCAACTTTAATGATTTAGTGGGTGAAGAAAGCCTTATAACTTTAACTATGGTTCTTAGAAGTATGGTGTGTATGGTCAGCAAATAGAAAGCATTGCATAAAGATTTAAAATATCATGTCACATCTGATCCCTGACGTCTCCTTCAAGGTCCAGAGACTGATCTGAAGTGATAGCAATGCTACTGTAAACTGTAGTATAATATTATAGAATCAACTCAAGTCATTCATGTCCTGTTATACACGTTACCCATTAGCCACTGCTACAAAGTCTTTGTGTAATCAAAGTCAATTCAATTCAAATTCACAATTCATTAAAAAGCAACTGTATTTGTCCCTAGGGGGCAATTAAAAAGACAATTAAATATCTGTCCTGCTACCCTTATCTGATTTTTGCTGTACTATGAACCTATTAAAGTATTTTAAAAAGAAAAGAACAAAGAGAACAAGATGGATATATGTAGAATACAGCACTGTTCCCTTATAGGGTGAGCTGGAAGGAGACAAACTTTCTGTCCGTGCTGTCTGGGTACCTCGGCTTTGTCCCACAGTCCAAAGGCATGCTTGTGAAGTTAACTGGTTGTTCTAAATTGGCTGTAGATGTGAATGTGAGCATGAATACTTCTGTCTCACTGCATTTGTATTGTGATAGACTGGTGACCTGTCCCTCCTCTCACCCACTGACAGCTGAGATAGACTCAAGCCCAAATTAGAAAAGATGGAACTGGATGGATGGGTTTACAAGCATACACGGGAACACTGGTGTACTGCCTGATGGTTTTCCATAAGACCAGAGATCGACAACCTACGGCTCTTTCGCCCCTGAGCTATGGCTCTTACCTGGCTTGCAGATTTGGGTAAAAAAAAATATTAAAAAAGTACAATTAAATAAAACTAGGAACATTTGAAATGTTACAGGCATAGTCTCCCCTTTAGGAAAGTAACCTGATGGGTAATGTATTCTGTGCCAGAGGCTGAAGTGGAAGACAGGCACGTGCGCGCCAGCGACTGAGTGAAGTGCAATGAAGTTTACGGAGATTGGGAAAAAGAAACCTATGCTTATAGTACTAGCTAGTGCAACCAGAGGGGCATGTAAAGGACCCATTTCTAAGTGAAATGTTAGTAGGCTATACCAGACCAGGAAGCTATAGCAGCTACGAGATGAACTCTGACTCACACAGGCACTTGAACGCAGAAGCTGGCAGTGTTAAATTTACCTCAAAACCTACGTGGGCGTGATCTGTGCGTATCAGGTGATTCGTCCACACGTATGTAAGGTTTTGTGAGCGAGCGAGAGAGCTGTTTCGTGTAGTCTTATACATTTGTACGCACAAAAAGGCTTTTGATAGTCAAAATGATCGGATTCTTGAAGCTGATCTTAATAAATTAATTATTTACTCAGGTTTGGATGTATGCGTTTGTAAAATAGTTTTACGTGTGGTCAGATATTTCTGTGTGGATTGAAGCACGCGCGTGAGTCCTCTAAAGTTACACACGCATCATTGAATATACGTTTGTAAAGCTTAGTTTACGCTTTTGAGACATATTTCTCTCCATATTTCGGAGGCCTGCATATCTTGAGATCCGCATAGCAATGCGAGCAGGTTTTCTCAAACATAAACTACAGGAAGTCCAAACACCTTCTTGCAGCCCTGATATGGAAATCAAACAAAACAAAGTGAGAACACTATTATTTAATATGCTGTCATTTTCAATCACAGAATATCTATAATACCTTTTGCAAATATCTGTATATGTTCGACCCTGACCTCAAGCTGTTTTATTGTCGCCTGTTGAGAAGAGGACAGTACACTGAAATAGACTGAAGTCATAATTTCATGCAAAAAGCTTTCATGATTACTCTTTTTATTTTAAAATTATTACTCCACTGCTACGTTTTATTTATTTGAAAGTGGGCTGTTTGTTATTTGATGAATTTTCCATAAGGTGTGAACTCAAATAGACCTGTGGGTGGAGAGGCTAAAATGTGTTTTTTGATGTTAAAGGTTGCCGTCCCCTACATTAGACATAGCCATATTGCGTTAACAATTTGTTTAAAAGTCCTACAATGTCACATCCAAAAAGTTGGGACACTGTCCCAAATGTCAATACACGTAAAATATTTACAGTGAGAAAGTTGGAATCTGATTGCAGCAATATATCTTAGGAGACAGAGGCAACAAAAGCTAGAAAACAGAAATAATGAGAGCAATATTTTGCAGCTTATTGGGTTAATAGGCAACAGATCAGTAACATGAGTTGGTATAAAAGCAGCATCTTAGAGAGGCAATAGTTTCTGTGTAGTAAAGAGAGCCGCATGATAAAAGTGGCTCTGCCATCCAAGATCACAATATCGTCAAAGCACAAATGTAGAGGAAGAGCTTATGAGATGAGCTTGAGTTTCCTGTAGTGAGACTAGTTACAGTCACAAACTAGTCACGCCTCACTCACAAAGAAAAACCACACAAAGAGGAACCTTTGCCACACTGCTTCCGTTCTTTAAAAAGGACATTCAGACATTTCTTTTCTCATCATGAACACATCAAACAGCTCCACAGAAGATGACCGGGTTTATGCTGGGATCTTTGGCTGCATTATGGTGATAGGTCTGCCACTGAATGCAGTCTCACTGTGGATTCTTCTTCGCCGCCACAGCCTCAAATCACCCAACGCTGTCTTCATGGTGAACCTGGCACTCTCAGACCTGCTAGCCATCATCTCTTTGCCCATGAGGATCTACCATCATGCAACAGGCACCTCGCTGGGAATTATCACATGCCTCTTCAGCCTAATAATCTTTCGCAACAACCTCCGCTCCAGCGCCTCCTTCATCACCTTCATAAGTGTGGACCGACTGCTGGCTGTGGTTTATCCTCTGAGGTCTCGCCATCTTCGGACCTCGTGCAATGCCTGGAAAGGAGCAGCACTCGTCTGGGGGGTTTTGCTGGTGGTAAATATCCCAGAGGGCATAGGATTTTTTAAACACTTACAGAACCACACAGAACACAATTGTTTTCAATCTCATTATTATAAAAGTGTAACACGATCAGCAATTATTTACCTTCAGATTGTGTTACTGGTCACAATGCTAGCAGTCAACATTGTGTGCACCGTTATGGTTTCTTGGACTCTACACAAACATCACAGTGACTCTGCAAAGGTCAGAAACAAGGTGAACGTAATGCTGATTTTTGCCATCAACTTGTTTATATTCTGCACATGTTTTCTGCCCATGCCACTACACGCAGTTACAAAAAGCAAAGGAAAAATAGCTCCACTGGCATGTCTGACTGTTTTGAGCTGCTGTCTGGATCCACTGATGTATTATTTTTCTTTTGACTCCTTCTGGAAGAAAAAAGAGGACGTGGGAAGAGAACTATAGATTAGTGACCTGCTAGAGTTGCTATCAGATGTCCCATGATAAATGCCTGTTTTTTTGTTTTTAACAAAGTAGCTCGTTTGTGCACAAGATTCTTAAGTAGTTCAACCACATGCAAAGTTTTCAGCAGTTAACCATCAATATTCATTTCTTCAGCAACATTTGCGTGAAAGCCAGAGACTGAAACAGCAAAAGCAAAGGCTTGGGTTAGTGGCTTCATATTTTATTTTCACTGCAACATGAAAGCCTCAGCTACAGAAAGTATGGGAAAAGGCAGCAAATCACATAATTGATTAAATCTACTTTATATTTGTTCACTTCACAACCAGTGTTGCCAACTTAGCGACTTTGTCGCTATATATAGCGAGTTTTCAGACCCCTTAGCGACTTTTTTTCTAAAAAAAAAGTCGCTAAAAAAAGACGTGAAAGCGCGTATCTCTTTTACTCTCAACAAGCAGCGGGTGCTGTAACGCAGTCAGTTCTTCTTTTACTCTTTTACTCTTATGCTGTTTTGTGGATCACAAGGTTTAAAACTACTTATAAACACACACACACAAAGTAACTTCACCAGAGTGCCTATTTCGGGTCACTTGCCGGTGTTCCAGATCAACTGGCGTTTAGATCAACTGGCGTTGGTCGAACAGATGTGTGGCAGTCTTGCGTTTCAGGAGCTCCTACCGACAAACCAGCAAAAAAACGCCAAATGTGTCACCTGTGACACTTGTGAGGTTGTCTCAAACACACTCCGTCAGTCTTGATGCTGTTGAACAACAAAATGTTTAAAAATGTGGCGAGTTTACCTGGTGATATCCTCATGCGCGACGCGATCGCGAAAACAGCAAACAAGTAACACCACGCCGTTGTTGTTCACAGGACAGCAAGAGTAAACGATCGGGAGACCCTTGTCGTCGTTATCGTTCCCCTCGCACGGTTTATTTCACCGAATTCAGCGTTTTTGCTCCACAACTAAAGCGAGCAGTTTGCTCTGTGCACCAACATGGAGTCGAGTCAACCAGCGCCACCTCTGGCCAAGTGCCACAGCCTACAGCCAGATCAACTGGTGACACACATCTGCAGCACGTTTGAATTCGTGTCATGCACATTTGTACCTTTCAATTGTGTCTGTTTGTGCGTCATGCAAATAAACCTTTGAAATGATATCATGTATTTATTATCAGCCTACATTTGTACAAAATGCCAAATGACATACACATAAGAATCACCATCCTGATATCAACACTTTTGCCCATAAGAAAAATGTCGTGAACAAATATATGACACACCAATATTTCACCAGTGTTGTAACTCACATGTCGCCAGCATAGTCTGCCTGTGTCCCCCCTCTGCAAACGCACATTTCAGAGTTGGATGTGATATACAGTCTGCATAAGTGTGGTCAATCTAATAAACATTTATAAGGAGATGGCAGTTACTGTGAATGTACAGCAGTTACACAGTGATTAGTAATAAACAGTCAGACAATGACCCTGACAATCACATTCAATCTTGCAGATTGCACCTTCTGTGGAAAGTGGTACCACACGGTGTGTGTGGACTTCCCCTGTGCAGAAGGCGACTACAAATGTTGTGGGTGCTAAATAAACAGAAACAAATGATCCCTGTTGTCTTTGCTTACTGATTGTTTTCAGTGTTGACAATCCACATTGCTGGCATTGCATGTTTCAACATATTTGTGGGTAGATTTAGATGCACCACGTGTGAGTGCAGCCACTCAGCCTTTACTCAATGTGATCATAGCAGCAGGTGCAGATGTGTGTCACAAGTTAATCTAGTGGTAGGCTATGGTACTTGGCCACAGGTGGCAGCAGTGGACTGACCTGCATTGGGGACTGGTCCAGCTGCTATGTGGTAGTCAGTAGATGGGCTCCACATTGGGGATTATATGCAAGTTTTGGGGACTGTTTATTGCTGATCACTGTGTGACTGCTGTACATTCAGCGTAGCTGCCATCCCCTTACGGATCGTTATGGGATTGACCACACTTATGCAGACTGTATATCACATCCAACTCTGAAATGTGCGTTTGCAGAGGGGGGACACAGGCAGACTATGCTGGCGACATGTGAGTTACAACACTGGTGAAATATTGGTGTGTCATATATTTGTTCACGACATTTTTCTTATGGGCAAAAGTGTTGATATCAGGATGGTGATTCTTATGTGTATGTCATTTGGCATTTTGTACAAATGTAGGCTGATAATAAATACATGATATCATTTCAAAGGTTTATTTGCATGACGCACAAACAGACACAATTGAAAGGTACAAATGTGCATGACACGAATTCAAACGTGCTGCAGATGTGTGTCACCAGTTGATCTGGCTGTAGGCTGTGGCACTTGGCCAGAGGTGGCGCTGGTTGACTCGACTCCATGTTGGTGCACAGAGCAAACTGCTCGCTTTAGTTGTGGAGCAAAAACGCTGAATTCGGTGAAATAAACCGTGCGAGTGGAACGATAACGACGACAAGGGTCTCCCGATCGTTTACTCTTGCTGTCCTGTGAACAACAACGGCGTGGTGTTACTTGTTTGCTGTTTTCGCGATCGAGTCGCGCATGAGGATATCACCAGGTAAACTCGCCACATTTTTAAACATTTTGTTGTTCAACAGCATCAAGACTGACGGAGTGTGTTTGAGACAACCTCACAAGTGTCACAGATGACACATTTGGCGTTTTTTTGCTGGTTTGTCGGTAGGAGCTCCTGAAACGCAAGACTGCCACACATCTGTTCGACCAACGCCAGTTGATCTAAACGCCAGTTGATCTGGAACACCGGTCCAGGCCCGGGTAAAGGAGCAGGGTTGGAATTGTGACATTAAAAAAAAAACAATAATTGCTAAAAGAAATTTAATTTGTAGTTCTAAATAAACTCTAAATGCATTTAGGACGTTTTTTACTCACTTTATGTCTCTTCCACGATGTTATTTCTCTCTCCAACAACATAGATTACAATTAGATTAGCATGACCAATTATGCAAATTAGGCGAGGACGTCATTTAGCGACTTCTAGCGACTTTTAGGACAACCGATTTTCCTTACTGAGGAGTTGGAAACAGTGTTCACAACTGAGGAAGCAGCTTGTCTAAATCAGTTAGAAAGCTTCTGGAAGTCACCGCTTGTTGAACTAAATACTGTCAGGACATGAAACAAACCACCTTTTAACAAACAGATAAGAAAAACAGAAGAAAAATCGTGTTTTTTCGTCTTTTTAGTCAGACTAGCTGCTTTGTTTTTGTGATAAGTTGTCTCCTTGTACATTTTTCAGTTGCATGAAAGACAGGTCAGTAATGTGGTATAAAAAGAGCATCTTAGAAAGGAAGAGTTTCATCAATCTATAAAAACTGCATCTCTAAATTGTGAAAAAAAATCAGAATAACATCCCTCAATGTAAAATTGTAAAGGCTTGAATATCTCATAATCTACAATACATAACACCATCAATGCATTATGAGAATGTGGAGGAATCTCTGTGCGCAAGGGACAAAGCCCAAAATCAACATTGCAGTCCTGTGATTTTCAGGCCTTAATATAGCACTGCATTACAAAAAAGTATGCCTGTGTCATGGAAATCACTGCATGGGAACACTTGCAGAAATTGCTGTATGTGAATCATAATCATAATTTACTGTGCCAACGACAAATCCAAGTTAAAGAAAAAGAAGAACATGGTCCAGGAACACCACCATCTTCTCTGGGCAAAATGCATTTAAAATGCACAAATTGAAAAACTTTTCTATGGTCAGATCAATTCTCTGGACTAAAGAAGAGATGGGCCTTCTAAAGATTACACTTCTGATGGTATGGGTGTGCATTACTGACCATGAAATTGGCAACTTGCACATCTGGAAAGGCACCATCAATGCTGATAGTTATATACAGATTTTAGAGCAATGCTCTAAATGTTGATGACATTTTTTCAGAGAATTTGTTGCATAAGACAGTAACATAAGACAATAACATACTGGCTCTATTACAGCAGTGTGGCTTCATAGTAGAAGAGTCTTTTTATAGATCAGTTGCTGCCATCAAATTTAAAATGGGCTAATATTTGTCTTTAAAAGGTACATTTTCTCAGTTTAAACACTTGGTATGTTTTCTATGTTTTTTTGTGAATTGTTTATGAGTTCAAGAGCTTTTCATTTGGGGCTGTTTTTCATCTGCCTGAAACACACTTGCTTCTACAAAAAAGCCTCTCTAACCTTATGGCTGATTTAGTCCAATATACAATAATGTTACATTCTGCTTGATATTAGGGTTGCTAAGGTTTCAGTTGAAACTTCTGTCGATACAAGTGATTGCTCAAAATGAATTTTAGTGGCAGCCCTGTGACATACTAGCGACCTGTCCAAGGTATACCCTGCCTGTCACCCTATGGTAGCTCGAATAGGCTCCAGCACCCCTTCAACTGTGAATTGGATAAATAGAGGTGAATGGATGGAGATTTTAGTTGCCACTATATCAGCCCACCTTATGGCACATCATTTAGAGAGGGAGCTGCTGCTGCTTTGCTCTGTATGGCTCTTTCTAAAATTAAGCCCATGTGTTTCATTGTGGTAATTTGTGCTGTCTAATTGTGATAGATATAGTGTCACATATAAAACTCTCCCACTGCCTGTTACAACTGCTGACAGCTAAATCAATCTTAGCATGTTAGTTATGCTGTGCTCGCCTTTCTTTTGAAAGAAATTTGTGAAGAATGAATTTCCCTTACTTGCTGCCTTTTCTCCCGCTTGTTTTGTTTTGATTCTTTGATTTTGCTTTGATTTGTTTCATCCATGTGCAGTGAAATTGATTTCATTTAGTTAGGTTAAATCTCCTGTAGATACGTTTCTATTGGTATTGTTAAACAAATGTTAGCTTGTGTATGTCGCAGTAATGTTGGGCTAATATATGTCAAAGTGTATAAAGATTTTAAATAAAACAAATATTTGTTGTTTACACAGATGCTTTTTTGTTTTGTTTGTTTTCTTTTGTGTAACAGCAAAATGTACATTACTTAACTGTCCTGTAGCTGATGCGGTGTTTCCTGGAGGAAAAGATTATAAAAGGATGAAGAATTCTTTTTCTACAGTTAAAGCTGAAGATTCATAAAACTTCCAGAAATACCAGTAAAGTTCACCAATGTTTGACTGGTGTTTGCTATAGATTCTGCATTATCCACTTTTCTGTGATGTGACCATGCACAGAGTGGTCAGTAGAAGAAGGTTTAACTCAGCTGACATAGCTGCAGATGAAGATGCAGATACATGGTACTGGACTGTGAGCACGGGGCCCACTAAAGGATGTTGGAACCTTGTGCCACCTTCACAAAACCTTTTCCTGACAGTTTGATAACTAACATGCACAGGAATAGCCTGCTGGAGGTCATTCTGTGGGAGTCTGGCAGCTCCTCCTAGTAGAAATGAGCAGACACAGATCTTGTCCTTTAGGGTGAGGCCTTTCTATGGCCCTGTCCAACTCTCTTTGTGCAACCTCCCATCTCCTGGTATCTCCTCCATATACTCAAGACTGAGCTCGGAGACACAGCAAACTTTCTTGCATGGATGTGCCATCCTGGAGGAGTTGGACTACCTGTGCAACCAGAATTGGCTGTAAGCATCTGGGCTACCAGCAGTGACAAGAACAGTAGCTAAAAACCAAACAAAAGGAAAATCAGTCAGGAGGGAAAGTAGAGAAATGGTCTGTGGATACTGTGGCTCTCCAGTGCACCTGTTGCCACTTTTATTTATCATCACCATATGTGATGATGGCGCACAAGCGCCACATATTTAAATGTTTTCCAGAAAAAGACTCCAAACGAGGAACATTCACTGTGTCCAGTCTAATCATTTATCATCACGCTGCCACATTTAAGAAATTGTTTCTTGTTCTTCTGTTTAGTTTTAGCACAGGTTATCTACTGTAATAACATGTCTTTACCTGTTTATTCAAACTGATCATCTCTCTTCAAAACTTACAAACGTATTAAAGGTAACTGAAAACAAACCATCTGGCATCCATCATTGTAAATTCAAATGAGCCTAGGCCCTGTAATGTTTCATACTTTTTATTTATTTCATGTAAAATTACGCTCTCTTTTTTTTTAGACAGTCCATATTTCATTTTTATGTGTACAGCTGAACAGTGACGAAAAATATCTTATTTAAGTATAAGATGGGGAAAATCTGCTTTGAGGCAGCAGCCAAGAAAGCTGTAGTCCGCGTCTGTGAATACCCGTGTGTACACCTGTGTGCATACCTGTGTGGATCAGCATGCTTGCATTCCAAAGGTTTCTCCATGTAACGATCTGCTAGGGAGTGTGGGGAGCCACAGCCCCGTCCTCCAGGGTATGAAGCAGGTATGGAGGAGATCAAAACTCCAGACATCCAGAGGTCCCCAGAACACAAGAGACCAAGGAAGACCAACAGAGGGGCAGCCGCGCCACTGTCCCAGTAAGAGCTGAGGAGAGTCCCAGATGAGGGCTCATTCAGCAGCCGCGGAGCAGAAGCCAGGGGGAGTTGCAGTGACGCGCCCGTGAGCTCCGCCGGCACCCAGCTGTGCCTGAGTGACCGAGCCCCAGGCCGAGAGGCCGGGGGCACCCCACCTCCGAAGTGGCCCGAGCGAGCCCCAGGCTCCAGGCCCCGATAAGCGGCCGCCAAGGAGTGAGCCAGTGTGTACCCGGACGCCCACCCCCAGACACAAAGAACCACCAACACACCGACACCTGAGGGAGTCCGCCACTGGCAGGGGAAGTGGTGGGTGGAGATAGGCCTCCAAACCTTGGAGGGCCTGAGATGTCCCCAGAGAGGTGGCGTCTGATACCCAACCTGACATATAGACAGAGACATATAGGCACACACAGACACAAACATCCATCCCCACCCTCATGCTCTCATATGCACTTACTCCACACTCAACCAACGTGGAGACAGACATAAAGAGACGCTGTACACACGATCACACTCCCCAAGCGTACTCTACGAACCGGGTCTAGGTACCCTTGCCCCTGGAGGGGGGAACTGCACCCAGACCCAGGTGGTGGTGGTCTTCTCTCACCCCCGTTCTCTGCGGCCTGCTGGAGCGGGGGGGCTAGGAAGAGTTGGCCGTCCAACTGCGGTCTGGAGTGTGGGGCCTCCCTGCTGCTGCGGAGTCGGGGCGGTCTGCCTCTCCCCACCGCAGGGAAAAGGGTAACACCACCTGGGAAACAGGACATGTTAGCTGCATTTAATTTTCAGTTACTCTTTATATAGTTAGGTAGGAGTCAGGCCATGTTTCTTTTTAGCTGAAAAACATTATAACAGGTAACCTGCAGTGTTGAAAACTTCCGACGATGTTTGCTACCCTACAATCCGTCCTACTCTGTAGTAAAACCAGCGCTATTTGACTGTCCTGTTGATGTCATTGAAATGTATATAGCCTATTTAAAATCTAAAACTTAACATTGTCCGTAGCCTGCTGTTGTTACCACTGTCCTGTTTGAAATGTAATGAGAGAAACTGGTTATTTTGTCATATGTGCATGTACCGATATTGAACCCAAGGTACTAACTAGCTAACTGACTGGATGCCCATTAACCTTATAGCTCCTGTTCTGTGTGTGTGTGTGTGTGTGTGTGTGTGTGTGTGTGTGTGTGTGTGTGTGTGTGTGTGTGTGTGTGTGTGTGTGTGTGTGTGTGTACACAGAGAGACAGCCAGGCTCATAATGGATATGAGGAAGTTTTTTCAAAAGAAGGAGCCACATTCTGTCATGGTCTGCGGTGGGTGGCTGGAATTTCCATAAGGCTCCTGAACTGACCTGGGATCCGCCCCTGGGCAGGGCCAACTCCAGCTCCTGCACACCTGGAGCCTATTGCAGGCAATCAAGCCAGAGGGATTTAAACCACACGTTGATGTTCATTCACTGCCAGTTCGTCATCAACGCATGTTGGTAACAGGCCTTATACTTCAAGTGCTTGCTGTGATCTATCTTGTTAACAAGACTCTTGTGCTGCAGTTGCTGTATTCACCTTGGCTCACGCTCCACCTCCCGACTCAGGATACCAAGCAATCATTTTGAAAATCTCTCTGTGCCTCACCTGCCTGCCCTCCTGCCATCACACTCCATCTGAAGCCCCGGATCTCAGGCCAGCCTTTCCACGCCACTCAGCCTCCCCCTGGATTCTCATCACCCCCCTCTCAACACTCCATGTCCCCTACTGCAAGTAAGAATTGCTACTCTTACAACTGGCCACTTCAGAGCTGCCTCCAGAATCAGAATCAGAAAGGGTTTTATTGCCAAATGTTGAGCAGGTTTACAACATTAGGAAATTGCTGCAGTGCTTCAGTGCAAACATACTGTCATAAATTACGCTTAAATAGACATGAGAATAAGAATTAAAAGTGCTAAGTAGATATATACATGAGTGTAGGTGGTGATCAGTGCCAAACATGGAATGATGCAGTGAACACAGCGTAGGGTCATGTGTTAGTGGTGGGAACAGTCATACGGTTATTGTTCATGTGTCCAACAGCAGAGGGGAAGAAACTGTTCTTATGGCGAGAGGTTCTGGTGCGAATGGACCGGAGCCTCCTGCCTGAGGGGAGCAGGTCAAACAGACTGTGTCCAGGGTGAGAAGGGTCAGCTGAGATCCGAGCTGCACGCCTCCACTACCTCCCTAACTCTATCTTCTCTCTTCAGTGTGACTGTTCCCTGCGCAGCTCCACTCCGCATCTCAGGCCTCATTCCCTCGCCCTAGCCACGTTCCCCAGGCCACGCCTCGTCAAACTCCACGTCTTATTGTTTTGTTTTGTTTTTTGTCTTTGCTATCTTTTCTTTTTTTGCACTTAAGCCTAATAAATTGTTACATCATCTGCTGTCTCTGCTCTGGGTTTCTGCACCTGAGTCCTGTTCAGTACATGCCACTCGGCCCCATGACACATTCAGGTAAAAGTGTAAGATCAAATGATCCATCAATAACGGATAATGTTGGATCAGTGTTTCAATATTTGTATCCTTTATTAGATGTACATGTGGTTTGGTTATTTGCCTTTTGGTTGAAAATACACTGAGAGAGGACTTTTTTATTAGTGATCTTAATAGTATTTTTTTAATCTAATTGAATACAATCTATTTGTGTATGAATGTCAGTCCAAAGAGGAAAGAGGGGAACATGAGGAGAAAGTACAAGGTCAGGCAGAACCAGGTAAGAAAACAGACAGGGAGTACTAACAGGCAAAACAGAAACTGTTAAACTGGCAAAGGGGGGGGGGAAACAACTAATTTTACTCATACAATCTGGAAGTTGTGTTCTCCCTATATTAAAGCTGCTCTACAGAATCTGCAAAACAAACTGGGTTGTCAGCCCTGGCACTGCATTACCATATTGAGCTTCAGTCAGAGGAAGTCACGGTTACCAAAGACTTTTTGAAGCTCAAGAGTGAGGCTGGTGCCATTCCAGATATGTTAACATTGTACAATCTTCTGGATAATCAGATCTTCCCCACACTGAAAACTGTTATTCAGGTTGCCCTAACAAACCCAGTTAGCAGCTGTAGCTGTGAGAGGTCATTTAGTTTCTTGAGTCAGCTCCATACCTGGCTGAGAAGGACCATGGGTCAAAGCAGACTCCAGCAGAGATGAGAAAGAGATGCTTGAGAGACTTGACCACCAAAATGTGATAGACAGATTTGCCAACCTCAAGGTGAGGCGACATAGGTTAAAAGAAAAGAAAAAATCTGCAGAGCCATAGTAGCATCTGCAGTAAAGATCTTTTCATACATTATATACATTGTACCATAGGCCAAGGTGTCTCAGTTTTCTAATTTTTTAATAATATTTTGTACATTTCAAGGACTCTTCTATTTTTGGAGTGTATTTTTTTACGTATCCGTATTATATTATACATACACTTTAAAAGTGAATCTGTCCAAAAATGCACTCAGTTTACTTTTTACTCACTATGAGCATCATTTTCATCATCAGTTTGTTTGTTTGTTTTTTATTCCAATCCATTCTTCTTTAGCAGCATTTAAATAACCTTTATCAGATTTGATGGTTTTGTTACAGACTTGTCAAAAAAGTGTTTTGCTTTTCTTTCACAACTGTGGGGATTAAATTGTGTTAAAATGTACAAAACAGTGATGTCATGTTTTGTGACGAGGACCCAGGCACAGAGAGATTTGATGAATTTAAGAATCTTATGATTTAATAAAGAAATTTGCAGACTTGCACAGAGAGGGTAAAATTATGATAACTGATAATGGAGATGAAGACAACAGACAATGAGGACAGGGAGGAACAGGGGTTTAAATGCACCAAGGAGACAGTCAGAGGGAACTTGGGACAACTGGAGACATTTAGGGATGCAGGGACTAACAGAGACAGGGAAGAAGTCTCATCGTGATGAGTAAAGTTTACCTTGCCTGGCTGGGCAGCTCTCTGGGTGCTCAGCACATGAGGTTTGTGTGTTTTAAATGTTTTGTTTTCTGTAATTAAGGACTTTTGATTGATTGGCACTAAGTACAAGAGCGCATTTTGATGTGATGTTTTGTTTATTGTTTGTCCGTGAGCAGTTCTCACGGGTTGCCAAGAACAGAATAACCCCTGTTCTATAACTACATCGTGCGTACGTCAATCCTTGAGGGTGCTACACTAAACCACTGCAAAGGAAAGAATCAAGAATATAAAAATACACTCAAAATGCACAAATATAGAGGCAGAGCTTATGAGATGAGCTTGAGTTTCCTGTAGTGTGACTAGCTACAGTGACAAACTAGTCACGCCTCACTCACAAACAAAAACCACACAAAGAGGAACCTTTGCTGCTCGGCTTCAGTTCTTTAAAAAGGACATTCAGACATTTCTTTTCTCATCATGAACACATCAAACAGCTCCACAGAAGATGACCGGGTTTATGCTGGGATCTTTGGCTGCATTATGGTGATAGGTCTGCCACTGAATGCAGTCTCACTGTGGATTCTTCTTCGCCGCCACAGCCTCAAATCACCCAACGCTGTCTTCATGGTGAACCTGGCACTCTCAGACCTGCTAGCCATCATGTCTTTGCCCATGAGGATCTACCATCATGCAACAGGCACCTCGCTGGGAATTATCACATGCCTCTTCAGCGTAATAATCTTTCGCAAAAACCTCCGCTCCAGCGCCTCCTTCATCACCTTCATAAGCGTGGACCGACTGCTGGCTGTGGTTTATCCTCTGAGGTCTCGCCATCTTCGGACCTCGTGCAATGCCTGGAAAGGAGCAGCGCTCGTCTGGGGCTTTTTCCTGGTGGTAAATATCCCAGAGGGCATAGGATTTTTTAAACACTTACAGAACCACACAGAACACATTTGTTTTCAATCTCATTATTATAAAAGTGTAACACGATCAGCAATTATTTACCTTCAGATTGTGTTACTGGTCACAATGCTAGCAGTCAACATTGTGTGCACCGTTATGGTTTCTTGGACTCTACACAAACATCTCAGTGACTCTGCAAAGGTCAGAAACAAGGTGAACGTAATGCTGATTTTTGCCATCAACTTGCTTATATTCTGCACATGTTTTCTGCCCATGCCACTACACGCAGTTACAAAAAGCAAAACCAGTATAACCCCACTGGCATGTCTGACTGTTTTGAACTGCTGTCTGGATCCACTGACGTATTATTTTTCTTTTGACTCCTTCTGGAAGAAAAAAGAGGACACGGGAAGAGAACTATAGATTAGTGACCTGCTAGAGTTGCTATCAGATGTCCCACGATACATGCCTGTTTTTTTTTTTTTTTTGTTTTTTGTTTTTTACAAAGTAGCTCGTTTGTGCACAAGATTCTTAAGTAGTTCAACCACATGCACAGTTTTCAGCAGTTCAAGGTTCTTTATTTGTCACATGTATAGTTATACAAGTATAACACACAGTGAAATGTAGCCTGACACGCTCCTCGACATGTGCAAAAAAAATTGGGGGGGGGGGGGTGTAGAGGAAGAACATTATATATATATATGTATATACATTGGGTGTGCAGTAGTAGCAGCAAGCAGGTGAATTCTGTACGTTAATATGAATAGACATCTGACATCTGACTATTTTACAGTTAACCATCAATGTTCATTTCTTCAGTAACATTTGTGTAAAAGCCAGAAAGTAAAAGATTAAAAGCCTTGACTTGGCCTAGTGGTTTCATGTTTTATTTTCACTGCAACATGAAAACCTCAACCACAGGAAGACCGGTGGCTCATCTGCTTTACTAGAAACTGTGAAAAAAGGCAGCTGCAACACGGGAACTAAGATGTTATTTTTGTCAAGTTCAGTTAATATCTCAATCAGTATCATGTAATAAGTTTGTCAGAATTAACAATCTGACATGAGAAGATGTATTCAGACACACTGAAGTTTTTTTCTTAAAGCCTTCTCCTGAAGTATTTCTCATGCAGTTGAGAAAAACAGTGTAGAGAAAAAAAATCACATAATTCATTAAATCCACTTTATATTTGTTCACTTCACAACTGAGGAAGCAGCTTGTCTAAATCAGTTAGAAAGCTTCTGGAAGTCACCGCTTGTTGAACTAAATACTGTCAGGACATGAAACAAACCACCTTTTAACAAACAGATAAGAAAAACAGAAGAAAAATCGTGTTTTTTCGTCTTTTTAGTCAGACTAGCTGCTTTGTTTTTGTGATAAGTTGTCTCCTTGTACATTTTTCAGTTGCATGAAAGACAGGTCAGTAATGTGGTATAAAAAGAGCATCTTAGAAAGGAAGAGTTTCATCAACCTATAAAAACTGCGTCTTTAAATTGTGAAAAAAAATCAGAATAACATCCCTCAATGTAAAATTGTAAAGGCTTGAATATCTCATAATCTACAATACATAACACCATCAATGCATTATGAGAATGTGGAGGAATCTCTGTGCGCAAGGGACAAAGCCCAAAATCAACATTGCAGTCCTGTGATTTTCAGGCCTTAATATAGCACTGCATTACAAAAAAGTATGCCTGTGTCGTGGAAATCACCACATGGGCTCAGGAACACTTGCAGAAATTGCTGTATGTGAATCATAATCATAATTTACTGTGCCAACGACAAATCCAAGTTAAAGAAAAAGAAGAACATGGTCCAGGAACACCACCATCTTCTCTGGGCAAAATGCATTTAAAATGCACAAATTGAAAAACTTTTCTATGGTCAGAGCAATTCTCTGGACTAAAGAAGAGATGGGCCTTCTAAAGGTTACACTTCTGATGGTATGGGTGTGCATTACTGACCATGAAATTGGCAACTTGCACATCTGGAAAGGCACCATCAATGCTGGTAGTTATATACAGATTTTAGAGCAATGCTCTAAATGTTGATGACATTTTTTCAGAGAATTTGTTGCATAAGACTGATAAATAACATACTGGCTCTATTACAGCAGTGTGGCTTCATAGTAGAAGAGTCTTTTTTTTAGATCAGTTGCTGCCATCAAATTTAAAATGGGCTAATATTTGTCTTTAAAAGGTACATTTTCTCAGTTTAAACACTTGGTATGTTTTCTATGTTTTTTTGTGAATTGTTTATGAGTTCAAGAGCTTTTCATTTGGGGCTGTTTTTCATCTGCCTGAAACACACTTGCTTCCACAAAAAAGCCTCTCTAACCTTATGGCTGATTTAGTCCAATATACAATAATGTTAAATTCTGCTTGATATTAGGGTTGCTAAGGTTTCATTTGAAACTTCTGTCGATACAAGTGATTGCTCAAAATGAATTTTAGTGGCAGCCCTGTGACATACTAGCGACCTGTCCAAGGTATATCCTGCCTGTCACCCTATGGTAGCTCGAATAGGCTCCAGCACCCCTTCAACCCTGAATTGGATAAATAGAGGTGAATGGATGGAGATTTTAGTTGCCACTATATCAGCCCACCTTATGGCACATCATTTAGAGAGGGAGCTGCTGCTGCTTTGCTCTGTATGGCTCTTTCTAAAATTAAGCCCATGTGTTTCATTGTGGTAATTTGTGCTGTCTAATTGTGATAGATATAGTGTCACATATAAAACTCTCCCACTGCCTGTTACAACTGCTGACAGCTAAATCAATCTTAGCATGTTAGTTATGCTGTGCTCGCCTTTCTTTTGAAAGAAATTTGTGAAGAATGAATTTCCCTTACTTGCTGCCTTTTCTCCCGCTTGTTTTGTTTTGATTCTTTGATTTTGCTTTGATTTGTTTCATCCATGTGCAGTGAAATTGATTTCATTTAGTTAGGTTAAATCTCCTGTAGATACGTTTCTATTGGTATTGTTAAACAAATGTTAGCTTGTGTATGTCGCAGTAATGTTGGGCTAATATATGTCAAAGTGTATAAAGATTTTAAATAAAACAAATATTTGTTGTTTACACAGATGCTTTTTTGTTTTGTTTGTTTTCTTTTGTGTAACAGCAAAATGTACATTACTTAACTGTCCTGTAGCTGATGCGGTGTTTCCTGGAGGAAAAGATTATAAAAGGATGAAGAATTCTTTTTCTACAGTTAAAGCTGAAGATTCATAAAACTTCCAGAAATACCAGTAAAGTTCACCAATGTTTGACTGGTGTTTGCTATAGATTCTGCATTATCCACTTTTCTGTGATGTGACCATGCACAGAGTGGTCAGTAGAAGAAGGTTTAACTCAGCTGACATAGCTGCAGATGAAGATGCAGATACATGGTACTGGACTGTGAGCACGGGGCCCACTAAAGGATGTTGGAACCTTGTGCCACCTTCACAAAACCTTTTCCTGACAGTTTGATAACTAACATGCACAGGAATAGCCTGCTGGAGGTCATTCTGTGGGAGTCTGGCAGCTCCTCCTAGTAGAAATGAGCAGACACAGATCTTGTCCTTTAGGGTGAGGCCTTTCTATGGCCCTGTCCAACTCTCTTTGTGCAACCTCCCATCTCCTGGTATCTCCTCCATATACTCAAGACTGAGCTCGGAGACACAGCAAACTTTCTTGCATGGATGTGCCATCCTGGAGGAGTTGGACTACCTGTGCAACCAGAATTGGCTGTAAGCATCTGGGCTACCAGCAGTGACAAGAACAGTAGCTAAAAACCAAACAAAAGGAAAATCAGTCAGGAGGGAAAGTAGAGAAATGGTCTGTGGATACTGTGGCTCTCCAGTGCACCTGTTGCCACTTTTATTTATCATCACCATATGTGATGATGGCGCACAAGCGCCACATATTTAAATGTTTTCCAGAAAAAGACTCCAAACGAGGAACATTCACTGTGTCCAGTCTAATCATTTATCATCACGCTGCCACATTTAAGAAATTGTTTCTTGTTCTTCTGTTTAGTTTTAGCACAGGTTATCTACTGTAATAACATGTCTTTACCTGTTTATTCAAACTGATCATCTCTCTTCAAAACTTACAAACGTATTAAAGGTAACTGAAAACAAACCATCTGGCATCCATCATTGTAAATTCAAATGAGCCTAGGCCCTGTAATGTTTCATACTTTTTATTTATTTCATGTAAAATTACGCTCTCTTTTTTTTTAGACAGTCCATATTTCATTTTTATGTGTACAGCTGAACAGTGACGAAAAATATCTTATTTAAGTATAAGATGGGGAAAATCTGCTTTGAGGCAGCAGCCAAGAAAGCTGTAGTCCGCGTCTGTGAATACCCGTGTGTACACCTGTGTGCATACCTGTGTGGATCAGCATGCTTGCATTCCAAAGGTTTCTCCATGTAACGATCTGCTAGGGAGTGTGGGGAGCCACAGCCCCGTCCTCCAGGGTATGAAGCAGGTATGGAGGAGATCAAAACTCCAGACATCCAGAGGTCCCCAGAACACAAGAGACCAAGGAAGACCAACAGAGGGGCAGCCGCGCCACTGTCCCAGTAAGAGCTGAGGAGAGTCCCAGATGAGGGCTCATTCAGCAGCCGCGGAGCAGAAGCCAGGGGGAGTTGCAGTGACGCGCCCGTGAGCTCCGCCGGCACCCAGCTGTGCCTGAGTGACCGAGCCCCAGGCCGAGAGGCCGGGGGCACCCCACCTCCGAAGTGGCCCGAGCGAGCCCCAGGCTCCAGGCCCCGATAAGCGGCCGCCAAGGAGTGAGCCAGTGTGTACCCGGACGCCCACCCCCAGACACAAAGAACCACCAACACACCGACACCTGAGGGAGTCCGCCACTGGCAGGGGAAGTGGTGGGTGGAGATAGGCCTCCAAACCTTGGAGGGCCTGAGATGTCCCCAGAGAGGTGGCGTCTGATACCCAACCTGACATATAGACAGAGACATATAGGCACACACAGACACAAACATCCATCCCCACCCTCATGCTCTCATATGCACTTACTCCACACTCAACCAACGTGGAGACAGACATAAAGAGACGCTGTACACACGATCACACTCCCCAAGCGTACTCTACGAACCGGGTCTAGGTACCCTTGCCCCTGGAGGGGGGAACTGCACCCAGACCCAGGTGGTGGTGGTCTTCTCTCACCCCCGTTCTCTGCGGCCTGCTGGAGCGGGGGGGCTAGGAAGAGTTGGCCGTCCAACTGCGGTCTGGAGTGTGGGGCCTCCCTGCTGCTGCGGAGTCGGGGCGGTCTGCCTCTCCCCACCGCAGGGAAAAGGGTAACACCACCTGGGAAACAGGACATGTTAGCTGCATTTAATTTTCAGTTACTCTTTATATAGTTAGGTAGGAGTCAGGCCATGTTTCTTTTTAGCTGAAAAACATTATAACAGGTAACCTGCAGTGTTGAAAACTTCCGACGATGTTTGCTACCCTACAATCCGTCCTACTCTGTAGTAAAACCAGCGCTATTTGACTGTCCTGTTGATGTCATTGAAATGTATATAGCCTATTTAAAATCTAAAACTTAACATTGTCCGTAGCCTGCTGTTGTTACCACTGTCCTGTTTGAAATGTAATGAGAGAAACTGGTTATTTTGTCATATGTGCATGTACCGATATTGAACCCAAGGTACTAACTAGCTAACTGACTGGATGCCCATTAACCTTATAGCTCCTGTTCTGTGTGTGTGTGTGTGTGTGTGTGTGTGTGTGTGTGTGTGTGTGTGTGTGTGTGTGTGTGTGTGTGTGTGTGTGTGTGTACACAGAGAGACAGCCAGGCTCATAATGGATATGAGGAAGTTTTTTCAAAAGAAGGAGCCACATTCTGTCATGGTCTGCGGTGGGTGGCTGGAATTTCCATAAGGCTCCTGAACTGACCTGGGATCCGCCCCTGGGCAGGGCCAACTCCAGCTCCTGCACACCTGGAGCCTATTGCAGGCAATCAAGCCAGAGGGATTTAAACCACACGTTGATGTTCATTCACTGCCAGTTCGTCATCAACGCATGTTGGTAACAGGCCTTATACTTCAAGTGCTTGCTGTGATCTATCTTGTTAACAAGACTCTTGTGCTGCAGTTGCTGTATTCACCTTGGCTCACGCTCCACCTCCCGACTCAGGATACCAAGCAATCATTTTGAAAATCTCTCTGTGCCTCACCTGCCTGCCCTCCTGCCATCACACTCCATCTGAAGCCCCGGATCTCAGGCCAGCCTTTCCACGCCACTCAGCCTCCCCCTGGATTCTCATCACCCCCCTCTCAACACTCCATGTCCCCTACTGCAAGTAAGAATTGCTACTCTTACAACTGGCCACTTCAGAGCTGCCTCCAGAATCAGAATCAGAAAGGGTTTTATTGCCAAATGTTGAGCAGGTTTACAACATTAGGAAATTGCTGCAGTGCTTCAGTGCAAAC
Source organism: Astatotilapia calliptera (assembly GCF_964374335.1). Taxonomy (NCBI): domain Eukaryota; kingdom Metazoa; phylum Chordata; class Actinopteri; order Cichliformes; family Cichlidae; genus Astatotilapia; species Astatotilapia calliptera. The sequence goes on from NC_137435.1 coordinate 32,852,748, forward strand.
ATACTGTCATAAATTACGCTTAAATAGACATGAGAATAAGAATTAAAAGTGCTAAGTAGATATATACATGAGTGCAGGTGGTGATCAGTGCCAAACATGGAATGATGCAGTGAACACAGCGTAGGGTCATGTGTTAGTGGTGGGAACAGTCATACGGTTATTGTTCATGTGTCCAACAGCAGAGGGGAAGAAACTGTTCTTATGGGGAGAGGTTCTGGTGCGAATGGACCGGAGCCTCCTGCCTGAGGGGAGCAGGTCAAACAGACTGTGTCCAGGGTGAGAAGGGTCAGCTGAGATCCGAGCTGCACGCCTCCACTACCTCCCTAACTCTATCTTCTCTCTTCAGTGTGACTGTTCCCTGCGCAGCTCCACTCCGCATCTCAGGCCTCATTCCCTCGCCCTAGCCACGTTCCCCAGGCCACGCCTCGTCAAACTCCACGTCTTATTGTTTTGTTTTGTTTTTTGTCTTTGCTATCTTTTCTTTTTTTGCACTTAAGCCTAATAAATTGTTACATCATCTGCTGTCTCTGCTCTGGGTTTCTGCACCGGAGTCCTGTTCAGTACATGCCACTCGGCCCCGTGACACATTCAGGTAAAAGTGTAAGATCAAATGATCCATCAATAACGGATAATGTTGGATCAGTGTTTCAATATTTGTATCCTTTATTAGATGTACATGTGGTTTGGTTATTTGCCTTTTGGTTGAAAATACACTGAGAGAGGACTTTTTTATTAGTGATCTTAATAGTATTTTTTTTAATCTAATTGAATACAATCTATTTGTGTATGAATGTCAGTCCAAAGAGGAAAGAGGGGAACATGAGGAGAAAGTACAAGGTCAGGCAGAACCAGGTAAGAAAACAGACAGGGAGTACTAACAGGCAAAACAGAAACTGTTAAACTGGCAAAGGGGGGGAAAAACAACTAATTTTACTCATACAATCTGGAAGTTGTGTTCTCCCTATATTAAAGCTGCTCTACAGAATCTGCAAAACAAACTGGGTTGTCAGCCCTGGCACTGCATTACCATATTGAGCTTCAGTCAGAGGAAGTCACGGTTACCAAAGACTTTTTGAAGCTCAAGAGTGAGGCTGGTGCCATTCCAGATATGTTAACATTGTACAATCTTCTGGATAATCAGATCTTCCCCACACTGAAAACTGTTATTCAGGTTGCCCTAACAAACCCAGTTAGCAGCTGTAGCTGTGAGAGGTCATTTAGTGTCTTGAGTCAGCTCCATACCTGGTTGAGAAGGACCATGGGTCAAAGCAGACTCCAGCACCTGGCTGTGATGTCAGTTGAGAAAGAGATGCTTGAGAGACTTGACCACCAAAATGTGATAGACAGATTTGCCAACCTCAAGGTGAGGCGACATAGGTTAAAAGAAAAGAAAAAATCTGCAGAGCCATAGTAGCATCTGCAGTAAAGATCTTTTCATACATTATATACATTGTACAATAGGCCAAGGTGTCTCAGTTTTCTAATTTTTTAATAATATTTTGTACATTTCAAGGACTCTTCTATTTTTGGAGTGTATTTTTTTACGTATCCGTATTATATTATACATACACTTTAAAAGTGAATCTGTCCAAAAAATGCACTCAGTTTACTTTTTACTCACTATGAGCATCATTTTCATCATCAGTTTGTTTGTTTGTTTTTTATTCCAATCCATTCTTCTTTAGCAGCATTTAAATAACCTTTATCAGATTTGATGGTTTTGTTACAGACTTGTCAAAAAAGTGTTTTGCTTTTCTTTCACAACTGTGGGGATTAAATTGTGTTAAAATGTACAAAACAGTGATGTCATGTTTTGTGACGAGGACCCAGGCACAGAGAGATTTGATGAATTTAAGAATCTTATGATTTAATAAAGAAATTTGCAGACTTACACAGAGAGGGTAAAATTATGATAACTGATAATGGAGATGAAGACAACAGACAATGAGGACAGGGAGGAACAGGGGTTTAAATGCACCAAGGAGACAGTCAGAGGGAACTTGGGACAACTGGAGACATTTAGGGATGCAGGGACTAACAGAGACAGGGAAGAAGTCTCATCGTGATGAGTAAAGTTTACCTTGCCTGGATGGGCAGCTCTCTGGGTGCTCAGCACCCCCAAAGCTCTGATCCTAGAATCGCCCCAGTATAGAAGTAAAGTTTATATTACAAAAAACCCCTCCCCCATTAAAATAAACTCAGAGACATTAAAAGAACTAAACTCAAGACTAAATGTAACGGTCTTTTGCATTTGATGTTTGTTAAGCTGTATGTCTGGATTTTGTTCTTTGCGCCCTCTGGTGGTGAATTGTGTAGGGTACAGCTTGATCTCCTCCCAGTTTCCTTTTTTGCTAACGCACATGGTGTCTGCATGCTGCAGCTCACAGTTAGCTCCACACATGGAGAAAATATCGTTCAAAGAGTAGAAATAATTGAGAAAGAAGATGGAGGATAAGGCAATAAGGCCATAAAGGACTATTTAGCACCTCCTGGATGTCAGCACATGAGGTTTGTGTGTTTTAAATGTTTTGTTTTCTGTAATTAAGGACTTTTGATTGATTGGCACTAAGTACAAGAGCGCATTTTGATGTGATGTTTTGTTTATTGTTTGTCCGTGAGCAGTTCTCACGGGTTGCCAAGAACAGAATAACCCCTGTTCTATAACTACATCGTGCGTACGTCAATCCTTGAGGGTGCTACACTAAACCACTGCAAAGGAAAGAATCAAGAATATAAAAATACACTCAAAATGCACAAATATAGAGGCAGAGCTTATGAGATGAGCTTGAGTTTCCTGTAGTGTGACTAGCTACAGTGACAAACTAGTCACGCCTCACTCACAAACAAAAACCACACAAAGAGGAACCTTTGCTGCTCGGCTTCAGTTCTTTAAAAAGGACATTCAGACATTTCTTTTCTCATCATGAACACATCAAACAGCTCCACAGAAGATGACCGGGTTTATGCTGGGATCTTTGGCTGCATTATGGTGATAGGTCTGCCACTGAATGCAGTCTCACTGTGGATTCTTCTTCGCCGCCACAGCCTCAAATCACCCAACGCTGTCTTCATGGTGAACCTGGCACTCACAGATCTGCTAGCCATCATGTCTTTGCCCATGAGGATCTACCATCATGCAACAGGCACCCCGCTGGGAATTATCACATGCCTCTTCAGCGTAATAATCTTTCGCAAAAACCTCCGCTCCAGCGCCTCCTTCATCACCTTCATAAGCGTGGACCGACTGCTGGCTGTGGTTTATCCTCTGAGGTCTCGCCATCTCCGGACCTCGTGCAATGCCTGGAAAGGAGCAGCGCTCGTCTGGGGCTTTTTCCTGGTGGTAAATATCCCAGAGGGCATAGGATTTTTTAAACACTTACAGAACCACACAGAACACATTTGTTTTCAATCTCATTATTATAAAAGTGTAACACGATCAGCAATTATTTACCTTCAGATTGTGTTACTGGTCACAATGCTAGCAGTCAACATTGTGTGCACCGTTATGGTTTCTTGGACTCTACACAAACATCTCAGTGACTCTGCAAAGGTCAGAAACAAGGTGAACGTAATGCTGATTTTTGCCATCAACTTGCTTATATTCTGCACATGTTTTCTGCCCATGCCACTACACGCAGTTACAAAAAGCAAAACCAGTATAACCCCACTGGCATGTCTGACTGTTTTGAACTGCTGTCTGGATCCACTGACGTATTATTTTTCTTTTGACTCCTTCTGGAAGAAAAAAGAGGACACGGGAAGAGAACTATAGATTAGTGACCTGCTAGAGTTGCTATCAGATGTCCCACGATACATGCCTGTTTTTTTTTTTTTTTTTGTTTTTTGTTTTTTACAAAGTAGCTCGTTTGTGCACAAGATTCTTAAGTAGTTCAACCACATGCACAGTTTTCAGCAGTTCAAGGTTCTTTATTTGTCACATGTATAGTTATACAAGTATAACACACAGTGAAATGTAGCCTGACACGCTCCTCGACATGTGCAAAAAAAATTGGGGGGGGGGGGGTGTAGAGGAAGAACATTATATATATATATGTATATACATTGGGTGTGCAGTAGTAGCAGCAAGCAGGTGAATTCTGTACGTTAATATGAATAGACATCTGACATCTGACTATTTTACAGTTAACCATCAATGTTCATTTCTTCAGTAACATTTGTGTAAAAGCCAGAAAGTAAAAGATTAAAAGCCTTGACTTGGCCTAGTGGTTTCATGTTTTATTTTCACTGCAACATGAAAACCTCAACCACAGGAAGACCGGTGGCTCATCTGCTTTACTAGAAACTGTGAAAAAAGGCAGCTGCAACACGGGAACTAAGATGTTATTTTTGTCAAGTTCAGTTAATATCTCAATCAGTATCATGTAATAAGTTTGTCAGAATTAACAATCTGACATGAGAAGATGTATTCAGACACACTGAAGTTTTTTTCTTAAAGCCTTCTCCTGAAGTATTTCTCATGCAGTTGAGAAAAACAGTGTAGAGAAAAAAAATCACATAATTCATTAAATCCACTTTATATTTGTTCACTTCACAACTGACGAAGCAGCTTGTCTAAATCAGTTAGAGACTTTTTTTAAAAAAAAGCTTCCGGAAGTCACCGCTTGTTGAACTAAATACTGTCAGGACATGAAACAAACCACCTTTTAACAAACAGATAAGAAAAACAGAAGAAAAATCGTGTTTTTTCGTCTTTTTAGTCAGACTAGCTGCTTTGTTTTTGTGAGAAGTTGTCTCCTTGTACATTTTTCAGTTGCATGAAAGACAGGTCAGTAATGTGGTATAAAAAGAGCATCTTAGAAAGGAAGAGTTTCATCAACCTATAAAAACTGCATCTTTAAATTGTGAAAAAAAATCAGAATAACATCCCTCAATGTAAAATTGTAAAGGCTTGAATATCTCATAATCTACAATACATAACACCATCAATGCATTATGAGAATGTGGAGGAATCTCTGTGCGCAAGGGACAAAGCCCCAATAACATACTGGCTCTATTACAGCAGTGTGGCTTCATAGTAGAAGAGTCTTTTTTTTAGATCAGTTGCTGCCATCAAATTTAAAATGGGCTAATATTTGTCTTTAAAAGGTACATTTTCTCAGTTTAAACACTTGGTATGTTTTCTATGTTTTTTTGTGAATTGTTTATGAGTTCAAGAGCTTTTCATTTGGGGCTGTTTTTCATCTGCCTGAAACACACTTGCTTCTACAAAAAAGCCTCTCTAACCTTATGGCTGATTTAGTCCAATATACAATAATGTTAAATTCTGCTTGATATTAGGGTTGCTAAGGTTTCAGTTGAAACTTCTGTCGATACAAGTGATTGCTCAAAATGAATTTTAGTGGCAGCCCTGTGACATACTAGCGACCTGTCCAAGGTATATCCTGCCTGTCACCCTATGGTAGCTCGAATAGGCTCCAGCACCCCTTCAACCCTGAATTGGATAAATAGAGGTGAATGGATGGAGATTTTAGTTGCCACTATATCAGCCCACCTTATGGCACATCATTTAGAGAGGGAGCTGCTGCTGCTTTGCTCTGTATGGCTCTTTCTAAAATTAAGCCCATGTGTTTCATTGTGGTAATTTGTGCTGTCTAATTGTGATAGATATAGTGTCACATATAAAACTCTCCCACTGCCTGTTACAACTGCTGACAGCTAAATCAATCTTAGCATGTTAGTTATGCTGTGCTCGCCTTTCTTTTGAAAGAAATTTGTGAAGAATGAATTTCCCTTACTTGCTGCCTTTTCTCCCGCTTGTTTTGTTTTGATTCTTTGATTTTGCTTTGATTTGTTTCATCCATGTGCAGTGAAATTGATTTCATTTAGTTAGGTTAAATCTCCTGTAGATACGTTTCTATTGGTATTGTTAAACAAATGTTAGCTTGTGTATGTCGCAGTAATGTTGGGCTAATATATGTCAAAGTGTATAAAGATTTTAAATAAAACAAATATTTGTTGTTTACACAGATGCTTTTTTGTTTTGTTTGTTTTCTTTTGTGTAACAGCAAAATGTACATTACTTAACTGTCCTGTAGCTGATGCGGTGTTTCCTGGAGGAAAAGATTATAAAAGGATGAAGAATTCTTTTTCTACAGTTAAAGCTGAAGATTCATAAAACTTCCAGAAATACCAGTAAAGTTCACCAATGTTTGACTGGTGTTTGCTATAGATTCTGCATTATCCACTTTTCTGTGATGTGACCATGCACAGAGTGGTCAGTAGAAGAAGGTTTAACTCAGCTGACATAGCTGCAGATGAAGATGCAGATACATGGTACTGGACTGTGAGCACGGGGCCCACTAAAGGATGTTGGAACCTTGTGCCACCTTCACAAAACCTTTTCCTGACAGTTTGATAACTAACATGCACAGGAATAGCCTGCTGGAGGTCATTCTGTGGGAGTCTGGCAGCTCCTCCTAGTAGAAATGAGCAGACACAGATCTTGCCCTTTAGGGTGAGGCCTTTCTATGGCCCTGTCCAACTCTCTTTGTGCAACCTCCCATCTCCTGGTATCTCCTCCATATACTCAAGACTGAGCTCGGAGACACAGCAAACCTTCTTGCATGGATGTGCCATCCTGGAGGAGTTGGACTACCTGTGCAACCAGAATTGGCTGTAAGCATCTGGGCTACCAGCAGTGACAAGAACAGTAGCTAAAAACCAAACAAAAGGAAAATCAGTCAGGAGGGAAAGTAGAGAAATGGTCTGTGGACACTGTGGCTCTCCAGTGCACCTGTTGCCACTTTTATTTATCATCACCATATGTGATGATAGCGCACAAGCGCCACATATTTAAATGTTTTCCAGAAAAAGACTCCAAACGAGGAACATTCACTGTGTCCAGTCTAATCATTTATCATCACGCTGCCACATTTAAGAAATTGTTTCCTGTTCTTCTGTTTAGTTTTAGCACAGGTTATCTACTGTAATAACATGTCTTTACCTGTTTATTCAAACGGATCATCTCTCTTCAAAACTTACAAACGTATTAAAGGTAACTGAAAACAAACCATCTGGCATCCATCAATGTAAATTCACATAAGCCTAGGCCCTGTAATGTTTCATACTTTTTATTTATTTCATGTAAAATTACGCTTTGTTTTTTTTTTTCTTTTTTTAGACCGATCATATCTCAGTTTTACAGGTCCTTCTTAAAAAATCAGCATATTGTGATAAAGTGCATTTTTTTTCTGTAATGTACTGATAAACATTAGACTTTCATATATTTTAGATTCATTACACACAACTGAAGTAGTTCAAACCTTTTATTGTTTTAATATTGATGATTTTGGCAAACAGCTCATGAAAACCCAAAATTCCTATCTCACAAAAATTCTGACCAATAAAAGAAAAGTGTTTTTACTACAAAAAAAGTCAACCTTCAAATAATCATGTTCAGTTATGCACTCAATACTTGGTCGGGAATCCTTTCTCAGAAATGACTGCTTCAATGCAGCGTGGCATGGAGGCAATCAGCCTGTGGCACTGCTGAGGTGTTATGGAGGCCCAGGATGCTTCGATAGCGGCCTTAAGCTCATCCAGAGTGTTGGGTCTTGCGTCTCTCAACTTTCTCTTCACAATATCCCACAGATTCTCTATGGGGTTCAGGTCAGGAGAGTTGGCAGGCCAATTGAGCACAGTAATACCATGGTCAGTAAACCATTTACCAGTGGTTTTGGCACTGTGAGCAGGCGCCAGGTCGTGCTGAAAAATGTAATCTTCATCTCCATAAAGCTTTTCAGCAGATGGAATCATGAATAGGTCCCCCAAGATCTGGAATCGGTTCTTCTCCACAATCTTCCTCAGGGTCCGGTCACCTCTTCTCATTGTGCAGCGTTTTCTGCCACACTTTTTCCTTCCCACAGACTTCCCACTGAGGTGCCTTGATACAGCACTCTGGGAACAGCCTATTCGTTCAGAAATTTCTTTCTGTGTCTTACCCTCCTGCTTGAGGGTGTCAATGATGGCCTTCTGGACAGCAGTCAGGTCGGCAGTCTTACCCATGATTGCGGTTTTGAGTAATGAACCAGGCTGGGAGTTTTTAAAAGCCTCAGGAATCTTTTGCAGGTGTTTAGAGTTAATTCGTTGATTCAGATGATTAGGTTAATAGCTCGTTTAGAGAACCTTTTCATGATATGCTAATTTTTTGAGATAGGAAATTTGGGTTTTCATGAGCTGTATGCCAAAATCATCAATATTAAAACAATGAAAGGCTTGAACTACTTCAGTTGTGTGTAATGAATCTAAAATATATGAAAGTCTAATGTTTATCAGTACATTACCGAAAATAATGAACTTTATCACAATATGCTGATTTTTTGAGAAGGACCTGTATGTGTACAGCTGAACATTGACGAAAAATGTCTGATTTAAGTATAAGATGGGGAAAATCCCTAAATTACACAATACCTAAAATAACAAAACTCTAAAAATTTAATTGACTATTATTTTTTATTTGTTTTATTTTCAATGTTCTTGAAAGTTAAAAAAAAAAGTGAGGGAAGGAAATAAGGCAAGCTGACTGCAGATTAGTGAACTTCAGTTTGGAAGCCGTTCATGTGTGAATTCTATCATGGTCCTGCCTGCAGTGGAGGCACAGTGGTTGCAATAGCCTAGATTAAAGACTCAAAAATAATACTGTCATTTCCAATATTTCTAAACCATCATGATCTGAGGCTGCAGATTGTGTGAGACCAATCAGCGAGGACCAGAATGAAGACCACACAGGAGAAATTGGTAAAAGAAAACAAGACGTTTATTTTGTATTTTGGCTGACACAAACCTGACCTGGGAAAATACTTTATAGAAGTAAAGTTTATATTACAAAAAAAACCATCCCCCAAATAAATAAACTCAGAGACATTAAAAGAACTAAACTCAAGACTAAACCATATTGCAAAGGAAAGAATCAAGAATCTAAAAATAAACTCATTACAGTCAGAGCGTATTAAAAATGTGTATTACAGGAATCATAATCAGAGATCCTATCTTCAAAGCACAAATATAGAGGCAGAGCTTATGAGGTGAGATGAGATGAGATGAGATGAGCTTGAGTTTCCTGTCGTGTGACTAGTCACAGTCACAAACTAGTCACGCCTCACTCACAAACAAAAACCACACAAAGAGGAACCTTTGCCACTCTGCTTCAGTTCTTTAAAAAGGACATTCAGACATTTCTTTTCTCATCATGAACACATCAAACAGCTCCACAGAAGATGACCGGGTTTATGCTGGGATCTTTGGCTGCATTATGGTGATAGGTCTGCCACTGAATGCAGTCTCACTGTGGATTCTTCTTCGCCGCCACAGCCTCAAATCACCCAACGCTGTCTTCATGGTGAACCTGGCACTCTCAGACCTGCTAGCCATCTTCTCTTTGCCCATGAGGATCTACCATCATGCAACAGGCACCCCGCTGGGAATTATCACATGCCTCTTCAGCGTAATAATCTTTCGCAACAACATTCGCTCCAGCGCCTCCTTCATCACCTTCATAAGTGTGGACCGACTGCTGGCTGTGGTTTATCCTCTGAGGTCTCGCCATCTTCGGACCTCGTGCAATGCCTGGAAAGGAGCAGCGCTGGTCTGGGGGTTTTTGCTGGTGGTAAATATCCCAGAGGCCAAAGGATTTTTAGAACACTTACAGAACCACACAGATCACATTTGTTTTGAACTTCATGAATATAAAAGTGTAACACGATCAGCAATTATTTATCTTCAGATTGTGTTACTGGTCACAATGCTAGCAGTCAACATTGTGTGCACCGTTATGGTTTCTTGGACTCTACACAAACATCTCAGTGACTCTGCAAAGGTCAGAAACAAGGTGAACGTAATGCTGATTTTTGCCATCAACTTGCTTATATTCTGCACATGTTTTCTGCCCATGCCACTACACATACTTACAAAAAGCAAAACCAGCATAACTCCACTGGCATGTCTGATTGTTTTGAGCTGCTGTCTGGATCCTCTGATGTATTATTTTTCTTTTGACTCCTTCTGGAAGAAAAAAGAGGACGTGGGAAGAGAACTATAGATTAGTGACCTGCTAGAGTTGCTATCAGATGTCCCATGATACATGCCTGTTTTTTGTTTTTGTTTTTTACAAAGTAGCTCGTTTGTGCACAAGATTCTTAAGTAGTTCAACCACATGCACAGTTTTCAGCAGTTAACCATCAATGTTCATTTCTTCAGTAACATTTGTGTCAAGCCCAGAAAGTGAAGGAGTGAAAGAGGCTTGGCCTAGTGGTTTCATGTTCCATTTTCGCTCCAACATGAAAGCCTCAACCACAGATCGGTGGCTGACTTACTAGAAACTGTGAAAAAAGTCACCTGCAACACTTTTTTGTGTTTGCAAAACTGCGTCCTTACTTGTCTTCAGTTTACATGAAGTCAATATCCTGATCAGTATCATGTAATAAGTTTGTCAGATTTAACACTCTGACATGAGAAGATGTCCCCTCCCCCCAGAAAAAACTGAGTCTTCCAGAAGTCACGTGTGTGGAACTACATACTGTCAGGGACATGAAACAAACAACCTTTTCTCATATCGTTGTTGCTTTGGCCTAATATTTAATCAAGACGTATAAGAGTAATATCAATCTCCTCATTTCTCTTTTGGCAAATAAAACAGCATATACATAAGAATAACTCTGACAGATGGGTGTGTGTACGCATGTAAAGTACCACATGAATGAATAATGTTGAGGATAGATTAAGAATAATTAAACATTCAGCAGAAAAGCTGGTTTAAAATTGACTAATCACAATATTTTGTAAATATTTTTGAAAACATTACATACAGCACTGTTTAAGCCCATCTCTTCTGTATATTTTAAGTCCTTTCATAAGACTCAGGCCTTTGTTTTTTTTTGCGAGTGCCTCAGTAGTGGAGCCAACGGCTCAAGGCCTAATTAAGTCCCACCAGATGGAAGGGTGTTGGTGTAAGCCTACAACAGACTGTAAGACGACTGATTATCTCATCTGCAGATTTAAAATTATCCAAAGGTTATCACTGAAAATGCTATTAGACACTGAAGATTGGTTGAATTTCCCAGACTGGCCATTACATTTTACTGTTGTTAATGTTTACTATTGTACACGAAAGTTGATTGTGTCATATTCAATATAGTCATCATTTGCCAAGACCTAGTGATCATAATTGACTACAACTGGTAGCTTCTACTTGCCAGGATATAAGGACCAAGTTATCTGGACGTGTCACCACTTTGCCAAGTCTTGGAAGAAGGCCCAAACCGTTACATTCTGCTGGGATGAAATTGGTTTCGATGTTGAGGAACAACCCAGAAACCACAAAAGTTCAACTGTGGCATGAACAGGAAAGTGCTGTAATACTAGGGCCAATGTCCAGTGAGTTTTACTTCATGGTGAACTGAGAAGGTTTCAGAAAAAAAAACCCTGCTACAAAATCAACACTTTCAAGCTGAAATTTACACCTGCCCACACGAACAGGACAAATGACTTCTGGAGTTTTACCAGTCAAAGAAACAATGATTGAGTTATTTGGCCACAATGGCAAGAGGTATGCTTGTTTAGGTATGTTTAAACCTGAGGCTTTCAAACCTAAGAACACTGTATCAGACATCAAGCATGGTGGTGGCAGCACTTCTGTTGTGCATGGAGTAATGAAGAACAAATGTCATGATCCTATGTCTTTGACACAGTTTGTGAGTTTATGATGGTTTTGTGAATCTTTCTTTTGGATTGAACAGATTTTCATCTTCTTGTCCTGTATTAGTTAGTCTGTAGTTTTGTATTTCCTAGTGCATCTGTGTTTAATATTTCTATTTTTTAGTTTTTGCCTGCTCTCATGTCTGTTCTGTCTTCAGCATCTCCTGCTGCTTTCTGTTGTGTGTTTTTTCTCTCCAGTCTGTCGTGTGTTTCCATGTTTATCCCCGTCCTAATGTCAAGCTTTTGTGTCCTTGTCTCAGTCTCTCGTCTCTTGTTTTTTGTTGTGTGTTTTCAGGTCTCCCGGTTCTGAGTTTCCAAGTTTAGCTTTTTACCTGATGTCTTGTATTTTTTTATACCATTTTTGAAACTTTTAAGTCACAGCATTAAAGTTGCTTTTTTTTCAAGTCATATCCTCGACTCAGAGTCCTGCATTTGGGTCCTAGTCTGCCTGCCACACAGCCATGAATGACATTCAGATTCTTCAGCTTCACCTCAAATCAACACCTAGCTGTTTGAAACTTGGACACAGTTGGGTGTTCCAGTTGGACAATGATCTCAAAGACACATTAAAACTGGTTAATCGATAAAGCAGTCTATCATTAAGGTTCTGGAATTACCAGCACTATAGAAAATTTGTGGACTATGGTTAAAATGAACTCCATCAATCTGCCAGAATTACAATAGAAGCTTTTTCATGGCTACCAAAAGCATCTTGCCAAAGTGCAACTTGCTAAGGACATTAATAGAGCCTGTATGAGCGTTTACGTATAGCTTTGACCCTGTGTGGATTGGAGAAAATCCCCCAAAAAGTCAAATGTCTGCAGTCAGTACTTGAGGCTTTTTTAAAGTCATTAAAGACAGAATTCATTAAAGGTTATCTGATGACATGATGGCATCAGATAACAATGTACAAGCTCTACTTCCAATATAAACAGAAAAGATAATCCTGAGACCAAAAGCAGTGGTTGAATCACAGTGGCTACGTCCATGTTTTATCCCATCTGTGTAATACAGTCATCATTTCTTCTAATATTACCCTACATTAACCTACTACAAGTTTCACACAGCATGTAGTTCAAATCACTGACAAAGACTGGAAGATGTAAAAAGCAACTATAAGGCGCATATGTCAAATACAAATAGCAGTTAAGAGCGATTTCATTATGCAAAACAAATAACCAACACATCAAAGTCACCTCTTTTACTTTAAGAGATTTCTTTAGAAAATCTAGGGAGATTTTATGTTTTTGATTAATGGTGACTGGAAATGTAGTTGCTGGCAGAGCTGCAGGTTCACACGAGGATTTTACTATATTCTTGAGTCATCGTATTCACAAATTTGGGTGTCAACATTGCTTGCCCACCCACCCGTATGGTGACAACAAAACCCCCTTAGTCTTTTTACATTCATAAGATACTGACTGAAGCCTAGTAACGTTTGAAATAAAGTAACATATGCCTCAACTCAGTCATTTTTTTTTTACTACTTTATTCACAGACAGATTTCATTGGCAGACAAAATATACAGATCACAGTTGGTTTTGTTCATCTAACATATAATACGCTCCCTTTCACTTGTTTTGACTTTAGTCCAGTCTCTGACTCTGGACTAAGGCTTTAAACGTGGTTTTACAAAACATTCTAAGAGTGCTGTTTCTCTTATACATAAACACATGCAAGGGAAAACAAAGGTTAGTCTAAAACGATTCAGAAAAGTAGTGGGGACGGGGGGGGGGGGGGGGGGGGGGGGAGAGAAGAAAAAGTGTGACAAATTAGAGGTCAAAAAGAAATATGGGTCTGTGTTTCAGGGGCAGAATATTATTCCCAAAGAAGAAAAATAGTAAGTGTAATGCCCAATGCAGCCTGGTCTAAAGTCTACTGTGCGATAGTGCTTTTTAACAGGATGAAGGCAGAAGCAACAGGTAAGCAAGAGGCTAAAGATGCAAGCAAGCTACTAGTCATCAACAGTTACATTACACTGAACATGAGAAAATATAAATAAATGAATCCATGTTTGCTCAGGAAGGCAATACCTCATGCTTTGTGTAGATAACTAAGGAAAACAACGTAACCTCAAGGGGAGCACAACAAAACAACATGGGGAGAAAGTCGTCTCCCCCGGCAACGGTAACCATCATACAAATCCCCAAAGAGGAGATGTCTTGAAATCATTATTTTTGGCTTAAGGCCTTTGCTACATGGAAAATCCTGTGACATAACCAGCAGCTTAGTATTGCATCACACTTTAGGGTAAATATTACCTAATTCGAAACAGAATAAAGGGGAGGTACTGAAATAAAATTAAAAACAAAACAAAAACAAGTAAAGTGCAACTCAGACATGATCAGATCCACAGGAGGTTGCTACAGTGGCTGGAGACATGACTGGTGATGTGCCTTTGTGTGGGCGGGAATCTCACAGATGACAGTCGCGTTTACGCTTCATCGCAGATAACCGTCTCCACCACAAATGTATTCTCAAAGTGGCGGATGTGGTGGCAGTCCTTCGTGTCACGCTTGTTGATGCCTATGAGGGAAAATGGGGCGAGACACAGAGAGGCGATCAGCCGAGTCGCTGAACTTCAGATACAATCACAGCTTAAACGATAAACCTCTTAATCCCCCAAAAGAAAACAAAAACACAGGCATGTATCAGCTCTTTTTAATGGCCACATTAACCCCAACGTACGCCTGCGGGTGACGCGGCGGTTCAGGCGGTACGTGTCCTTCCCGTTGCACAGGCGATAGATGAAAGGTCCCAGCTGACGCATGTTGTGCACTTTGCCGGTCACCACCATCTCTTCATGGATGATGTAGGTCTGAGGCAAGTATGTGCCCTTCTGCAAGAGACACAGTAACAAGCTCGGTGGGAACACAAAGGGGCTGATGATGCTGCAATACTAATTCTTGAGGGGACTGACATCTGTGGAAATTTTCCCGAGTGACTTTTAATGCTGGCAAATTGTAGCAGAGGAATATTTCCAGTTAAACAATACCAAAATGGTGTATTAACTCAAATTAATTTTAACTTTGCCAAAAGTATCAACTCCTTCGAACATCAGCAAAGAAGGTTAAATTTTTTTTTCTTTAAATTAAAAAGCTTGGGAAGCTTCGACAGACTTACTAAGCCATGCTAGTTGTTAGTGTGTCCACATAATAAGCAGTGTATCAATACATCACAGAGTACACCAACGATATTACAAATAAAGGAAGAAAAGAAGTGGGGTGGTTTTCTTCTTATTCATTTCTTACACTGCTAAATATGTTAGCTTCCAGCATTTGGTAACAGCTGGAGATGTCGCCTAAGATTGGCTGTGTTACCTTGACATTGATAAGCAGCTCCCAGAGGTTGCGCGGAGGCATCACAATGGTGGTGTTGAGCTCGATAACGTAGCACTTGTCCAGAGCAATGTCATGATATGCAGTCAGTCCCTGGAAACAACAACAAAGCAATCTAATTATGACCAGTTCTCCATTACTGTAGCGTCTTTAGCTTACAATGTAAAGCACCTTTAGCTGACTAGAATTTCATTTGGTGCTTTAACAATAAAATTAAACTCTCATTCTCATTTAAAAACAAAAGCAGGTCAGTATTTCACTGACTGAACTTTGATATTTAAAGTAAGTCAGTAATGTTAGCTTTTCTGTATATTTTGCAACTTTTTTGGTTGAAAGATAAAGCCAACGTGGAATCGGTGAAGACCGCAGTTCCTCAAAAGGCCACTTGTTTACAACATAGTTTTGTGTTTTGTAAAAAAAAAAAAAAAAAAAAAAAAAATATATAAAAAAAAAAAAAAAATTGTAAAAAGCCTTAAATATGAATGATTATCAGGCTCACTGTATAAGTGCATGGGGCTACATCATTTATTTACTTATTTTCTCAGCACCAAGTAGCAGGTGTCTGTGTCTGCAGTGCAATAAACCCATGTCGTCTATGGATGCACTTTGCTAACAAAGCTAGTTAGCATTAGACGACAGCTTTGCACTTTGGCCAAATGAGCAATGAGTATACAGTATAGTTAGAGTCCACTTTCTGCTAGCTGTATGCTTCTTTCCGATGCTCTGCACTCACTCCCTCTGATGCAGCCGAATGAGCAATGAAATCTGCCTCATGTTCATATTTTCCCCCAATTCTTGTCAGCTGACAAAGACAACGAATATGAAGTCTTGTTTTTAAAGCAGCCTATGAGCTGTGTGGAAAAACTCTAGCTGTTCTATACTCCTGGACTGCAGATTTTCATGAACTCAGACAAACTCCATGTTCACATTTACTAGAAGAAGAAAAAAAAAGAAGTTATCATACTGAAAAAATGTTACAACCCACATTTTGGCTCAGAACTGCATCTATGTGTGTTGTATTTGAGGCTGAAACTTGAAATAGACATTCTGGAGACATGCGAGTGTGGCGTTAATGTGTCTTTAAGGGGTAGAATATCAGACCTATATGTAACATGTGTATATTTGTCCTCACTCTGTGGAAATCATGGATTATATCAGCAGGGTCACTTCCTCCAAAGTGAGGCACGGGCACAGTGATCTTCTCGTAGTTGTCGGCCAGGTAGATGCCGACATTCTCCTCCAACTCCTGACGGCCACGCAGCGGAGCGTACACAGAGTCTTCATACAGCACCCTGCAGTGAAACAAGTTCTCCTCTGGGATCTACACACATGCACACAGATCAGCTTTTAATGCAACACAGCAGCCAAGAAACACGACTGCAGCAACATTATCCGTCTCAGATGGCAGTGATTACAATTATTTATTGTTTTTAAAAAGAAGAACATTTTCCCCCCCATTTTTTAGTGCAGTGTTTCATTGCAAGGCCAACAAGGGCACACATATGGCACACTGCAGAGCATAATCGAGTCTTACATGAGGTATGAAGTAGTAGCGGTAGACAAAGATGGAGGCTAAAACCAGACCAGCCATGAAGACCACCAGACCAAACGTCAGGCAGCACAGGCCATTGAGAGGAGACTTCTTGGGCCGCAGGGGTAGGACCAGCTCCTCCTCATCCTGGAGGACACCACAAATGCATACATTAAAACTTCGAGAAGTGCACAGAGCAGCATTTCTAGCCAGCTTCGATTCGATCGCGTGACGGGTGGCTGAAAAGAAATCTGAATTTAACTGCAGGAATTAGCAGCACGGATCTCGGACAGGAGGAAAGGCTGACGGAGACGGCGGGTAATGAAAACTTGACTTAGATAGTGAGTAATCTTCCCAGACGCCTCCAGTCTCGCAGCCCATCTGCTGATGCCACGCACCCAGCCAGTGTTTGGAGGGTGGCACTACACACAGTTAGTCATTATTGTTGTAAAAGGAAACGCGCACACACACAGCGAGTGGCTACTATCTGAGAACTGGCTCAGCGAATTACTGTAGATGTGCTGCAGAGTAACTACAGCAGGAGAAATTATCTTGTGAAAAGCAGACTGTAAGGAAACAAAGGGCTGCTATTCTTAGCTGGAGCTATGAAGGGAAAAATAACAACTGTGTGCATGTGAAAAAAAAGACTCTTTGAGGATACCTCAAAGAAAAATGATGGCAACTGTGTTTGCGTGTGTTCCTATTATTATTATTATTTTAAAGGGAGAGGACTTCAAAATGCTTGAAAGCTTTCACCAACCACCCCCCTCACCCCACCAACATTGCGTGGTATGGCCCGAGTGCCTAATTTCAGGACACCGCTTTTGCTATTTGAGCTGAATTTGATTCTTCAAGCCTTTGTTCTTTGGAGGGAGCATTTGGAGGGTGCACAAGGACAAGGAGACAGCAGTGTATGTGTGAAGGCAGACTTTTGCAAGTTCTTTGTGTTCCTCCGTCCCACTGAGATGGGATCGTGGCAGCAGCTGAGTGCGTGTCACACCATGAGGCCTTGTCTGTCTGTCTGTCTCCTGTTCAGTACATTTGGAGGAGCGCAAGTCACTCAGGGGCCGCAGCTCTGCACTCCTGCGATATTCACTTCCTATGCAATGCCGGACGCCTCCTCTGTATTCTGTCGGTGTTTGTCGTCTCTGCTGCTCAGCCATGTATTTTTTAATAAGAGTGATGCAGGGGGATTCCGCAGCACAGCAAACTTCAGGACTCCGCAGCTCTGCCTCCCTTTAGAGCTGTGACAAATAATCCTGCATGCGCTGCAAGCCTCGGCAACCCATCTGCCATTTTGTCATCCCAAAGCTCTGCATTTCTTGCATTCTACCCCCCCCCCCCTTTTTTTTTTTTTACCCCCCCTACCCTTTTTTGAAAGCTTGGGGGTTTTGTTTTTGCTGAATACATCAGCACTGCAGGGGAAATCGACAGATAAACCAAGTACAAAGCCTTTAAATTGGTACATTGTGGCTTTTTGCTGTGCTTTTTGCACATTGGAATAACTTGCATCAAACGTGCACAAAGCGCGCTGGCGCACAGGAAAGCGTCACAGCAATGACATGTTTTTGTTCCCAACCAAATGTCGATAGATGCTGTCAAAAAAAGGGGAAAAAAAAAATCCCCCTGCTGCTGCTCATGACCGAGCAGGTGCAGGCTGCCCTGCGGACCAAGCAGGCAGGTGAGCCTGCTGGACACACAGCAGGCATCGCGTTACATAAAGACCATCTACACACAAGAGTTGATATCATGCTCGATTATAATGGGTTAAATGTGAACAGGCGACTCTTTTGCTCACCATCGGATGAGGAATGAGGATCTCGGTCTTGTCGCCATCGCTCTCTTTTTCCACTTTCTGTCCCGAGACAGCCTGGAAACTGATCTTCACCATGGCTCCGGGGTAGTGGGGCGGTCACTGCTCGCCTGTCTATCCGCTGCAGGTGACTTCACTCTCGGGCTGTGTTGACGATAGCTGGCCACCTTTCTCAGACAGATCCCTTACTCTCGCCCTCTTTTCTGCTGTCACCACCGGGGTGCCTCTCTGTTTTTGTCTCTGCCCACCGGAAGTGTGCTTTTTTTAATCGTCCTTTAAAGGACCAATCTGCCGCTTTACTGTCTACTGTTCAGAGGAACAGCTTTATTAACGAGACAAACAGTTTCCACATAAAACTAAGGCTGTAGCTATAATGATATTTTATAATAATATATGCTGATATATTCAAACTTATCTACCCTCAGCTTAAATTTCTGCTTGAAATTATTAAAATCTTTTAAAATTAACTAAACCTATCAACAGAATATGAAGAAACGGCTAAAGTCTGTGTGCAAAATATCCATCTATCCATAATTAACCTAACCCCACTAATTGCATGTCTTTAGACTGCGGGATCAAGCCAGAGTACCCAGCGATAACCCACGCAGACACGGGGAGAACATGCAAACTCCACATAGAAAGGCCAGATGGTGGATTCAAAACCACGACCTTCTTTCTGTGAGGCAGAGTGGTAACCGTGCTATGTATGCACTGTGTTAAAGAAGTATGGAGTGGCCGCTGTACTACCACTTTGTACCACAAGATGATGTAGTGAGTAATTATTAGCCTTTTCTCACACTTCTGACCCTGATCTGGTTGTCTTCATCAGTGACTGTATGAAACGGTCATCGGTCTGCATTCACACACAGCTTAATGTGTTCATTTCTCAGCGTCTCAAACTTTTTCTCAGACTGGCTCTGATTTCATGCACATACATGATCTTGAAGAGCACTTTATGGTTTGACACTTAACTTTTGATACTTAAGTAGTGATAGGTCAGTTTTCCAACAACAGTATTTCTACACTGGAATATTGCTACGTGGTGTGGTATAGGTCCTGCCTTAATATAGCGAGAAACCAGGGTTCTGTTTCTTCAGGAATAGTTCTCCAAACTCCTTGAAGGACATTCAAAACGCTTCTTTGCATGTTTCTGCCTTTTGGTCTGTTCTCTGTTAAGATGACCCCACACTGCTTTCGTAATGTTGAGGTCCGGGTTCTAGGGACACCAATCCGTGACTTGTAGAAAAACACACAGTGGAACACTCTCTAGATATGGGTTTACTGCACTGGCAGAAAAATGAAATTACTGCCAATCAGATGCTTTCTAGATGATCTTTCACAGTGGATCAAAATCTGACAGTTGTGTGTTCGTAATTCCATCAATTTTGGTAAAATCACAAACCATGACAGACCCTCCACTGTGTTTTACAGACGACACTACATTCACTGTTCTACCTCTCGCCTGAAGTCCTCCATAAACATGGATTCAGACACCGTTTATCTGTTGTAGCGTTAAGGCCTGAAACTTCTTTCATCCTCCACTTTTCTAGCTTCCTTATTTAATAAGGACACCCTTCACACCATGCTGGGATATTATACGTTTTGAGCCAACAGCGCCTTAGGAATCACCTAGTGTTTCAGAAATACTATTTTGTGTCTGTCGCCATTTTATCTTTGGCAGTTTCCATAGGTTCAACTAAAGAATGGTAACAAAGTTCCTAAAGATTCAATTACAAATTTTGCTTTTTGTAAGTTGTCTGTTCTGCATAGACTGAGCGATTCCCATCTTTATGTTAGAAGGATTCATCAGTCAGTGTTAATGGTCAGGTACAAGGACTGGACTGAAAATGAGTGGAGAAATTAGAAAAGGCTATTTACAAGACACTTGACTTTGTAATGCTTTTACCAAGCACCCACATGAACCTTAGAATCACAGAGCACACATACAATCAACAGCCGAGACTTTGATAGTCAGAAGGAAAGCAACAACAGGCTTTGTTTTATTCCAAATACTTTTTTTGTTTGTTTTGTTTTTATTCCTTTATTTCGATTGTAGGGCCCAAGCCTTTGACACTTCTGAAAGCACCCACACGCTTGTTGCTGAAACTGGAGTCAAAGCCAGCGTACAGCCATGTAGCCAAGAGTTCAACTGGACATTTCAATGTTGTTAAATAGCTGGAAAAACCAATTCCAGTACAACATCTTTAGTACAGCATCATGCACAGCCAGTGGAGCAACATGCTTGTTCAATGCTCATGGAAGAACTATGGGCTTCTGGTTTCTGTCTAAATTGCTTGAATGTGTTGACCATAACACGTTGCCCGAGTTCAGTGTAAATGCAGAAAAATCTGTGGTTTCATCAGTTTTGCTCAGTACCATGAGGACAATCCAAGATGCCCAAAGTACTCTGCTACCCACAATGCTTTACGTTCACAATTGTACTGGAATTAAATCAACCCTCTGAAGAGACAGGCTCAAACACAAGGGAAAAAAAGGGTGTAGGGGGTGGGGTAAGAATGTGGAAAGATGTGCTGAGTTTCCAAAGTCCTAATGAGGTCACCCCAGAAGTACACTCACTGTGGGGTTGCACAGCACTCCAGGGCCTCATGCCAAACAGTGAGAGAGAAAGAAAAAAAAAAAAAACAAGTTAATGAAGAAACTGGGGAAATCTTCATCACCCTAACTCCAGTAAGTGATGCTGATCATCCAGTACTTCACAAAGTGCACAAACACACAGGCTTTAATGTTTCAGTAAATGCTCTGCGCCTACATCACCTCCCCCAATACATATTCAGCAGTCTGAGTCTGAAATACTCAAAAATGTAGATGGAGAATAAAAAGAAGATTAAGAGATCCAGAGCTAATACAATGACATTCCTCTGCTGGACAAATTGTTAATATCCTATAAGGTTAGCTAAACGTGAGCTGGCCCTTCAAAGTATGTACAAAGAAACCCACCAGCAATCAGCAGTAAAATGAAATGCAAAAACAATGTCACTTAACTTGTGTTGTTTTTTATGGTTTAGAAAGCAATTTGATTACAATTAACCGAAAACATTATGTTTAAGGTAATATATATAATATATATTCATGTGTCAAGGTTAAACAAAAATCTACAAAGCAAAAGAAAAGAAACAAAAAGGCATATGTACATGTTCATCCTGTCCCAGAAAACAATAAAAATGTCCATGTCTTGGGCTTCACCAGAATTATACCTTTCCTCCCTCCCTGCTTTGCGCCTGTGCTTCATGTGCCCTGTGGTGACGAAGCACACGGGAGGTAAACGGTGCGATGGCGTCTGAGAGTTCGCCCCTGTAAAACGAGCCGCTGTTGCTTTGTTGGATGAAGGCATACATGTTGCTGTGATGCACACAAATTTCAGTTTGTGGCACTGAACGTGGGTGCCGGGCTCGGCAGGCCATCACAGAGCCGACGCCGGGCACAGCAATGGATCTGTCACATTTCGAGGCATGCAACGACCACACACACACACACACACACACCAATGTTCAACTTGCTCGTACCATTTCCAAGACATACACACATTCTTGCAGCATGTGTGTATGCATGTTTTGTTTTTTTTGTAATACGCATGTTTGTGTAAACGGGTCCATTTTTGTTGCAGGAAGTCTGCCTTACTTTAAATGCACGGATATTTTCTGCCACTGTGTTTGATGGGCTGTGGGTTGTGTCAATATAATATACTGTAAATGTCTCGATGTGCAAGAAAGCAGCAGCAACTATTATTTTCTCTTTTGAGGGAAAAAGACTGAAAGGAACAAAAAGAAAAAAGTTCCGGGGTGCAGAGGAGCTGGCAACTTCCTGACGAGTTGATACGAGTAGATTTGTTCTTCTTTTCTTTTTTTTTTCTTTTTTTAATTTGTTTCTTACATTTTGTTCAGAAACCAGAACAGCAGCTGCTGATGGGGTCCATTAAGCAAATGTTGCCTGGATGATGTCCAGACATGGTCCTGGTGGCTCCCCCCCTAAACTTCTGCACGCTCTTCGCCTCAGGCCTCCTGAGGTGCAGGCTTCTTAAGATCCCTGATCTGTTTGACCAGGTAAGTCTTTTCATCGTTGAACTGTTCGTCTTCTGTCCTGTCGTTTTGGAACTTGCTCAGAAACTCGATGAGTTTGGTCTGGTTCTTCAGCAGGATGTCGAGAATGGGCTGTGTCTTGTTCGGGTTGGCCACAAACACCTGTGGAGAGAGACAGAAAGAGGGAATTTTTCATGATTTTGTTTTCTACAGAATCTGTATCTGTGGTGCTAGCAGGACCACATGTGCTCACAAGAAGAGGCTCACCAACACTTCACCAAATAACTCACTAAATAGTAACAATATATATTGCACTATTGATTATATTAGTAACCGAGTACTCTGTTATTCCATCGATTAATGAAAAATCTGATGAGAAATACTTTTGTCCTATTAATGAGCAATAATAAATATTTCAAAGAGAAAAGAGGATCTTTCAGAATAAAAAGCTCAGATTTGCCAAAAATCAAACAAAAACAACAACTAAACTCTTTGACTGTATGTAGAGGTCATATTAAAAATTTATTCTTTAAAGAAAACATTTTCTTAAATGCAAAAACATAAATATCTCAAGTAGAGTCATATGTCAGAGTTGAATAAAATTCGATGCATATACAACAAGGTAGAACAGGTGTGTGTTCATGTGTTTTCATTGTAAGCCTTTAAAGAAGAAAGTGGTGGCTGCAAGAAATGCGAGCATACCAGCATTTTGAAGTGTGCTCTGTGCTTTGATGCCAAATTCTTATACTGCTGCTATGAAAACATAAATGATAATAATAACATTAATATCAACAACCCTATCCCGGACAGGGTGAACTGTTCCCTCAATGGTCTTCTCATAGGGGTCTTCTGAATTGCTCTTTGTCTGGTCCCTCACCCAGAACCAATTTTCCATGGGAGACCCTACCAAGGGCCAAAAACAAACAAAAGAAAAAAAAAAAAAAACCAAACAACATCGCCCCTGGGATCCCTGGGACACACAAACCCTTCAACCACGATAAGGTAGAGGGAATCTAAGTCTCTCCCTTAGACATAGGATGAGAAGCTCAGCCATCCGGGAGGGGCTCAGAGTAGAGCCACTGCTCCTTCACATCGAAAGGAGCCTTTTGAGGTGGTTTGGGCATCTGACAAGGATGCCCCCTGGGCGCCTCCTGGGCAAGGTTTTCCCGGCATGTTCCACCGGGAGGAGGCCCCGGGACAGACCCAGGACATACTGTAGAGATCATATCTCTAGCCTGGCCTGGGAACGCCTTGGTGTTCCAACGGACAAGCTGGAGGAGGTGGCTGGGGAGAGGGAGGTCAGGGCTGGGCTGCTGCCCCACGATCGATGTATGTATGGATGATAATAATACCAATGTGTCCAACCTAACAACCCTCAGGTCAGTGGCTCAGAGTTTTACTGGCCCATATACATTTTTATTTATTATTTTTTTTTTTAAAGCTATTTTTTCTTATTTTTAAATATTAATGTAATTTAGTGAACACTATAATTTATGTTTCATTTTCAATCTGAAAAATGTTTGAAATAAATATGATCTAGTGCATCCCATGTCCGCCATGAGACTCACCCCGTTTGCTGCATGTACGTTAACCTGTGCCTGTGTCGTCATCACTGCTGCTGTTGTGTTGTCAGTGTTTGTTTAAAACTCTGTGGGCTTAATGTTGTCAGATTTCTTTATTCACACGTTGCTCCTAAATACGTTTGTACTGCAGGTCTGTTTTTAGTCACAAATGTAGTTGAAATGCTCATGTTTACATTGTTTAACACATCGATGCGCTGCACAGCTGTGCGTTAAATGAAGCACTGAAGCAAAACATTTGTGTCAGGAATTTTTTATAATTGAATTACTCCATGAACTGGTGCAGCTCTGTCTTGAACTGCAGGCAGTGACAGTAGTCTGTGCTCTGCATTGCAGGCTCAGTGAATTCAGCGTATTGGCACATGAATCAGTTCTCTACCTGCTGCTTCTTCCACTAAGCAAAAGAAAGCAGAACAGAACTAGAAATGATCCACATGAAAAGTAGAAGAAATTAGAAGAAAGTCTGCCTGATGTCTTGAATAATTTACACAACACTATTAAATCAGGAAGTGCATTAAGCACCTTAATATTTTCTTTACCCCCCTCAAGCCTTGCCTCTTCTGTAGAAAGGACTAGCATACAGTGCTTTGATTCTACCTTAAAAACGTGGAAAGCCTCGAACTGGATGTTGCGGCTCTTGTCCCGTAGCAGGTTCATCATGAGTTTGAGATTCTCTGGCTTGCTGATGTATTTTGTCATAATGGTGAAGTTGTGCCGGTCGAGGAGCAACTCCCCCAACAACTAGAGAGAGAAAAGAAATAAAAATGTATTCCATCAGTGTATTTCTTCTACTATATTTAAATAAGTAGTCACGCTTTACTCGTTTGTATATAAATCATTAGTGATCATGAATAAGGCAATAAAAATGTGTTTGAGAATCACCAGTGGTCAAACATCTGGATTACAGATTTAGTCATCAAGTACTCAGTCTTCAGACTGAAATCGAATTAAACACTCCAAATATGAGGCCAGTGAAGGAGCCATTAAAGCTCTTTAAATAACCACATAAGTTTGTGGTCTAACCACTAGATGGCAGTCATGTTAAGAGTGATTCAGAGAAACCCAACACTAGAAACCATTTTTAAATAGCTCTCTGAATAGAGTTGCACCACTACTTGAAACCTCTTTACTGGCACAATCCTGGGCTCTTACCTTGAGGGACTGCCTTTTAGTCACGTAGTTTTCTGAGTGGAGCAGCTTCTCATATTCACTAAAGAACTAGAGCAGCAGAGAAAGAGGCAGTGAGGCAGACAAAATACAAGTGGTCAGCGAGAGAGGCAGTCATCTAAATGCTTCAAGCGGTGTTTTCACAATTACATCTGTATCTTGTATCAAAACACTGTGACAGGAAAATGAGAGCTTTTCCTCTCACGGACTGACAGCTATGTTGTGCTCCCAGCCTGCAAATTATCGCCCAAATGGCTGGTTTGATGTTGTTAGAAAAAGAGATTGCCAGCATCTTAAACCGCCTGACTAACAGAGACAGACCTAATTCACACGTAATTGGTCAAAAGAAACTGTTTTTGTTTTTTAATCTAAAGCTTATAGTTGTCTCAAACACTATCCTTGGCAGGGGTGAGGCTATATGGTTTATTTAAGAGTACATTTTTTACATATTTTGATCTAATCTAGATATTTTTAGTTAAATGTGAACTTACTCTGTCATAATGTTGTTCCAGAAACTCTGCGCTGAGTAGCTTGTGTCTTGTAAGGAGGTCCTGGAAACAGACAAAGCCAACTATCAGCGACACATTCAGACCTGACAGTTATGACTGGGTCCCATCTGTCTCCTATTTGTACAGCGCAGATACAAACCACAACCCAAAGAAATCCATTTACGTTTTGTCACTAAATGAACCACTCTGAAGCTAAAAATTAGCGAGAAAAGACATGTCAGCTCACTGTCTGATGACTGAAACTGTTCCAAGACAGCAGACAAATGCTTTATTACAATGGTTTATCAAAGTTATCTCTTGCTGGATGGAATGAACACGTTTACTGTCAAGACTAACATGCCAGTAAATGTATTCAATAAGTAAAGGTGTGAAAGTCTTTTTGAATAGCACAAGATTTAAAATAGTCAAAGAACTCCACAGTAACTACACAGCTTGTTTGGTTTCTATCAAAGCTAACAAAGGGCCGTGCACTTAAAACACTTGACTACTTGGATTTATCAGGTTTTTCCTTTCTTTTCTTTTTTTTTTAAATATGTGTCTAGAAGAAAACCCCTCTCACTCACAGCAGTAATCATCCTGCTTCAGTTCACATCGCTGTCTTGTACTTAGTGACTTTGTTGCCCGATTTAGCCATTTTCAGATACCCTTTAGTGGAGAATCCCCCCCCCAAAAAAGAATAAAATAAAAAAAATCTCTCAGCATGACAGAGAACAGCTGTGTGTCATGCCAGGGGAATAAAGTAATAAACTTTCTGTTGCTTCTTACACTCTCTTTGAGTGATTATTTTACATGTACTACAACTTGGCCCTCGATTTGCATGCTCAAAGCTGGCACTGGCCTGTCGTCCCCATCCTGAAAAAATACCATCTTAAACATGAGCTGCTCCAATGGGAGACTGAAGTAGCAAACTACAAGTAAGGGCTTACATAATAATATAAACAGCTATTTAAACTGTCATAAACATAAAAGCATGACCAGGTTTTCCCTTTTGAATCTAAGAGGCAGATCATGAGAGCTGAAGTGTTGAGATCTGGTTTTTAATTCAAGGCATTTGGTGACTGTGCTTTGTCAAGTCTGTTTTCTTTAAGCTGTTTAGGCAGTTACAGCTATGAGGAACCATAGATGTTTTAGAGCATTACTTCAATAGATTAACAACTTTGCTGACTTACTTTGAAAGTGGCAAATGCGTCTGAGGCGATGTCGAATGTGGACATCTCCACGTATCTGAAGAAGTCGTAGAATTGTTCTGACCACAGTGTGATTTTGGCCAGTGGCTCATGTCTGATGCACTCCCTCAGCATGATACCGCAGTTCAGTGCAATCTCTGGAGACTCATACCTGCATATAACATCAACATATGGAAAATGATTTCTCATTTTGTATTTCACATGCACGCAAACACAAGAGGTAGGAGGATGGATGGTTTCCTGAAAAACTGAAAACAAGAACACAGTGAGCTGCAAAATGTTTGGCATAATAATGGTGTACAGAACAAGAGCAGGCCGATATGACTACAAATATTTATCACGATATACATTGAAAATTTGCGATAACGATATAACTGACGATATAATTGACACTAGACAAGATACTTTACAACTCCACAACTTTATTAGTGCAAAAAAACTTTGTTGTGTAGCTGACGGACGAAAAGCTAAACCAGTTCCACATCACTGAAGTTGCAGCATTTTTACAAATCAATTCTGGTTCATCCGTTTCATTCAACAATCCGCTTTCGCCCTTCTCATTCTCCGTCGCTGGCATGCTTTTTCCGCCATGTGCATATGAAAACAAAGGCACTGCGCATGCGCGTTTTACCCATATTCTATGGCAATATTTCATTTTCTTATCGTTGCCCAACATTATACCGGTATTACCGTGAACGGTATGATATGGCCCCGCCAGTTTCACATAAAACAGACTTCCAGTGTTTAAACTGAGTGCAGCTAGCCAAAGATCCTTCAGTTTTCAGGAAAGACAAAGCAGGGATAGTGACTGAGCTGGGTGAAAGCTTATGATGTTTACACTACTGATAATGAGGATCAATTCCACTGTGCGACACACAACAAGGGAAATCCTCATTAGTCCTATCACAATGGGAGTATGCGCACAAGATGTATGTTCTTTCAGAGCACCACTTTACTGCAGACATTTAAATAGCTTCCCTTGGGATTAATTGAACAAACACAAAGAACAGAAAGCTTCAGTCACGTCAAGCTGTGCAGTACAGTAGTGCATCTATTCACCGTGCCCCTGGCACAAAATGACTGATCCTCGTGTCGTGTGCTTGGTTTTCACAAAACAGGTTTAAGAAGAGATTTTTAAATCCTTTGGAGTCGCTAGGATTTCTGCACAGGTGACTCCAAATATTCTCATATCTTCATCCAAGTCAGAAAGACAGAAACAATCTGACTAAACTGACAACATAAAACCAGTTGTGCTTCT
The DNA here is from genome assembly GCF_964374335.1 of Astatotilapia calliptera. NCBI lineage: Eukaryota > Metazoa > Chordata > Actinopteri > Cichliformes > Cichlidae > Astatotilapia > Astatotilapia calliptera. Next base: position 32,880,880 of record NC_137435.1, read on the forward strand.
CATGTGTTGTATAACCTCTCCACTTACCTTTTCAAACCTTCACTGAACTACTGAATCTGAGAAGCGCAGACTTCCAATTCTATCTAACTGAAACACCTGACATTTTGAGCACAGCGATTCACAAACTTATTCCAGCCTGGACTTGCATGTAGCTTGTTGTACTCTAAAAAACAAGAAAAGTGTAACTGTATATGTTACTAGTAGCTGCTCTATTACTGCAAAATTAGACAAGGTGAAGGGCAGACCAGGGGATATCTGTAAGCGTGGATGAGGTGCACAGAAACGAGCCACCTTCCACAAGGTGTAGCACTCTAGGATGCCTTATACTGGTGTTTTTATAATCTGTAGTGAACTGGACTGCTTGTTCTATTTTTACTTTTCTTATATAGGCAGCAGCTCTCATTTCCCTTTATGCTAGGAAGAAGTTACTTGGTTCCTTGGTCTTTTCAATACCAAGTACTGTTAACAACAACAATTATAATGAAATAATCATTGGGGGGGGGGGGGGGGGGCAGTATTACTCCGTGTATATGCTCTTACCCTTTAAGCAGCATGAAGAGAATATTCTGCTGGGTGCAAAGATACTCCACCGTGGGTGTCCGAGTACCAATCTGACGCCTCAGGATGTTGTTGAAAATCTGAGCCACATCTTTTTTACCCTGACAGAAAAATACCACATGAAGGCTTAGACAGAACAGAAATGCACACAATAGAGAATTTATACATGAAGTCATTTTACAACAAGCTCTCTGGGTGGAAAGCCAAGGGGCCGTTGTAAATGTAAGGTGTGGTGCTTTATTGCATAACAGCTAATGAACGGCCTAGAATCTGCTGCATTTTTAATTTTCTGCAGTGTGGCAATAAAACCTTGATGAAAGATTCGTTCTCTTGAGGTTTAAACATATTGACAGGAAACAGCACTAAACAGAGGAGCCAAAAAGAGAGACACTGTCGTATACTGGCAAAACTGAACATATAATAAAAGTGTGTAAAGTTATCAGAAATATCAAATTACTGTCACACTTTGATATTGGACTCTTGTGCTTTGCAACTGTTCACCAGGCTTTTCTTTTGAGCAAGGGGGCAGTATGAGCGAGGGTAAAAGAGGAAGGAGGATCACACAGTACAGTGAGTCACACTGTGATGGGGTGAGTCAGGGAAGCCTGCAGCAGTTACCACACACACCATGACATATTGCAGCGAGACATGAGTTTGCTCCCATATCAAAACAGGCAGGTTTGTCATTAATAGCAAGCTGTCAATCCACGTGCACTTTTTCGAAACATCCTGCTTTTTCCTTCTCATACATAGTTTAGTTCCTGCACCATTGTTTTAAAAACAAAATGCTTTAAAAAAACCTTTAAAGAGAAAAACAACAGTACTTTTTTTTTTTTTTTTCTTTAAACCACAGTTAAAAGGGAGTACATTTCTGCAGATTTTGCACTGCTGGTCAAACAGAACAAGAGCTTTAAAAACATCACTTTGAAATGTGGTTTGAACCATTTAATGGTGCAGGGTCCTACCAGTCTGTTCCATATCAAGGAATCTAATATTTTTAGCTTTTATTTTTAAGCGATCAATTACATATTTACAAGATGCATACTTAAATAATTTTTTTTACCCAAGTTCAGGAACCTAATTTAATTTGCAGACCCTCTTTCGTCATTTTATCCATGCATCCATTCTCTCTATTCTTATCAGGGTCATCAGGGGGCTGGACCCTACCTCAGGTATTATAGGGAAAGAGGCGGATTAAACCCTAGACAGGTTATCCTTTGACACTAACACAGAGGGCATTTTATATTTAGTTATATCATTTGCTATACTGCATTTGATTTGTGCATTTGCTACTGTGAATTAGTGGGGGAAAAAACAAAAACAAATCATCAGTGAGTGTAAAGTTACTGCAGGTCCACTGCCAACACACAATGATGACCAACAGAACACTGACATGTTAAGCATCATTTATGATCTTGCACATGTGTCTGTCTGCGTACACTTTTGTGTTTGGATGGGAGGGGTTTTCACCCATGGCAGATGCACTCCTCCTAAATCCTGACTGCGTGTTGCTGGAAGCAGATGACACATACTTCTGCCAAATGCCAATTGGTTGACAAGTAGACTGGAATAGGCATGGGAGCAACAGCAGAGTTAACCGGGAACTGCAGAACCGCAAAAAGAAATTCAAAGATAAAAAACAAAAAAAACAAATAGCATGAAAAGCACAGACAGTGCTGAAGTGACACTTTTCATAGTTCTTAACACTGTTTCACTTCAGCTCTTTTGTTTATTGGAACTTCACTCTTCTGCACAGCTGGCAGACGGACAAAAGCATAAGCAAGAGTGGTCCACACAACGACTGTACAACAGAGCTCTCTGCAGGCAGATTGGACATCCCCAGAGTGCAAGCATACCACAAACGCAAGAATAATTTTTTATTTTCATTTACTGTTTCCATTTTGTGAACCAAAATAAGGCACATGTCACGACATAAAGTGATTCTTCAACTAATATTAATGTGAAGTGATTTTAAACAAATTAAAAACAACACCTGAAGCAATTAGTGGATCAACAAAGTTCCTAAAATAAATAGCAAGAATGGGACAAACATTATGACTTAACACTGTTTTGCTTTCAGATCATCAATATCCATCCACTTATACTGACTGATTAATGTAGGCTTAATTCCTTGTGCTCTCTAGTTGGTTTTATTGTGCGTTCCCTTTATGTTTGCAGTGAGAAATAAAATGTATCCACACCTTTTCAAACTTTCTCACCACAATCTGAATCCTCTACATCATGTGTGCTAAGTGCTAGACCTTACATGTCACTGTAAAGCTGCTAATGGCTTCTAACTGCAGATATTTTATTAGGTTAGTGCCCCTGTAAGACGCATTCTTGCAATGCTTGCATACCTTGGATAAATTGAGACCACTGTTCAATATCTACCACTAGTTCCTGTTCTTTCAACTTCACATCAAAAGTCTCACCTCAAAGTCGATGAGCTGCAGGTCTGCTATCAGGGTGCTGAGTAATCCACTGTTGTAGAGTTCCTGGGCGAGCTGGGCCACTGCTTCTGTCTGGGGCTCTTTTTCATTAGTCCCATACAAGATCTCCTTCATGGCCACAAGACTCTTTGACACCTCCTCTGTAGCCTGAACACACAAATTAATCCAGGGCACAACATCAACATATCAGATTATCTCAAAGTTCAAACAAATTCCTTCAAACTCGTGTCACTAAGTACTAGAGATGGCACGATACCACTTTTTTATGTCCGATACCGATACCGATATCATAAATTTGGATATCTGCCGATACCGATATGAATCCGATAGTGTTTTTTAATCAACAAAACTGTTTTTTAAAATATCTTGCTGCATTTTGCAAGTCTGCAAGTTCATACTCAAGTTTAAAACAACAACTACACTAAAGCTATTCTGTTATACCTGTATACAAAAAAAATATTTCATAGTTCAGCAATACTGATCAATCTAATAAACTTAGACCTACACCATCCTCCCTATTCTGGTATTTTAAAGAGTACTTAGCATAAATATTAAGCAACCTAACTAATAGGGTTCCAACTCCCAGCAACAACAAAAATAAATAAATAAAAAATAGGGAACCACCCCTCACGCTCCACCTCATGATGCTTAATCAACGTAATCAACCTTAATTTGATGCAGTGTGAAAAAAAATGCACAGAAATCAATTATTTTTCAAGAAATATTAAATAGATTCAACATCTTTCTTCAACAAAATTGCAGACTGCACAGATGGTACCTTCCCAAAGGAAAATGTACTATAGCTTACTAGGGTATATATATTAGACTTAATAGTCACTATATACAGTAATTGACTTCTATTCATTTTACATCAAATTAAAACTTTGGGTGTCAGATAATTATTTATTAAAAGCTAGACATTTTAAATGAGAATAAGAAAGAAAAGTATGTCTTTGTGCCCCCTATTCCCTGTTAATGCCCTATCGGCCCCCCTGGCTAAACTTTGCTAGATCCGCCCCTGCACAGTTACAGCCGTCAGCTACGTAGAAAAAGATCCTGGTGTAGAAAGTAATATTAAATAAATTGTAACAACAGCTTATCAAGCTTAAACGTGCTGCTGTTGTTCAGCCGCTGGTTTCCTCTTTCTGGTGCAAAGTGGACCAAAAACAAACAAGAGAGACTCACGACAGAAAAGCCGATCAGCTGATCATTAGCAGTTTCACGATTGAAGTAGCAGCCGGAGAGCGAGAGGCAGTCGCTCGTTAAGCTTAACGCAGGAATGCTTTACAAACATTCAGAGATGGACTTACACACTTGCTTTACTTCTCTCGGGGATAACTTTGTCGGAGATGAAATGCCAGATTGCTAGCGAAGCTCCAAATGCTATCCAGACCACCGACAGGTCCCGCATGCCACAGCTGCTCTATCACGTGATGCATACTGCTCCGACGTTCTGAGGCGAGTTACGGCGTGTTGCAAGTTTTGTGAGGTGCTTTCGTGATATTTAATGGATCGGATTACATTTTTTATTTTTCTCCGATATCCGATCCAGTAATTTAGGTCAGTATCGGACCGATACCGATACGTAATATCGGATCGGTCCATCTCTACTAAGTACAGTGAACTCTCTTAGGTGACGGACACTGCACCTGACAGAAGAAGAGATTCACCCTACCTTCTCTGCCTTTTTGTCCGAGATGTCGTGCTTCTCGAGCACCGTCATGCTGTCCTTAAGATTCTTGACGATGTCCGCCGGCGACTTGTGGGACTTGCCAAAGGGGAAAGGCATGGCGGAGAGTTACCACGAGTGACCAGGCAGCCGACTGTCCACCTGAGGAAAGAAATGTAAAACAAATCCACCTTTCAGATAAGACCAAGTACAATCACAGAAATGGTAAAACGAGCAGACACAAAACCCTGAACAGGAGAAGTTTGAAAGGTTAAATACCGCAGAAACAGGAAATGTATTGACTGCTGCTGCACTTACAGGTGTGCATGGTAGCAGTAAATGTATCCCTCTACTTGTTACTGTATTCAAGACAAGAAGAGATTTTTTTTTTTTTATCTTATGAATTAGCGTTTTTGGCAAATGTTCATTGGATAAGCAGAAATGCTGCTCATGTCATTACTCTGGATTGAGCCTTTGATGAAGTTGTATTGTTATGCAACTTTGAGCTGAGAAGTAGAAGTTGGGTGGGGGCAGGGCAGTGGTGCACTCCATATATCCTGTAACAAACACTAACCTACGTAGTAAGTCCCAAAGAAGCTCTCAATACTAATAAAAGTCAAGCTCATGTTAGTTATAGAAATAAATTTGTGGAAATATGTTTTTTTAATGATTTGCACATATCTAGATCTGACCTTTAAAGCTTCATTTAGCAGCTGTAAAAGCTTGTGAAGTTTTTTGGTCATTATTAGTAAATGATTAACTGTGAAATGAGCTTACTATGACACAGGGCCACATAAATGAAGACACCACCTCAGACCTTTGTATGCCCGACTCCTTCACTTCAATAGCATACCTAAACAGACACTACATTGCCAAATATACTTTATCAGTTCAAATTTAGGTTTGTAAACACACCCTTTGAGTCACAAATCTATAAAACTAAATCCTCAAACGATACCAAAAAACAAACACTAAAGACCCTAGAAAGGCCACGGGTGATGCAATCGACTGATGTCACCATCTCATATCTCACTGCTGCTCCTGTTTAACTGTGTGACTTAACAAGGACCCCTTTCTACAAAATTCTCCGACCCACCCAACAACCCTAAGTTCACAGGGCAGGGCAAAAGTCAAAGTTTCATGAACAGTCACGAAGAGGCAACACCAGGCCAGTAAACTGTAATCCCATTCTCATGATCAGGTTAGCTGGAGGAAAAATAGAAAGCGTGCTGCCCTTTTAGGACATATTTCCACTTGATGTTTGGTGAATTTAGTGACCTAAAGGTACAAATCTGGCACTGCCACAAACCTGTTTTCCAGCCAGGATCCTCTAAACTGTGCACACAAACCCTGGAGTTGTCACACACTTCCTCTTATATCTTGGCAGGGAGTCCACATTTAGAAAGCAATGCTGGAGCCAGGAATATAAAACCGAGCAGCAACCAAAGTGGGGTGGCAGGCTGCTGCTGTTGCCCACCATTCATATATGATGTGTCATGTGTGACAGAGCTGAAACAGGAGAGCCTTATGTTCCCAAGCGGATGGTTTTTGCTTGCTCACAGCTTCGTTAACGTACACAGGCTTCAGCTTCGCCAGGTGGCCACATGCGTCTTTCGCGCAGGCTAATGCTCGTTAATGTAGGCAGCAGAAGCGCCTCTCTGCTCCTGACCTGATACAGTACCAGTGACGCAAATAGGAGGGAAATACATATGGTGCGTTCAAAATCGGTAGATCACATCTAACCCACAATGACTCCGGTACTAATCAGGAGTCCGAGTAAAATTGTGCCAACCTGACGTCTGTACAACCTGTCCTAACACAGACAAAAAAAAAAAAGACAAAGAGAGAATACAAACCCGCTCGACCTCTCTTTGGGTAAATTAGCCTAGAAATACTTGTCGTGGCAAGTGACAGTGAATCCTGTCCTATAAGTACCTACCAGAACTCAAACAATACAGTGCCATAGAACAGCTCAACGTTAACCTCACCATCTCTCTCAGTCCAGACAGCAGCGGGTGCCCTGCTACCATCTGAAGGTAAGCTAGCAACCGCTACTCGCTGCTAGCAAGTGCTAGTCAAGTCCCCTGATTTATTTAAAACATTTTCCAAGCGATATATAAAATATATATATATTATACACATCAACACATCTATTTAATGAAAGTATTACCACTCGTACAACTTAAAAGCTAATTGCAAACCTACGGCCCAATAAGCTGTGCAACATAAACCTGACAGTGAGCACCGCCCATCTCTGTTATCCATGCCTGGTTTGTGATGGTGTGAAGTCTGCCAACTTTGCGCAATGTTAACAAAATGGATACTGAATAACATGGAGTCTAGCAAACAAAGGAGCGTTTACCGCAAAGCTGGAACAATATGCCACTTAGCTTTCTTTCATTTCTGCAGGACAGCGAACTTTATTTGTTTGCAAGGTAGCGTGGCCTATAGTTTTTCAATCACAGTCCACCAAACAACCGTGCTACTGTTGGCTGGCTTATGGAAGTGTGTATATGACTGTGTGTGTGCTGTCGACACACGGGAGGCCTCGGCAGGCCCACTGCTTACAAGCATTTTCCAGCTGCTAAACCTTCATTTACAGCTGCTAGGAGTTGTGGCAATATATTACCAACTCACTAGCTATCATAAGGTAAAAGTGGCTACGTTAATTAGCTAACTCGGCCTAACGTTAGCCAGGCCTGACTGAGGCTCCTCGCGTTAGTGCTTTGAAAACCATGCCTGGCTTTAGCAACTATCAGCAGCAGGCTAGGTTCAGCTAAACCGTTTCCACTTGCTCAGAAAGCTATGCCTGCAAACCACAATTCATAGGATAATATTCACAACACAATACCTTGCAAACGGCGTTTTCACTCGTTTCTCCCGGTTTGTCAAGACAGTAAAAGGCAATCCAGGTGCTCCTCGGACCAAAAACCGCTTTGTTTTCCTTGCTCGTGTCGCCTCCCCTTGTTTGTACTGTTGTTAATTGTGCAGCCCCTGTTTCCTCCTAGTGCTTTCTCTGAGCCCGACTGGTAATGTTAGCAGAGAGCGGCTGTCACTGCAGTGTCGTCTAGCGCCTCCGGTGGTCGCCTCGTGCAACAACAGTGGGGGTTACACTGCAGGGACATGCGAGATCACCGCATGAGGGCGCGCTTGCTCCATAGACAGATCATGGGACCTATAAGATGAATTAGGTAGAACCCCAAGCGACAATCTGCCTGCAAATAAATGTACGTATGAGGTGTCTTAAAAGCTTAAAAGCACTTCCTTTAGCAACAACAACCTTTCACTTGCACTGAACCATATGATCCCACTTCTACAGTTTCCCTGCAACCGTCCAGTGTGCAATATGAATACTAGCATCGGTCACAATCTGTACATGCACTAAACTTCAATAGAAATGTGTCTTCTTGCCTATAAATATCTTCATGTCCTCTGATCAGTAATAAAACGTTCAAGATATTTTACTTTATTACAAACTTTAGGATTATTGACTTAAAATCAGGAAATTTGAAATATTTGTCTTCCTTTTATAACTATTTCAGTGTACAGAGAGCATATGTGGAACGAAATCTTAGCACCCCATTTAAGGTTAGAAACCAAGGCCTTTTAGGATGCAGTTAGCATAAATCTGGAGTACACTGTATCAAATGTCACCTGAAGGAAATATTGTACTTACAGGTTATGATTTGAACTCAAAGCATTATTATTTCATCCCGTTTTGACAAATGAAATGATGTACATTAACACATTTGAAATAAGTCTACATTTTGCTTGAAATAACTCAGCCTTTTCCTTGAATTGTCTACATTTTGCTTGAAATAAAACTGAACTTTGTTTGAAATGGGTTTTTTTTAAGTTGTGTGGTATGCTCTCTCTATTAGCACAAACTCTTCCTTAACTCTAAACAAAACAAATATTGGATGCATTGCATCCTTCCAAATTTCTAAATTAATTAGTTGTACTTCAAGTTGTTTTCTAAGTGATGATGCAGTGTATTGCCAACAGCCAGAGTATTTTAAAGCCTCTTGTATAGGAAAAATGTTTTGTTAATGCACAATACACAAAACCATTAACTCCTTAGATATTAAGTTAAGAATGTGCAGGCAGTGGCTTGGGAAACAGACAGCTGTGATTCACTTTAATAACCAAAGCCTCAGGTGAGAGCTAACAGAAGCAGGAAGAGGCTTTAATTTTATAGCTGTCTGTTTAGCTGCATGAAGTGGAGTTTAGCAGCTGTTAGCTCCAAACTCTGTTTTTCATCTAAAGGTGTAGTAAGGGTTCACCTAGAGCTGAAAGTTACATGTTGGGGGATAAGACAGAAGGAGAAGGCTGGTTTCTAAACAAGAGAAGCCTCAGGTGGAGGATAGTGGTGGGATATGGCTGACTATCAAAAAGTAATTGCAGCAAATATGGCCCCCTCATAAAGCATTATCTGCTTTTGCTGGCAAACTTCTAACGAAAAATGAAACCTTGTTTCATCATTTCATCAAATGTTCATCATAATCATCAGATTTGATCTTAACCCATAAACAGTTAACTGAGTAAAGTCAATTGCAACGTAAAATTCAAAGCAACTACATCACCCAGATGGTTTGAGATACCCACTCCCCAAAGCGAACACTGATGGGATTGGCAGTCCTGCATGTCAAGCCCTTGCATACAGGTAACATACCTGGTGTATTTGTGCAGTCTGTTATACTGTAACAATTCAGATCCTCTGTGTTATTGATTCCATTAGAATTCAGAATTCAGTAGTACTGACATTACACTCGCTGACCATGCTGGTGCAGGGTCAGATTTCAGAACTGCTTTAAATCTGCAGAGTTTCCATTCCACTACAACCCAGAGGTGCACTAGTGGATTGAGATCTCAGAGATTCAGAGATTCACTTTCACATAATTTTTTAAACAACTGGTTATTGGAGTTAATGTTGCCTTGGTACTACTCAAAGCTATCTGGCCATTTTCCTCTGACCTCTGGCATCAAAAAATAATTTTCTCAGAGAGAACTGCAACTCACTGAAAGTTTTCTTTTTTCAGAAAACTTTTTCCCCTTTTCTCTGCAAACTGTAGAGATGGATGTACGAGGAAATCCTAGTAGATCAGCAGTTTCTAAGATACTCTGACTTGTCTCTCTCTGTAGCTCATGAGCTGTTTCGGGGCCTATTTTGTCTTTGTTTTTGCCACTGTCTGCCACTGAACACTGGAAAAAGATGGATCAGTAAAATCAAAACTCTATTACAAACACTTTTGTTATAGTAGTGCGACAACAGCCCCACAGTGGCTTCAAAAACCCACTCCCTTTAAAAATACAGACGCCTACTTAACGCTTCTCTGAGGGATTGATGTATTTGGATTGGTTGCTATGTGTTACACCTGGCCTCGTCACCGGCTATCTACTGGTCACTTGCCAAAGGCCGAGCCTCCTCCTCGTCCTCCTCTGGTCGGGCCCTGTGTGAAGGTTATTACTCACTTCATGCTGATTAAGTTTGGGTGAATAGCGCTCTTTGTCCGACCTCGATTCCCACGACCCGGCATTCGCCTGGCAGTCGCGTGGCTCTGAAACAAGGGCTCCCACTTTAGGGGACCCAAAAGGTAGGAGGACGGGGAGGGAGCGAGAGAGGGTTGAAGGGGGAGGGGGTATCTGGTCAATCTGACATCTGCTCGTAAACAGTTAACAGCAGATGTCTCACATTTTAAAAACACCGAATGTGATCAAAGCAGGCTAAATACACAGCGTGTCCCCCCCCCCCCCCCTCTTCTGCGCTTCCACGAAGGTACAACCTCTCCCAGTGCAACCAGCTTCTGTTAAAGTAATTCAGGGGTTTTAAAGGATATGATTATGAACTATAACAGGTGACAGAAATATATTCTCAGGTGATTTGTCAGCCTTTTTGTGTCGTCCCGTGAGCTCTGAGGAAATAGGTTTGGTCTTTTTTTGCAGGTGTAATGTTGCCCTTGAATAGAATAGACGTGGGGGTCCCGGGAGTAAAGCACGGTAATTGCACACTCTTGTTCATGCCTGGGAGAAGAGGAAACTGCAGTTTTTTGGTGTTGTTGTCGGGTGAAGAGGGGGGAAGGGGGGTGTAGCGCAATGGTTTCAGGCTGGACATCTGTCGCTTGTGAGCTTTTTTTTTTTTTTTCTAGGCCGGGTCTCTCAGTTATTCAATGGAGCCAGTGACCTGTCAGTCTTGACTGATGGGACCCCGTGTGTGGGAAAATCCCGCAGCCAAAGAGTTGGCGCATTCACATGCTAATTGCGCCCTATAAATAAGAGGGTCGCGCCGCGCCGAGGACCCTAGAGACGAACTGAGATTCAGAGGAGAAGGGACAAAAAAGCGCGCACACAAACACACACATATACACATACACACACCATCACACACCACAGGTTAAAACATGACTGCTTCATCCATGGCGCACAACCTGGGGAAACATCCTAGCGCAAAGGAGGAAAGAAAGGTACTGGACATACTGAAGCCGGGTTTCTTTTTGACCAATTTTTTTAAATGAATCCAGCATAGTGCCTCTCCATCTTGTTTTTGCTGCTCTTACCTGATTTGGTTACTTTTTTACAGCTCAGAAAGCCGCTCATTGAGAGAAAGCGGCGGGAGAGGATAAACAACTGTTTGGATCAGCTCAAAGAAACCGTGATCGGAGCGTTCAGGCTGGACGTGAGTATTGTCCTTACGTGTCTCCTCTGAGCAAACAGCGAGGGCTCAATAATAACTGAGGTTTCTCCTCTCTCGACAGCAATCCAAACTGGAGAAAGCGGATATTTTGGAGATGACGGTGAAACATCTGCAGAACATCCAGAACAACAAAGTTAACGGTAAGGAGCCGGGCACTTGATTGATTACGATATTACGAGCTTTGTTACTGCTGTTATTCATCGTAATAAAATAGATTTATATCTCCGTTTTTTTTAATTTGGTTAGGCGTAATAAACCGATAACGCGTGAGAATGAAAATCCACTGACCCATTTGGCATTAGGCAGCAGGGGGCAGCATCAGCACATATCATGGCATATGTTGGAGGTCTGACAATGTTTTCACTGGGTGGTGGTTAGAGCAACGTGGTATGTGGAGCTGCTGGATGGGCGAAAGTGGAAAAATTAGAAAATGATGGCTGTCTGAGGTGCTGAGCCATGGATGGAAATGTCATTGCAGCCAACCGGTTATACTGGTTGTGCTGTTTCCTGTTACCACCGGGGTTCGCTGTGACACATGTATCTTTTTCTCTCTTCATTCAGACCCCACGTTAGGCCTTGAGGCCCAGCAGAGATACAGCACGGGCTACATCCAGTGCATGCACGAGGTTCACAACATGCTCCTGACTTGTGATTGGATGGACAAAACTCTGGGCTCCCGTCTTCTCAACCACCTCCTCAAGTCTCTGCCTAGGTCCACCGATGAGCACCCCCTCACCCTGCCCACACCCAGACTCGATGCTGCTCTTCCAGCCACCCAAGTCGTCCCAGGGTCCCCCCTCAGAGTAGAGCAGTTCCAGAGAGAGGCTGGACCTCAGGAAAGGCCAGCACTCCACAGTTCCCACCTGGGGACACTTGAGATGTGGAGGCCCTGGTGAACTGCTGGATTGATGATCTTGGTTGTCCATTCCGTTAGACCATCCTTTGTTATGTATCTTATAGATATGCTGCTCAGAAGACAAACATGTGGGGCGGTTTTTGTTCCAGTGATTATTATTGTAGGTGTGCTATAATGATTCTATACAGACCTTTTCTCAGTACTTCCCTTCAGAAGTTGACCTCTTGTAGCCTGCATTATAGAAGGCTCTTATTAATCTTTCGTGTATTTATTGTATTAACAGCTTTATTTATTGTTATTATAAGACATGACTTTGCTTCTTAGACCACCTGCTTGGCCTTTGCATAGATTCCTCCTTTGCTGTACTATTAACCTAAACATTATTAATAATAAAACTTATTTTGCACTCACTCAGATTGTATGATCTTTGCAGGTGCTCTTTTCTGTTGGATCTTGACAGGAGTACTTTAAGGTCTAAGAGGCCTACAAGTGTTTATTGTAATATGATGTTACAGTAATATGGATTAAGATTTTTAGGGATTATACAGCATTCGACTGTGACAGGTTCCAGCCCTCTTGTGGCCCTGGATGCGATAAACTAGGAAAATGGATTCATGGATGGACTATTGTCATGTAATGGACATGAAACAAGTCAAATAAGTGCTAAACTCAACTGCCTAATCGAAACGTGTCAAAGTCAGAAAGAAAACACTTAAGTACTACATAGACTCATATCCTTATGCTCAGTTGTAGTTTAGCTGATTAAGCAGAACAGAGAAGCAGCTAATATTTGGACTTTTCATAAAGGGGTGAGAACAGATGTCAAAATTTCATTTCCACTACCCCAGTAAGCTAATATGTCTAACATGAACACCCTGGGACCAACAAATCTACAAACCGGATATCATAAAATCTGGCATGCTGCATAAAATGTAAATAAAAATAGAATGCAGTGATCTGCCCCCTAATCTTATTCACAATAGAGCTTAGAAAATATATCAAATGCTTAAACAGAGAAATTTTATCGACAAATATTAACTTGTTTTGAACTTTATGACAGTCATCTTTAAAAAAAGGGTAAAGTAAAAAAGAAAAGTAAGTGGCACTAACACTAAAGAGCTGGAAAAACATGTGAAATCATTAGGTTAGCGGGCCAGTAACATGACTGGGTAGAAAAAGAGCATCTTTGAGAGGCAGAGTTCCACCAATCTGTAAAAACTGCCTCTGCATATCGGGGAACATTTTCAGAGTTCTTGAATATAAAATTGCAATCATTTCAAATATGTAATGATCTACATCTACATCATGTCATGAAGAGAATGTGTAGAAATGTGCGCATTAGACAAGGCCCAAAATCAATACTGGATCTTCAGGCCCTCATAAAGCATAGCATTAAATCATGGAAATAAGTGCAAGGGCCTTAGAAAACTTCCAGGAATTACTATCTATGAGTAAAATTCACAGTGCCATCCACAAATTCAGGTTAAAGCTCTATGGTGCAAAAGAGAAGCCATTCCTGATCATGATCAGAAAACTCTGCCATCTTCTCTGAGCCAAGGTTTATCTAAAATCCACCGAGGTAAAGTAGAAAACTGTTCTGTGATCAAACAAATAAAAATCTCAAATTCTTGTGTCATCTGGACTAAAGAGGAGACGGACCATCCAGCTTGTTGTCAGTTTTCAGTTCAAAATCTCTGATGGTATGGAAGTGCATTAGGTGGATGACAAACTTGCACATCTCAAGTTATATACAGATTTTAGAGCAACACATGCTCTCATCCAGATACCCTCTTTTTCCTGATAGGCTGTTCATTTTTCAGCAAGAGAACGCTAAACCGCAACTGCACTTATTACAACAGCAAGTCAAGGGGATGAGCAGACATTTGAAGCATGATAAAAGGGAAAAAATGATGACAAATAAGACCCTGGACTGCAGTTAGAATCGGACAAGAATGAGATATTTCTCTCCCAAAAGTCCCACAGCTGCCTTTCCTCAGTTCCCAGATGCTTACAGACTGTTGTTAAAAGCAGAGGGATGCTACACAGTAGTAAACATGATTCCGTCCCAACATTTCTACATAATGTTGCATCAAATTGAAAACAAGCTTTTCTTTTTTTTTTCTCTTAAAATTGTACATTTTCTCAGTTTAAATATTGGATATGATTTTTAGATTCTTTTGTGAATCAAATGTGAGTTTATGAGATTCGCAAATCATTGCATGCTGTTTTTATTTACATTTTATACAGCATGCCAATAGACAACATGAGCTAACATGAGCTAAAACAACTTTGTGAGTAACATATATTAGAGCTGAGCTTCTTTTGCTCAACCCTAATATATATATTTGCACTGACTATAACTACAGTCAGTGCACCCAAATCATAACACAACCGTTTCCTGTCTCACCTCTAATTGTGCAAAGCAGATTCCAGTATGCAACTCAAATTCTGCTGAGGTATCCCCCCCACCCCCTCATATAAGACATTTCTAATAGGTCATGGCAATAAAAAAAGTGTGAAAAGAGAGTCATTTTTAATGTTTCTTTATTAGAACTGCTTCCAATGAAACCTCTTTGCAGAAGGTCTGTGGATTATTCTGAGATGGAGGAAGCTGCTCGACATATTTGTTCCATTTGACTTTATCCGGATACACCTGAACTCTGTATGTTTGTGGAAAACAACTCAGTCATAACGATTGTTTCTTTATGATTTGATGATTTGGGAGGATATGACATATAGATAAGTACCCACCAACACTTATCACTTGTGTGCAGGTTTGTCTGGCAACCCCAATTGAAATTATAAATGATGCCAGCATTGTATAGTGCGTATGTGAGATGAGAGGACAAGCTTATTTATGCTTCACGCTATGTCGCCAAGCTTGATTAGCTTCGCTCCGAGTTCGCTACATTACAATAAGGGAAGCAGATAAATACAGTGAGGATCTAAACGAGTTGTGTGTGTGGGGGGGGGGGGGGGGGGGGGGTTGCCATCTGGAAGCAAAACAAACGTGTCAGAGATGGCTCATACATTCACGTTTTAATAAAGATGCAATTCATTATAAGCTTCTGAGAAGTGCAAACGTGCGAGTGTCCCATTCCCCAGCTATTATAGTCCCTGTGATTGGCCGCCACATGGAGCCAGGCGGCTGGCCTGAAGAGAGAGGGAGAGAGGGAGACAGAAAGGGGGACGCCTGGTCCCTCGGCGGAGCTCGCCAACAAAAGCGAGCCGAGACAGCTGCTCTCTCCACAGTCCACACCATTAAAGCTCTCTGGAACAAGAGATCTGGGGGTGGCGAGGTGCCAAAAAAAACCCTTCACTTCAAAGGTCTGAAGGGCTTCATTCATTCGGGGCACGGGGCTTCAGTCTTAGCGGAAATGCTGCTGCGCAATTATGGAAACAGCGCGTAAAACACGAACTTAGCACGCAGCCCTGCATTTACCTGGAAGCTTTCACAGATGCACGCTGACCCAGCCACTCTGCTCTGCTGTGAGGGTGATCTGAATAAAAATGACGTAAACAAAACATGTAATAACCAGGCCAGAGGATTCTCTCAATGCGCCATATGCACGCTCACCAGCAAAGCACCCCAACGAATTCCAGGCGAATTAAATCATCAAACTTGGTATTATGAGAACAGCTTTTGACTTATTCACAGTTGTGCAAATGTGTATATTGCAGTGTGTTTGAACACACATAAAAAAGAGAGAGAAAAAAAAGTCGTCCACGTTGCACAGCAGCCAATGTGAGAATGCAGTTGCGCACAAATCAGAAGTCACAACAACAACGGGGAGAACAAACGAGGCGCAGGCCAACACCTGTCGCTTTCTTTGGAGAAGGGCCCTTAATTCCCCGAACTGATTTAGTTTTGGCCGAGGGGCCGCCAGCAGCAGCAGCTGCCAACTGAAGGCATCGCGTTACATCCGCCAAACAGACGGGTAAATCTGCTGAGGCTCGGACACAGAAGCCAGCAAAGAGGAAAAGAGGTCGGGCAGAAAAGAGACGGGGGCAGGGTTTAAATGCCTCGATGTGGTGTAGGTGCAGCGTCGTGCTGCAATCATTTTGGTTGGGCTGGTTTGAATAAGTAACTGACTGGTTTATATTTGACAGCCTGAAGAATTTCATTTTTGTCTTGAGTTAAACATATATTTGAGGCTTCTTCTAACATATGAACAGTCAAACAAAAACGAAAATAAAAACAAACAGCACTATTCTAACACTGTACTCTGTGTCTCTGTGCTGATTCGTTTTGTGCAGATGAATTATAAGTGCGAGCAGTTCACTGAAACTAACTGAAAGGGGGACAAAAAACGAACGTTCGTTCCCCTAACCCAAAAAATTGTCTGATTAAAGCCAGTCCAGCTCCTCGGGGCGCAGACCTGGGCTGACCGCAGACAAAGGGGGAGAGCGCTCATTGGCTCCGACCGTGTGCGCTCTGTTGTTCCCCAGCGAGAGCAGCACAGCCCCTATTCACATGTTAATAAGCCCCTATAAATACTAACAACAGCCACTCAGCGCCAGCAGCACGTCTGACTAGGATTACACAATAAACAGAGGGCGCCTCGCCTCGCCTACGAGTTTGTCGATTTTTTTTCTGCCTCTAACCGGTTCCGTTTGCCAGCTGCCCCTCGAGGACCACTCAGGAGGTACGAGCAGCGGTGGGAGAAGCCACAGTAACGGCGATCCAACCAACATGGCCCCCTCGGCTCGGCCAAACGGCCTCGGACTTGATGTGAAAGATGAAGATGAGTCCTACTGCGGGATACAGAAAGCGGATAGAAAGGTGGGGGACTGGTGGAGGCACTGTCCAGAGACACTTGGCAGTGACGCACTTGTCACGCCGCTTTAACGCTGCGTGTGCACAGTTATGAGGCAGGGATGGTTAGTTTGAGAGGAACCCCTCAATGATTCAAAGTTAGTTACATGCTTTAGTGAGAGAAGAATGACGCTGGGTTGCCTTTGCGCACCAACCGCGGACAGGTGGACGCTTATGACTTTGAATGGTGCTTCTTTCCTCATGTCACTGAAGTGTTTTCTTTCTGTGCTCCCGCAGACTAGGAAACCTCTGGTGGAGAAGAAGAGGCGAGCTCGCATCAACGAGAGTTTGCAGGAGCTGCGGACTTTGCTGGCAGACACAGACGTGAGTACGGAGCGCACACAGCTCCTGCACTGGAGTTTCACTTTTGCTCTGCGCCACAATGAAGGCGTAAACTGTGGCCTTGGTGGTGCTCATCTGGTTTCTTTCCTCAGTTTCATTCCAAGATGGAGAACGCAGAGGTGCTGGAGCTGACCGTGAAAAAGGTGGAGGACATACTGAAGAACCGGAAACAAGGTGTGCCCAAATTTATCCAGCCCGTGTAACTATAAAAGAGTAAAGATCTGTTTTGTTGAGCGCCAGAGTGCCAAATAATAAAACGCTTGAGTATTGCATTATCGATAGAATTACTCTCATTATTATTGCAAGACAGGGGTACATTTTCACCCTGCTCTAATAAAAGAGCATGTGAAGAGTCAGGAAATGCTTGATTTAAAAATATAAACAGTGATGAGCAAACAAGAGCTCAGTGGGGTCTTTTAAATTACAATTTCCGTGTGTTTTATACCATTAACTCTCATCTAAATATCTTATACAGTATTTTACAAGAAAAAAACACTTTTTCCGCAGAATGGTCACCATCGGAGGTTTGTATCAACATGCTTATATATAGAGCTAGAGCAATTTGCAATTATCTTATAAGAGGAAGTGATATTTTATCACATAAAAGGCTGAAAAGTAACATTTTTAGCTGTTAAGTAATTGTAGTGTAGTGAAGGAGAAACATTTAGCTGTCACGTGTCTGCAGTCAATAAAGTAGGAGTTCTTCAGTCTTGTATTATCAATGCTTTGGATGCTGAGCAGTCGTGTCTCTCCTCTCACAGAGGCAGAGACACTAAACCGAGAAGCCAACGAGCGGTTTGCAGCTGGTTACATCCAGTGCATGCACGAGGTCCACATGTTTGTGTCCAGCTGTCCTGGGATAGATGCGACGGTGGCGGCTGAGCTCCTCAACCATCTCCTGGAGTGCATGCCCCTGAATGAGGACCACCTGCAGGACATGCTGACGGATCTAATCACGGACACTTCTGAGGGCAGCAGCAGCAGCACTTGGCATGGAGGCAGCGAGGCACTCTGCGCTTCTCTCACTTCTCCTGGTGAACGGAGTTTCTCCTGCGGGTCATCTTCTGCCCTCTCCCCAGCCCCTTCCTCCATGTCCAGTGAAGACTTGTGCTCTGACCTGGATGAGACTGACAGTGATCACAACCAGAGCTCTACAGAGGGCATGGAGAACAGGGAGCCTCCCAGTATGCCCACCATGACCTACCCCTGGTCTATGTGGAGACCTTGGTAGAGTAGTGGTGGGAGTTTGGATGGAATACAGTTGGGATGTGTTGAAAGGGGGATTATGGGCTTTCATTTTTATGGTGTGACACAGCACGTCCCACTGAAAGAGAAAATTCCACCCTACAATACAAGAGGATTTTGTGGCTGTACCAGTTTTGGCCTCCTATAAGACCGGTTAAGAAGGCTGACTACATGCATGGATTTTTTTTCTTAGGCCTCCTGAACTCATGGCACTGATGTCCAATAATTAAAGTCTGTTCTCTTGAGACCAATTTAGGCACCAACAAAAGCCTCAGCTGATCACTCTGCAGTGATTCTGAATACCGGCGTGCAGATGGATTTTCTTCACAGTCACTACTGAATACAAGTTTACAGAGATTTCCCCCAATTCTGGGAAATGTTTGGAATCAGAAAATGTAAGAGAACATTTCATCAGAAGTCCTTCCTGGAGTACTTTGGACATTTATATATATTTCAAATTAAAAGTGGATTCTCCTTTATGCCATCAGAGGGATCTGCTACACTCTGCTACGCTTTCAGCTGGAGGCTCAGAAAAATAGCCCTCCTGTTCTTTTCAGTAGTAACACCCTGGCTTTGAGTCCTCTTGTGACTTGTCTTTACACCTGGAGAAACAAAAAGCAATCCCTCTCAACACCCAACAAAGCACAGAAAAGGCAACAGTGCAGGACTCTCCCTCTTGTTTGGTCTATACTTCAGTGTAAATAGGATTTGTACAAGGAGAAAAGCTCTTTCTAGAAACTGAGAAGTCGGGCGATGCCCCAATTAATATAAATATTTCTATTGCATTTCAGAGGTTCCTTTAGTTTATCGGACCAGTAGTTCCTTTAAGAATGACCATTTTATGTTGTAAAGCTGTTTAGAAATGTCTTGCGAATAAAATGTCTGAATTTTTCTAAATAAAATAACTGAAAACTTCTTTGTCTGACGTGACTCCAGCTTTGGAATAGAAGAGAGAAACTGGGTCAACGTGTTTGTGTCTGAAAATACTGATAAAGCAAACCGTTTCTGAAAACAACAGCAACCCAAACACTTGAATAAGTAGCCCAGTGCATTCAAAAGGAAAAGTATGTCCTTCACTTAAACTTTCATTGATTCATACAGTGCGTGCATGCGCGCGCGTAAAGCAGTCGCACCTCTCCGAAAGTGTCTTCGCTCTCACCTCTGTCACAATGACCGTGTTAACAAATGCGTGTTAGATCCTGTCTGGACCAGTCACCCAGACGCACCGTCGGAGGTCCTCACAAAGGGGCAACTCCCCTCATCCCTCCTATAATCGCATGCAGTAAGAGTCGGGTGTTGTGCCAGAAAGTGATTTCCGGTATTTGCCAAAAAAAAAAAAAAAAAGATTTCCCCCATTTAAACAGCTATAAATGACTTGCTGGCGCATAATCTGTCAAACATATCTGTCATCACACCAACAACAAGTCATTCTGAGCCACAATCAGCTGAAATCCATTTTTGGCAAAGTGATGTTTATATATCCTTTATTTATACTGCTAAAAAGTCTCGTTGACATTAAAATGCCTTTTTTTAACGAGTGATCTGGCCGAAAGGGCAGCGGAAATTATAAACAAATATAACACAAGACTTCTATAAAGATATTTTCGACTGGAATGATTATAGTGTAGGTATACTTACGCAGACCCATAAAGATACTTGCACCTGTTTCTACTCGTAAAAGTAAATAACATGTCATATTTCACAACCATTAGGTTACAGCTAATAACCTAGGTGGGGGAACCGCACGTTGGGCACGTTGTTCACTGTCTGATGATCCTGGATTACTGGAGGAGGAGGCAGGCCAATTATCAACCCCCGGTGGAGTATGGGGGCTTGGAGGCTCTGGGTGTGAGCGTCGGAGGAAACATATGCGAAGAGGAGCTGATCAAAGCTTTGAGCCACTGTTTGACAGCGGAGCGTCAAAGTATGTGGAGGTTTGGGGGGGGGGGGGGGTACTAAAATGGTCCAAGTGCATGCTGAGATTCTTCACCAGGGCACAGCACACACACATATACACTTGCAGGGATATCTGTGTGAGGACATCTTTTGACATAGTGCACTCCTTTCCCCAGTCGTTGCAAATGCCATAGTCTAACCCTAAAGCCTCCTAACTCTGAAAGAGGAGGTGTGGAACAGGAAAATGATCTAACAATGTTATGATCTAAAGGTTGAAATGAAACAAATGAATCACACTAGAATCAAACTCAGACAACTACACTTGTGCTAGTTTCACTCCCCTTTGTCTGGTATTTCTGTTCCTCTCAGTATTATTTTGTGTGAACTAACAGATTCAACGAAAACATGATGAGGGAGGTCAAATAATTTTTAAAATAAGGAAAATTTGGAGCAGGCCGTTTCATCAGCTAGCTAGCACAAAAATGGCTTTAAGATAGTCAATATACAGAAAATGTTTCTGTGCTTGTGACTTATGTTTAATAGCTCAAAACCTGGGATGTTATGATAAATCCAGTGCCTGTCTAATGTAGGACTGTTAGCCAGTCATATCTGGTTTCAGACAGTTAAGTCCATAAATGTATGCTTCTTACCCAAACACACCTTTAAGATGTTATCAAAGGTATTTAGACACATTCAATTACACCCACACACCCATTCTGTCTACCACAGGACTCCACAGAAATCCCCAAAGCTTTCATTTAACCAAAACGTACCTGATGCAAACTCACAGCATCATAGGAAATGTACATTTTTAGTCAGATATTTCCAGTAATGAGATCAGTGTACATACAATTAACAACCGTGAATCAAAAGCTGAGTCTTAAGACTTTGTCCTTGGGCAAGATACTAACCCTAGGTTTCTCTCCAATGCATCCATCAGAGTATGAATGTGTGTGAATATTGGAAGCACTTGTACAGGGAAAAAAAGAAAGAAAAAGTTCTTGCATGAACAGGTGTGAGTGGGTGTAAGAGGAAAGTTGCATAAAGCACCTTTGAGTCCTGAATTACAGTTGGAAAAAAAAGAACCAGTCCATGTACCATTCAGATATTACACATCGTGAATGTGTGGTCGGATTTTATGCTGACAGGCCGACAACATTGAGGGGAGGGAAGGCGATCAGTCATGAGGAAGACTTATCTGACCAAATACATCAGCTGTGGGTTTGCGACTACGCTTGTGAATTCTGAGGTTAAAGGTCAGTGCAGTGCAACAGTTGGTGTGAGAGAGGTTCAACAGCAGAAGAGAGCATATGGTGCTGAAACAGATCCCCAGGGGACCCTGAAAAACACCCTCAGGACTCTCAACTGTTTTTGACTGTTCGAGAGAACAATCGCCTCTTATGAGCCGGCGGGGGGGGGGGATGCCTCTGTGTCCCATGTAAGACACAAATTTATCACATTATGCATTTGCTTTTTAAAATAAATGTCAAAATGTCGTTGCAGCCCTTATGCTGCTACGATCAAACCTAATTATTCAGATTTCCAGCTCCAATAGAGGATTGTTACAGACCCCCTCCCTTCCCTCCAAATTCACCTGCTTGTCTGAAATGATGCATTTCAGCTTCTCTCCATTTAAGCCAGTTTCCTTGGCTGCCCTTTGCAAGTTAAAGGTTTGAACAGCAAGTGGTTGGAGCTCTGAAGCTGAGATGAACGTATTAGGGTATCCACTCTCCCTGACATCATACAGAGCCAGGAGTAGGAAAAAAGAACCTTTGTGTTAAGAGCAGTCTAAACTCTTAAGTCTCAGCTTTTGATTTACAGCCATTACTCGTACATACACTGACCTCATTACTGAACATTTTGGACATGCTTAATATGAGCATCCACCACCGTAACAGCATGTTTATGACAGGAAATAAGGAAACATAGGTCCCCTTCAAATTAATGAACTTTTACAGGCTCAAGATATTTTTGAATAATCGTAGTGTGTCATGATATACACACACATTTATCCAACCTCTGGAGCATTGGAGCCTGTTTCAGCTGTCAGCGTGGCAACACAACGCAAAGATAAAAGTTTTAACTTCCCTCTACTTAAAAAAAAAAAAAAAAGAAAAAGATTTTGAGTCATTCAACATTGCAAAATGTTGAATGACTGAATTTTGATGCACGTTCGTTTCAAGTGTTAGCAGAAACATTAAAAAGGAGTCAAGCAATATTTTTTTCTAGAATTTAAATGTGATTTGTGTGAATGCCAAACACGAAAAGCCATTTAACTGGACTCCATACGCCCTCTTTAGTGTTTAGCTTCATGTATAATAAAACAACACAGAAATCAGAGTGGTTCTATTTTTGCAGCTTTATTACACAATCCCACTTTCCAAAAATGTTCGAACACTGCATAAAACAAAATAAAAGCAAAAGCTACACATTTAAACTCTCTCTTATACATATGTATAAAGACAACATATTTAATGTTAAAATGGACACATTTCAGAAAAGAAAATGCAGCATTTTGAATTTGTCTCTAGGATTTGCAGGTCCATGCTTTAAGTTTTCATTTAAAATTTTATGCCACATCCCAACATTTTTGGAAATGGGGCTGTTCAACATTGTCAAACAAGACATCTCACCTCAAAACTTAAAAAAAGCACAGAAATGTGCCAGATTCTTATACCACAGACTCACAGTGGTAATGAGACAGGCTTATATAACCATACACGACATCACGTGCCGATACTGTGTGTACACATTTACAGGTCAAGGAACGTCCAACAGATCACCAGTGCAGTGTTTAAAATCAGTCTCTCTCTTTATGGAGACTTATGAAACAAAGTCAGTTTTAAACATGACTTGAGACATATCCGGTCTTTTATACACAGGTGAGCGTTGCAGGCTCCATGGAGATACTTTGCACAGAAAAAGAGATTAATGACAGAGAAAGATGCAGTTACTAAAGGTGGTGAGAGGCGCCGTACTCTCCTCAGGAGGAGTCCATAAACCTTTGCCAGTCCGAGGCAAAGAGTCTCCGTACGAGCACTCAGTCACTGGAATCACTCAAAGTATCTCACCACTCTGTCCATTGCTCTTTGCCCACAGGTGCATACACATTCCACATACGTTCTGCTTACAGTAACATGAACCCGGGATTTATAAGAGGTAGGGTTCGTCCCCAATGACAAACAAACAAAATAAAGACACACAAATAAGAGAAATAGAAAAACAGAATATTTAAAAAAAAAAAAAAAAAAAAAAGGACTGCCAAGTTAATGAGAAACCAAAAAACCATGAAAAAAAAAAAAAAACTAAGTTGGTGAGATGCTCTTGGTCCAGGTACACTTGCAAGCCCTGCCCAACAGTTTCTCTGCCTTAGCACCAGAGTGGTCTCTACTTCTTGTACGGTTTGTGTCAATTAAGCAGAGGCAGGGTGGACCCATTTACTTCATACTTCAGGAGCTGATGTTTCTCAGGCCAAAGTGTAAAAAACCCCACTTTCACCCAAAAAAAAAAAAAAAAAAAAGAGGAAAAAAAATAGCAGGGAAATATCATCCCTCTTATTTGCTACACATGTAATACTGCTTTCCCACCTTCATGCAGACGTCAGTGCCAATGCTGAGCAATGACGTCAGCGCCGCGCATTTGCTCTGGCCAATAGGCTTCACAGTACTCCAGGATCTGTATTGCTGCACCTGCAGATACTCATGATTTAGTCCTTTCGACATGCATTATTTTTAAAAAAGAAAAAGAAAAAAAGATTTAAAAAAAAGAAAAAGAAAAATTAGGCATTGGGTTCTAATTTTTGATGCAAAAATAGATCCAGAAAAGAAGGAAAAAGGACTGCATTAAAAACAAAAAAAAAATCCCTAAAAATGTAGTTATTTGTTCTAAAAGTGAAATTATGTAGTGGAGCTGCACCACACTGACAGAAAAGATATTACTCATCTTTCTAGAAAATGTACGGCTGCAAGTTTCTCTTTAAAAAGAAACAAAAAAGAGAGTTGGAGTTTGAAGTTTCTACAAGTCCTCGCTCTTAGTGCATCGCTCCTCTGTCATTTGCTTCGTTTTACAAAAATACTTTGGCAGCTTCTTGATCTTTGATGATGCCCACTTTTTGTTATAGCACCTGAGCTGCTCTGTAAGGTCTGCAGAGGCCTGCAACACTTACAGACTGTGCTGTGAAAAAAGGAGAGGCTAGCTCTGCTGCTTAAGCGACTTTAAAATTCCTGTAGCGTTTCCAAGCTTTTAGAAATGCAATACATTAGTCTTTCAGATGAACAGATTCGGCTTAAAAATATTCTTGCCAGATCCTTTGCTAGATAATAAATAACACCCATAAACGGATAACTTTTATCATTAGGCATAAGATTGTCAGAGTTGAGGAAAGTTCCGGCCAGCCTCCGCATGTCACTCTGCTGGCTGTTGTCTGGTGCTAACACTGCTGCGCCTGCGTACTTTGAGTACTCAGGTCCAGGACGAGCAGTGACATAAAAACTCATTCAAAATACAAAAAGTGCCAATCCCCACCCACTGACCTTCATCATCCAATGAGAATCCCCATTATTCTACTATTCAGCTATTCCTAACAAGAAAATGACGTGGATCCCGGGCTGTGAAGTTTTTTGGGGTTTTTTTGTCGTTTTTCCGTTTTTGTTATTAAATGGGATCATGTGGGGAGTCAGGAAAGAACAAACAAAATTGGGCAGGAGAAACTTCTAACAGCAAAGCCTGGCTGCTTCTGACAGCTTGACACTTAGAATAATAAAAAAAACCATTTCAAAATCTTACATATTTAAAAGTAGTAGCTCTCAGTCATTAGCTTTAGATTTATAATGTGCTCTGCCTTTAAAAGAGAAATAAATAAAAAAATAGAGACAGGTCTTTTCAAAGAATGTGTGTGTGAGAGATGGAAAAAGTGACTTGCTGTAACAGCACTACTGCCCCCTGTTGGGGTGCATTAGGAACTGGACCACAGTAGCAGTCCTACACCCACACACAAGCAGTGTACACCCTCCTAACCATCACACTCACAACACAGAGTTCTGCTTGTAGTGTGCATGTATGTGTTCTTCAGGATGGTCAGGCACACAGCTGTTTGTCACATCCATAGTGTCTATTTATGCACATGCCCTCTGCTGGCTGTTTAGGAGCCTGATTCCATTTGAGGCTGAGGCTCCCCAGACTGGCTCTGGGTGTTCTGACTGTCTCTGCTCAGCTCCTCGCCCAGCTCGCTCATGTCCATGTCAGGCAGATCCTCTTCGATGGGTGCCGCTGCCGCATCCTCGCAGTACACACACTCCTGAACACAAACACATGCCATCGTTACCTTACAACATTTATAGATATACATTTAGCTCATTTGAATCCATTTTACAGTTATATTTTTAATTGTTTTGCTTCATTACATTTGTTTTGTCTCATTATTGGCTTGTCAGTTATCTGTAATGACTTTGAGCAGCACTAACTTGCATGAAAACTGCCATCTTCCCTATAAAGTTCATTTGCAGAAAGTAGTGTACAACTATTGTGTTTTTTGCAGAACACAAGTCACGTTATTTTCCATGGTATACTTTTTCAAATTATTTGCAATGGGAGTGCTGTGTGTGTGTTTTTTTTAAAACTATGCTTAAAACTGTGTCTGTCCCCCACCTTAACGTTGATGGCAGCAGGCAGGCCTCCCCTCCTCATCCAGGGGTGTTCCTCCACTAGCTCTCGTCGCTGGTCTGATGTGAAGTGAGGCTGGCTCTTCTGCATCTGCCTCAGCCTCTCCTTGTCTTCCCTCAAAACCCTTTGAATATCTCTGATGGTCAGAAAACAAATACATTTGTGTGAACGATATTTAATGGAGTTAAAAGGTTAATACTTCATACAGGTGGTGAAGCTTATATTTAATTCCACTTAGTGACTCACCTGGATGGCATTTGATATGTCATCATGACCTTGTCATCAACGTTGGCCATCAGCAGCCAGAGGGGCTCCTGTAGGACATACTTGATGAAATGCTCTCCCTCCCCTCGAGATGAGACTTTGTCCTGCGGCTTGCCGCCTTCAGACCCGCCCTCTCCCCTCATCTTGTTTTTAGACTTGGGGTCGTGCTCAATAGAGTCGACACTGCCAAAGTATTTGCTGGTGTTGCTGCTCCCTGTGGGGGAGACAAAGACAGAGTCACAAAAAACCCCCCAAAAAACTCTTAAATTTTGTGGAAACTCTTGTCAGACCTCAATGTTCAACTACTGACCTGTTCTGCTTCCAGAACCGCCGCTAGCTGAGGTACCACAGCCAATGCAGCCTGAGCCTAATCCCGAGCCCAGTCCAGAGCCTGACCCTGAGCCCATGGATCCAGACGTGGCTGATCCGGTACCAGAGTGAGAGTCTTCCTGTTCCTGCAGCAAGATGTCCAGCAGGTCGCAGGATGATGAGTTCCCGTCACTGTGAGCCCCGTCTCCTGGAGACTCCACCTAAGACACAAGGTGGTGCACACATCAGAGATAATTCCACACTCACTCTCCACTGGCACGCTGTGACACAGTTTGTGTTTAAGTGCTGGCACTTGTACAAGTTAGTAACTTTGTGTTAGTATTTGTAAATGTCCTGTGGCTCCTACCTGCTGTTGGCTATCAGGCTTGGAGGCGCCTCCGTTCTTATCCCCTGTTGTTCCCACTCCTACAGACGCTGTTGCCGCACTGCCGCCCTGTCCTCCAGCAGAGGCTACTGTAGTGTCCTGACGCTCCACTGAGCGCTGCCCCTCCTCCATGCTCAGCAGATTGAGCTGCAGGGGCGAGCTGCAGCGGGACTCAAACAGCGGCGGTGATGTGGCGGGCTCTCTCGCCCCAGAAGCAGGGGTGGAAGATCGTGACGCCGCACCCTCGCGAGGCTCTGCTGCAGGGGTTTTGGGAGGCTCGCTGGAGAGACTGTAGGGGAAAGGTTGAGGTGGAAAGGGGGCTTGAGCTACAAACTGGGCCTGCATTGGGAAAGACGGCTGGGCGGTGAACGGCTGCTGAGTAGCGAATGCGGACTGAGCAGCCTGGAAAGGCTGCTGGGGGGTGAAGGCAGTCTGCACAGGAAATGGCTGTTGGCTGGTGAAGGGGGGTTGCGTCTGTATCGTGTAGGCTGGCTGAGGGGGCTGAAAGGGCTGCTGGGTAGCGAATGCAGGCTGCGGCTGGGCCTGCTCAGGGAAAAATGGTGGTCTCGGAGCTGCTCCTATTTGTCCTATTTGGGGGAAGATGTAATTGGGTAGCACCAGAGCTACCACAGGTGTAACAATGGGTGCAGGAAACGGAGTGGCAGTGGGCAGGGCTTGGGTGCTCTGCCCTTCTCCAAATCCTGTAGAGAGAGAGGGGTCCGGTCGGGGAGCCTGAGCTGGAGCAGCAGGTGTTGGTGGGTAGAGCGGATATGCAGGGACCATGGTGGGGTAGGACACATTAAAAGCTGACTGCGATGCTTCTGATGGGGACCAAGAGGTCTGGTTGAGGCCCTGGAGAGGGGGGCGTGGTTTACGGTTTGACACAGCGCTGTCTGATGAATCGGGATGCTTCATCCGTATCTTCTTGGACTTCCTGTTGCGGTTACCCTTCTTGGCAGTAGTTTCTGGCCTAACGGTGCCTTGTTTAGCAGTGCCTCGTGGTCCAGGTGATTCTGAAATGAGGATATAGACGCAGAGGTCAGAATGTCATTTTTGTTGAGCTGGAGAATAAAAAAAATGCATGTAGATGCGCACTAACTGGAGACCAGGAATATACTCCCCACATGAACTGGGAATTTGGTAAAATCATGAGATTAAAAAAGATAAGATTAAAAAAAGATAGTCAATCTAAAGGTGAGCCTTATTTCCTCTTTGTAGAACTTTTATTGTGTTTGGTTGCCTCAGTTGTTAAGCTTCTAGCTAAACTATATCTTCTCCCAACAAAGCAGAAAAGCTAAATTTGAAGCTTACAGTACCTTCAACACTGGGTGGACCTCTGTGCTTGTACAGGTATGTGGAACAGTCCCTCTGGAAGCTCCTGGAATTACGGAGCTCTCTGCATCGGTTGAGGAAGGCCTGCTCCTCTTTCTGGGTATGTGCTGCCAGCACCTGCTTGGTCAGGCCCAGCCTCTTGTAGGCCTCCTTTCCTTGGCTGGGTGGAGACACCATACTGACAGGCAGCGCAGGGGGTGCTGGGCTCTCTGCAACATCCTCAATTATCTCTGTACAAAGCAGTGCCATAAACATCAGTCAAATAAACTCATTAAAACACGGCTAATGACAGTCCTGCTATGTTTCTACGGACACAGAAACTCACCAGACTCTGGCTGAGGCTTCTTGTCCCCCACATGTACGATGGTGCTGCTATAGCTGCACTGAGAAGTGATGGACACCACACTCTCCGCCTTACTGGGCAGAGTGAGGGGTGCCAGGGGGCCTCCCACCACAGCAGCTGCCCCAGATAGAGGCTTCTTTAGTGCTTTCATGTTTGACAGGCCTGACTGAGAATCCAACATCAAGGGATCTAAATGAGAAAGATTCTGTTAGTGCTGAGCCAGTACCTTAGACTTTGTGTGCACAGATGCATGATTACTACATACCTGCATTTGTATCCTGAGGCACTTGCATGCCATCCTCTGAGCCTTTCTTGTCATCATCTGAGTTGGAGGAGGTGGTGTTTGAGGAGAACTGGTATTTTCTTTTCACTGTGATGGGTATATTACAACTCTCCAGATACCTAAGAAACAAGAAGGAGTTTTAAATGAGAGAGCTTTGATATTGTGCAAACAGAGCATGATCTCTCTGCCTTTGCACAGGGATTACTGTGCAGATGACTTCATGACCAAATCTATGCCTGACCTGATGACACTATCCAGGCAGCTAATCTGCTGGTAGGAGCACACAGTCTGGTCTTTGTAGGTGAAGCCCTCCATGCTGGCTGCAGTACTGTCTCTGGCCTGCAGAGGGGGCACTGAGTCTTTTGGACGCACAGTTGAATATCTTTGAGCTGCCAATGCTAAAGAGAAGAGGAGATAATATGAGAAACACACACGAGAAGACAGACAGGAGAACCAAAAGACACTCTGCGTGTGTTTCTGCTGTACTTAAATTAATAATCACTTTATTTTGAACTTAATAGTTGCCAACTGGACTCACTCTCATGGGTCTTCTTCTGCTCATGTTTGGGGAGAGAAGGTGACGGCGCGGGAGATGGGGAATGCAGACCGATCTGAGGGTCCTGATTCCTGAGCATGTGGACATCTTTACAGACCTCCTGGAAAGTCCTGGCGGGCTTGGTCTTGCCTGTGTCCTCTGCTGTGTTCCCTGCTGTAATGTTCCCATTGCTTTCACTGGATGAGCTGATGCTCACCAGCTGCTCATGGGATCCATTGCTGCCATGGCTACCATAACCACTGGAGCCCATATTGTGGACCGGCTGCAGAGAGAGTAGCTGTTAGAGGAGCTGTCAAATGCCTCTTGTGTGTGTAAAAGTGAACCGTGTGCGTGCATACTTGAAGCAGCAGCCGGTGAATCTGTTCACTGATTTCCTGGATGTCTGAATCTATGATCTTCCCTCCATGGAAAGCCGGTGCTGCGAAAACATCTTCGTTCACAGGACCCCTGAAACATGCAGGCATAGAGCTGTCACCTAATGTCCTCATAAATACAGATGTCCAAAAAACAACAAAAAACCCCACCACAGTGGGAATACTTACATGCGCACTTTGTGCCTGCCAATGACGAAGGACACCTTGCGGCTCCAGGGATTGACAAAGCTGGACCAGCTGGTGTCGATTGTGATGTACTCACCGTTTCTTGCACAGAAACGTATTGAAGAATGATCGAACGGCTGACCAGCGTACTGCAGAACTGTTGGTAACAGAAGGTAAAGTGTGAGCGGAAGAGCTCAGAGTATAAGAACGCAGTGAGACAGTCCAGGTATGAATGCAAATGTTCGTACTTTTGCGATGTATTGCCAGCATCAAGGGTCGGTCACTCGGGTGTAGGTTGAGCAGCACGGGGGTCCCTATCAGGTCCTGAGGGAGGTACCCCAATAAAGGCACAGCCCTATTGGGAAAACAGTAATTACTTTAGTAGAAAACAGGCCAGCAGGATGACTTCACACAAGGCACCACTGTAAGGATCATAGAAGGATTCAGTCCACTCACCTCTCATCCACATCCTGGAACACACAGTTAGGGGTGTGTGTTGTAGTGAAGATACGCTTGTCAGGAGGTATTCTGGGAGCTAGGTGTGCGAAGGGAAGGGAAAAAATGTCAGTAAACAAAATGATTGTACAGTAATCCCCTGAAACAAAAGGATGATAGCATCTCTTGTTTCACATTAAAAGGATTAAACTCACACGAGCTGGTTTTGAACTTTCAAAACATGAGCAAGGGGATTGATCGGTAATAAACTGATCAATTGGATTTAAAAAAAACAAAAACAACTATGAAACAATGAATCTATTATTGAATCTTAAGCACTTTCTGAAGGCTGCTTTTGTTATTAAAGCAGACCTGGACCCTTGTCCAACTAATTAGTTTAATTAAAACCTTATTTAAAAAAATGTGACACATTAAAAAAAAAATAAAAATAGTTAATCAGATTAAAATGGCCTTGCAGAAAAAATGTAACACTATTTCCTTGTTTTCCAGGTGATCAGTTTTTATAGTGGCGACAGTATTGGGTGGATGATAACTTGTTTATAGAGATTATCATAAGGCTCACCATCTGTTCAAGTACACACATGGATAAAAACAATAACTAATAAAAAAATCCCATAAGCATCTTTCTCTGGTACATTTCAGGCTGTCATCTCTGATTTGCATAGTCTAACTAGTATAAGTTTAACTAGTCTGTGCCATCTATGGTTCAACTTCTAAACGTGTGAAACAAATGACTTTATTTTCCATCTGATACATGTCAGAAGTAACTGGTAAACAAAATAAAACTGCATTCATTATTGGGTGATACGCTTGAGTGCTTTATTAAAACAGTGCAGTTCTCACCTTCATATCCAGAGTGCACCCTCTCAGCCAGCAGGAGGCAGCAGAACTGCTCCTCAGCCAGCTCAGCGTCCTGGACCTTCATCAGGTACGGAGTCATCCGGAAAGGATAGTATTGGAGGTCTCCTTTACGGTCCTTGCCACCACTAGAATGCAAACACACAATGTCAAGACCCTTTCATAATAATGAATATTGGGTTTTTTTGCCTTTCAAAATAAAATATTTAAAAAAAAGAAAGAGAAACGAGCTAAAAGCATTAAGAGATCCTTTTACCAGTTTATCTACTAATCATGTAGTGAAATTACTGTAATTATTTAGTTAACTGTGGTTTTAGTCCTAAGCTCATCATTTCTTTCATAAAAACAACATTTGTGGTAGAAAATACTGCATCTTGTAGAAAAATTAACTCAAACTTACAATGCTCAACCTAACCCTCTTCTGCCACACCAACAATCCTCTTTCTACATCCATGAACCTTTCTTTTGATCCTCCTGTTATCCATGTTCAGGCATATTCCTCCTCTATACATGTCCAAACCAGCTCAACCTATATTATATAAATATGCAACTTTAAAGTTTAAATGAGCAATAGCAGGTACCCCATCTGGCCACTAGATGGAGATGAAGTTCAAAAGCTCAAAGCTGCTGACTTCCTTCCTCCCTCTCACTTTTCCCCTCTCCTACCCACCATCCCTCCTCTGACTCAGAGCTTGCTTGGACAGGAAACTGTGACTCAAAGCAGCTGCCGACTGCTGCCACTCACCTGATGCGGCAAAAGAAGGATTTCTCCTGCATGCACTCCGTGGGAGATGACTCTGAATAAAAAGAAGAGGGGAAAAAGGTCGGATGAATAATTGAATTAGCATGAGTAGTTCCCACTCAGCCATCTGTCAGTCATCAATATTCAAAATACTCTTCAGCAGACCTGAGATGTTTGCCTCTCATGTGTCATAGATAAGAATGCAAGAGATGCAATTATACTACAAAAGTTTATTTTTTTTTAAAAAAGTCATTTTTGAGACAATTTACAAAAAAAAAAAATTATAGATGCTTATGAGTGGAAATGCTGGAATTCACTGGACTGATACCAGCTTCCAGTTGTTAAAGTGGGAGTGCAATCAACTATAGAACATAAGTCCCTTTGGAGAAAATTTTTGAAAGATAATGCACAAATTTGTAATCTCTGAAATGAGTTTTAGTAGAATTTATATGACCACTGGGCAGAAAATTATATTACAACCCACTAATTCACCAACTCTGTGATAAGAAGAACCTAAATGCAATACAACCTGAAGGTGTACACATCATCAGTTAACACAGACCTGACTGCCAAACATGCCACATTTGTTAGCGTCATACATTTATTAATGTGTGATTGAGAATGCTAATGAAATATGTGCTATGCATGTATGAACATGAGTATGTGGAGGAAATACTTCCATGTGCAGGTGGTGCATGTGTTTCATATTGGCTTGCTGCGTGACCCTATTTTGGAAATTTTACCATCCGTGTCTACAGTGCCCCTTACCATACTGTACGACCAATTATGTCAAGGAGGCAAAAATTTATCTAATTTATATTTATACATATACACGTGTGAGCTTTTGTGGAGCTCAAACCTGCATTCGTCATCCTTACCTGCTCCTGTGCACATGCTCCATGAGGGCAGGCGGTATGGTGTGGTGAAGCTGTAGAACACGCTGACATCCTGAGGAGTCAAGAACTCCACAAACTTGGCGTTGTCGAACACTTCCCGCTTGCAGTTCAAGATGGATGCTGCCTGGTCAGAGATGTAAACAATCTTCCCCGTGATGAGAGACACTGCTACAGCGAATATATCCTAAAGGCAAAAACAAAAAGATATTAATCATTTAGGATTACCAAATTAGGTACTTCTAGCCCTCTCAGAAGATTTAAAAACACATCTTCAAACTGACTACTACTCAGATGACAGATCGGCTGCTCCTTATCATCCCCCACTTTATTCTTTATCTTACGTCTGTTATTTTTTCCACATCAACTTCAAGAATAAATAAACAATAAAGCTTGTTCTTTTTCTTTTTTATAATGGTCATCACCCCTGTGGAGAAAACTCTGCCTTTTCTGGCTTCCCTCTTGAATGCTATAATTAGGTTTCTTGAGACAGACTTTCTCCTGCTTTTGTTGCCTTAACAGTGCAGGGAAATGGGGGTGGTGGTGGTGGTATCCAAATAAAACTGTAAGATTGTAGGTAGTGAGCCTAGAGTCTTAGGCTCACTACCTGCAAGCCCATGGATGCGTCTGATTTACTAACATACATACATGCACTGACACACACTTTACACGAATAAAAGTGTTGGGCCACAACTCTTAATCTGTAAATTCAGGTGTTTTCAGTCTCATGGCTACGAGTGTATATAATCAAGCATCTAGTTATGCAGTTATGCAACTAGATCTTCCTAAATTTGAGTCTGGCTGAGTGTTACTGGACTAGGATGCCACTGTTGTAACAAGTCAGCTTGTTAAATGTCTTCCCTCTAAGATCTTCCATGATCAGCTGTAAGTGGTATTATTGCAATGGGCGAGTCACAGCATATCAACCACAAAGCAGCAGACCACATAAAGTTAGAGAGCTGTATTGACTGTAAGTGCTGAGGTGCATAGTGCAAAAGTAAAAGTCGTCAATAATGTGCTGATTCCGTAACTGCAGACTTCCAAAACTGATATGGTATTAACATCAGCACACAAACTGTGTACCAAGAGCTTCATGGCACAACCTTTTATGGCTGAGCAGCTGTATGCAAACTTTACATCAACAAGCACAAACTCAACCGCTGGACGGAGCGGCGTCGAAAGTGAGCGATAAATTGCACCTCTCTTTAGTGAAAGAACTTTGACTGCACAGAGCCCTGACCTGAACCCCATCTAACATCTATGGGAAGAACTAGAAATTGGAAGTTGTATCCAATATTGCTATCTAACCTCACAAAGGCACTTCTGGATGAATGGGAAACAAATTCCCACACACGCACATGCGCACGCGCACACACACACCAGCTGACTGGCCATATCTCACTTGCCAACTTCATTGCTACCAAATCTAAGTAGAAATGAAAGTTGGCTAACTTGCCAAGTTACTTCACCAGCTAATATGACTCATGATACAAACTTCTGAATAATGTTGAAAAAACACGGACGATACTTAACAGTAAATCATAAAATGTCTCAAAGAAAGAAAATAACTAACAGTTGTTTTCTATAGTAACAGCTAATAGCTAGCCAATTAGCTATATAGCATGTATCTGATATTGGTAGTTTGCTCATCTCCATAACTTTTTTATCACTGTTATCATTAATAACAGTAGCTCAGGTGGCAGAGCAGGTCAGCCACTAGTCAGAAGGTCGGTGGTTCGATCCCAGGCTGCCTCCTGGCTGCATGCCAAATATCCTTGGGCAAGATACTAACCCCATGTTTGCCTACTGGTGGTGGTCAGAGGGCCCGGTGCCGCCAGTGTCCGGCAGCCTTGCCTCTGTCAGTGCGCCCCAGGGCAGCTGTGGCTACAATATAGCTTGCCATTGCAAGTGTGTGAATGTGTGTGTGAATGGGTGAATGACTGAATGTAGTGTGAAGCGCTTTGGGGTCCTTAGGGACTAGAAAAGCGCTATACAAATGCAGGCCATTTACCATAACATTGGTTTTCACCATTCAGGCATAAGACTGGTTTAGCTGTTTATCCTTTAAGATGAGGTAAAGAGCGGTGGTACTTACGGTGTTTTTAAGGGTGTATTCCGAGGTGATGCTGTTGATTTCCTCAATGGTGTAAGATGTTACATCAAACCCTGGTGGCTGACTGTCGTTAATCATCAGCATCTGGTAGTACTCCTCATTGGCTGCAACCAAGACAATATGGATAAGTGAACACGTGAGATAAAAGTTTATTTTCAGTATGTAAGTAAGTATAACATCAGTCATACAACATGAACACACAGATAAAAACAATGCACACAAGGCAAGTCTTACCTTTCACCTGTTTGATACAGCGCAGTGCATACTTGAGAGTGTTGACAGTGCTCGACTTGCCCTTGCTCCTTTTTTCTGACGGCAAGTGCATCTTCAGCTCCTTGAGCGTCTTGAAGAGCTCCTTCTGTGTCTTAGCTTTGGCTGACTGTTCACTGCTGCAGGACCCAAATGAGACAGAGACATGTGTGTCAACATGACAAGATCTCACCATTGATGTCACACTCGGCTTTCCAGCAAAGGAAGCAGAACAGGAGGGGAACGTACTGACAAGGGGTTTTAGACCTTTCTGTTCACATTTCCAATTGTTGTTGCATTAAATACCAGTAGATTTGGGCTGGGCTTTTTTTCAGAAGTGTACTAACCTGCAGCCACTGGTTGATGGGTTGTCCTGCTCGGAGCTCACCAGACTGAAAGCATTGGAGCTGCTTGGCGGGGAGGGGCTATGAGAGTTTGAGCTGTAATCACAAGGACAATGTCATGTTATGAACAAAGGTGTGCAGGAAAACCAGAAAACGCATAACAAAAATGAAGAGCAAACATTTTAAGTGATTCAGGAATTTGATGCTATAGGCTGTTCTTAGAATTGCACCGTCATATGAGCTGCTCTTTTTTTTTAAATATTGGAAGGACAAATAAAGAAAGTGAACAAGTGTTAAGTGTAATTAACCAATTATATTCACGTGCGCTTTTCAAGTCACATGAAAATTTATATTTAAAAAGAAAATTTCAAGTCCTTAATTAATTTAGTTACCTCTGAGGCAAATACTAAACCTTGAAAAGAAGACTACTATGATAATGTATAGTGGAAAAAAAGAAAGAAAAAAAAGGAGCATTCAAGAAACGCAAAGTGCAATGGAAAATTCTGTGGGCAGTTAAACAACCAGGTCAAGCCACCCACAAAAAGCTTTTTTTGAACAAGTTATAAACTGACTTTTGGCATAGACTTTTTACAAACATGCATTTTATTTCTCTTGGATGTTTGCCTCAAATTTAAATCGTGACACAAAGGTTCACAAAGTTTGTTCTTAAACGTGATAACGTCCTATTTTGAAACAGAGTATGAAGAGTATGACAAACGGATGTGGTTCTGTGGACACTGTACAGTCGATGCACAGACAGTATAAAAGATGGATGCAGCTACCGTGATGTCATCCACTGGTTTCTGATGTACCATTTAGTCTCTTAAGTCTTGAGATTAGCACTTTCACCTTTGCAATCTTCTTTTCCCTTTTTAAATTTTAGATGACATGAAATTAGTCACTGAAGCAATAAACTTATTAAGAAGGACATTAACTCATTCACTGCCAGCCATTTTCAAATCAGGTAACTCCCCACTGCCAGGGTTTTAAGCAAGCCCTATTATAAATCCCAAGTTCAATCTATCAGAGTCAGTGGAATGAAGGAAACACAGTATTAGGTGTGGAGTCTAATCAAGATGAGGCGTCACTGTTGCAAGTATAGCTGACATGTGTTTCCAGTATTTTCTCCTCCCTCGTGGATGTAAATGGAGATGGAGACAGCATCAGCATTGGATATGTAACAACAATCTTCACCAAGTGTGCCATTTTCTTCAAACAAGACTATTATTTAAAGGATTGCATCTCAGAATCCCATATGGTTAATCAAAAAAAGATGAGGCCACCAGAAAACTATAAGTGGGAACCGAATTGAAATCAAATTTAATGACATGTAATTATCAGGTCCAATAATATGAGTGTGAGCTGAGTATTTCACACCCTAATGAGTATGGGAAATAGTGAAATATCAATAAACTAGAAAGAGTCTCAATAATATTCACTTTTCCTGCAGTTTCTCTTCCAAAAAACAAAACAAAACAACAATAACAACAACAACAACAACAACCAAACAAACAAAAAAAAAAACCCCAAAACAAAACATTTTGATATGAACCTATATGTCATGATTAGGAATAAACACCAATTCCCAACTTGCTTTCCTCCAGCTTAAGCAGTCTACTGGACTATAGCAATGACTCAGCCCAGCAAAACTCAAACAACCCTTCAATGACTTTAATGAACCTTACTTCCGTGACCTAGTTGGTCCGCTCCCCCACCGTGGTGGGAAAAAGAAAAAGAAAACAAAAAAAAAACAAAAAACTTCATTTACCACGATTCAGTGGTTTCGATGAGTTCTCACCTCTTGTTGCTCCCCGAGGACTCCATGAGAGCGGAATCCTTGCCATTGCCGTTTGAGCTGCCCACCGACTCGTTGCCGTGGGACTCATTGCCATGTGACTCGTTGCCATGGGATTCTGTCCCGCTCCCGCTCGAACCACTGCCACCCATCTCCACATCCTCGTGCAAAGGTGGGCGCGGTCTCTTCCTGTCATCATGCGGGGACCCCGGGTGCTCGTGGCTGCTATCGCTCCCCTCGGAGGCCAATCCTAACTCTGGTTCGAGTTCGACCCCATCTTGCCCGCCACAACCCTCACTGTAGCTGGCCATGCGGTGAAGCTGGCTAATGGAGCTGCAGGGAGTGCCCTGCGCTTCCTCCACGTGCAAGCCTGCCCTTTCCCGGTTCCGTTCACACCCGTCCAGGGTTGAGTACAGGTACTGCTTTGGATCACTATCCTCAGACATGGGACAAGTTAGTGATGGAAGATTAAGTTACCTTCCACATGGCAATGCCACAAAGTTGATGGCACTGTAGCATAAATGGGGTTGTTGTCTCAGGAGTGGAAATGCAGTCTGAAATAAACAAACAAGACAAAAAACAAAACAAAAACAGGTGAAATTACTCATACCAACACTTTACAGCACAGTACACTTCTAATGATAGAAGATCAATAGCAGAAGGAACACAACTCTAATATTAGAAGCAATCAATGTGGATTAAATCAACCCATCTATCAAAGTACAGTAGCCATGACTTTGATCTGATCAACCTGTGTGGCCTCACATCTCCACATTTTCAAAAGTCAACCATAAATAAAAAGGGCACCACAGCACAGATAGAATGATCTTGCTGTTACACAAACACAGTCACACCAAAGGAGCTGCCATACAGCTTTCAAAAGGTTTGCACAGTAAATAGGCCAGTCGTTTGCCCTTTCCAGGTAGACATCAGTCCCAGACCAGCTTAATCTGGTTCAGTTTTTCAAATAAAAGGTGAGTCTCCAGAGATGAAACACAGGTCTGCTGACACAGTACAAACAAAAACCTCCGCTGCCTGCACATAATCAGGACCAACTTGGATGTGAGAAGCAGAAACAAAACAAAAGCATGAAAATTGGGTTTTATTGTTTAAATAGTCTCCTGTATGGATGGCTGCATCACAAATTACACAATGAAGCAGTAGGAGGAAAACCTGACAAGCAGTCTTTAAGAGAAACAGCCGTATCATTAATGTTAAAGATACAGCTCCCACACATACACATTAACTGTCCATATTAAAAATCAAAGATAGCCTTATGTAACACAGTACAGTGACCGTGGATGCACAGTCCTTTTAGCAATTACCTTTAAAAAAAAAAAAAACATATTATATTTCATAATTATTTAAGTGAATATATATGGCCTGTGTTCTCATTCAAGTCAGTGTTAGAACTGACCTGGTCATTGTGTGGCCCCTAGACCACATTAGGCCCTTTAATTGTCCCTGAGCAGCCCTCATGAGTTTAATGGGAAATTAGGACTTCCCAATGCTTCCCATTTTAGCCACCAATAGCACTTTATACTATATAATACTGAACAGAACTAAGTTCAGCTTATTGGTGTGACCCTCCAAAACAGTGGCCCTTTGAGAAAACTAATTGTCCACTTCTGTGTTAGAAGTTCAGCCATGCTGTAAATAGAGACCTTTTTTCACTTGCTTCTGGAAAGCCGCAATTAAATAAGAGCCTTTAGAAGATCTTGGGGAGTAAAAGCTGGTCTCCAAAAGACAAATACAAGATCCAGTTTTATCAGTTTTTATCCTCCTACAATTACCTCAGCAGTGGTTGGAGCTATTCGTGTCTTTCAAAGCTGAACAGGAAATACCGGCAACAGGTACTGAGGCCAAATCCAAACTATTTTACTGTTTTGCTGCTCTCCAGTGTCAGGTTGCAGCTATTTATGTAAGCGCGCACATTCGGCAGCCTGTCTATTCTTCTCTCTCTTTACATAAGCACTTTTACATAACTTCTCAAAGTTTTAAGAGTAGGTTCTTCATTTTTTTTTTAAAACTAGAAATATATATAAAAACACAACCCAGCAGACTTTCCAAACCACCCACTCCACTTAGAAAATGACCCACTCTTGTTTAAAGGAGGCAGCAGCCAGGCGCTGTGAAGAGATGTTTTATTGGCTGCTGGAAATGACCAATCGGCAGAGAGCAAGGAGTTACAACTGGTTAGAATAATGTCACCCAAACAAAAGAGAGACCACAGCTTGTAATCATGGCAACAAAATATTTATTCCTATTACTATTATTTACATTCTCTTTAAGGAAATAAGACCAGCATTTCCTAGAATTGTGTCCTCTAGTTACTTTCTATACATGTCAGCACATATCTCATAAAATCACACGGGTAAATTTTGTTTACAATATACGAGCTAAAGTTAGTTTTATTGCTCAGATTATTTCATATAGGGAGCCTGAAGAGCTAATAATAAATGCACAAAAAGAGAAAAAACATTAGGTTAACAGACAAAAAACTAAGTAATTGAAGTATGTTTATGTAAATCATTCCCCACATGTGCTTATGTGGGAGCAGTCCACTATGGATAAACTGAAGCTTTACTAAACTGTAAATCACACACAAACACGACCATATGTTAAGCACTGATCCCTGAAACTCGTGCAAACTGTCATAACACCGGCTCCTCTGTGGACATAACACAGAACAAACCATACATGAAACTGCTGAAGAAAATCTGACTACTATCCTGTATTTTAAAGTGTGTTCAACTTCAATGAAAGACCATGCAGTGCAGACGTTGGCTTACCAGTGACCCCCCCTTCCTCCATCAACATAACAAGAAACACCAGCATCCAAGCACAAAAGTACAACTCCAACCACCAGAGAGTCTTCCCAAACTCTCTGCAACACTGCCGAACACGTCACTGAGCAGAATAATGACATAATGAAACTGAACTCCCTCTGCTTCCAGCTCAGCCCTCAACTAGAGGGCTTATACAGCCAGCACACTAGCACAGATCTCAGGCATTATACAACCCTGCTCCAGTCACATGGATTTGGCCATAGCGCAGCACAAAGCTATGGTAGCCTTGTTTCATAAAACCCACATGGTTTGTCTTGTAAGTAGCTCCTCCTGAAGTGCGCTTTTTTACTGGCATGCGAAACTGAAATCACATGAAGACCAATAAAGGCATACTGTTACATTTTTGAGAAAAATTAACTCATCTGACAATCCACACAAAGTTAAAACATGGCTTAACAAATATTAGTGGAAGACAACATCAATATAGATGTAGAAAGATGCTGCACATACGGTGGCAAAACCTATCATTTTTACTTAACCCCCTCCTGTTATGGCCCATCTCAATATGCAATAAAAATGGCATCAGACCGAGTGAGTTACATCACAGTGTAGGCCACCAACTTAAGATATTACTTATTAATGATGACTGCTGACATACAAGTTGTAAAAATTGTTAAAAGAAGACACCGGGGTGTGTGTGTGTGATTACTGTCACACACTTTTTTTCCTGTAGCTGCATGTTGCCATGGTATAATCACTGTTTTGGCCTTGTGGGAAACTGCTTTGTAACATGAAAGCCACACGTTTGGGGTGAAAAATAAAAGACAGCTCAAGTGACATTTTTAGGCTTCAAATAAATGCTTTTGAATAACATGCGCGGTTTCTACTTTTTTTTTTTTTAAAATCTGGCAAAAGTAGTAGTTTTAGGTAGAAATAATCTTAATCTGATTATTCTTCTTCCCCTGTCTGTCAATCCAAACATTTAACAAACACTTTTAAAAATCTTATATAAAGAAATTAAACCACTTCCTCGGGCCATAATTGTGCCAACAATTCAAAGCCATTTTGTAAAAGTGTTTCGAGTGCGAGCAGCTAAAAAGTAAACCTGACGAAGAGCCTTTTTATACGTCTAATATTACACTTCCGTGCATATGAAATTTCTCACATAGATACTCTCGTATTAGATAACGTTTATATTAAAGGAAAAAACATTAAAAATGACCCCCCTTCCCCCATCTGACTCCCATTGACCTGCTATTTAAAATCCACACACACGTTGACCTGCAATCCAGTGCACGGTACACTGACACAGTTATGTAAAAGTAACCGAATCGTTAAAAAGCAGCCACGAATCCACGGCGAGATACCCGCAGAGGACATATTTCATAAAAGCTAACATTTATCTAGCTGTCTGACTGAACAGAAAAAATATAACCGGCATTTTTTGGTTTTAAAAGTACAAAAAGTAGAGCAACTCGGGGTTCACGCATGCGCAGACCGCATTTTTGTTATGCAACTTATTTTTTCGCTCGTCAATCTTTTTTGCTAAAATGAAAGGGCGCAAATGAAAGCTGACCAACCTGAGCAGTAGTTGGAAAAATCCTCTCTCCGGTGGTCTCCAACGAGATGTAAAATCAAAAGCGACACGTAAAAACTATCCAGTTATACCGTTCAGTATTCCTCAATGGGAGCAGAGCGTCAGACGGCTTGACACAGTAGTGAATGGATCCTCCCCGGTTCTCTCCCGCACAGGCCTATCAGCGAATCGCCGAGCCCAGCTCGCGACCTCAATTTAGACTCCTCCCTGTGCTTTTTCCGATTGGCTGGATGCAAGGGGTTTCCATGGAGAACGTGACGGAAATGCGATATCGGAAGCTTATTGGCCTAAAGTGCTGTCCGTCGTTTTATATAAACAAGGCTTTGACTGCACGTGGAATCTCATGTTGTGTGAGAGTGGGGCAGTTACGACTGCGTGAGTAGCAGAATCCACAACAACCTATCAAATGTTAAAATTACATAAATGAAAAAATGCAAGGAGGAAACGAACAGGAACTGATGATGACAGAGAGAAAAAAGTGTCACAGAAAATGACAGTCAGTCTAAAAGTTAGAAACTCATTTCGGGAAGGCAAGTGCGAGTTATTGCGTGATTGCTGTTGGAAGCCTTGAAATGTTTCACCTGTGTGACCTTTTCAACAGATGCGCAAGCATCGATAATGCAGTGAAAGTGTTTATCGAAGCAAAGGGACAGGTCTGTGGTGGGGAAACTTGACACATTCTTACTTGCGTCACATCTATTTCTACCCTTCAGTTGTGGCGAGTTTTTTTTTCCATTCAGAGACCACAGATAAACCATGCCCACATACATTTGTTAGTTAACGTACAGATGTGTATCATATGCCATGCAAACAAACCAAAGCAAACTACATTTTAAAAACGGCCTTTACGTCTTGATTGCGTCATTATGCTTTGAAATAAAAGGTTTGCAGTCTTTTGTTACATTTTTTTAATGGGCTGCTATGTGCCAAGCTTATTCATCACTGTTTTTCTGGGACTGGACAGCACCTGCTGGATATTTTTTCCCACAAGCTGGCATGATAGCCACAACACAATATTTTCTCTTTTCTAGCCAAGATCCTCCACAGAGCAGTTTACCTGCGTAAGCAGGATTCTAAGCTTTGTAACTGCTTGTCAAGTGGCAGCCACCCACCCTGGCTCAGGTAGCAACACACCATGCAAAAGCCTGCACTCCTTAGAACATGTGAGAACGAACACCCTCCTTCTCAGCCTACACTTTATAAAGCCACTTTTATGATATCACCCAGAGCCCAGCAACAGGCTCTCCTGCTGGCATGTTTGCTTTGTGTTTTTCTCAGGACATCTTTGGTTATAAGTGTAGGTGGATCTGACTCTGTATAATTAGACTGATTCATGAATCACCCCTCCTTTAACTCCTCCCTAAACTACGCGCATTTTCTGGCAGTGGGAGCAGGCTTGGAGATCCTGGAGGTGGGTGGAAGTCCCTAAACAAGACTGAATCATGCTGTGTATAGCTTCATCTGCTTTGACTGTTGTTCATGATTATCTAACCAGAAATCCTCTTCATTAATTGCCCCACATGTGAAACTACACAGTTCATATTAGCCATTTGTCTGCTTTAAATTTTTTTAAGATGTATATATTTGGATTCTTAAAGATATGGCTAATGAATAAGAAAATAAAGTGAGGCGT
Organism: Astatotilapia calliptera; assembly: GCF_964374335.1. Lineage (NCBI taxonomy): Eukaryota > Metazoa > Chordata > Actinopteri > Cichliformes > Cichlidae > Astatotilapia > Astatotilapia calliptera. Next base: position 32,924,544 of record NC_137435.1, read on the forward strand.
GAAAAGTGTAGAACATAACTGTTTTGCCCTGAAATATCTGTTTGGATGCAAACATAATTTATATACAGTGTTATCAGGGTGTAAAGGATGACACAGCAACCTCTGGATGCTGGAAAATAAAACCACTGCAAAATTTCTAAAAACTGCAGTACCCCTAAACGCCACACGGGCTGGCTCCAAAAGCAAATCACTAGTCATATAATTTCACGTGAAAATGTCCAGTTTTACAGAATTTAAAAGCATTCAGCATTAGTTTACAGCTATGCCATTGTACCTGACACAAGCTATGAAGTCACAGAGGCCTGAATTTTGGACCCTTTTCGAAACAAGGCAGGAAAGGCAGGAAAAAACGGCATGAATCAGTGGGTGAAACTTTCTATGGCTTTTACTTTGAAAAGTTTATGGTATTCCTACAAAATGATGGCTTGGACTAGAGTCCCTCTTACTGGGTTTAGGGGGCTAAGCTGATGCATACATCATAAGCTATTTTTTTGGAAGGTGTGACTCAAAGGCACAGTGGGGTCAGAACCAGTAACTTTTCCCCCTTATACTATTTTAATGCCAAATGAAGGAATAATTCTGTATATCTTTATATATACAGTTACTTCTAAAAACTAGGGAGGATGAAGTCCTTTCAAAATTTCTAGTTCTTATTGTATTGCGACTCTAGCTCATAAGTCTCTTCAGAAGTGTTGCCATTTGTACTGATAGGTGCTACATCTGATCAGTTCTGGACTTAAGTAGTTCAGTGTCCTGAACATGACCTGTGTCCGTGTGCTTTTTGGAGCATTTCTAATGGAAGTATATGATAGACTGTGTGGTGCAACCTATCTAAAAGGTTTGTGCTTTAAATTTCAGTAAGAAAATCTACTATTTTATTAGTCTGATACTTGGCACCAATTAGTCTGTGTATTGAACTTATATAGTTTATTAATGCAGCTTACTAACATGGCTAGCCAGCCTTAGCTGATAACATAGCAAGCCACCATCCCATATAAATATGGTCACATTTGTCTCCAAAAAAACCTACCATGGTGGCAGGACAAAATGCTAATGTTGAGCCTTCTAAATGCCCACAAACAGTCACATCGAAGTAGCTACATCTATCTGTAATATACAGTCTGTGGTGTAGTGTGAAGTCATCAGTGATGTAATACTAATTATATTAATATGAAGCTGCTATTACAGATTCGTTCCTAACTTTTACACATTTTAATAGTTGAAAAAAATATATATACACACACACACACACACACACACACACACACACACACACACAAAACCAGTCAAAAGGTTGGACACACCTTTATTTTCATGACTGTTTGCACACTCCTTGAAGTGGTTTTCCAACTATTTTAAATAAATCCCCAACAGTGTCAAATTTGTTGAAAATTTGAAGAAAAAAAAATTATGTTTTCACCCAGTATACACAATATCTGACACCGTGCCTACACTCCCTACGACCAAAGCTTCTACAGGTTACTGTATTATGTAACTGCACTGAAGAACAACACACGTACAGCAGATGAGTCACACAGAGCACTGATTGTAGCCCAAGTGAAAGAGAACTGATAATTGATGATCTCTGGAGGTAGTGACTTTGTTAGCATTGCCCACAGAGAAAAATAAAAATCAGTCCCCGAGTCATCCAAACAGCAATAAAGAGCATTTTTATACCGCTCAGACACAAAAGGAGCTTCATGATGAGCAGGGTGGCATTTATAAAAATCCCCTTATGGTCCTCTAACTGTATGATAGGTGAAAAACAGCGCTACTGACATGTGCAAGTTTGATGGCTGATTTCTATTTGCTTTTGTTTTTCAAGTCTACACTTAACAGCTAATTTCACTGGTGGAAATATTACTTTTTTAACTACACTCAACAAAAATATAAATGCAACACCTTTGTTACCGCTCCCATTCCCCATGGGATGGACGTAGAGACCTAAAATTCATTCCAGATACACAATATAACCATCCCTCCCAAACAGTGGTCACAAATCAGTCCAAATGTGTGGTAGTGGGCACATCTGCTATATTGAGATAATCCATCCCACCTCACAGGTGTGCCACATCAGGATGCCGATCTGACATCATGAGTAGTGCACAGGTGTACCTCAGACTGCCCACAACAAAAGGCCACCCTGGAATGTGCAGTTTTTTGCGCTATTGGGGGTCTGGGGACCCAGAACCGGTCAGTATCGGGTGTGACCACCATTTGCCTCATGCAGTGCAACACATCGTCGCATGGAGTCTATCAGATTGTCAATTGTGGCCTGTGGAATGTTGGTCCACTCCACTTCAATGGCTGTGCGAGGTTGTTGGATATTCGTGGGAACTGGTACACGCTGTCGTATACGCCGGTCAAGCACATCCCGAACATGCTCAATGGGTGACATGTCCGGTGAGCATGCTGGCCATGCAAGAACTGGGACATTCTCAGCTGCCATCTGCCCTGAACAATGTGAACCATGATTCATCCGTGAAGCGCACACCTCTCCAACGTGCCAGACGCCATCGAATGTGAGCATTTGCCCACACAAGTCTGTTACGGCGACGAGCTGGAGTCAGGTCAAGACCCCGATGAGGACGACGGGCATGCAGTTGAGCGTCCCTGAGACGGTTTCTGACAGTTTGTGCAGAAATTGTTTGGTTGTGCAAACCAATTGTTCCAGCAGCTGTCTGGGTGGCTGTTCTCAGACGATCTTGGAGGTGAACCTGCTGGATGTGGAGGTCCTGGGCTGGTGTGGTTACACGAGGTCTGCGGTTGTGAGGCCGGTTGGATGTGCTGCCATATTCTCTGAAACGCCTGTGGAGACGGCTTATGGTTGAGAAATGAACATTCAATGCACGGGCGACAGATCTGGTTGACATTCCTGCTGTCAGCATGCCAATTGCACGCTCCCTCATTGCTTGTGGCATCTGTGGCATTTTGCTGTGAGACAAAACTGCACATTCCAGGGTGGCCTTTTGTTGTGGGCAGTCTGAGGTACACCTGTGCACTACTCATGATGTCAGATCAGCATCCTGATGTGGCACACCTGTGAGGTGGGATGGATTATCTCAATATAGCAGATGTGCCCACTACCACGCATTTGGACTGATTTGTGACCACTGTTTGGGAGGGATGGTTATATTGTGTATCTGGAATGAATTTTAGGTCTCTACGTCCATCCCATGGGGAATGGGAGCAGTAACAAAGGTGTTGCGTTTATATTTTTGAGTATACGTGCAAATTTATGCATGCAGCCAGATCATTAAAGCCACCTATACTTAAATTCAGCTCGCCCCCACCCTGCCAGAAAAGCTCTGACTTTTCAAGGTATGTGCTCAAGACCTCAGAGTTCATCTGTTGGGTGAGTCACCAAGAAGTTAATGGCAGATAAGTTGAAAGGTGCAGTGAGACGGTTCTGCAGATTATTAGTTCAATCTAATTGAGAGCTGGGGAATTTGGAAACTAAAGCAGCATTAACAGTCACGTTCCTATAGCTGTTTTTGAATGTTTTATTCAGTGTAGTAAGGGCCATCTTCCTACTAAAGCATGTTTCTGTAGTGGACACGTACCAGCATGAGAACATGGGATTATTCATAATACACAAACTGGTCTTAAAAAAAAGTTGCCTGCAGTTTTTGCTAGAGAGGGCATCACATTTTTGTAAAATTTCAGAGGGTTTGAAACCTTCTGCCCTTTTGATATTTTTCATTTAAATTAAAATAGAGGGAAACTTCTCTTATAACTAGACTCACTCATTTCTGGATGTATACAAACTGGTTTGACTTTTATATTTTTTAGCAAAAATAGCTGTCGAAAATAAGCCTGTGTATATTTCTGTCTAGAATCAAAAAGTTCTCTTGCCTCTTAGAAGAGGGAAAAAAAATATCCATTGGCCTATGTAGGCGCAGAAGTCACTCAGCCCACATCAAGCAGCAGAATAAAAAAAGACCACAGACAGAAATGCAGCACAGTGGAAAATAAATTTAATAAAACTCCTATGAAAACAGAAACCAGCAAAACATTAAAAGCCTGTACATTTGACAATATCCAGTGTCTGAGACTTCTGAAGGCAGGTAGTGCAAAATGCAGCTGCATCACACATAAACCAGCAGGCAAAACCATTACAGGCTTGGGCCCGGGACCAATGTTTCATATGATTAGATATGGTTCATATACTGGGATATTGCACAGGAAAAAAAGAAAAAAAGAAAAATTCCAAACAGACGCAGATGCTGGTAGAGCACCATATGTTGAAACAAGTAAATAGCTTTACATTGCAGTGTAATGTCCCTACTGATAAATCCCACCCACACAGGTCCAGACTTCAGACTCCGCCCACATCTGCTTGTATGAGGACAAAAAGCCCTTTCAGAAATGCACTCCTTCCAATTAACCTGTGGGCACCTGAACAGGCCACCGTCATGTCTGCTCACTTTAATGGAAAAGTTGAGCTATCAGTCTCACCATAAGCATTTTTGTACACTTCAGGTCACATGACATGACTGGGCCCGTCTTTTAAGCATCCTTGTGAGTTGCTCCGTCAGTAGAGAATGCCCTTAAATGATGATTTTCATCTTTGCCAGTCCAGAAGACATCTTCCTCACTGGAGCCTGTGTGGGAAGGGTGGGGGCAGCTCACTCAGCAGTACCATGCAGCTTGTCTCACTGACAAGTCAGTCAGTAATGTTACTCATCCCATGTCTGAAAGGGGCTAAATACACTTAAATAGAGCGGCACATATCTGCACATTCGATGGAAACAGACTGTTAAAAATACAGTAGAAAAAAAGAACAAAAAGAAACTGCTAAACATTTTTTCTGTTTTGGTCCTACCATGTTAAAAGCATCAGTTATTTCTCAGTGTACTTGGTGGCTTTAATGCGTTGAATTCTTTAAAAAGGAGGACAATCTGGGGTAGTGGTAACTGGCAGGCGATAACACTTTGGCCAACAATGCTTTTGATTTGACAAAGAGACGACGCACATTGTCAATTCAGAATAAAATAAACTAGAATGAACTGTTTAGTTTATTAAAAGACTATTTAAAATTTCTTATATATGCCTCTCTATAAACATTCCAGTGTTCAACGGTCCAAGTGAAGTGAGATTCAGACAGTGGACCAGTAGGCTCAGAGCATCTCTCGCATCAGTCCTTCTCTTTCATCATTTCCCTCACAAGTTGACTTTGTGGACTTGTACTCTGGCACATCCACATCCAGGGATACATTCTTAAATGGCAGAGGAAAAAGAAATGTCCGAAACGATACAATCTTCCTGAATTTTCTTTTAGGCACACTGAGACGGGAAGCGAGTGTTAAGATGCACTTCCTGTGGCTGTGGTGCACACCATTTTAAGACACAGAGTCAGATGGGGTTTTTTTTTTTTTTTCATTCTGTCCTTTCTACACCCATCTCTTAGCTCTACTTAAAACAAGTTCAGGGGTGTGGGCACAATATGCACTCCATCAGGGTCTGTTCAGGCAGAGTTTCAAGTCCATCTGACATAACTCAGCCACTCCTAAATTTTATCTTGTTAGCCAGTAGTTCAGCCTGTTCTGTGTGGAGTTTTGTCTGAGAAGGTTTAGCGTGGGCACAGTGGGTGCTTCAGTTCCCTTCCTTTGGCTGCGTGCTCCATCGGCTTTCGTGCCTGTGCAAAATCTGCAATGACATTACCCACCGTGATTCCACTGAAATGTCACAAGACCATGAATGAAGATGGCTCACGGGGCACCGTGCCAGTGTGATGCAAGGTGAGGAGGGATACAGCAAGTAAGGATGCAGAGTAGCTTAACTGAAGAATGAGGGGGCAGATTTTATTCTGTATAGTACAGGAGGGGGGCGACTCTGCTCAAGTTTTGGATATTCTGCTAGATTCCCTTCTTTAAATTAGGGTCTCTGTCACCCTGTCTCCTTGGCACATCCTGCCTCTTCCCTCACACTCTCACGTTCCCTCACTGCGTCCTCTTGGGACCACTCCCCTAGCCTTTGAAAGGTTACAGCTGCCCTAAGACCGGTTGTCTTTGGCCACATTGTGGGCCATCCAGTTCACTTTAGTTGTCCAGCTCTCTCTCAGGGCTTCATCAAACTTTTGGCGGAACTGCTTGAGGGCCTCCTCATCAGTTTTACCCAGAGCCAGGGAGTCCTGAAAAGGGAGCGGAAAGTAAGACAGGATAAGTCATGTGGGCAGGAGGATGAAGATGTAGTCTCCCTGCATACATGCTGACACTCAGTTATTTAAAATGTTATAGACATGTGTATCTGTAGAGTACCAATTTGGAGAATATTAATATTTTTATAAAAGGATTCTACGCTGAAATCTGGAAGACAAATCACCCCCATGTGAATTAACTTCATGATGACATAATGGTCGAAAAATAGCAAGGTTTAGGAACAATGACTGAATTACTGACACTGAAGAAATAATGTTAGTATCAAGATTCTTACGAAGGTCCTGAAGCTATAAGCAGCTCTTTTTTAAAGATGATTTATGGAAATTAAAATTAAAGGTATCGTGGCTCAAGAGTTGGGAGCTCGCCTTGTAATCGGAAGGTTGCCGGTTCGAGCCCCGGCTTGGACAGTCTTGGTCGTTGTGTCCTAGGGCAAGACACTTCACCTACCGCCTACTGGTGTTGGCCAGAAGGGCCGATGGCGCGATATGGCAGCCTCGCTTCTGTCAGTCTGCCCCAGGGCAGCTGTGGCTACAACTGTAGCTTGCCTCCACCAGTGTGTGAATGTGTGTGTGAATGGGTGGATGACTGGGTGTGTAAAGCTATACAAATACAGGCCATTTACCATAGGTAGGGGTCTAAAAAGAAAACGGGATGATATGGATGCTAAGCTAAGCTAAAATATTTGGTTAATCTTTATAAAATACTGATATGTTTGTGCATTCCACCACTACAACACCATATCTATACATGCACACTGTAACAGAACTACAGTTTTTGTGCTCTCCTTGCATCGCCACTTGTGATTGTCGTACCTTTAAGTACTGGATGTCTTTAACTGAAGTGAGCTCAGGTAGTCCAGCAGTCAGCATGAGGGCAAACAGTGTAATGAAGAGGTTGCCATTCTTCCTCAAGATTAGATAGGCCTCCTCACAGTACTGTCGGAAACTACAGGAGCACACAGAGACAAACACACGTTAGTCATTTTGGAACATGGTTTCAATTATTTGCTTTCTAATGAAGTCTATTGTATTTTCTTAAAAACAAACAAATAAAACAAAAACCATAAATCAGTCAGATTTTATCTGCACCAATGTGAAAGCAAAAGCTAAAAGAGAACATGCGAACAGTACCATCCATTGAAACTTTCAGTGGAGTTGTTAAGAGAGGTGGAAAAAGGCTTGAGAAAAAGGCTGCTCTGCTGTGGCTCTAAATCGCTCCCTTTTAAAATTGTGAGATGGGGCTTTAGGGGATGATTCACTCGTCAATCAAACCCCATCTTTCTTGAACTTTATTATAAAAAGGTTTTTTTCCACATTCCTAAAACCAATACAATGTTCCAAAATACATTTCAGTTTTCTAACAAAACCTTATGCACAGAATTTCTTAGTGAGCACAGACTGCTGGCCACTGAACCCATTAAAAAAAAACAAAAACAAAAAAAAAAAAAACAAAAAAAAACTGCTGTGCCCATTTGATTCAAGTTTTGTCTTTTTACAGGAAACTGTAAATACAGACTATAACTGAGCAAAAAACCCCAAAAAGAACAAAAACTCCATTTGTATGCCTGTTTTTTATTGCAGTTCACTTCATAACTGTATTTGAGTTATTTGATGTATAAAACAATGCTAAATGGACTTGTTTTTACACAGAGCTTTTCTACTCGACCTGAGCACTCAAAGTGCTTCACACAACTTGCCTCATTCACACCAGCACTTTTTTCTATGCTTTTTTCAATATAAGAGCTTTCTATCCAACATTCGCATGCATTCATGCTCTACCTCCTGAACTACAACCACCCATGCTAACAAAGTACACATGGTGAAGTCAGTGATTGTGATTCAAGGTTTTTGTTTACACTGTTTGTTGCTAGCAACACAAATGTGTCTGAGCTAAAGGGTGGACCAACACGCTCTTCGTAACGTGCCACACTTCCTTTTCACCATGCAGTAACTCGCTGCACTCATGACTTTGTCTCTGCTTGTAAGAAGCATTTTGAATCCACCTTTTTCCTTGCAGACTTCTGAAGGACACAATCACAGTTGCTCTTCTAGCTTTAATAAAAGCTTGCTGCATAATTTTTTTAAGCACGCAAAGACCACAAAAAGACACCTCTGATAAATACTTCTTGTGATCCAGAGGGAAATGCCAACTGTCACATTTTGTGCACAATGTGCCAGATATTAAACCACAACTGACGCAGCAATGCGCCGCTACTCCACTTTTCTTTTTACAGTATGCTTTGCTGAGCGATAAATGTTATTTTCAAGCTCACGTCATGCAGGATGTGCATCTCTGCGCTGCTCTTCACCAGCGCACTGCTGTGCAGATTAGTTGGATAACTTCAAATGTTGCTTCAGCATACTGGGTCTTATGCATGCAGACATGAGGTAATTGTAATTAAACATTTAATGCCTTGGGCTGGTCTTTAAGCTCTTCAGTAGTAATGAAGACATTATTTATATTATTGGTTCATTTATTGCTCAATTATAGTAACTTCAGCTGCAAAAACATTTGATGTTTCACAGGACTTGCTTCTAGGCATCTACCTTCTTGTGAGACAGTTACAAATGCAGATATGCATATAGGCCACAATAACAGATTACTATACCACACGGGTATTTCCACGTCACAAAATGAATCATCTACTTGTTCCACAACAGATCAGAACTTTGTAAACAACAGAGAGCCATTGCTTCGTAATGCCTTTGCACACCACCGCCAACGTGCACCTCATTCTGCAAACACAATACATGCACCATTCCACGTGACTGACATGTCTGAGCTTAGGTATCATTATCGCTGAGCAATAACTTAATGTAGTATCAAACCCATATTTTTCTTGACTTGGCAGCAGCAGCTCTGCACAGGTTTTTCTTTTTTTAAACTTTTTTTTTTCCTTTCCTTTAGCAAAAGAAAAAGAACCAGCAACAACAGTTACCAGAGCAGCTTTTAGATTACTAGAGAACATAATGCCTTACATGGATGTTTTCTATTATATTTGGATTGTCCAAATTTCATATAAAGGAAGAATAAAAGTAGAAAGCTGTATCCTTCACTGAGCACATTTTTGCTCAGTGACACATGCTGTTCACTGAGTCTCTACTGCCAACTGCTGGAGGGAGAAGGTACTGCACTGACACTGCTAAAGCTGTGATGTCATTCCTATGTGGCTGAAACAATTTTATTTTATTTTTTTTAAAGTTTGCAGATGGAATATCACTTCAGAGTTACTTAGAAATACAAATGGAAATTGAGCATTTTCTGTCATGTAATGTATGTAGCTTTTTCATAGCATGATGAAGTCAGTTGCAATTTTCAGGATGGTAAATCAAGGAAAAAAAAAAGAAAAAAAAATCAACCAAGAAACAAAAACTTAACATTTTAGTCTTCTATTAACTTACCAATCATACGCTTGTGAGTTGCTAAAACAATTTACTCAGCTCCATTATAGTAAGGGGATGTTTCTAGGTCTCTCTAAAATGCTGACTCTTGAATCCTCACCAAGAACAGGAAAGCATATCAGATCACTCCGGTTCTCCGATCTTTACACAGACTTCTGTCAAAGAACTGATTTCAAAGCACTGAATAGCTTTGAGAGAAAATGCATTTCTGATCTGCTCGTATGAATAAAGTTTGTGTACGTCCCCAAAGTTAAAACAAAACTGGAGAACCAGTGTTCAGATACATGAAGTGTAATAGCTGAACTCCTGTAGTTCTTTTGAAACTATTATGTTTTATCAAGTATTGAGCTACCTAGTTCCACCCACTAGACGTCAATTTAGGAGGTTTCTGGGTATGAGTGGACACTATGTTTCTGTAGAAAATTCTCGGTAATAGTTGTATTTTGACCAGATTGTGTAGCCAGTCTGCGCCATTTAAATGAATTTAAATGAAATGAAGAATGGCAGCATGCATTTAAGACAGCAAACTCCTTCTGTTGCTGCACCCCCTGTTCTGGCCGCCCCCGATGGTCCACACTATACTGCAACATTTACTCTCTTTAGTTGTAAAGCTTTTTATTTTTGTCTTGTATTAAAATAGTTACATTTTCCTGTATGAGTGGTGATGATAATGATAATAATAATAATAATAATAATAATAATAATAATAATAATAATAATAATAATTATAATAATAATACATTTCACCATGATGTAGTTTACAAAAGGCACTTCTGGTAGCCATCTTGTTAAAGTGTGCCACACAAACTTAGCATCAGACAGGAAAACCAGAATTAGGGCCTTAAACTGTACTTGGTTTATTATTAGTCCAAACAGAGTAAGCTATCAAATGTAAATGATTATCAAATTAATCTTAATGATACAAAAACTTGACTGAATTGCAATAAATGGTTGAAGTTACAGTTTGAATCACAGTGGTTCGTGTGAACAGAGGTGCTGGGGCTGGAGGTAAACAGCAAAGTGAAACAAACCTGCCAAACTTTTCTGTGTTTCCAGTCTTGCCCTGTTGTATGACGTGGATGAAGTCGTGTGTGAGGATAAATGGTACACGCTCCCTTTTGATGCCAAACTTGGACTTGAAGTTGCCCAGGATGTGACCGAAGTCTATGTGAAAGAGCTAAAAAAGAAAACAAAAAACCCCAAAACACACAAGGCCAATCAGTGAAGCCTGTGGAATCAGGAAAAACCAGGTGGAGAATGGAAAAAGAAAACTCAGATTGTCTAACCTGTCCATTGCTGCGGACCATGATGTTGTCACTGTGGCGATCTCCAATACCCAGGACATAAGTGGCTACACAGTAGCCTGCACATGACAGAGTGAACTCCTCGATGGCCCGGTCAAGAGCATCACTGTAAATGCACAACCACAAACAACACTTAAGATCATTTCTGAGGCTGCAGGCTTTTATCTGATCACTGGGCTCCAGCTTACCCAGAGTTCCTCTCTTTGAGCCAGTTAAGCAAAGCATCCTTGTTGAATGCCGCAGCTGCTGCTACATTGCTGCTGGTCAGCTGGATGTTTGCGATTGTTTCTGCAGATGAGACGACCTCAATCAGCCCGGTGCGGTCGCCTGTTGCCAGGCAACCATATGGTACAATTCTGTATAGACGGAGGAGAGCGTAACAATATCAGAACATTTATTATTATTATTATTTTTGGTTTATACATGGATAGACACTTGAAATATCTGATGTAGTGACTTTTGTCCTTTAACGTACAAATGAAGAAATTCTCAGATCTTGCTCAGTAATACATGTGTGACAGGTTTCTGGGTAAGTAGATAAATGTAACCGTGAGGGTTTTTTTCCCCCCAACTGTTTTTGCACTCCCAGTGTGGAACAATACTTTGTTATGCGGTTGGTCATGTTATCGCCAATGTTTTCACTTTAACTTCCTTCAGTTCCACAAGATGGCAGCAGGTCCTTGTTTTGTGACGTGGACCTGCTTACAATGACCTCTTCACTGTTCTATTAAACACAGCGCCCTCCTAGTCTTTTAAACCTAATACTCAGAGTAGGCTTAGGTTAGAGATTGTATTAGCAGTTTGACAGACTTTAATGGAGACCAAATGTCTTAAAGGCGTTTGTTTCTCAGTCTAACTCAAAAATTAAAAAGCAAAGTAAATTATAATAGAGACAGCTGACAAGGAAGACTGCAAGTGATAAAATATCTCAGTATTTTTATTATATCGTCCCTGTTTTTATTCCCAGTGTCCCACTGCTTTTGAACTGTGAACCTGTGTCCCTGTAATCTGAAACACTGGCCACAGGCTCAACTGTCAAAACACCCCCCTCCACCGCTTAGCTCCAGATGTGTAGGTCTATGTATAGAGAGGGTTTTTGCAAAGTGTGAAGTGTGGATTTGATTAAAAGGTTTTTGACTTTCAGAATTGCACAGAAAATTTCTGGGGTTGATGCAGCTTTTAGAGAGCAACCCTGTGTAACATATGTACACAGCATGTTCAAGTAATTTTAAAGAAAAATGATGGGGTCATTTTTTAAATATTATTATCTATTAGCAATAGAATATATGGGTCAGGGTGTAGTACATGTGTGCCTGTACACAACTCTGTATACATGTTTAGAAAATGAGGCCAGAGGTCTAACTAGCACGGGGAGATTAACTCCCCACAGAGCACAGGAAGAAGAAAAACAATCTTGGCAAAAATCTGTCAGTCTAACACGCACACACACAAAAACTCACCTGAGGTCCAGATTTGCCTCCTTCCAGAGAAGGTCCATTAACCTCAAAATCTGGAGGGTCAACATGTCTTGTCTTAGGTCTAGGAGTAAAAGTCAAGATGAATACTGGGAAAGTGCCTCAGTTTGGGGAAAAAAGGCAATATTAAGCTAGAAGGATGACTTTTCTCCTTCCATTCCTTTGCCACTTCCTGCTTCTTTTAATCTCCACCTTTCCAAACCCCCCTCCCCCCTTCTCTGATCCCTACCGTCTCCATTCTTAAAGATGATTCCCAGGGTGTCTCCACTCAGCAGCTTGTTGTTGTAAACAATCCAGAGGGGCTTCATCTTTGAGTCCATATACCGACACTTCTCCACACTATAGAGAGAAAAAAAGACCCATCAGCTTCCTGTAAGAGCAAAGGTTGTCACACTCCGGTATAAATACATAAAAACTTGTGTAATCTTACTTGATGTCAGACAGCAGGACACTGGGGTTTAGAGGGGAGTGAAGGTCTGAAAGAGTCTCCGAGTATCCACTCTGTCTTAAACATGTCATCATGGCCTCCTTGGTCAACATTGCTTCCTTGGTTTTACTACGAGTGTTCTTGATGGTCCCTAATTTAATCAGCTCATTGACTGACTTTAGCTTACTCAGGGCTTCCACCTGGCATATCAAGAGAAGAACAATGTAACAGAACCAAACATACAGGTTTGATTTAACCCCGTGAACAAAGTTCTCCTGTTACTAAGAACTGATATCATTCTCCTGAAATAGACAACGTCAGCATTGTGTCACCACTGTGTATACGCTACCAAACAGGAAATTTGGCCAGATAAATGATAAGGAAGTCACAGGATGATTTGAGAAGAGACTGTCAAAACCAACAGTGTAGGGGCCAAAGGTCAGCGGGCAGGATGGGTGACAATGCTGGCACCGGAGAGGCTAAAAATACCATAGAGCTACCCCAGCTGAACTTAATAGATCAGCACTAATCTGTCAGGTGTGTGCAGATTTTTCAAAGTAAAATTGCAGTTTCTAGCAATAAAACATTTCAGCATATTTGAGTAACAGAAAAATGTTGATGATTTATTAATTAAATCTTAATAATGACATATGTACATCATGTCCTGACTGCCTGAAATAACAGTTGCAATACATTAAGATTTCTGCCTCCAGCAAGTTTTAAGATTTGCAAATGAAACGTGGGAGTCTAAAACAAAGCCGTCATCACTTTTACTATTTTTTTTTAATAGTGTGAGAGAATAGGTGTGTGTGGGTGCGTTCAGCTTGCCTGTTTCTTTAGAACCTCAATATGAGGGATGTTGCTTCTACAATAGGCTTCTAGGAGTAGCGCAAACTGGACTGAAACAGCTGGCATGTGGATCTCTGACCTGTAGAGGGCAGCACAGAGGAGGAATGGACAAACGAGAAACATCTAGAAATTTCAAACATTCCCTCTCCTTCTCCCTTAATTTGAATATGTAACTGTTCAAAGCCTGCATGTTTATTTCCACAACACTCAATTGCCTCCACACACACGCGCACACACAACCACACCCACCGTAGATGCCAGAAGAGGAAGTGTCCAATCTGGCGGTTTCTTTGAGCACGCTCTAACAGGAAATGAGTGAGGGCGCAGTCATAATAGGGCTCGTAACGCAACACCTGCACCAATTGTAGCAGGTACTGTGACAGTTCCTCATCACTGATGAGGGGAAAGAAGAAACAGGAAGACAGAAACTTAGAAAGACCATTTTTCTAAACAGTAATGTAATCCAGTGTATGATTAACAGCATTTAAAACAGACCAAGTGTGTTTGTGGTCAGTTGATGTATATGGAACAAAGAAAAAAGCATACTTTATTGGAGCGTATAATAAATGTAATATATGACAGTGAAGTCTACTGCATTTCATAAAAGTGTGCAAGGATTTACCTCATGTCCTTTAAACAGCGCACAGCATACTCTCTGACATACTGGTCAGGATAGTTGAAGTCCAGCAGCTCCAGAGCATCTCTGGGACTCAGTTTGGGCCAAATCTGGAGCAGTGCCTGGAGCTGAGAGAGACAAACAACTTTAGAAACAGATATGCTGACATTTAATCAGTTAGATATGATGTGTGACCAAAAAGGACAACAGATCCTAAAGCATCAAAATCGTTCTCCTGTTTAGAGCCATCTTCTCATGCACCTTCTCTTATTTTTAGATCACTCCTGTTAAATACACTGTAGAACTTCTGAAGTGCAAAACTCGTTATCCATTTCAGGGAAGTTGACTAAGTTCGAGGAAGCCAAATCTGGCAAGTGGCCTAGGTGGTGAGCAAGACTGGCCAAAAAAACTCCCATGTTTCCTTAGCACACACTACAGTTGTGATCATTTCGTCTGAATATTAGAGCCGACAGCCTCACCCCGGAGGACTAATTTACGCTACACATAGCAATAGTACAGAGATAGAGACTGATACATTTTACATCAGGGAATGCTTTTAGTTTTTAAATGGACCTGTGAATCAAATGCCCATGGGGTCACACATAATAAAGATGCTAATAAATTCTATAGCAACAACAGTTAGGACTGTAATTTCTTTCCTGTAAATACGGTTGAGTGTGAGTGACTTTATTATGATGCAGTTAATCATTTCAACAGTGATAATCTTGCCCCCAAGTAGAGACTCTATCACAGGCTTTTTGCTTCATCTGTGCCGTGACCGATGACGCTCTGCTTCTCACAACAGTGCTGGCAGCTGTGGGTTTATTATTAAATTAGATTTTAGTTTCAAGGAGGACAGTTTAAATTCAGTGCAACTTGCCTGCACTCATAGACGTAGATGAAGGTGTGACCAAGTTTCATAGGACCCTCTTAACATTGCACATCATATCCGTGCTGTGCATTTTTGACACCAACCCATAACATTTGTAGAGCTCAGACTACTATACATTAAGAGATACTGTCACACATTTTATGTCAAAAGTAGTAAAAATATGAGACTGACATTTGTGCATAAGCTCAATATATGAAATATGACCTTTTCTGAATTGTATGGGATTGCACTGAATCAAACAGTTTGCTTTTTAAAGAATCAATTTTTTAAAACCTTGAAACAAGTGCTGACTTAATATCATTATATCCTCAGTAACACCCCATAACAATGGATATGCTTCCTAACCTGGGCCATGTCCTCATGTTTGCTCCACTTGACAGAGAGTAGCAGCTTGGGCAGCGACTGGGGGAAAGTCTCACGACAATCTTGTCGTAGTGTCCAGATCAGATCCTTTTCATTTTCACAGAGCTGAGAGACCGGGTCACGCTCCATGATCTCCTTCAGCTCCATGTAGAATTTCTTAACACCACGACCCTGAGAGCAAAACGGTTCAGAAAAGAGAGAAAAGGTCAGCTGGGTTTGGGATTTTGAGATACAAAGGAGCAGAAAGGTGGACGTAAGGAACTCAGAGCGTGTAGATGAGCAACTGCATTTACTGTAAATAACCACATGAGGGCAGGAGAGCATTAAAGTAGTAACATTCTCACCATCTTTGCAATGTGCATGAGTGGGCCAAGAACTAGCATTCATTTGTTTGTTAAAAACTTGTAAAGTGTCTGATTCAACAAAGAGGCAGGATTTTAGTAGCTACAAAATGTAACCCAAGTCCTGACATTCACGTTCTTTACAGGTAAATAACAGCTGAGCTGTACAGCGCTCTATACTAATATGTAACATGACACGCTGTAACAATGAAATTACAACTTTTAGTCAGCGATAATCTAGTTTCTCTCACGCACAGACTGCATATTTAAAAAAAGAAAAGGAAAAAAAGAGACCGTGTTCAGGCATGCCCTCTAAGTAACAGCAGATTACGTAACTGGCTGTAACACACCCATGAGTGGGTTTTCAGTTGAGGGGTGGTAAGAGGAAAACGTACATGTAATCTAATTAGCGTGCGTAGTTTTGTACTTTTGAAGAGGATTTGAATATTTTTGCAGCTACACCCTGCCAAAGTAATAACAATGGGTTTCCAAGGAAACTAGCAAACGGGTGCCTGTTGAGGTAATATTTGTACTGTGTGACTCTAAGAGTGTGTGAGGAGAGAGATGGGCATGCTGCATCATTTCTCACATTTCGTGTAAGCCATCATGTAGCAATCACTACTGTGCTTTCAGCTTCGCTGCACTTTTATGTATTCTGAATGAATTCAATCATCTAAACACATTCGCACACAGTCAACTCCTTTTTTGTATATGAACTCACAATGGACACACAGTCAGCGCTGACCATCTCTGCAGCTTTTTCCAGTATCTGCAAAAAATTCAAATGAAAAAAAAAAATGCATGAGTGAACGCACACTGATGCATCAGAGTGCATTAAACAGGCCGAGCACGTCCTGATCCTCTCATGCTAACAGCTACCACTTCATCATAATCACTAGGTACTATTTTGAAGAGCACTAAGCCACTCTGCTGACAATTTCAGCTGAACTCATGCTATCAAAAAAAGCCCATACTCAGTTTTTCATTCGCAGATGAATAGTGTTTATCCATACATCACAAATCTAATCTAATTGGTATGTTTTAAAAGGGCAAATGGGTATCATCTTATTAATTTGACTGAATATGACGATTGACTGCTGTGTGACCTTGTCAAAAGGAGGGAAGACGATGGGGTGTGAAGAGTACTCTGGGAAGTGGATGTGCAGTGCTGTAGCGTTCTCAGTGTATGGGTTGGTCTGAATGGTTCCTATGGGGTTCAGCATCTCTTCAAGTTCATCTGGGCAGGAGAGACACACATGCATAGCTGATATGAATTTGCCCTTTATTAATTATTAAATTATACCGTGACTTTGTGTATGTCTATACCAGGAAATGATGACCAGCAGTGCAGGATGATGTCTCCAGTCTTCAGCTGCCCTTTATAGTCAAACACCATGGTGTTTACCCAAGCTATGGGGTAGTGCTGGATCATACAATTAAATGTTAGTCAATATAAGATAGTTTGGAAAAAAGGCACTTGTCTGATAATGTGCGTCCCACTCACCACTTTCCCCGCCTTGCGGATGGTCTGATACTTGTTGATGTGTGGATTTTTGGTGGACTTTTGCTTCTTAACCTTGTCCATCACGGCATAGATAGCAAAACAAAGGCGGGTCATGCGGGGCAGGTCACAAACGGAGATTTCAAACTCCACTGTGTTGTCTTTCCACGTGTGCTCTGAGCGCCCGCTACTCTCGTTGCTAACTGCCGGCTTGCAGAGAAGCTCTGTACCGTGAAAGAGCCCCGCCCTAACCTGGACCTGTGTACGGCAGGAAGGGTTGAATTTTACAATTACAAGCCAACCTGCCAATGGCCATAGATGCAAACTTAGACAAAATATCTTTGCTAGTTTGTGTGAAACTGTAAAGACAGATGGCACAGGTTTGCAGGGTTTGTGCAGTGACAAACTAATAGGTACACACATGACTTTTTAATAGATGCAAACAAGAAGAGTTTACCTTGGCAGTTTCCTCTGCGTTCACCTTGCTGCCTTTCACAAGAACTATCCTAAAGGGCTTAGGCACGTCCCACACACACGTCTGTACTTGCTGCAGAGGAAGAGTGAGAGGAGGGAAAAAAACCCAAAAAAAACAAAACAAAACTGAGGGACTGGCATAATGTACTGTGAAGATATACACACTCAAATGCTTAAAAACTAAATAAAAAAAACAAAAACAGCAACAGTTCCAGACACAGGCACAAACAACAGGAAAGGTCAGGCAGGTCAGTCTGATGTCAAGCCAAGTGGATTTGTGAGGGTCAGCAAGTCAGCAGAACAAACAGTCACATGACACCTACAAACTATGAACAACACAGCACACTTCCTGCCCGTCTCTTTGCTCCTATGTGATTAGACTGATGTAATGTCAACGTGATCCCTTATCAGAAAAGATGGAAGTATGTTTGTTTGATTCTACTGTTGCAGGCAGAAACAGCTCCATGTCAAGTAAAGCATAATCACAAAAAAACAAAACAAAACAAAAAAAAAAAACCACTCCGTACTTCTGTTTTCTTTTCTAATTATCAGTCAGCTTTCCAACAGCAGAGCATCCAATAACCACTTCCTTGCAAGAAAATAAAATCTCACTTCCTGTCTCAAATAGCCGCAATTCTACAGCAACCTTATTAAAGTCTGCCCAGTGTCCGTTTCTGTCTGCTTCCTCTATTGCACCATTCTTTTCTATGGTACTTTAAAGAACACTGACAAGACCGATATAATAAAGAAAAAGCACAGAAAATATGCAAAAGTCCACAAAACAAAAGAAAAACACTTTAAAATGTAAGCTTTTTTTAGACTAATTAGAACAACAACAAGAGGAAGTGATAGGAGATGTAATCGTCATAGACCATGAACACATTTATTTACACGTGCCATGCACTCAAAATGATTTATATCTTAACTCAGTGGACAAAGAACATATATCTATATCTATATCTGTCTGCATTTAATACGGTGGAAAGAGTTACATCCATGAGTTTCCTTTACCTGTGATGAACAGTGTGATTTAGCCACTTATATGACAAAGTTTGGAGATGCGTGGTTGCATCATACACTGTGCTTCAGATCTAGTTTCATACTCTGTGCTCTACTATTAGCCCTTAAACAGAGCAGCATTTAGTGCATTTATGATGGCAGGTAACCCCCCCCAAAAAAAAACAACAAAAAAAAAAAAAACCAACCCTAATCTTCACAATACTGTTAGTACACATTTTCATTGAGAACCACAACAACTACTGAAAAATCATAATGCTTCTTAACTGTAGTTAAAACCCTGCCAGGTAAAAACTGCACCATCAGTAAATAGAAAACCTTGATTACACTTTCCATATCAGCCCAGGTCCAAGTGACATACATATAATCACAATCAAGGCTTCACAGATAACAAGCAAGGTGTTACAGCTGTTTAGTGAGAGGGTGATAACTGAGGTAGGAATTCTCTTGTTGTGATGTTGAGAGAAAGAAAAAAAAAAGCGCTAAGTTTGTTTTGATTAACAGACATTTCCAATGTTGAGCAAGAGGCGTTACAAAAAGGAAAAAAATATACCAACTTTAGAGCTGAGGCAATTAAAACTAATTCAAGTGAAATTAATTACAGGTACAAGATATCACAGGGAATTGTGTTCTTGGAATAAATGTCACTTCATGATAGGACACAAATCATGACACAAAATGATTGTGATAGTTTCAGTGCAGGGAGTGTATGCTACATGCAGTCAAAGTGAGAAATGGAAGGGCAGTGAAATGACTGGCTGTTAGTACTGCAGAGGAACAGAGATCTTAAATCAAGCAGGTGCAAAGTATAAGGAAAGGTTATGAAGCCGTAGCTGTTCCTGCAGCGTTACATAATAAATTTAACGTTTCAATCCTTTATCAGGTGACTCATGGTTGAAATATTTATCAACTTTTGAAACCACACATCACCGGGGCTTCAACAGTATCAGGCAATTAAAACCCCTAGGAGACTAGCTAATGAAGGCCAATGAAATTCAACCTGACATTTAAAATGTGGATGCACGCATTGAGCTGTGATGTCACTGTGCACCTGCAAGCAGTGCTAAGACGCTGGCAATGATTTCCTGACAGCGTGGCAAATGCTGGTAGTGCAGTACAGGCTGACACACTGCCTCATAAAAGAGACACCTGCCAAAAGTACTTGTTTACTTACTAAACCTCCACACCTGTGCAGGTGAATCAACTAAAGTGTGCAACTTTTCTTATATTGATGCGAGAGCAGCAAATGCTGGTGGATATCAAGTCACTGTAATCTAGTGCACATAAGAACGTTTTCTTACATTTTCAACCCCCTGTTTAGGCCTGATCACGTCAAACAAATCGCCATCAAATCAGATGATGTACAGCTGTTAGCAAAGCACAGTTTCTTCGAAAACAACATCAGCCGATTAGCAGACACACTCATAAAAATTATATTGTTCACAGAGTCATGCATAATATTTGGACTAACCGTGGGAGGCCTTCTCTTGGGAGGTAGCGGTAAAGGTGGGTTGGAGGACTTGCGGCTAACCACAGCGCCAATGGCTGAGATTTCCTTGTCAAACATAGTCTTTACAGTGCTGGTGTGGACCAGGGTGAGGTGGGGAGCCTCCTTGGCCTGCAGGCATGAGCGAATGTACTGCACACAAGACAGGACAGGAGATTTTAGGAGGTTGTAGCCATGTCATGTTAAAGCAGTCTCTGGAGCAGAAAAAGTGCTAAAGTCACTTAAGCTAATGAGCTAGAGACCGAATAAATGAGAAGTGAAATTTAATCTCTGCACAACTTGTCAGCAGACTTCAATGTAACATGGAAGACTGTGCACAAACAATTTCAGGTATTTCATTATTATCTTGATTATATTTTTAATGTTTAAAAAGCACATCATGCAGCCTGCCCACATGGATCCAAACAAGATTCAGATGCATAAAAATGTGACTACATCTTTACACACACACACACACACACACACACACACACACACACACACACACTTACACTGCTGGACTAATAAAAACAGACCTAAGAAATCTATAAAACGAAATATTTCATGATTTCTACCTGGCAGTGTTTCCCAATGGAATTTCAGACGTAAATTAAAAATATTAAAAAAAAAAAAATATCACAGACCAAGCAACCACTTCAATATACTTAACAGAAAAACAAGAACTTACGAAGCATAACACGTAGATACACATGTATATATTTTTTCTCAGCTTATAACAGCTACCTGCAAGCTAATACTTTGGCAGTTTTGAGTCATCCATCATACTGCTCAATATCACTTAAACTTTATCATGCTTAGTTGTTTCATATTCAGAATGAACTAACAAGAAAACGTAAGCTTGCAATTGATTACTCTGAAAAATTAATGTGCAAAAAACCCCACAAAACACAACGTATAATTCTTAAGGGGAATAAAGAGTAACTAGCGAGCATATGTTTCAGCAAATAGCTGTAATCGTGCTCCAAATTGTCTCCAAAACAGCTGAAATGAGTTGTACATAAACACACTTTATTTTGATTTTTTTTAAGAAATAGAACCCACAAATAAACCTCTACTGAAAATATTTCTTAGAAACCAATTTGATGCTGATGGTTCGAGTACAACCTCATACTATTTGAACTTGTAAACATCTTTCTTTGCAATCAGAAAACAGGCTTTGGTGTGTTGCTGTCACAGTAATAACACTGCGAGACCCTTTTTGACCTTCAGTTGCGGTGGTCTCCCTATTGGTATTACTATACAGCAGCAACAACATTTTAAGAAGACTGTATCTGCTATATCTGTGCATGAACCTGAAAGTGAGACATGTAAGTTGATGTTGAAGTTCATCAGCCACTCACAGACACTTAAACACAGCTTTGATATGCAGCCACTGACCTTGTATTGAATCAGTGGATGGTCTCCACCAAGGAATTCCAGACATTGGCTGACCCTCAGTATATACTGACCCCTCCATACCGCGTCCTCAGATCCGTGGGTGGTCAGCCACTTTTTCAAAGCCTGCTCCATCAGCTCATTGGGGGTGCAAGACAATGACACCTTCAGACTGGCAGAGTCCTGCAAGAAGGGAAAATAGACAGTCAAGTGTTTATTACTGGTCAAAATGTATTTGGGACCATCTGAGAATAAAATAGCTGTTTGTTTTTTTTTTTAAATCATCGTTTGTGTGTATATTTGGTACCCTCTATGATTTAAATACAAACATTTCACACACACACACACACACACACACACACACACACACACACACACACCTAGAAGCTGCATTTGCTTGTTCATCTTAAACAGGAAGAGCACAGTAAAACAAGTAATGATATAAGATCTATAAGACCATAACAAAAGTCTCTCAATTTTCATGTGTACAAGTAACTGATACACAGAGTGAGTTCATATACATGCAATCACTTGGTACACTGATGGCTGAATTCATTCAGGATTTCCACTGATGTGTGTTCAAATACGTGTTAGCCTCCATCGCCTTATCACAGGGAATCTACCAGGTTTGCTGTGTGACCGTGAGGCTCACTGCGTCATGCCATTTATAGCACAGCACTGACCCGATACCAGAGATGGAATTGCTTTTAATTTCCTGGTGATTTAATAAAAACATCCTTCATTAGTAATTTAAAAAAAAAGCGACCTTAGCTGCATTAGTGAGGATCTACACACAGCAGAGATATTAAAAGTTTTTCTAATTACACGCTGGTAACTATAAAAGCCATATTTTAAACGCTAAAATGAGACTTGATTTGGATACTGACGTGAACATGGAGGAGGAAGTCTGTCAATGATTTAGACAGTCCACACCAAACCCTGGTTATTTCTGAACAATAAACGACACCACTGCACTTCCTGTCTATAATGTAGCTTATTGTGTCTGATCTCTTAAAATAAGACTTCCTGCCAATGTTCACCTGAGTGCGGTGGCACAGATGGTCAGTCTTTGTATTATGTGCATGTGTGTGCCTGTGATGTTGATCAAAGCTGATATACAGGAGTCTGGAGGGATGTGACCATCTGTTTTATTATTAAATAATATTATTTCTATTACAGAGGCAAAGAGAAAGGCCGAGACAGATGGAGGGACATAGTCAAGTGAGTTCAGAGAAAAGAAGGGAGCTCATTTTAATCAGCATTTTGGTCCCTTGAGCTGCCATGCTAATGTGTGCGTGCATCTGAGAGAATGGCATAATTTCACTGATGGTTTTGACCCACTTATTGTCGTCACATGTCTTGCTAGTTGGGCTCAATCACGTGACTGTTGTGAAGCTGCCAACTGTGAGAGCAGGGGAGAAAAAAAAAAAAAAAAAAAAAGGCTGAGCTACAGTACATGTGCCTGCGCTGGTGGAGTCACATGGTTACTTTTGCTTCTAAAACAAGGTGGTTTTGTCTTCTGTAGTGGAGCAGTAAGTCACACGGTTATTCTCAATTCATTATGTATACAGAGATGTTGAACAGACAAAACTTTACACGTATATTGTAAAGCTCATTACAAAACAAAGACAGCTTCTTCGTTAGCACTCATGCTATCTCTTTTCAACACCAAAAATATTACTCAAGTGTCTTTTTGTCTACTCTTGCTGATTGCAGTAGAAAAACGATAGAATAGATATAAATTAGCCACAATTCACTGAGGATCCTTCTCAGCATCGTGCAATATAAGCACAAAATGAAGCAACACGAGGATACATTATATGAACTTGTTTTAAAAATAGAAATTAAGAATTAATGTCAGAGCTGTCAAAACCCTCAGGAAAGGTCTAAGATCATCCAAAATAAGTTCTCTTTTTGACTTATTCCTACAACGCTAGTGCAGAGCCTGTTGAGAGGAAGTATAACAGGTTTTATTGATGCTGTAAAAATGATTAAAGCTGATGTTTTGAAAAGAGGACAGCCGTAAGAGGTTCAGCGATTGTGGTAGAAAGACCAGACTGGATGAGGCATTCTAAAGAAAGCTGCAACCTGTGAACTACATGATTGAGTTTTTCATCACAAACCTTGCATTTATGAAATTACAGGACTATAATAAAGAAAACACTTTTTTACAGAATGATTTTGAAGTGAAGGTAAAAACATCTATTATCCTGTTTAGGCCCATTTTGAAACAGAATGGCTATAAAGCTGTGCAGGACTCATTTATTCCAACCCATGTTTATGCATCTGAATGAAATGAAAATGTAGCCTTCTTTGATAATAAAAAAACAAAAAAAAACACAAAAAAAAACAAAAAAAAAAACACAAAGACTAAACTAGTAAAGACTAGTTTTCTGTTCTACTTTACAGGCATTTTTAAATGCTTTTTATACCCAAATTTTCTATGTAACATTCACACTCCAAAGGACTAACTTGAGGTTCAGTATCTTGCCTAAAGATACTTTGGCATCCATACTGGAGCAGCCAGGGCTCGAACCACCAACCTTCTGATTAGCAGACCTGCTCTACCTCCTGCATCTATAGTTCAGTGTATCCTTTTTATTTATCCTACATAAACTGCCACTGATTAAGCTACGCTGCACTGTTCTGCATTACAGACCCTCACCTGGGACTGGTCAAAGTGGATAATGACTTTCAGGTCCACCGGTGCATCGTTGACTCCGGCTGTGATCGTGGTCACTGCCGCAGGCTCCAGCTGTGGGGAGTAGCAGGCTTGCACCCACTCCGAGAATGCCATCATTTGTATTTGTTGCATCCTCTCTTCACTGATCCGAAACATCTTACTCCGAAAATCCTTCACCTCCTGGTCATTTAAGGCATCAAGTTCATGGAGACCTAGAGAACACGAGTAAAGGACACCGTTACAACATTGCAAAAGAAAGCCGTGCCACCACTTTAAGAAAGAGGGGCACTTGGATATCAGTAATTTGTCTACAAATCTAAATTGATGATTCTTAATGTTACAAGAAATCAGCGTAAAAAAAAACAACAAAAAAAACAAACTGACTTCAACCAATTCATCAACAACTTTGCAGCCCTTCAGTTCATCTACTGAAACAAGCTGTTCCAGCTGTTCCCTATAAGCAAGTTTATTTCTTTCTTCTGACTCACAAACAGAAGGTTTGAACAGCACATTGTGGGGGCCATCTGCTTGAGAGGAACACAGTAAAGATATTCCCTCTCTTTTACATCATACAAAGCATAACAGGTTCAATTTAAAGACTGATAATGGTCAAGTTGAGTTTTTATTAAAAATGGCAATGTGGATTCTTAGTATGGAACAAAATTAATTAGCATTTTTAACTAAAGTCAGTACGAAACTTCTGAAATAAGAGAAACGAGTAGGAAGATGGTGAATATTCCTAAAGTAACACACTTGAACACAGAGGCTTTAAAATTAATAGAAAATGCACAACCACCTGTGGGATGTTCAGTGCCAGACACCAGCAGTAATGAATGTGCATAAAATGATGACTGTCTCCATGTTGGATTACAGTAGAGCCCCTTAATATTCACACACAGAGGTATAAGTTGCTGTTGGGCTGATCACAGTCCACCTTCTGCTTTTATCACTGGATTATTATTATTATTATAATTTTTTTAAAGGGTACTTTTCATTCACTCTTGAGTAATGAAAACATGTTGACATTTAAAGGCATTTCACATTCATATGACCCTCAGCATTCAAGAAGGCTCTGAAGCACATTAGCTGTGTAGACCAAGTTTGTGTGGCTGCATTACTGGAGGGGGAAAACATGGTTGACACGTGTATGTGTGTCTGTGCCTGTGTGTGTGTGTGTGTGTCTGTGTGTGCCTGTGTGTGTGTGTGTGTGTCTGTGTGTGTCTGTGTGTGCGTGTGTGTGTGTCTGTGTGTGCGTGTGTGTGTGTGTGTGTGCGCGTGTGTGTGTGTTGACCTTCTAGACAAGCCTGTGAGGTTCCCTTTGAAACACCGCTTTACTCTTTCAAAAGCCTTTAAGAGATCAGGTCAGACCAAAGTGGAGTCGGGGGGGGGGGAGAGAATATCAATATCACCTGAGTCTTGATCAATTACACTCAGAGCCTCTTCTCTTCTTCTTTGAAGAACAAAGGACTTCCAATTCGTAATCTCTTGGTTGGAAGAATGCTGAATGTGTGTCTGTTTAATAATCCAATGGGGCTACACTACTTCCCTTTCATTACTGATTAACCTCTCTGTTATTCTCTTCAGTAGTCACGGCATCGTTTTGCCTTTAAAATCTCTGAAAAGACTTTCCACTATACTTTACCTGCAGCCCGCTGTAATGCGTTTACGCCTGCTTTCAGGAATCACTCCCGAAACTCAACGTTACTGTGCCTTCTTTCATGTATGATAAACAAACTGAGTGTTGATCATGACGCAAGGTTTTCACCTTGCTTCAAGACTTAACACCGCTTTTCCTCCAAATAGTTAATCACCTCAGAGGACTGGGCTGTTATACGGTAGTGACAGAGCCCCTGTGTTCTTTGAAAAGGCCCAATCTTCAGAGAAAATGCAAAGTGACATGTGATGGAAGGCATGTCAGGAACACGTCCAGTCAAACATCACGCTTCTCTATCAGTTAGTGATAGAAGCCATCTGCACAGGAGCCTTGGGTCTGAATGCATGGGAGAGCGTGCTGAGTGGGAGAGCTGCTTAGCATACTGGAGGAGGTGCTAACGGCTTGTTGTGAGGTAGGAAAGATTTACAGTCCCATTTACCAGCTCTTAAGTGCTTTTCTTTATTGGAAATGTCAAACACGGAGAATAAAGGAATCTATCCGGAGCGGAGGAACGCATGTGAGAGATCTTGTGTGATAATGTACTGCTTCAAACCGAGGTAGAGTCTTAAAAGCGATGCTGCATTACCCTTGCCGATGAGCACGCCGATCTTGGAGTCCAACAGGCGCTCTGCTCGACCACAGTTGCGCATCACCAGCTTGAGAACGGGCAGGAAGGGGCGAACGTCGCACAACCGACGCGTTTCGTCCTCCAGCTCTTCGTGTACGGCTGCCTGGTTGACACACTCGAACATGTGGCTCTCCATTTCGCCGAGTGCAGGAAACAGTGGGAAGCTCTGAGCCTGCTTCCATAAGAGCTAGAAGGGAGAAGAACAAATATGTTCCACTAAGGTATTTTTGCCCCACACAAAAAAAAAAAAAAAAAAAAAAAAAAAAAAAAAAAAATCACACGGCGAGTTTTATTGTAGCCATTAGCCCATATTAAATAAATCTTACATAAAATGAGCAACTGTAATAAACATCACATTTTATTTGACAGTTTCATAAAACAAGGCTGAGAGCATTTTCAAGAATGAGAAATGGACGTGACTCATATCTTTACAACACAGTTTCTGGGTGAGGCAATCAGAGTACGACTCCCCTGCCTGCCAGCCCCTGGTGGTACACTTCATGCCCCTTTGCCCCCCACAGCCTGATCACAGGATGGGTGTCAAAGAGCGAGTCTTTTTGTGAGGAAAAAGGGATGCATTCTGGCAAAACAGAACAAGCCTCCTCTCTCCTCTCCACAAACACTCAAAACATTTCCCACAGTTACTTTCTCTGAACTGCTTTTGTGAGCAAGTGATCTCAACATGTGACAAATGGAAAACAAAGAGTTTCAAATGATAACTCATTTCCCAGAATCACTGTAAAACATTTTGGGGAGCTCGGCTGTAGTCTGAAACATGAATGGAGGCTTGTGAATGAAAGAAGCAGTCATTCACAAGCCCACTGCTGGCCATATGATCACTAATAAAGAGTTTTGTACAGACGGTCTGAAAGCCTGCAAAAAGTTAAAGAATATTCTACCCTTTAGCTAAACTAACAGCCTCTGGCCTTTCACAAACACGGCTTCTGTTTGATTCACAGGTTTATGTACTTTTTAAAATGCAAACACGTCCGTGTATGGGTTTATACCAGTGTGCAAGGACGCAGACCTCAGTGGGGAAGAAAAAAAAATTTCAGAGAGAAATCAGGACTTGCGGTCAATGAATAGCAGACACTCTGTACACACAGCAACAACCCACCTCCTCAGGCTTTAAATGGTGCCCTTTTTGGGGAAATAATGACTTTGTGTTTCAGTGCAGCACATGTTTGTTTTACACCAGAATTATAAAAATAAAAATTCTGTGCAATCCAATAAACAGCCCTGTACTGAGAGCAATAAATGCTACCTTTGCAGAAGCTGGTACATCTTAGGACTGAGCATCTGTGTTCTCATACAGTCAGTCATTACAGAAGGAATCTGATTGTGCTGTGAATGAGGGCCACACGCACACAAACACCTACGCTGACAACAAATGCCTCAAAGTTATTTTCTTAGAGTTGTGAACCTCATCACGTCTGTGACTTCTGACCTCCACTCACATACAGTGGGGCAAAAAAGTATTTAGTCAGCCACAGATTGTGCAAGTTCCCCCACTTAAAATGATGACAGAGGTCAGTGATTTGCACCAGAGGTACACTTCAACTGTGAGAGACAGAATGTGAAAAGAAAATCCATGAATTCACATGGTAGGATTTGTAAAGAATTTATTCGTAAATTAGGGTGGAAAATAAGTATTTGGTCACCTCAAACAAGGAAAATCTCTGGCTCTCACAGACCTGTAACGTCTTCTGTAAGAAGCTTTTCTGTCCCCCACTCGTTACCTGTATGAATGGCACCTGTTTGAACTCATCATCTGTATAAAAGACACCTGTCCACAGCCTCAAACAGTCAGACTCCAAACTCCGCCATGGCCAAGACCAAAGAGCTTTCGAAGGACACCAGGAAAAGTATTGTAGACCTGCACCAGACTGGGAAGAGTGAATCTACAATAGGCAAGCAGCTTGGTGTGAAAAAATCAACTGTGGGAGCAATCATCAGAAAATGGAAGACATACAAGACCACTGATAATCTCCCTCGATCTGGGGCTCCACGCAAGATCTCATCCCGTGGGGTCAAAATGATCATGAGAACGGTGAGCAAAGATCCCAGAACCACACGGGGGGACCTGGTGAATGACCTGCAGAGAGCTGGGACCAAAGTAACAAAGGTCACCATCAGTAACACACTACAACGGCAGGGAATCACATCCCGCAGTGCCAGACGTGTTCCGCTGCTGAAGCCAGTGCATGTCCAGGCCCGTCTGAAGTTTGCCAGAGAGCACATGGATGATACAGCAGAGGATTGGGAGAATGTCATGTGGTCAGACGAAACCAAAGTAGAACTTTTTGGTATAAACTCAACTCGTCGTGTTTGGAGGAAGAAGAATACTGAGTTGCATCCCAAGAACACCATACCTACTGTGAAGCATGGGGGTGGAAACATCATGCTATGGGGCTGTTTTTCTGCCAAGGGGACAGGACGACTGATCCGTGTTAAGGACAGAATGAATGGGGCCATGTATCGTGAGATTTTGAGCCAAAACCTCCTTCCATCAGTGAGAACTTTGAAGATGAAACGAGGCTGGGTCTTCCAACATGACAATGATCCAAAACACACCGCCCGGGCAACAAAGGAGTGGCTCCGTAAGAAGCATTTGAAAGTCCTGGAGTGGCCTAGCCAGTCTCCAGACCTCAACCCCATAGAAAATCTGTGGCGGGAGTTGAAAGTCCGTGTTGCTCGGCGACAGCCCCAAAACATCACTGCTCTCGAGAAGATCTGCATGGAGGAATGGGCCAAAATACCAGCTACTGTGTGTGCAAACCTGGTAAAGACCTATAGTAAACGTTTGACCTCTGTTATTGCCAACAAAGGTTATGTTACAAAGTATTGAGTTGTATTTTTGTTATTGACCAAATACTTATTTTCCACCCTGATTTACGAATAAATTCTTTACAAATCCTACCATGTGGATTCATGGATTTTTTTTTTTTTCACATTCTGTCTCTCACAGTTGAAGTGTACCTCTGGTACAAATTACTGACCTCTGTCATCATTTTAGGTGGGGGAACTTGTACAATCGGTGGCTGACTAAATACTTTTTTGCCCCACTGTATGGCCTCATCACCTATAAGCTGACATCACAAGCCATTTGCAAACAGAAAAACACTCTGCCAGCCACAACAATCACCTCTGTCAAAACAGGCATTGGATAATGTCTGACTGACCAGCTGTCTGAATGTTGGGCTGCAGCCTCTGTTTTCCCTTAATGTGACAGCAAGCCTACAGGCATGCAGGAACAACTACACAATAAGCAAAAGAAGTCCTCAAAGTAGGTTCCCAGTTGAATTTTATATGAACTGATTAAGTATTTAGACTAGAATAATCCTTTAATTGTCCCACAAGGGGAAATTTGGTTGTATCCACAGCAAAACAAAAACAAAAACCATATACAAACAGAACAGGACACAGAACAGAAACACTTTTTACATATTTACATCATGGACAATAATTACCAAAGCAGAGTACAGTACAGTTAAAATTAGAGTACAGATAGTGTGCAAACAGAGCAGGATACTGAAAGAGGTTTAAATAGTTGAGGTGTAATATTAACACTGGTCAAAACAAAAACTTTAAATAACCTTGTTGTTTAGGAAACCTGTGCAGTCACCAACCCAGTGACACTCACCAGTTTGATGTGCTGAATTGTAGCCTCGCGTGGAACGTCCATCTGGATATAAATACCAGTGGGAAGCAAAAAGTCCACAGTGATCTGGTCCGGAGCGTGTCCGGCCAGAGGTGAGTGTGCCGCCCATATGTCCAGGAGGTCTGTCATGGCGGGAGGCATGGCAAGAGGAAGTTAACACCACCTCAACCATAAGGACCTGGAGAGACAAACAAATTGTACACTTAAGTTCATTGTTGCTATTCTACTGTAAAAAGCAAACAAAAACAACTAACAGATGCCAAATAATGAGCAATTCCCCACCTAACCCAGAATAAGCTCGACTAACTTAAGAGACAAGCTGACAGCATTTTCAAACTGATGTAAGAGATTTGAATATGGTCAAAAGGAGATGTTTAAAGCTTTTCAAGAATAAAAGATGTACACGCATTAAACTTGTACTGCATTTCAACAACCCAGCAAACAGTTGTCACAAGTTTAAACTTTCATTTGTACAAAAAACCCCAAAACTGCTTCTTAGACTCCAAACACAATCCAGCCTCACCAAACAACAACACCAACTTTTTAAATCAGAGTTCCAGACACAACAACACACACACACAGTGCCATTTTTATGCTCATACATTCATTAGCGAGAAGTTGACAGGCGCAGATGATTCAGTGTCACTGTGTCCCTGTGACGGAAGCGCTGTGCTGAGTCCAGTGGGAAGCCGCTGCTTTAATTTGGAGGAGGGCCAGAGTGCAGAAGAATGCCCACTAAGCAAACAGAAAAGTTCAGCCTGCCTTCCCCTCATCTGACAATCTGGTGCCTCCGGAACAAACCACACATAAAATGAAAACACTGGCAACGGGGTTCTGCATGCATAGGAATGCACACAAATATGAATCATGTATACAGACATTTACTGAATATGTCGGTAGACTCAGAGGCTGGTGCCAAAGTGAAAGCGAGCATGGTGAGGCTATTTTTGTAACAGTTCATTACTGGCAGATGCAAAAGTCTCCAAGCCATGTAATCGACACATACTATGCATATAGTCAATTCAAAGACAGGCGGACAAACTCATGCACCCACCCAGTTTACCTCGTAAAGTTCCATACAGATGGCATAAGTGAGTTTCCATCTTCTAGTGTTAAAAAAAAAAAAAAACAAAACAGGAAAAAAAAAAAATCCACAATCTGGTTTCCATTTGGGCCTTTGCCTCAACCACAGCTGCACATCGCACCACTTCCACCTGCATTCTCATTACGTTGTCCTCGAGTGGCCCGGGACATTAACTCTTCCTCCAGGCCACAGGGCCATCTCCATTCCAGCTCGATCAGCCCATTAAAAACAACAGCTCTGATTGCCTCTAATGGCCTTTCTCCTCTATGTTAAGTGCTCATGCAAGCCATATATGAGCAACCATTTCAGCACGTGTCTGAGTGTGGTGCAATATCTGCGGTGCATTTGGAGCCACGATCCCAGCCATTTAACATGATCAACCATGCAAATGGAATCAGCCTCGTGCGTGTTTCTGTATGCTCTGGAACTATAGACTATTGCCTTGACCAAGAAAACAAAACAAAACACCCAGATACTGCAGACAGTGTGTGCTCGTGTTGCTCTGTGTTCTCACACGACAAACAGAAAACCACAAGTAGCCACTGAGACTAACAGTCACAGGTCAGACAATGGCAAACTTGTTATGCCACAAAGGTGCGCAGTTACAAACACGAGTAACTTGACACCATGTCTGTCTGAAACACTGACAGCACAGCACCATGTTATCAGGGATGGATGAACGAGTGCATGTGCAAGCTCATCTACGCATGTAACATCCCTCTCTCTAATTATATGCTTCAAAAATGACACTTTCACAGCAGACAGCTTGAATACAGTCTCATCCTGCTGTGATGCAGACACACTCAGCCGCTTTCGCTCTCACATACCACACACACAGGTGAGCAGGGTTATTGAGGATGTGGTGGCAGTCAGCCAGAGGTCTGCTGCTAGGTCAGGTTTCAGCGGGAGGATCAGAGAAGAACAAGCGGCTTTGCAAGCTCAGTTAAAGAAAGAGCGTTTCATGTGGCAACAAACAGAGAAGCCTGAAGGGGCACATCCAGTTGGCCTGAAGTTGGCTAAGTAAACAACGCATCACGATGTTAGCCTCCATTCCCAAACTCCACAGGCAAACTCTGATGACTCCTGATGGTTGGAGGCGCAGAAATATGATCCTACTTGGATGTCCTTCGTTTTCTGTGCAATATGAGGACGATTATTAGGCAACACTTTCAAAAAACAAAGCACAAATGGATATTTCTTGTCTAACATTTCTTTATTTTGGAATTAACCTCTCACAAATGTAACAAAACAAAAAAGAAAACAAAAGAAATTGCCTGGGAAGAACACAGCTACAGTCTATTCACATCCCAGAATCCTTTAGTCTTTTGATCAGACAGCTGCCAATGCACTGGGAACAGGGTTTGTGGGTAAATCAAAGGAGACCAGTAAAAGAAGAGAAGTAATTCCTTTGTTACGATTTTATTTTTTTTTTTTTATTTAATTAACAAAAAGGTAACGGAGAACCCTGACTAACAACTTTTGATATTTAGCAGACACCACAACCAAGCCAAGTAATCACAGAGTTCACACCACAGAAGAAACAAAGTGAACCTTTGCTTCCTCTGAACTAGTCTGAATGTTGTGATGGCTTTCATGCCCAGATGCATTTAACAGTAACACTGGTATTACTCAGCACTCCCTTTCTAAAGCTCTCTCTGTTTAACAGTAAGAAGCCTGTGAGGCTCTCTACAATGGAGTGAGTGTGTCTGTGCATCTCTGTGTACAAGTAATTAAAAAAAAGAAAAGGGGAGCAGGGCTTAAATAAATGGTGTCTGCGTAAAAGGTCACGCCTGGTGATTAAGGGTCCTGTGACACATTTTCCTTCACACTGTGCTAAAAATAAAGATTCACAAAGAGGATCTAGGACCTCTTCACCTCTCCACTCCAAACCACTGTCCTCCCATAAATGACTATACAGACAAATATATGCAAGACAGACGCTGCCTGAGTCAGCTTTTCCACTTCTGGGCATGCAGTGTGTACGCGTGTGTCCATGTGCGTACATTTGTCTGGATGTGGGCATGACTGTGCACAAGATTAAAAACAAGCTTCTTTAAAAACTAAAACAAAAAACCCCAACTATTAAACATCACTTTAGGCTTGGCAATTTTCTATAGATTTCATATATTTTATAAACTAAAGGGCACATTGATACATTGAAAAAGTGATTTGGTGCCATTTAAATGAGAGTCTATATATAGTTATAGTAAGCAAACAGCTTCAGCACTGATGCCAGCAGTGTACTTCTTGGTATACCGGTACTACTTTGCATATTAGCACCTGCACCACATTTCTTGTTTCAGTTTCAGCCACAAACCACAATGGCACAGAATGAAACTCAGCGTGAGAAGTTGTAGAATATAACAAAGATTATTCCCTCCACACAAACCATAGACAAAACATTCATATCACAGATAGCAAAAAAACCCCTGAAATTTGAATCAGCAGTGGGAGATAACCCATTTATTAAAAAGGAATGCCTTTATGTTTACTTAAAAAGCCAAAAAAAACAACAGGAAATGACTACCTCAGGTATTACAGACTGGTATGCTACCACAGAGGCAGGCATGAATCAACTGTTTTTCATAACTTTAACGCTTGCTTTGAATCAGCTACACAGTCTAGTCTGTGTGTAGGTTGACTGAAAAGCTGTTAAGCTCTGTAGTAGGAGTTTATCTGGCGGCTGTGTGGATAAGTGATCAGCTGAGGTGTGTAGCCCTGGCTGTGATTCACCCATGAAGTAGTAGTAGAAGTAGTACTACTGCTTACTGTCATTAGGAGTGGACATAGGTGGTGGCTGTAGACGGTAAACACACATTCAGGCATAACGGTCACTTCAACTGTGACACACTGTGACTGTGTCGGTGATTAGACATGTTTGTGTGCACAACTTTTCAGACATATTTCCACAGAAGTGACTGCCGAGCGATGCAGTGGTGTAATATTTTTAGGTATCGTGCCAAGAATGAGACTTACTTATAAACACTTCATCTTTAAAGCATTCAATTTCTAACAAAATCAACTTCCTTTCTTTTGTACCGAACACCTTCTTGTTCATTGTCCACATGACTCATCTGATGATATAAAACCAAATCATCTTCACAACATAGGAAACGAGCAGGGACCAGAAATGAAACCAACTCACCAGCAAAACAATATTCTCAGTCACAAGACGACATCCATACTGTATCCGGGAGAAAACATGAATGAAGTGAGCGTATCTTTAGGGTTGACATGAACAAACCACATCTGGTCAGCCAAGAGTGCGCCATGTGTCACTGGCTCCTGTGACACAATGGTATACACCCACTTCTTAAAGAGGAAATAATGACACCAGACAGGAAGTGAGTGACAAAAACAAAAAAAAACCCAGGGAAAAAAAAAAGTCCCAACTAGTCATTCATAAAAGCTGATGGACGCTGAATCACAGACTGGACAGGTTTTTTGTTGTTGTTTGAAAATCACTACAGAGCCAGTTTTTAAATAGGCATTTGCTGTGTAGTAGACTACCCAATATACAATACCTAGTATATGCAATGTACTATACAATATGCACAATAATACTTGCTTGTGCATAGAAAATCTGTCAAACACATGACAAGAGTGTCCACTCTGCCCACATGCGGCTCCATAGAAAGTAAATTAAGCAAATCCTTCCACATTATGTTCAAGAGTGATATCTTGGCCACCAATGAGGCCAAAACATCGCTGTTGAACATGGTATCACTTGCAATGCCTTATTCAAGGCTATATGAATAAATATTAGAGCCAAACAGTAGAGAAGCCAGAAAATGAGCATCACATCGCGATCACACCATCATCTTGTATAAACAGGTTATTACATCTTCACTGAGCCACTTTATGCCAAACTTTCTGATGCATTACAATAAAGACAATTACTAGTAAACCTGGAATCAATGTGACAGATGCTGCATCACCATTCATCCACCTTGACACTAATCATATCCAAGCCATTATGACACGGTTACATCACAGACAAGACACGAAACAACATGCAAAGCTCCATCTTCTTTAATATCCACGTCTGAGAAATCTCTTGTGACAACTGTGCACAACCACATCAAACTACATCCATCTGTGACATCATGACGTGCCACTCCACCAGATAAATTGTGACCGTGCAAGACTGCGTTTAGATGGTATCAAGTTTGAATGACAGCAAAAGGTCTAATATGCTCTCCTTGCATTCTATTTGTGTATCAGGAAGACCGGGTCATTAGCTGAGTGGAGGAGAAATGAAGCATGGCAGACAGAGCAATGGAAACATCCTTTTCCTGTGCACCACAGATTGCTTTTAGATCAATGCATAATTCTCCTCATATTCCTCTCCCAAAGGGAATGAGTAAGACCCCAGGGAATTTAACTCCATGTTCAGAATATAGCAGAAAGAACGGAATGAAGATTTGCCTTCTGATGTATGGACTTAACCAAGCTAAAAAAATAAAAATAAAATAAATAAATAAATAAAAAAAAATGCTCAAGCCTTAAGGGCTTTGAAGGGATTTCCAAGGTTTACAAGCAATATTGTAATCACTGTTTAAGTAACTGCATGGTAGGCTCTAGGTCCTGAGGTAGCAAAGCAGGCACAAAGCATGATGCTCCCTCCACCATGTTTCACAGTTATAAGGTTTTGGTGTGCAGTGATGAATTTCTTTTAGAGTGCATTTTTGTATCCCATGTGTCCACCACACAATGTCTGGGAAGTGCGCTCATAGAAACATGCTTGAATACTTTTTCTGAGACTCTTGTGGTACCCTTACATCTTTCCATTAAGACTTTTAGATTAGATTGTGCAGGATGACCATTCCTTAGGAGAAGGTCATCTCTGAGTTCATGAACACTCAGGTCTTTATAAGTGTTTTTAATCCTTGCTTTGGTTGGTGCATCATTATTAATGAGACCTGTGAAAGTCATCACAGTTTTGCTTGCTCTAACCAGAGACTTTATCAGTAACCCGATTTTGAGTGGAAGTATGGGTTGTAGAGATGATCTAGCCAAAACCCTTCCAATCTCATCCCCTTCATCAACTGGTACCTTTTAAAAGAGGACACATTTTATCCCAACTAGAACAAATATGTTCAATGAAAGTACAGCTGGTTCTCTTAGGTTAGGTTTGTCACGTTCAGCATGTCTGAGTGTAATAGAAGATGTACATTTGAATATTCATGTATGCAAGATGTAACTATATTATAACTCGCATACATGTAAAGATGCAACAAGCCTATGGGGTAACTATGCCGGGGGGAGAGTGGTTGTCTCATTATCACATGGTCTGTGGTACACACCCTAGTTTCTTGAGTCCACATAGCAAAATGTCCACCCCGATTCCACCAGTTGGTTTTCAGCAGTATACATATTGGTAGGTGCCCAACTGCCAGAGAACAATGAAAATACTTGTAATTATTAACATAATCATGCTTCAGTGGTGCAAGCCATCATATTGGGACAGTGGTGAATCACTGAGCATGTTTTCCACGAGAAGATAAAGTAGCAGAAGCAACAAAGTGTGGAGGGAGCAATGAATAAAGGAACAAATACGCGGTGCAGATCCAACAATTAGTCCTGTAACGCTGTTGATCCTTTCAAAATACCGACTGTGTTAAGTAATATTAAGCATTAAGCAATAATTACTACAAATGAAACCAGCATAGTGAAGATTTTGAAACGCTGAATAAGTGTTCACCTTTTTAGCTTCATCACAGTCTGTGTCTGTGAGGAGGCAGGTGACAGAATAGCGGGTGAGCTCGTCTGATGTGCAAGTGTGATGTCCCACAGAGCCTGATTCACTTCTCAGGCACGAGACAAATAAGGACAGACACAAGTTACGTACAGATATAAATACAAGCAGCGCCAGCACAGATCTCTGTGACTATACTGTCAGACTTCAGGGCTGAGAGCAAAAAAGAGGGAATGTTAAAGACTATTCAGGAGGGTCTGAGAAGCAGTCAGTTCTGAGATGGCTGGAAAAGAGAGGAGAAAAGATGATGAATTAAAAAGGGAAACAGGTGCAGTAGAAAATAAATGGGAATGTTAAGTTCATGAGTTCACTAAAACACTAAAAGACTCAAAAAAAAAAAAAAAAAAAAGGGGGGGGGGGGAGAGAGAGAGACAAAAACAAAAAACAGACCAATCCGTGATAGACAATGAGATAAAAAGAGATAAAAGGCAGAGATAAAATGCAAAATGTGACACAATGTGTGACTGTAGTGGGTGGACCAAACTGGGCCTGAAGTCCACAATAAGCCTCTGTTTTTGCCAAGTGTGTGCGCGCATGTTTGTATGTGTACGTGTGTGCCACCAAGGCCAGTCCCGTGCCCTGCACAAACACTGCCCTTGTGTTGCCCTTGCCCTGCCAGCTTGGCCTCGCAGACCAACAAACACATACTGAGCAGTAAAAAACACAGGCTGAAGGGGGGCATCGTCGTCACACAGTGCTAGCCATATTTTGCTGTGTGGGATGTGCAGCCTCAGGCGGCTTTCTCACACCTTCAGTAGCTTTCACACGCGCACACCGGGGTCATCAGCATATGTAAATAAATTGCTTTGTAAGAGATACTTTAAATACAACACCGGAAATCCAGCTTTCATGTGAGACATGCAAACAAACATACCCAAACATAGCTGGTGCTAACCATACCTTTGTTGAAAAGCTAAAGATCTATGCAAACTCTGAACACGACCACATACGACTATTCAAAGCAAGTTCTGATACTAACGCAAAAGGCAAAAGGAAGCCCTAGAGGGGAAATAAACCCCTATATACAGAGTTAGCCTTGCCCATCTAATTCTGTGAAAGAGGAAATGAAAAAAAAATTAATCGCAAGCATATCTAGACAAACTACTACACCTCTTGTCCCCTTCTCTTACAGAAAACTTTACACAGACAAAGTATACTCATGGAAAATGTTTAGGTTCTCTTCCTTAAATACACACGATGTCATTAAAACAGGAATCAAGTATGTTTTGAATACTTTATAGCAAGCTACTTCCTTATTTCTTTTCTTTAAACCAATTTGCATAACAGAAGCCTGAAAGTCTGACTTTCTTTGGAATCACCATCCATTAAATCATAGACGACATACTGGAGGTGGCCCGGCTAATTCTTCCCATTTTGTAGTTAGCTGTTCTACAAGCTGCTCTGTGAGGGTGACATAAGGATTAGCCTTTGTTCGATTTGACACAACAGCTTCTGTTTTTGAAAAGAACAGAGAAAGCTTTCCTCGGAAACTCTGACAAAGAGGAAACAATGAACAGCTATGATATGAGGGAGTGAGCATGTTGGCCACCTTATTTATATCACTTGGGATCAATTTATTCCTACTGATTACAACACTTACCTTCCTTGAAAGTACATCTTCTCACAGTTGCCACTGTAAATGAAATTCACATGGTCATGTCTCCACTTTATCCAATAAGGGCTTGGATTTAGTTTTAGATGTGTAGCCGTATACCCGAGATTTATTTATAAATCGTTATGCTGCTATGCATCTTCTGGACTAGCTATAGAAAATATAAGACAAGTGCTACCTCACACAGAATGAAACGCTCCAAACT
The DNA here is from genome assembly GCF_964374335.1 of Astatotilapia calliptera. Lineage (NCBI taxonomy): Eukaryota > Metazoa > Chordata > Actinopteri > Cichliformes > Cichlidae > Astatotilapia > Astatotilapia calliptera. The sequence goes on from NC_137435.1 coordinate 32,963,531, forward strand.
TAAGCATTAAGGTGTCGATGCTGTAATTGCCGCCTGTGTTAATAAATATGGCAAATAAAAAAACAAAAAAAAAACAAAACAAAAAAACAAAAAACACACTAACCTCCCACTGCTTTTACAGCACCTGCATGTGGCTTTCTCTTATCTTACCCAGGATTCTTGTTTTGCGTCTCCCTCCACCCACAGACAGCTCCACCACAGCCCCCTGGGAAGGCCATTTGCTTCAGCTCTATTTATGACAGGCCAAATGTACAATCGTCGGGTCACTCTGTCTCACAGAATTCAATGAAACAACAAATTTATCGACAAAACAACACAGCTTACTGCGGTTCAGGTGACTGTCAGAAGAACAATTGACTGCAACAAGATCCTTTCACAGGGAAAAGCCCGAAAATAGACTTGAAGAAAACCCCAGCCTGTCACATAGCCTCCACAGGACTGCAGCAACTGATTATTTTGTGAAAACAGTGGAAAGAAATAGACAAATATAACACTAAGCTGCTGTGAAATGTAGCAGGGATGGCACACACAAACAGAGCTGAGTTTTCAGCACTCGTCTCCCAGCCATTTATCTCCCTCATAAACAAAGAGCCACACACTGGCAATGAATGAAACTCACACAAGCCTGGAAATGGAAGACATTTCTTGGCTCCAGCTATCATTTCACTGTAGAGGTGACTGGGTTGCTGGGAACACTTAGATCCGGTAAATGACACGCTGATGCCCGCCTCTTCAGTTTATGCATCCATCTGTTTGTCTGGGCGGCTCGACTCTACACTCGCTCATCTGCATCCTTTTTGGCGTCTATTAATACAGAACTCAAGCTAATGCTAACCAACCACACACACACACACACACACACACACACACACACACACACACACACACACACACACACACGTTGCGGTGACAGAAAACATCATGTAGCATGCGAGGGCACTGTGTCTTTCCACCCATCTATAATTAGATAAATACAGAAGTTCTCGTCCTATTGTCCAGATAAAAATCACACACACAAGTCTAATTATATGCAACCTCTGTAATACCACGGGGAGAAAGGTCAATGCCATAACGATAATGCCAAGCAAACACACTCCTAAGAATAAGCTTAAGGGCTGGGCTTCCTAGGATTGTGTGTTATAGGGTTATAGCCACACTGATGTTAATATTTGAAGCAAGAATGCGAACACTTGAGGTCATTTCTGTGAAAAACAAAAAGGTCAGCACAGACTGACCCTCAACTGACTTCTGATGAAACATGGAAACCCTCCAATACAGTCGTGTTAGTGGAAAGATATGGAGAAGGAACACAGCATGAGTAATTGGATTGAGCTATTTTTCCACATTTGAGTGGGAGTGAAGGATGAGGGGGAGGGGAGAAACGGAGTGCAGGTAGGAGGCGACCGTACCAATTACTGGTGATTACTGGCCACAGACACCAACCGTATGAAATGTGGTTATTAAGCAGACAGATGTCAAAACTGCACCTGTAAAGCCCTAGTTATGCAGTGCTGTGATTGAGAGGAGAAGGATGTTAACCCAGTGTTTACTCTGTCAGCATTCGCAGCTAGCACACATCATTGCACACCCGCAGATTTAGACTGTGTTTGTACCTGGGCTGTGTTCATATCCATACATGTGTACAACATGTGCGCTGCGAAAGGGGACACAAGCAGGCTTCATGAAGTGAATTACTAATTAAAACAGTTTTTGAATTGCTCTTCTGCAAATGTTTCATTTACCACATACTTAGAGCAAACAAATCCCTGCGAAAAAGTCAGATGCTTCTCCAGGGAGTCCAACCCTGTGGATGAACCCCACCACCACTTGAACTACAGCTGGGAGCTGTGTTCAAGTGCAGCCTGGTATAGAGGCACGTGAGCCAGTTATTCTCCTGCTTAGAGTGGCCTGCCAGTTCACAGTGGATCTCCAGAGCAGAAGGATGTCTGACCCTGGAATAAGATCGTATCCGAAGAAGCAGCTGCACAATTTCCAGGGCCACTATAACAGCCAGGGAACCAGGCAGTAGGGAGCAGACAAGATGGGAAGAGCCAAAATAAGACCAAGAGGACTTGAGAGGTTCACTAGTAAACTGAGAATTGTTCTGACAGATTGAAATTAGATTAAAAATGCTGAAACTATCTGCCACAGCTACTTATCAGGCAGTTAACAAACGTAGGCAACCTGCCTGTGTGTGAGAAACACTGTATTTTATTCCCATTTATCACCTGGACTAGCAAGCACCATCACAAATCTGCTGATTCTCAGTGGAGAACTTTTGAGAAGGCTGACTTTAGGACTAATTTCTGACCACTTATTTTAGACTTTTTGAAAGAAGTTTGTCAAACTGCTTCATCTCAGTCTACTTGTAAAAGGAAATGAAGGCATGAGCGAGGACAGAAACAAAACAGTCAGGGCTGGACTGATAAAATGAAACCACTAATGCTGAGTGCACTGCATGTCAGCAACTGTTAATTTTATATGCTGTTCATCAAATCATCATGTGTGTTCTTAAAAAAAAAGACTTACAGATCAGCTCACAGAGCCACCACTTCCTGCACTGAGGACAATATTACATAAACAGTCTCAAGCCTGGCTGAAGGTTGTACAGAAAGGAAATGACTGCCAAGGCCAGCGGCACCTTAAATGATTTTACAACATTAACGAAAGTCAAGTGAGAAGCAAAAGGGGGGGGGGGGCAGTAACACCACACCTAGCTGCAGTGACATGAAAATAAACAATGCACGACTTCGATTTTGTTGTACTGTCCAGACAAGATCCACAGTAATAAAGCCCAGAAAGGAGGATATAAAGGATCATAAACCAAAAGCAGTGAGTGTACCAAGATGGTGTAACACTGATCTCTAACAGGGAAGTAAGGTATGCTGGCTGGCTTCCACACATTCCCCGCCTGTCAGGACGAGGCCTACTCGCCCAGATTCCAGCTAAGACTGAGCGCTATTCCTCCTCTTCCACATGCACACAGCAGCAGAATCACAGGTAAAATAGGTCAAGGAATTACAAGATACAGCATGTTTACATGCACATGTATTACCAGTTTCCTGAAGTCACTTATTTCCTGTGGCTCAGCTCCTGGCTGGGGGGATCTGGATAGCTTCTGGGACACTGCATCTGATAAAGAAAAAGAACAAAGTGTCAGGGTGAGGGGAAAGCACTGAATGTTGTTACTCATTTCTGTAGTTGTTTCTGTGGACCGAGAAAGTAAAAAAATAAATAAATAAATAATTAATTTAAAAAAAAAAGATGTTTAGGTGATGGTAGATAAACAGGAAATATAAAAAGGGATTTAATACAGAAAAACGGAAACAGAACGAGACTGGTCCTGTAGGTGAGAAATTATACCATTAACAAGTCTGTCAACCTGGTGTTACCTCCATGGCCCAGCTGACCTGCAACGTGATATAAAACAGAAAAGGCTGAGCACTGAAACCAAAACTTCCTTACTGACCCTCTTAACTGTCCTTTTCTTACAATCCTTTCCTCTGCCGCCTCCATCTATGACAGGAATGTCAAACTCATTTAACACCCTGGTCCACTCACAGCCTACTTTGAGCTGAAGTGCCAGACAGGTGAAACTCCCCATCAGTCAATGTGAGGAAGTTATTTCACAGAGTAAATGTGTAGTTTAAGAAGGTTAATTTCAACAGTGTGTGTCGGTTTCTGTAAACAGACACACACTGTGAAATAAAAGCACTGTAAGCACGACTCTTTGGGCTTAAATTATAATAGATTATAAATTATAAAAGTTCTGGCATATCATTCCATTATTATTATTATTTTACTGCCAATCCACTGCACAAACTGATTTTTCTATATCAGTAAAAAAACAAAACAAAAAAACCCCATTTCTGTTATTTAACTGTTTCTATAAATAGCCATGAGGAGGAATTTATAACTGGGAAAAGCTGTAAAACCTATGAAAACATTTGTGGGCTGGGTTGGAGTCTTTTCTGGGCTGATTCTGGTCCCTAGTCCTTATGTTTGACACCCCTGTTCTATGACGACTGTCCCACTCCTCCAGGACCTGGGAGAATCAGGGCTCCCAGGTCCTCGAGGAGACAGTCTGACCAACAAGGCACACTGCCTGTCAAGAACAGTCATCCGGCAGGCATTTGTAACTTCTGGAGCAACAAGCACATGTGTTATCTTTTGAACACTATGACTGAAAAACAGCAGTGGATGACTCACCTCATTCTAAATATGTTTTATCAGTTTAAACAGGGGAAATTATTGTGAGTGGAAGGATAAGGTTTGATGCTTAAACAAAATATTGGTCAATATAATAAGATACATTTTATTTATCCCAAAAGATGGTAAATTAACAGAGTCAGTAAGCCCTTCAAGACGTAATCCGGAGTGTTACAAAATAAAAAATAAATTCAGTAAAATAAATAAAAAGCAGACTTATTAATTCTTTCCCCCTTTTTAAAATGGCAAAATATAGAAAACTCTGTGGTACCTCAAAACCTTCAAACAAGACTTCCTGACCTGACCTCTGTTTGTACTGTATATAACACCAAACGCAATTTCATTGTTCTTGACAATGACAATAAATAAATAAATACAAATATGCATGGGTCTCTGTATCTGTACACCGTCTACAGTTCAAAGAGCTGTAACTATGGAAGCCAAGATGTGAACCAGGCAATATGGCAAACAAATATACAGCATCTAAAAAAAACAAACAAAAAAAACAAACAAAACAAAAACACCACACTGATGACACGCAGTGCACACAATGACTGAAGCTGGTAAACTTCCGTTTTTTCCCCTGTGGTTAAGACACTCTCCTGTTTACTAGGAGAAGAACAACTGCAGTGAGCGTGTGTGAGACTCGGGCATTTCAAGTAAGAATGAGTATACTTATGAAAGTGCAGAGAATAAATTCATAGAAAGAGGTAAGACTTGGCTTTTCACCACAAAATGTGTTTGTACTCACCGCACACAGATACAGGAGAAAGGCACGTGGGGTGACCAGTTCCAGGAAGTGTGCTGTTTAACAGTGATAAAATCTCAGGCCAGAGATGGTCAATGTTTAACTCCTTGACTGGATTTGACTCAAAGTATCACATGATACACAGCAAGCGTGTGTTTGAGATTTTAGGAGAAAGCTCCAAACCAGCACAGAGGGTTCACTATGGAGTGATTCAGGGATGACGTTTATGCTGAAGGGCAAACCCCAAACTTAGCCTTTTCATTGTTCTGCGCAAAACAACTTCACTGTAATGCCAGTGGCTGCCAGTTTGTTTTTGGGACAGAGTCGAAAATAACGTGTTTAATCGCAGACTCCAGAGATATCACTCAGCACAGATCTCTGGTTGAATGTCACAGATGATGCTTAAGTTTGGACTCATTAACTCACCAGCACTCGTGTGATTTTCCAGGAACTAGAAAATTCAGACAATAATGTCGCGTTTAATCTGTAACACGCATTCAGGCATTTTCTTCTCTCAAATGACAAAAAGGACAAATGACTCAAATGACTAAAAAGCTTATATCATTTTGACATTCTGCCATCCTCTTGCACACGTAAACAAGACCACTTTAAAACAATTGCAGTGAGAACACTAAGATTACAACTACACCTGACAAATAACTACTAACTAAATAATAACCAAGCAACTATTCTGACAAACAGATTTTGCCCCTTAAACATCCATTTTAACTGAGTAAAGGAGCCCGTACTAGCCTCGTCAAATCACTGATTTCATGAGAACTGATATTTGAGCATCAAATCTGTAACATTAATGGCGTTTGTTTTCCCCTCTGGTGTTGAAGGCAACAAAGGTGCCGTAAGCCCTGCACACAGTGCAGAGCCTGATGGAGGAAGAGTGCTGAAAGCTGTAAAGGGATTTATAACAAGACAAAAACAAGGGTATGACTGAAATGGAATGCAGAACAATGATCGTTTTATTCTGTTTAACGCTGGAAGAGAAAACTAAAAATATGATTAAATTACAAGCACAGAAATAAGACGCCCATCATCAAATTCTTGCTATTGCGGCATTGCACATGAAGCAATCAAGTAAACAGAACCATGTCTGAAAATGATGAGAAGAGAAAGCAGAACACTCAAGATTAATAAAATTTCAAGTCAATTAATAATAAAAATTCCAGACTGGCAATTTTGATTGAAATGGCCTCTTTACTAGAAGCTACGAGTTTCCAGCTACATTATCAGGATACTAACTAGTCATGTAAGGAAGACTTCATTTGTTTAAGCAAATAAGTACCTGAGCTTCAAGTTATTTTTGTAAGATAACTGCACGGGGAAAACAATTCCCAGTAGTGAGTGACGTTAACCTCAAGTGTAATGTGTACATCTTGCGCAAAAGGGATTAGGCTATGGTACACACAGATTCCTAATGCAGGATTTTCACATCTTCGGAGACTCCCTGTAGAATGATAAGAGTGACAGAAACACCACAGTGGGAGTCTGACTCTGAGTTTCTTTCTCCTCGTATAACCACACACCCTTCCTCTCCTCCACCCATCCTCTGGTCCGGGAATGCGAGGAATGCGGAGTCTTAAAACGGCCGGGGGGCTTCATCACCAGCAGAGTTTCTCACCGTCCTCAGTAAGGAGCATCTTATCTGCCCAGATGTACTCTGACCACATTGATTACACTGAAGTTATTTGAGAGCCAGGATAGCTGCCATCCTGTTGCTATTCTCCTTAGTATCCTCCTTGCAACCTCCAGTCCACAGAGACCAGTGAGAGCTCAGATTTTAATCAGGTGTTTTACTTTATTATGCAACCCTCAAGGCACCCTCCTACCCAACAAATGTCCTAGAGGGCACTTCCTGTCTGACTACACAACTATGTTTTTATTGTGCTTTGTGCATTGACTTAACCCCAGAGCCAACACATAAACATAGTGCATGATGTATGATGTCAGCGGACTGCTAAAAACAAATGTTCACTGTTAACGACAACTACAAACTGCTGCTTTGAGATATGGGTCGAAATGGTGCCAAGTAAAGAGCAACAGCTAAAACACACAGAAGGAATGCACTAGTATGCACATTTTTAGCACTCCCCAAACCAAGTGTGGTCTGAAGGGGCCTTACATTTGACCATGCGTCATCACTGCCTCACCGTAAACAACAGACCACTGTCTGTCGTCTTCTAAAAACAATACACACCCGCTCATTAGCACAGAGGGATGTTTAGAACCCTCAATCACCAACAAATATGGGAGACTCACACACAGGCTGATTTTTTACAGTTAAAGTTGTTTTTTGTTTTTTTAAAGTGTTTGATAAAATCCCATTCAGTCGATGTCTTAGCCTTTACCCACACCTTCCCCCTTTTTAGCTGCTTGCTTCAATCTCTATTTATAGTGGCTGTTTGTGAGGCTGCCCTCAGGTGGGTGGTGTGAAAGACTATCTGTGCATTGACTCTCAAAAAAAGCTCTCTCGGACACTGTAAATCAGTTACCTTCTGTCAGGGCTGACAGAGAAAAGGTCCCTTCCCTGCAGCTCACACACTGGCACAAGCCAAAACAAAACAGATACTCTGTGACCTCTGACTGAGATCACTTAGTTCACTGGAGAAAAAAGAGAACAGAAGCAAGAAACAGACCTCAAGAGAGACGACCAAAAGTCTTGACATAATCTGGAATTTAAGGACGCAGGGACAACACGAAGACAACAGGAAGTTAGAAGACATCCCTTTGCAATAAAAGGCAGTTAAGACCGATGTGATTGTTTTACAGATTAGCATACACATATTAAAGAGCCGATAAACAGCAACTTATTCAAGCTGCCATTCTAATCATTACAACTCTTACCAGTTTTCAGCATTTGCATGGATGTGTGGGTGAGGGAACATTGGTAACATGTGAACGCGCCATATGCGTGCATATGCAGATATGTGTGCACACACCGAGCCTTGCGAAAAACAAATGCCATCATCTGTGCACGTGTCATCAGCTTTGGCAGACATGAAGCAGCGCTGTGAGAAAGTGTTGCTATAGAGACGTCAGGTTAAGGTTTTGACCTCAGAGGTTACAGAATGGAGGCTGTCAATGTGAAATAAATCTGAATACTAGTAAAAAATAAATAATGATTTTACTTGTGCTTATTAGGCAGAAGGTTTATTATTTAATTAAGCCTAAGCTGATCCCAGGCCTGTCCTGGGCAATATAACAATTTAAATACTGGGTAAACAACCACTAGAAACCTGTCAGTGTCTTCCAGTTAGTGAAATGTTAGAACGTCACTGAAATCTAGAAAGCTAACAAAAACAAGACAAAACACACAGACGGACCATCTAAACCTCTTCTATGAAACATATTGAAATAACAATCCTCAGTCTGATATCACAAATTCAATTTGTCATCAGTGTCTCAGCTATTTATATGTAGTGTAGTAATGTCATAACCGATAATATAATTTTCTGCATAGATGCTCCCCTTACTGGATGTGCTATGTGGGCAGACAGTAAGAAAATAAGCAGAGTTAATTCCCGTTTGAATGATCCACCACTACAGTGTTCACCTGAAAACAAAATTAACTGAATCATAGCTTAGACATTGCCATGTTTTCATATGGACAGTGTGTAGTTAGGAATGCGCTCCAGAGCTTATCTCAGATTAGCTTTTCACATCCACTCAACGTCAAACGTTTTCTTTACAGGGATGTCGGACGAGTGAGCACTTCATGGAAAACTCTTGTTATAAAAACATGTTACATCAAAAGTGATCACTTTATACCCAGCTTTAACCTTTTGGGACTGTCTTTATATACATAACTTGCCTAAATGCAATCAGGTGACAGGTTTATGCTCCTGCATGCATGCACGCAGGACTGGATAAGCAATGGTGCATAACACACTTCTCTCATATTTGATGACCTGTAATGCAGATCAACTGAATTCTACTCTGTCTTGCCAGAAAAGCTTACAGACCGCTTTTCAACACCTGACTAACAACTTTAAATGCAAGAAAACAGATTTAAACTCCTGCTTTCTCAAAGCTTTTTACATCTGTGGCTTTCGGACAAGTGAGCATCTAAATTACGGTAGATTCTAAACATAAAACTTCAAGTCAAAGACTTCCTTTGCTCAGCTGACACAATGTAAACATGTTGGCTTAGAACAAGATCTATTGATGATTCAAAGGATCATGTCAAACCTAAGCTGATTTATGGCACTTGACCATTCGATTTAACAAGGGTAAATATGTCTCCATCAACCCCAACTATGACCCTGAATTGGATAAGTGGAAGAAACTGGATGGATGTGTCTAACCACATATGTCAGTGACCACATCTGGCTTGGGTACAGACAGATTTCTCTCTCATATTTCAATCTGCTCATTTCTTCCCCCTCTAACCCTCTCCTGCTGTCTTCCTTGCATTCCTTGGCAGGTCCTGGCCTGCTGTGCAGCAGAGTGGAGAATTCCAACAGGCCACTCTCACCTCACAGTCAGTCACATTTCTAGCTGTGGCAGTTTCTTTTCTATGTATAGTTGGGACCAGCTAGCGGAATTGAACATTTTCATTGACCATAATGGCTTAAATAGGGCTTATCTAATGCAAGTGATCCTGAAAGCTAGCAGACAAACTGGTGTGCCACACCAAACACACCTACTCACACACAAATGAAAGAAGACTACTTTTACTGGCTATATTACACGCTGCTCTTTGAGAGGATGTTATGCAAGCCATTACTTTAAAAGTATAGCAGCAGGAAGTGTCAAAGAGATTGTGGTGGTGGATGTGTGTGAGTGAGTGAGAGAGATATAATGGGGGATGACAAAAAGAAAATTTAAAAAATAAACAACCCAAAAACTGCAAACCACAGCTATGTGCTCCATTTCAAGAAACCACCAATAGAACACAATTCTGGTTTCAAAAGCAGGACACACACACGCACGCACGCACACACACTTCTTATGAGCATACTGTGCTATCAAACAACATATTATTCTCTTTAACATGTTCCATTTAAAGAGCATCCTCTGGAACCTTGCTCAACAGCTAAAATGGGGCATTTAGACAGTTGAAGAAACGAAAGTCTGAATATTTTCTATTGCTTTTGGAATCACAATATTTACAGTCTAGTACAAATTGGCAAACTAAAAGGTAAAAACCAAAATACCAAAAAAAAAAAAAAAAAAAAAAAAAAAGGCAAGGTATCTTAAAGTGGTGATAGTCCCTCATTTTGTTTTGTTGATAATGAAGCGCAGCATCTGCAAAGTCAAAAATGATGTCATATCTTGTAGAGGTGTTCAATAATTTGAGAAACAGTAACAATAAAGTTCAAATGGGTTATCCTTTCATCCTCAAACTAGTCAGTGAACCCTTGTACTCTGTTGAATGGGGCTTCGTGATCCTGGTTGTCAGTTTTGCTCAAGGATAACAATGATTACTCATAACTGTGCATTCATTTGGGCCATACTTGTCACCTTCCAGAGGGGGACCATACTGGGAACAAACAAACAAAAAATGATTGATGCATTTCAAATTGAACTATGACTTAGGAGATTTCTCACACTGCTCACACAGTGGATGTGAACATCCTGATAGCTGAAAGTCAGCATGTTCACCTCAGAGTCATTGTTTTGCTTGAAATCCAAGTTGGTGGAGTAAAGCCAAAGCAATGAAAAACACCACTGTCTAAATACTAAGACTGCACTGTCCTCAATTCCACCATGCTGCTATATGCCAATAAAACCTTGATGTTATGGTGTGTGCAACAATCCAAGTGTCACTGATCACTATGAAGAAGCTATGACAAAAACATAGCTTCTTCATAGGGGAAATTCCCCCTTGTGGGACTAATAAAAGTATATCAAATCAAATCCATTCTGCTTTTATGTAAAGTAACTGACTATATTAATCACATTCTTCCCTTAAACTGGGCCTTAGCTACACCACACCATTTGACACTGGGACCTCTAATACACTCTTCCTTCCAGTTGTAGTCCACCTGGCTTTGTCTCCACTTTAGCTGTACACATTAGTATTCATCATTTATTAACCAGCTAGCTAAATCCTCACAGAAAACAGCCTCGGTGTACAATAGTGTTCATTCTTGTAAGTAAAATGATGTGTGACACAGGCACCACCACAGTTGTAAAAACTTTTTCTTTTTGTGAAAACACTTGCTTAGAATTCTGCCTTCATTTGTGCCCCCGTTTCTCAGGGGCCTGCTTTGGGACCAAATCTGGCTTGGAATAAATAGCTGCATTGTTGGCTCATGTCTTTGGAGTGACGTCAGTTAGCCTTATCAGTGTTCTCCAACTTTACCTCAGAGGGAACCTGACAGCAGACCTTGCTCAACACACAGTAGGCAGGAGCATTGCCCATTTTAAATAATATCAAAATGCATGAACTGGGCATCAATATTTCCCAAAGTGCCACAGAAGCAGCAAATACTGCCCAGCTCCCCTGGGAAATTATTTTCCCCTTTTATAAAATGTTGTGTAGGTCCAAGATTTACTGCCCGCAAAGATTTAGATCTTCAGCTGCGAGTTATACACTGCAGGTGTAACTGTGTGCGATACACAAAATAAGTTCAGTAAGGCAGCATTTGCAATGCTTTTGCTTGCTATGAATATTGTGTTTACATTTTTTGGGGGACTCAAACATGGACAGTGCTACTTACATTTCTAGATAATCTGAAAAACCAAGTCCTTTGCTTACAATGGCCAAAAGAACAAAGTGACTGGTGGCCGTGGCTGCATGCCTGCTAGCAAAGCTGCGTGCTCGTATCATCTGTTGTGCTGCCTGCAATATATCACCACTGAGCTGCTGATTAACTAGATGCACATAAATTAAACTCACAATAAAAATTTAAGACTGAGCTAAAGGATATGTAATGACTTTACTAACACAAACACAGATCTCAGGTTAGTTGGAAAGAAGGCTATTGGTTTACTAGAAATGCCAAAACCTGAATGAAAATAGGTCTAAGGAAGTAGCCCAACTGTTGAGTCGTACATTACATGATCAGTAGGTTTGGCTGCAATTTCCTGCACCCTTTGGAAACACCACGATTTCTGCACTGATTTCTTAAAAAAAAAGAACATTGGGGGGGGTTTTTTTGGGTTTTTTTAAGTAGTTGGCTCTTGGGGAAATCAGTGCAGGGTAGAAAAAGTAGAGAACATCTTTAATTCAGTAACTCACAGAATTTTCTTTAACAGCAATAACTCCCATCCGACAACATCAACATAGTCACAACACACCATGTCAGTTGTGTTAAGGTCAGGTCTGCCTTGGCCATCCCAAAGCATGCACTTTCTCCTATAGGTTATATACTTTTGTGCTTTGGGTGATTGTCTTGTCGTACTACCCTGTCTCTACAAAGCTTTAGGTATTGTACTTCTGTACAGTTGTACTGCTGCCCAAACTATAATGCAGCCTTTACCATGCTTTACAGTTGGGATAATGTTACACTGTAGATATACAAGACTTAAAAACAAAACAAAAAAACAAACAAAAAAAATCCTCCAAATGTAACATTCTATTCAAAAGGTCACTGAAAGTCAGTCCACAGAAAAACGTTAAAGAAAATTGGGATGGTCTTTTGTAAGCTTGAGGAGGGCTAGAGTATTTGTTGGAGAGCAGCAGTCGTGGTGTTTCTTTTCCCTGTAATAATATAGACAATGAGCAAAGATCTCAGTGCTGTTGCTTGCTTGCTGTTACCCTTGAATTCTTTTTCACCTCCTAATGGACTCCATATTGTGATCTCAGACACTCACAGCTACAGAAAGTAGCTGTAGTCTTGAATTTGTTCAAAAGTGTTAATCGTATTGCGGACTGACAAGCACAAAGGTCTTTAAAAATACTTTTTCACGCATCTCTATTAAGATTCTTCTAAGGTCCCGTGAAGGTGATCAAAGTCTGGTTCACTCCAAACAAACTTTAAGATCAGACCCATATTTTGTAAGGCTTTATTTACAGGGACCGACACTTCTAATCTTCTGTCTTTAACACAAACACTTGACTCTAAGTAGCAACACTCCAGGGGATTACTTATGTTTCCCGGTGTGTACTATAAGTGATAGAGAACTCAGCCGTTTTTGTTTGTTAATTTAGTCTGATTGCGATTGTCGCCAATTGTGACTTTTATCAAGACTGATTACATTTTATTATAAATGAATCGAGTGGGTTTGTGCATCTTTCAGGTAGACATCATGCACGGTCTCATACAACCTCTAAGGCACATCTGACTAGTTGGAACAGACATTATGTTGGGTGGACAGTCAAACAAGACTTAAAATAATAAAAACAAAAAAACAAAAACAAAACACAAAAACCCCACAGGTGTCACATTACCATTTAGACCAGGGGTGGGGCCTCAAGGGTCGGTGCCCTGCAGGTTTTAGATATCACCCTGGGTCAACACACCTGAATCAAATGATTAGTTCATTACCAGGCCTGTGGAGAACTTCAACACTTGTTGAGGAGGTAATTTAGCCATTTAAATCAGCTGTGTTGGATCAAGGACACATCTAAAACCTGCAGGACACCCGCCCTTAAAGCCCGGAGTTACCCACCCCTGATTTAGACTGACGTAGCAGCTTTACCCCCACTCAAGTTTACCAAATTACTGAGGGTTTTTGTTGTAGTTGTAAGATTCTTAATGAAATAAAAACAAAAAGGTCATCATGCTTATTGCGGAAAAGCTGACTGTGCGAATTGCTCCCTTAAGTTTCACATCCTCTCTGTTGTCGGTCCATTTCTCAACAATGAGATACACACAGCTGTCAGTTGCACAGAGACTACAGATCCGTTAAAGGTGCGGGCCGGTTTCCGACTTTAAAACTAACAACACGATGAGCGAGCGTCAAAGTCCCCCTCAGCTGAGGAGTAATCACTCCGGAATGCTTCGTCCCTTTCTCGTGTGGAGAGAGCTCACGATAAAGGGAATGTGTTACTTGTTTTGCTTAGATAATGAAATCCACTACCCCTCAAACAACATCTAAACGTTTAACACGCAGACAAGGTTTTCTGTGAACATCAGAATAACATTTCAACTTAAAACTATGGTTGTTTTTCCGCCGCCCACCACACCGGGTAGGCTGATTAGTTAGCTTTAAGAGGGGGTTACAAAAAAACAAAAACCTCTTCATCGGGGTTAATTAAAAGGTGACAGACTAGACTGCTACGATTAGCTGAAGTTGTGACCGTTCTCCACAGCAGGGCTGGGATTTTAATGCCAAATATAAACAGCAATAAATGCAACATTAGACGAATTGATGAACTGAGTTTGGCGTGATGACGTCCTCACTCCCCGAGCGAAAAGCCCACAGCTAAAAAGAAGTGATTTTTTTTATATATAAGTGGGACTTACCTTCATTAATTTTCTCCTGGGAGGTCGTTAAAAACGCAGAGGACACGCCAGAAGAGCTGAAAGTTAAAAGTGCTGCTTTATCTTCACGACGGAGTGGGCCAGGCTACTTTCACGCACAGCGAGTCCGCGTATCTGACAACACCGCTCGACAGCCTCTCCACGAATAGCACGGATCCCGCAGGTGGACAAGAGATCTGTGTGCTTCCTGTTTGTTTCAGAAGGTGAACAACCACCACCAACACCACCTCCGTTGCTGCATTTCCCTCCGCCACCGGCTCTATTAAGCCCGATCAGTAAAACAAGAACAGGACATCCGGTAAATGTTCAAGAATAAAAATTCATTTTCATGAATTCGCGGTGAAATACAAATTTAAGCCATACAAATAAGACATGGCGTTGTCTATATGGAAGGTAAATGTTTTCAGATAACTTTTTGTTTGTTTGTTTGTTTGTTTGTTTGTTTTAGATGTTATAAGCTATTATTTGGAGTGGGAATTGCAGTTTAGTTTAAAATATGATAAAGATGCAGAAAAGGAACTCATATGTTGACACCCAACACCTCCCTGAGAGCATTCAGTGCAGCAGCACCCAAAGGCAACACAAAACTGCTCTTATCTTGATTTACTTGAAACACACGGTCTTGCATTTAAATACAAATTCTTGCAACATAGAGGTTATGAATGTTGATGTTGTAGACTGCATCTTTTCAGAAACATCCTGTTGTATGCAATAAATGAGCGTTGCTTATAACGAGGATCATCACGTGTAACCTGACGACTGCCTGTTGCCCTCCTTATGGGGCCTATGAAATCCAAATCATGTTTGAATGTGGGCCTTACAGTAAATTCATCCCGTTGATGCAGATTAGGCCTACAGGGTCACTGCAGCAGCTGGTCAGTCTCTTTCACATGTAAAACAAAACACAAATATGCAGGGGTTTTGTGGGTTCGCTCTTTTAGAAACTGTTACTTGTACAGTATTTTCTTTGTTTGTGGCAAAATACGGATACAAAATTCTGCATTCAGTGCTGTTTTTTTTAAAAAATATAATTAAAAAAAAACAAAAAAAAACAAGCACATGTGGCGACACGGCGAGGCTTTTATTTTGAAAGCGACAACTTGGCGATTTGCTCTGAGGCTTGTGTGAGGCAGCTCTCCGGATGAGCTGTGAAGGATACCGGGCTTTTCACCAACAGCCGCTCGCAGCATGTACAAAACGCCGAAGTAATGTCACAACATTTCTTAACATCCTTGTTGAGAAATAGCTTGCCAGAGTGAGTGCAGCCTATTAAGCAAGCTCCGCATTCAAATTGCTCATACCACAACGGATTATGGACAGGATCCATGCGACTCTTTAGTCGCCATTTATTTTTATGTAGCCCCCAAATCATTCACTTAGGCCACGAAGCGTCATTAAACAGTGTCCCTTTTCATCGCTATAATCTTCACAAAACCTGCACAACTCTACAGTGCCAGTAAAATATTGAACTTTGCTGCCATCTGGCGAACAAATCTATCATTATCTATGGTTAATGCGTCAACCAATAAACCAAACTGTGGGCCAGATTGTAACTAAACGTTAAATAAAGAGCTTGTTTTACCCGAGACCGCTTGTGACCTTACTAACGCTGATAGACCACTGTATCAAACTGTGTTATAGCTAACTTAGAAATCACACATAAGCTATGCGTGATTTAAGTTATGCATTTAACAAAAGTTCAACCTGAATTATTTTATATTCTCATTGACTGGTAAACCCAAATAAAAACAAAAAAACAAAATAATACATACATATATACATAGATACATTTTCAAAGATATTATGTGAGGCATATTTTGAATTCCTAAAGAGGGATGCAAGAAAGAAAAATGAGTGCCATTGATCCAGAGGTCTGTCAATATAAAAGTTTGTTATTTTGAGAAACACAAATGAAAAAGATGTTTTAAAAAATCTATTTTCTTATAAATATGAAGGCACAGCTGCTCTGTATTGTAGGTCCAGGTGTAGACGACAAACCTGCTGCCAAAGAAGTTGACTGCTGAGTATCTCACACTTAAGTCGTTTTGGAGATTACCTTTCATATTTTGCCATATTTTAAAAGAACAAATTTACAAAAATAATTATCTCTTCCAAATAATCATTCCAAATGTCTCTGTTTCGGTCAGGTCACCCAGCAAGCTTGTGATTGTATGATTATAGAAAATGCATTTGTTCAATATGTAGATTTTAAGTATTGTTGTTGTTTGTTTGTTTTCAACATCAGCACTACTAAAGGTGCATTGTGAAGATTTTTGTGCCTCACCTAAACCCATTTTAAACCTGCTTTTTGGTCATGTGCATCCTGTAAATTATTTTATACTGGATATGTTGTGAGTTTCAAATGTTAGTCAAAGGATGATTCTGAAAACCAATAAGAGGAACTGGGTGGAGGCAAAGGCAATGATTAAATGGTTGACGCTAAAGAAGGAAGTGCAGAGTTTAGGGAGGAGTAGACCGGAAGAGTACAGCTGAAGTGTTGAAGGAAACTGCCAAGAAGGTGTTTGTGTGTCCTCTGGACAGAGGAAGAAAGACAAGGAGGCAGGAAAGTATTCAAAGCAAGAGGTTAGCAAGAAAAGGTGGGTTCGTCTGGGAGATAAAGAGGGCATGAGGTTAGGTGTACAGCAAGATGGCAAGAATTTTAATGATAGCATGTGAGGCTGGATAGTAAGGAAGGAGAAAAGGACTTGTATCAAAAGACTAAGCAGAGAGATCGAGCTGGAAAGGATGTGCAGCAGATTAGAGTCATAGGGTGGAGATAGTAACAAGTGAAGAGAGGATGTGTGAGAGTGTAGATGGAAGGACTACAGCATTTTTGATAAACTGATGATTGAAGAAAATGAGAGAAACAATGTATGGATGGAGAAAAGTTATTAAATGAGGAAGTGCTGAGAGTTGAAACACAGTTGGTCCTGATGACATACCTGTGGAGGAGTGGAGATGTCTGGGAGAGAGGGCAGTGGACTTTTTAACCAGATTGTTTAGAACAATCTTGGTGAGTGAGAGGATGCCTGAAGAATGGAGATGAAGTGTACTGTTATTGATTTTCGAAGAACAAGGTTTATGTGCTGAGCTGTAATAACTACAGACAGATAAAGCTGATGGGCCATACCACGAAGATATGAGAAAGAGTTGTTGAAGCTTATCAGCAGAGGTGACTTCAAATAGTATGGCTTCAAAGTGCTACAGATGTGATGTCTGCTTTGAGAATGCTGATAGAGATGAGGTCAGGAGTTGCACTTGTGTCTTTTGGATTTAGAGAAAGCACATGATAGGGTGCCAAGAGAGGAACTCTGGTAGTGCAGGAGGGCATGTATGAAGATAGTGGTGAGTTACGTCAGGAATCTGCTCTGAGCTGCTTCTCGTTTGCAGTGGTGATGGAGGGTTGAATAGATGAGTTAAGGCGGGCGTCTCCATGATGTTTCCAGACGACATTGTGGACGTAGCGTTTTCCAGATGAAATGAATCAAATTTTTGCGTGCTCAAACATCCAGGTAAGGATGTTTGAGCACGCATCAACACAACCATATAAGGTCATTTTCTGTTTTGGTTACTGATAGCACTATTATTACGTTTATATCTTCTATTACTTTATAAAACTTTATAAATTTTTTTTGTTTTTCTCAATTTACACTTTACCCTTTATCTCTTCGGTTAATCTGAAAGGATGCAGTGAGTTATTTTTTATACTGATAGTGGAGATAATTTTCTCCTCAACTCTCCAACTATCACAGGGATTAATAAAACAAATGAAATCAATTTAGCATTAAAAAAAAACATCCGTGCTAAAGGGCTGGATTTTGCTGTCACACTGAGACAAATCCCACTAGTGGAACTGATCACAGCCACAGAAACAGCAATTCGAAACAACAATATTGCAGAAGTGGAAGCAGAGCAACTACGGACGAAGGTTTTGGCCTGTCTCAGCAATGCAAAGCCCCCAGCATCCAACATCACCATGGAGGAGAGGAAGGCACTCACATCACTTAGTAATGACAACAACATTCCGGCAGACAGGAGTAGGTGCACAGTTTTGCTAAACCAGAAAGATCATGAGAAAATTTTGTCACTGCTCAGTGATGAAAATACTTATGAGCTCCTGAAACGAGACCCAGGAAGTGGTTACAGGAAGAGGGTGATAGACTGTCTGAACCAGTTAGAACAAGACAAGGCTAATGACCGGACCTCATACCACAGGCTATACCCAGGGGAATCTACACCAAGTCTGTATGGTTTACTGAACATACATAAACAGGATGCACCTTTAAGATCGATTGTCTGTATGATCAACTCGGTCACCTATAACATCTCCAAGTTTCTGGCTTCAATCCTCAACCCGCTGGTAGGCAGCTCTGAACACCACATTCAGAACATCCTGGATTTTGTTGAGAAGGTGAGAGATGTCATTATGGAGGCAGATGAAACCATGGTCTCGTACGATGTTAGATCTCTCTTCACTTGCATCCCAGTCACAGAAGCGTTGGAGGTAGTGCATAAGAGATTACAGGATGACCCCAACCTCAGCAACAGGACCACTCTCAGCATCTACCAAGTGTGTTTGCTTTTGGAACTGTGTCTTCATTCCACTTACTTCACATACAGTGGGGCAAAAAAGTATTTAGTCAGCCACCGATTGTGCAAGTTCCCCCACTTAAAATGATGACAGAGGTCAGTAATTTGCACCAGAGGTACACTTCAACTGTGAGAGACAGAATGTGAAAAAAAAATCCATGAATCCACATGGTAGGATTTGTAAAGAATTTATTCGTAAATTAGGGTGGAAAATAAGTATTTGGTCACCTCAAACAAGGAAAATCTCTGGCTCTCACAGACCTGTAACATCTTCTGTAAGAAGCTTTTCTGTCCCCCACTCGTTACCTGTATGAATGGCACCTGTTTGAACTCATCATCTGTATAAAAGACACCTGTCCACAGCCTCAAACAGTCAGACTCCAAACTCCGCCATGGCCAAGACCAAAGAGCTTTCGAAGGACACCAGGAAAAGTATTGTAGACCTGCACCAGACTGGGAAGAGTGAATCTACAATAGGCAAGCAGCTTGGTGCGAAAAAATCAACTGTGGGAGCAATCATCAGAAAATGGAAGACATACAAGACCACTGATAATCTCCCTCGATCTGGGGCTCCACGCAAGATCTCATCCCGTGGGGTCAAAATGATCATGAGAACGGTGAGCAAAGATCCCAGAACCACACGGGGGGACCTGGTGAATGACCTGCAGAGAGCTGGGACCAAAGTAACAAAGGTCACCATCAGTAACACACTACAACGGCAGGGAATCAAATCCCGCAGTGCCAGACGTGTTCCGCTGCTGAAGCCAGTGCATGTCCAGGCCCGTCTGAAGTTTGCCAGAGAGCACATGGATGATACAGCAGAGGATTGGGAGAATGTCATGTGGTCAGATGAAACCAAAGTAGAACTTTTTGGTATAAACTCAACTCGTCGTGTTTGGAGGAAGAAGAATACTGAGTTGCATCCCAAGAACACCATACCTACTGTGAAGCATGGGGGTGGAAACATCATGCTATGGGGCTGTTTTTCTGCCAAGGGGACAGGACGACTGATCCGTGTTAAGGACAGAATGAATGGGGCCATGTATCGTGAGATTTTGAGCCAAAACCTCCTTCCATCAGTGAGAACTTTGACGATGAAACGAGGCTGGGTCTTCCAACATGACAATGATCCAAAACACACCGCCCGGGCAACAAAGGAGTGGCTCCGTAAGAAGCATTTGAAAGTCCTGGAGTGGCCTAGCCAGTCTCCAGACCTCAACCCCATAGAAAATCTGTGGCGGGAGTTGAAAGTCCGTGTTGCTCGGCGACAGCCCCAAAACATCACTGCTCTCGAGAAGATCTGCATGGAGGAATGGGCCAAAATACCAGCTACTGTGTGTGCAAACCTGGTAAAGACCTATAGTAAACGTTTGACCTCTGTTATTGCCAACAAAGGTTATGTTACAAAGTATTGAGTTGTATTTTTGTTATTGACCAAATACTTATTTTCCACCCTGATTTACGAATAAATTCTTTACAAATCCTACCATGTGGATTCATGGATTTTTTTTTTCACATTCTGTCTCTCACAGTTGAAGTGTACCTCTGGTGCAAATTACTGACCTCTGTCATCATTTTAAGTGGGGGAACTTGCACAATCGGTGGCTGACTAAATACTTATTTGCCCCACTGTACAAGGGTCAATTCTACAGGCAGAAACATGGGTGTGCCATGGGCTCCCCGGTTTCACCCATCGTGGCCAATTTGTACATGGAAGAAGTGGAAAAGAGGGCTTTGCCATCCTACCCTGGAACACCAGGTTCAGGTATGTGGATGACACCTGGGTGAAAATCAAATCTCAGGACGTACCACATTTCACGGATCACATTAACTCGGTGGACTGACACATCAAATTCACCAGGGAGGATATGAAAAGTGTCAGGTTAGCCTTCTTAGACTGTGAGATTTCCATCAGTAATGGGGGACATCTAAAAGCTGACGTGTACCGTAAACCTACACATACAGATCAGTATCTAAGGTTTGACTCTCATCATCCACTGGAGCACAAACTGGGTGTCATCAGGACGCTACAACACAGAGCGAACACCATCCCCACTGACACAGCAGCCAGGGAGGCAGAAGAACAGCACATCAAAAAGGCCCTGAGTAAATGTGGTTATCCCAGCTGGACTTTTGTCAAAGCTGGGAAGGCGCCAAAAAAAAAAGCTCCAGCCGATCCAGGAGAGAAGGACAACCGCTCCCTAAGCAGAAATCTGTAGTGATCCCATATGTGTCAGGAGTATCGAAGCAGTTGAGATGCATTTTTTCTAAACACCGGGTCTCTGTGGCTTTTAAACCTCAAAACACGCTGCGCCAAAAAATTGGTCCACCCCAAGGATCGGGTCCCCCGACACAAACAGAGTAACATAGTGCACGCTGTTAAGTGCCAGGAGGATTGCCAGGATTTATACATCGGGGAAACCAAACAACCTCTGGCGAAGCGGATGGCACAACACAGAAGAGCTACCTCGTCAGGCCAGCACTCTGCAGTCTATTCACACCTACAGGCCAGTGAACACTCTTTCAATGATGAGGATGTACACATCCTGGACAGGGAGGAACGCTGGTTTGAGCGCGGAATCAAGGAGGCCATTTACGTGAAAAGGGAAAGACCATCTCTGAATCGAGGAGGGGGCCTAAGGGTACATCTTTCGCCATCTTACAATGCTGTGATTGCAGCCATTCCCCAACTCCCTGTGAATGGTACTCATAGCCATTGATGAGTGGGCTTTGATCAGTGGGTTTTGGTCAGTGGCTGTTGATCATGAGAATTTGCATAATTAAGATTAAGGAACTGACCTCACAGCCCATTGTTCCTTCAGTGGGCTGGTTTCAGTCATTATGCAAATGTACTGTTTATAAGATTGAGGAAACCTGCAGTCAGCTGAGACTGAAGAAGTCACTTGGATGAGTGATGAAACATTTTTTTCCACAAAAACGCTACGTCCAGATGAACAGAATCAACTTTTGGACATAATCCCTTAACTGATTTCAAAAATCAATTTAAAATACCAACAAACCTGACACACACACACACACACACACACACACACACACACACACACACACACACACACACACACACACACACACACACACACACACAGAGAGAGAGAGAGAGAGAAAGAGCGTCTGCTATGGTGCGTTTCTTTGTAATGGCGTTATTGAGCCACAAGGGAGCAGCAAAGAGCCACACAGCAAACTTGACCTGAACCATGACAGTTCCCAAGAAGAGCCAAAACGAAAAAAAAAAAAAAAAAAAAATCGTAAGAGTTTCTCAAAATCAGTGAAAGCTGACGATATCCATTGCCACCACATGATGATCGGACCTGCTATGAATCAAAAGCATTTCTTCCTGTTTGCGTAATCTTAAACATCTCTCTGTACCTTTATGTTTGATGGGCCTCATTAGAGATGTAGAGGTTAGTTATATGCCATGCGTATGACCTCTGGTGGGCAGGGGTAAAAGGCTCTCCCTCAGAGTTCCTCTCATAATGTTCTCATTGTCTGAAATTTGCTAAACATAAGCTGGGCTCAAAGACAGCATCTTAGGCAGTGAAGCTTTGGGTCCAGCATGCTTCCATTACGTCTCCTCTTATTTGATTAAATGTACTCTAACTCAGTCCAAACCCACACTGTGCGTAATCTCATCGCGGATGATAAGCATGTAATAAAACACACATTTAAGTTGAAAGGGCACCTTATGCGAATGGTACAATTATGGATTTCCAAGTATGATCATTCGTTTAATTGTGAAGCCTTGCCAAGAGGTATGTAATTGCTTGAAAGAAATATGGCTGAAATTGGATTGTTTTGAGATGTGACCTGGGATTGTTTGGCATCCACATAGAGGCGGGGCCAACTTCCTGTTTTGTATACGTATATTTAAACCAAATATTCACAAATCTCATTATTTAGAGGAAATTCGGAGAATATTAGAATGTGACAATGCAAAACACAGTTGTTAAAGAGCATTACAATAACTGACTGAATCCATTTAAACGTAGGATGTGTCGTTAATCTCATGCAATTTGTATCCTAAAAGGCTTCCTGAGAGTATAAATTTGAGAGCGTCCAGAAGATGTTTTGCTTTAAATAAGCTCAGTGTTTGGCATTCATATCCGCGTGGGGTTTCTATTACTGATAGTGGGCTGATGTATAACTGGCTTTCAGTGATTATGTGTCTCACACCATCCCCAGAGGTCGGCCTAAGTCTGACCATGAAGTTGGACTGATTTATTATACAGCCTACAGTATTAGAAGAACAGGTGCTGGCCCTTAATGATCCCAGTGGGAATTTGCTTTCGTCTTTGATTAATTGGAATGTTAACAGGAGAAGAGTTATCCTAATAGCTTCTTGTTGCCAACCCTGCGGAAGTTTTTAGAGGGGCGAGAAAGGAAAGCGCTTTAAAAATAGACTCCATCAGAGCACGCTGGGAAAAGACCTGCCATTTAAATCCCGACAAAGCAATTTGCAGCTCATAATCAAGGGAACGGAAACCGTTTTTTATCGCATTTCCCTTTACAGTATAAGCTGGTCAGTTCCGCCACATCCACAGCAGAAGTTAGCGTGAGCCAAACGCTGGTAAATCTTGACCTTGTGTGCACGTTTGTTTGTTTGCTTTAACAGGTCAGCCGGAGCATAACCTCCAGTCGTTGCTGAGAGGTGATATTCCGTCACGAAAACACTGTTATTTGATAAGAGCTCGTGATTATCACGTTGGACAGAGATTATCATACATGAAATGACAAATTAAACAGGTATATTTTTAGAGCCTCCAAAGTGAGATGAGATAATATTTAGCCCGGTGACTGCTTATTTTCAGTCGCTCTTTGTCAGCATCTCACCACCTCTCCTCTCAAAGGCTGTCAGACTCAAAGGATGGCGTGTGTGTGACATCTGAGTGGCCCCGTGGTGGCTGGAGGGTACTCAGAGGTCAGTGCGTGATGATTTTGCTCTGCAGATGGATGACTGTCTTTTCCTTGAATAGATGACACTCCTGTGTATTTATAGATATGGTATTTCTAGACATTTTGTGGACCTTTGTTGCCCAAAGTTCCAGTTAACAAACGCGCGGTTCCTATTTATAAACTGTGGCGGTGTATCAACACACACCATTGCAATATTTTTGGCTTAATAAAAGAATTATTATATGTCATCCATTGTTTCGTCGAGTTGTCATTAAGATAGGGATCAGCAGTCACTGAAAACATCACGTAGATCGCCGTGGCAAGCTGGAGATTCACCAGAGGACGCGCTCAGAAAATAAACAACTCCAAATTCAGTAATGGCGTGGACATAGCACAGTACGTGGCAGAAAGGCTGAAACTTTGAGTTTTTCTACTCTGACAGGAGAAGACGAAAAAACGCATGCTGATTGGAACAATTGCCGGATTTTCTGCGAATCAAATCTCTGCATATTTTCCTGTTTGGAGCAGATGTATACCAAACAGTGGTGACCCCCACTCTCCTTTTCAATGGGTTCGGGGTGATGTGCGCCGCGTCTAAGTGGAAACTGTTGCTCTTCAATCTCAAACATTGACCAGAATGCCAGGAATTCAATTGTGTGCAGGCATTGGGAAACCTGCAACCTGCGTGTGACTCGACCTGCCGGGTCGCATCGCCGATGCCCCGTGGAGCATGCAGGCTGTCATACGCGGAACGACTCCAGGTACGCTCCAGTGTGTGTGTGTGTGTGTGTGTGTGTGTGTGTGTGTGTGTGTGTGTGTGTGTGTGTGTGTGCCGGAGAAGAAGCGAGGGTCAAATGCGTTGCCTCCACAATGAGTTGACCTCATTCGTCTTGTTGATTATAATCTGTCATCTCCGAGAGCACAACAAAGGATACAATCATGGTTATTCAGAACGCGCTCTGCGGAAAAGACGCGTGAAAACAAACCGCACATTGCGCTAAACCTTTTCACCTTGTGGAGAAATAATTATGA
Organism: Astatotilapia calliptera; assembly: GCF_964374335.1. Classification (NCBI taxonomy): domain Eukaryota; kingdom Metazoa; phylum Chordata; class Actinopteri; order Cichliformes; family Cichlidae; genus Astatotilapia; species Astatotilapia calliptera. Next base: position 32,988,407 of record NC_137435.1, read on the forward strand.
TTGACAGAAATATTCACCGATGCAGAAATGCGCTCGACTCACATTTAATAATAATTAGCCAGTGTTATTTTAATTCTGACTGCACGGTTGCTGTTGTTATTCCCGCTTAGTCACTAAAGCGTCACTTTCCAATTAAGATGATACGTGGGAGATGTGTCCATAAGGCTGTGCTCGCCATAGTTAAATCGTTGTTCTTCTTCATGTCTCAGCAGCTCTAATGTCATTGTGAACTCTATTATTGTTTCCGACAGCCACATCTAGATATATATGGGCTGCTAAACGTGCTCTTAGTGTAAAGGCCTGAAGGAAGCTGCTCTTATATGTCTAAAAAAAATTCCACCAATTCATTCATAATGAATTCGATATATTATAAACTCCCGAGGTCAGCGTAAAAGAAGACTATATTAAAGCAGGCCTGTGTCGCCTGGGCTGAACCTCGGCTGGCCTTATCTGTCTCAGCCCCCCGAGACATCCTGTATGCAGGCCCATTGTTCCCTGCCGCCCTGCTGAACTGACAACCTTTCTGCGCAACTGCACACCTGCTGCGCCCGAGTCCGCACACGTCTTTGTATATTCGCGCCTTTTATAGGCGAGCCTTTTGGTCCTCAAGTTTAACTAGTAAGGTGTGTGTGTGTGTGTGTGTGTGTGTGTGTGTGTGTGTGTGTGTGTGTGTGTGTGTGTGTGTGTGTGTGTGTGTGAGTGAGAGACACAGAGACAGCGATGTATGTTTACATATGGAAGCCTTTGGTGCAGAAAGGCTTTCGCCAATATAAAGTGTAAAAAGCAATTGTCATATAAAATAGACCTATAATAATAATAATAATAATAATAATAATAATAATAATAATAATAATAATAATAATAATAATAATAATAAACTTTGTTAATAAACAAAAAGTTCAACTTTCCCCTTTTAAAAACAAACAAACAAACGCACAAATAAATCAATAAATATATGACAAAAGCTGCTGTACTGATTGATGGATTCCAACTTTAAATCAGGAGGAGAAAGAAATAAAATAAACTCCACCTCTGGTTGGACAGTTTATGTAAAAGGTTGCACTGGTCGAAACATTATTTCTTGTTAAACCCCTGTATTTATTATTTCTGTAAGCTTGTTTAGAATACAGTTGCCTTTCAAAAGCGCCCTTATCTCCTTATTGTTTACAAAACATTAATGTGAGGAAGCTGAGAACGTACACAGCTACATTTCAGGCTTGCCTCGACGCTCCCTCTGCACACAGGAGGATGGAGAAGTGTCAGTGTTAGTCTGAGTGAGACCCGGCTGATGGCATTTTCATTCTGTGTTTCTGTTCCCGCAGTTTTTATACGAGCTTTGGGCAACAATGTTAAGAGGTTGTCTGAGCTCACTGATCCCCGACAGCTGCCTGCTGCTGAGCAAGAAGAAGAAGACACGCTGTTTACAGTTGGGCCGAGTGTCAAGTCAATTTATCTGTGATTATGACTTTGTGCAGAGTCTGTCTGTCATGATGAAGTGATGTGCTGTTTTCTCGCTGGATTATTGAAATTATTTATTTATGCGCTTGAATAATAAATGAAAAACAGTCACCATGCGACATGCGCTGACTTTTGTGTCTGAGGATTATAAGTGAATTATGCACTTTATCAGCAGCCAATACCCAGGGGCGAGAATTCCTTGTTTATGCAGTCCTCAAAAAAAAAAAAAGAAGAAAATATAAGAAAAAGCTATCGTTTGAATTTCGTTTATATACATGCAAAAAGTCTATGCGACTTTTTCTGTCAATAAATTACTTAAATTATCCATGACCCACATGCATTTTGTACATATGCAATGAAATAATTGCCTACGGTTAGCTTACTTTAGCAAAACCTCATGTAATGTGCGTATCCATGGCGCCGTAAGTGTGGCTTTCGTTCGGTCACCGATTGTCTCTGCAGTAGAAAAAAACAAGAAAAAGGATTTTTGCGTCCTATTTTGGCGCACCTGGACGATGACCCTGTTTGACCGTCCCTGTGACGAGTAAAAGTTGGAGAGAGGTGAATGCTTGGATGCGCCTCCTGTGGTGCCCTGAAGTCATGTGTTGGGAGTTTTTCATCTTTAAATGATAGTACAATAATTAATTTAGGAAATAATATTTTTTAAATGACCCGACGATTCCTTAGTAATCCACTGTGCGTGAAAGCTATAACCTATTCGAAAGAGACACTTTATTTGCAGTGATCGATCACTCAGATGTAAACGCAGACAGCGCCAATATGTCGATGCTTTGTGATAATAGCAGAGAAGAGGTTGAGATCAAGTTTTACCAAAAGGCTATTTTAATTTTCTTCATGGATGTTCCTCTGGGCTGCATGGAATTTTATTTTCTTTAGTCCTGCAATCTCTCAGTAAAACAAAAAGAAGGGAAGAAGGAGGAGCTGTCTAAATGTGCCCCACTTTCACCCTTCAGAGCAGACTGTCAGCAGATGTCAATATTTTGTAAACTACATTTGGGATAAATGACTTTATCTTTTTTTTTCTTCGTGTAACGTGTTACTATTACTGGTATATATATATATATATATATATATATATATATATATATATATATATATATATATATATATATATATATATATATATATATATATATATATATATATATATATATATATATATATATATATATATACCTTAACTGATTTTATTTGTTTATTACCAATACTTATAGCTAAAAAAAATACTAAAAAACGCAAACAAACAATACACTAATGCCGTAAATCAATTCCACCATATTATCGAATTTATTATTATTATTATGATTATTATTAATATTATTATTATATTATATCATTATTATTATTATTATTACTAGCGGTAGAAGGCATTAGTAGTGTTGCTGCACTTATAGAGAAAGACTATTTAGATGTATATGTATATTTGGATATTTATGATCATAAATTACGAGCTGAAATTTTCCAGTTTATGTGTGTATTTTGTTTCTTTGTCTGTTTGAAATTAACTAGTAAAAAAGAGGACTGTTACCTACACGCAACGCCGCTGCAGATGGGAAAAATATAAAATATTAAACATATGACATTAATTGTCCTTAGCGGGCATAAATACTAATGAATAAGTCTAAATGTGTTTTTATTGTATTGCACACAACGCAGACACTGATTCTTAGTTGAAAGAGAAAGCTTTTACCTGGTCACACTAATATAATAAATCGATAGATTTGTTAAATGTGCCTAATTTGAGCCAAACTGTTCAATAGAATACATATTTAATTTTTAAAGTGATACTGAGTGCGCCTATCAGCCATTTTTATGTAAGCCTATCCTCAGCCGACCACGCGCCGCTGTTAATAGTGTTATTTTCTTTCTTGAACAAGCTGTGAAAAAAACTCCTGCATCATAACCAATGTGGCACTTTCATGTCGTGTTAGGTTCACAGATTTGTTTATTACTGATTGCTCGCCTACTGCCAGCAGTGGTTGCTATAATAGCCTAAAACATACAACAGATTACTTCATGACCACTTAATTATTTAAGAAATACAACTTTATTAAGAAATTGACAAACCTAAAAAAAGGGAAAGTGCTAATTAAAATGAAACATGGCCCCAACATTAATGAAACATAACTAATCACATTTATATATATATATAAAAACGATATTTAGAAAGAACAAAATCTGACACTGGCTGGCGTCACTTTGGAATTTACATCATGTAATCAAAAAGTATGAAAAGCCCTGAATTGTTTTTTTTCTTTTGGTAGTTTGCTGGATCTCTACCCACACCTTTTAAACCTAACAAAGTATCCAACTATAGCAGGAGGTGAAGTATCACCGTGCAGGCCTTTCTCGGTGCAGCTTACTAAGAAAGCCAAAATTAGCTCTGATTTAATCACACATTAAAACTCTGACTTCATTAGGACGTCTTTCGGCAGTAAGCCGAAGGAAAGCTGAGACAAATCATTACGCACACCAAAAATACAGCTGGACCGATGTCAGCAATGTCTATCCATTCAAAATAATCAGTTTTTCATTTCACAATTTTGATTTTACAATACCGAGTTATGGCCATCAGTCCAAGTGTAATACAGGCGCACGAAATGGCTCCCAGAGGTTGTGCTACCTGATGAATGAGCAGCCGATGACTCCTTTACCTCCTGTTTCCATTTCATAAAACTTTCTCAGCATCACCTCGTGCATATAGCTCCCCGTCGGCATTTAGATGTCAGCTTGGAACCGAAGAGATCTGAGTCAGAGTGGTCTCTTCAAAATACTGTCGGCTCTGTTTTGAAATCACAGGAATTACCTCTCTGTCTCTCTCTCCCAGAGTCTTCATTTTTGCACGGACCAGTTGGTAAACTTCAAATATCAATCCTCGTGTGTAACGCCGAGTGTTTGGTCTCGTGTTCCCAGTATGAGCAGTGCATCATGGAGAGCTCCGCGGGCTGGCGGGAGCACGCGAACTGAAGGCCGGCTCCGTTACTGGAGGAGACCGGAGGTGGTGCCGCGGTGGCAGGGCTTAGCTGCTGGGTATGATGGGGATGGTGATGGTGACTCATGCCGTTGTAAGAGTTCACCATGCTGGGGAGCGCCATGCTCTGCACCCGGGAGTAAGGGTTATATGATGAGGGGGCTGACAGCCCCTTGACGTTCACTGGACTCACGTTGCCGCTGGCCATCTGACAGGACGTGTAGGGCATCGGAGTGGGCGGCTGGCCCAACGACCAGGAATTGTTCATAAAGCTAGACTGCAGGTACTTGGGTGGAGAAAGGTAGCCATAGCTGTCCCCTCCGAACAAGGCCTTCCCCGGCTGGAAGTGCGTTGGTGGGGGTCTGAAAGGCCGCTTCATCCTGCGGCGTCGCCTGTAGTTCCCCTTCTCGAACATGTCCTCACAGGCTGGGTCGAGGGTCCAGTAATTCCCCTTTCTCTCGCCGCCGCCCTCCCGCGGCACCTTTATGAAGCATTCGTTAAGACTCAGGTTGTGTCTGATGCTGTTCTGCCAACCTTTCTTGTTCTTCTCGTAGAAGGGGAATTTGGTGATTATATACTGGTATATGCCGGACAGCGTGAGGCGCTTCTCGGAGCTCTCCCGGATAGCCATGGCAATGAGAGCGACATAGGAGTACGGCGGTTTCTGGGACGGATCCGGCTTCTCGGAGACTTTGTCCTGAACCGGCTCCTCTTTTGGGCGCTCTTTCTCCTTGGTCGTGTTGGTGTCGTGGATCATTAGGGCCATTGCGTCATCCTCTGGGTTTTGGTAAGTGGCCATCATTGCGCACACACCAAAACAAACAAGTCCAGTCTAAACTTTGAAAAGAACACCTTTCTGACGCTTCTGTCTCGATCGGTGAAATGCTGCGCTGCAGAATCTCAGGATGCACCAGTGAGTCAAAAACTGTCCTCCAAATTGCGCACGAAGAAATCTTAATTGTAATTTTGCGGATCAGTACGTGACATGCACCAGACCTTCCTCTCTCTTCAGCTGAGATTTTTCTAAGCTGTTTTCTGATGGACGCGCAACCCAAGTTTTGGACTGTGAGTCAGTAAGGCCAGCCCTTTCCCCTTTTTTTCAGGGCCGCTGACAGGCTGCTTTCGCTCTAGCGCTCTACACCGAGCGACGTAGTGCTTTGTGATTTGTGCGTATTTTAGTTCCGCCTTCCGTGGTTCCAGTCAATGAAAAAACGAGCTCTTCTTCACTTGTTGAAAATTGTATTAATCAGAAAGGGTTCAAAATACTAGTAATAATATGCGCGATAAACACCTATTTACAGTAAAATGCAGGCATAAAACACTGTAGGAAACCTGAAGCAGTTAGTGAGTAATGAAAATACACTCAAAAAAATCTGTTGTTGGATGAACACAATTTAATCATGGCACCCTTTTTGCACACAATTTAACCAAGTACAATAAACCCTTTTCGATCATGTCAAACCAACACATTTAGCATTTGGTGGTTTAATGTAATCAGATTACGTTGGATCAACATACTATACTTACATTGATTTGAAGTGATTTATTTAAGTATGTAGAGTGAAATTTGTTTTAATTCATTCTACACAATTTAAAAAGTTTAGGAAAACAGAATTAAATCTTGTTGTTTCAACAACTACTTTGTTAATCAAGTCAATGATTTCACTCATTTCAACCAAATTATTTCAATTAGATTTGTTTACATTTGTTACACATTTAGAAACCCACTACTTTACAAAAAAAGTCACAATCAGATTATGATAACATTATCTTTATTAACTGGATTTAGTGGACAATATAAAAGCTTACCATTTTTGTACACCTGCAAGCATTATGCCACTTCAAAAGGTAAAACGTTAGAATACTTATTTACATAGGTAATATGTTGGAACCAAAGCTTCCACAACTAAAAACAGATGCAAAATTTGCTCAATATATCGACTGCATTTTAAAAAAATTAAACTAAAAGATAAAAAATACATCTCCCACTTGGCAAGTTAAAACATGTGACAAAATAGAATTACTATTGTGTGAATTTGGAAAAATAAAATAATTAGAAATAATTTGGGGGCAGTACAACAACAAAACAATCCATAGGTGATGAAAATCTATATTTGTTTGGTGTATCTCATTGAAATAATTATTAGTTTGACCAATTTTTACATTTCTGTATTTATTTTTTTAATTTTGGTTGCAGTCCTCCACAGCTAGCAATATAGTTTTGCTGTGTTTTAAAACATGCTAGCAAGCAAAATGGAAACAATAATACAGTGAACTTAACAGGTGGCAGTGGTCTTAAACTTTACAGGACCTTGACACATAAACACAACATAGTACTTCTGTCAGTACTTCTGATCCATTTTGAGCCATCTATATAAGGACAAACAAAAAACATCTGCAGTGCTGTATAAAAGGTGAATTGCCCAACAGAGAGAATCCAAAAACTAAAAAAAAAAATTTTTAAATGAAAGAAAAAAATATAAACAACTCAAATATTAACATTATATATTGGAAATCACCATTGCACCAATGAACCATTCAAGACCTATCAGTCATTTTCAAGTGCCCTCACCCCATAAGCTTGTTTTTCAGAAACTGTGCCTTTGAAGACAGCTTTTGTCCATCAAGATTTAAAAGTATCTTCTGGAGGACTTCAAAGGTGCATTTAAGTTCTGGTGGGTAGCTCAGGTTCAAACAGTATACGAGTCCAAACAACAGAGCACATGCTTGTGCAATGTTACCCAAATCAGTGTTAGCCTCCACACCCTCAATCAGGACACCAACGTCCTCTGGGTCATCTTCAGGTTCAGCACCCTCCTTCTGGATGACGTACACCCCCATCACAGTTTGCTCCATGCAGCTTTTTGCCTCGCTGTCCGTATCCTACATGAAAAAATATAAGACAACAAAGTAAAATTTAAGAGATTGTTTAAACAACTGTTTCTATGCTGTTCATAAAATCCAAGTACTGTAGTTAAAGTAATAAACAGAAAATTACACCACTAAAGTAGTTGTTAGTAATTACTCCAATACATAAATTATAAAATACACCTCTCATGTCAAAAGAGGTGGCATAATTGACCTCTCACCGGCCCCTCCCCCGAAAGGGCCATTGTCCAATTACACATTATAGCAACCGTTACTGTGTCTGACAAACATTAACCTCAAGCAAGATGGAGAAGCGGTGTGCCCACCGATACGCCGAGAGATTGTGTCTGGAGGAGTTGTGTTCTTTCCATTCACAAAGTCAAAAACAACGTGAATGGATTAAACAGCGTGTATGGCCCCATTCCCAGGTAACTGTACCGAACATTATGAAGCATGTCTGCTTGCACATTCGGGTACCCATTGGTGCGCAGAGGAAACCATTTGTTTGTCGGACGTAGCAAGAGTAACTTAGGGGGACAGGACTCGAGAAAAGGCTAACTCAGCTGCTAAAATAAAACAGGTATAGAAGTGTTAGTACTAAACAGCTCAAAGTTCATAGACATTTCTATTTACAAATACTGATGACCATAGCAATGAAAAAACAACAGGACTTGTTTTAATCCAAGTACAGATTCAAAAGCAATATTGTCTTGATGCATGTTAAATGCATTGTATGTTTGTGTATCAAGTTTAAGTAGGCATAAATTTCTTTCCTTCCAATACCAAATCCCAGAAATTCTTTATTGCAACGCTTAATACTGTTTGGTATTCAAGACATCCTTTCCCCAATACCAGGTGTCTTGTTGCTAATCTCAAAATTTTAATTTTAACGATTTGCATTTGAGGCAACGTCACAATTTGTATGAGAATGTTACGGTCAACATGCTGTCACAGTGACTCACCAAGTACTCCTTTATTAACTTCTCATAGTCTTCGTTTAGGTAGATGCACAAAGACTTCAAGATGCATGCTCGTCTGGTATGGATGTTGTCATGCTGGAGAGGAGGAGGAGATAATATGAGCCAAAACCAGGCTGTTTTTCTTAAAGCTATGGTAATCAGTTAACTTGCATAATTATTCTTTAGGTTAGAACCTGGCATGTACCATTTGTTAAGCTGAAACAAAATTGACAACTTCATCTCCAAATAAAAGTTATTTTTGCTGCCTATGACAAAGTCTACTCAATCCTAATACAAACCTTGGAGATGGCAAGCATGAGACCTCTTATTTTCTTTCCACGTGTCCCTCCTTTGGTCAGAAAGATTTCCATTAAGCGTGGCGCGTATTGGTCAAGCTCGGCAAAGAAAGTAGATAGCAGAGGCTTTGTGGTGATTCGCAGAAACTCCTTGTCAATCTGCAATAGAGAACAAATACATTGATTAAAAACTCAACTGTATATTTCACTCACTTCACATCTAAGCTGACTAAAGCTGCTTTTAGAAGACCATGCAGACATCAGTGCTGTCTGTGTATTACATTACCAACTCCGGAAGACGATCAAAGCAGCCAAACGTGAGTACAGGGACAGGGTGGAACAACAGTTTGACAACCCTCGGAGTATGTGGCAGGGACTAAACACGATCACAGACTTTAGAGGGAAAACCAGCACACCGCAGACCACGGCCTCTCTGTGTGAGGATCTAAACGTATTCTACGCTAGATTCGACACAGCGAACACCATGAGACCGGACAGTGTGCGCACCGCGGATGACGTCAGTGCGCACACTGTGTCTGAGGAGGATGTGCGGAAGTGCTTCAGGAAGGTGAACGCACGCAAAGCTACTGGTCCGGACGGGATTCCCGGCCGCGTCCTCAGGTCATGCGCGGCTCAGCTGGCTGGAGTGTTCACGCACATCTTCAACCTTTCCCTCTCTCTGTCTGTAGTCCCAGCCTGCTTCAAAATGGCCACCATCGTCCCTGTACCCAAATCCTCCACCATCTCCTCATTGAACGACTGGCGACCTGTAGCCCTGACCCCCATCGTAAGCAAATGCTTCGAGAAGCTGGTCAGGGACTTCATCTGCTCTGCACTACCCGACTCACTGGACCCTCTACAGTTTGCATACCGCCACAACAGGTCCACTGATGATGCCATAGCCCTGACACTACACACTGCCCTGTCACACCTGGAGAAGAGAGACACGTATGTGAGGATGCTGTTTGTAGATTACAGCTCAGCATTCAATACCATCGTTCCCTCGAAGCTGGACAGGAAACTGCAGGATCTAGGACTGAGCAGCTCCCTCTGCAGCTGGATCCTTAGCTTCCTGTCTGACAGACGCCAAGTGGTCAGACTGGGCAGCATCACCTCATCCCCCATCACACTGAACACTGGTGCTCCACAGGGGTGTGTACTGAGCCCTCTCCTATACTCACTCTACACCTATGACTGCACAGCCACTAACAGCTCCAACATCATTGTGAAGTTTGCGGACGACACTACAGTGGTGGGTCTTATCACCAACGGTGATGAGACGGCTTACAGGGAGGAGGTCAGCGCCCTGACCCACTGGTGTCAAGACAACCATCTCACCCTCAACGTCGCAAAGACAAAGGAGTTGATAGTGGACTTCCGGAGGTGCAGAGAAGTACACACCCCCATCACCATCAACGGCGCTGCTGTGGAGAGAGTGAGCAGCTTCCGGTTCCTTGGCGTACACCTGGCTGAGGATCTTACGTGGTCAGTACACACAAACAAAACAGTGAAGAAGGCGCAGCAGCGCCTCTTCTTTCTCAGGAGACTGAAAAGATTCGGCATGAGCCCCCGCATCCTCAGGACCTTCTATCGCTGTGCCATTGAGAGCATCCTCACTGGATGCATCACCACCTGGTATGGCAACAGCACCGCCTACAACTGTAAAGCTCTCCAGCGAGTAGTGCGGTGCTCTGAATGGATAATTGGAGGTGAGCTTCCCTCCCTCCAAGACATCTACAGGAAGCGGTGCCTGAGGAAAGCGGGGAGGATCATCAAGGACTCCAGTCACCCCAGCCATAAACTGTTCAGACTGCTTCCATCAGGAAGGAGGTTCTGCAGCATCCGGTCCCGTACCAGCAGACTGAGAGACAGCTTTTTCCATCAGGCCATCAGACTGCTGAACACGTCATAGACACCTCAGCTTCACTACTGGAACTTCAACATTATGCACTCCACACTGTATATAAATGCCACTTGTTTTGCACATATTCAACTCTGTATATTTTATATATTTTATTATTATTATTATTATTATTATTTTATTTTATTTTTTTACTATTTAATTTGTAAAAATGTGTATACACACACACACACACACACACACACACACACGTAGGAAAATATTTAGTATACACATCCAGAAATGCATACACTATTATATATTGTACATATATTTATTAGTTTCAGGTTGGCCATTCTTGTATTTTGCTCGTTTGTGTTGTTGTGTTTGCACATCTCTGTTGCTTGTGGGGCTCGCACACAAGAATTTCACTCGCATGTGCTGTGCCAGTGTGCCTGCACATGTGATGTGACAATAAAAAGTGATTTGATTTGATTTGAGAACATGAATCAGTCTGTGTCAGATCCTGAATTTGAAATTTCCACTAAAGTCACAAGTAAGAGGCAAGTGGAACCAAGATCTGGGCCATTTGCTTTTTGAAGTTTGCAAAGACTGCTAAATTGCACCAGTGGTAGTTCACTCTTTGCAACATAGTATGCTGTTCTAAACAGATTTTTCAGGTTTATTTTTAGTATATTATTTGCAATTGGTGTTTGTTCTGGGAAAGATATTGCAGACTGAGCAATAATCCATTTCTAATGGGGGCCTTTCTTAAAATTACTGGTCCCAGTAACAAAGGCGCTTGTCGACTCAGGAATCGAGGGAAAACCAACAACACACCCGGTAGAACATTATGTTATTTACACGGGTGCACATAAGTGGTCCGCATGTGCGCATTCGCTGTCAAAATAAAAGACGCGCACCAGATAAGAAGTTGCAATGCGCGTTTGCATCCATATAAAAAGCACTGTTTTTGTCCGCTAGAGTGGGATTTTCACGGCACATTCTGCACCACATCTGTGCGTTCATCATTTGTTTGAAGCCAGCTCACCTCCTGCAACCACTTTTCTGAGAATACGCGCTTCTTTTGTGGTTCGGACTCCTTCTGACATTTCTTTGGAGGTGGAGGAACACCAAAGTAATTGCTTAAAGGAGCTTCTTCGACATCTTTAAGAGTTCTAAACAAATGTCTGTCCTCCTCCTGAAAATCTTATGTACGCAAGCACGCGTTGCAACTTCTTCTCTTGTGCGTGTTTTTTTATTTTGACAGCGAATGCGCACCTGCGGACCACTTATGTGCAGCCCTGGTTATTTAGCTCGTCATATTGCAGCCACAGAAATCCTTTTGTCCATGAAACCATAAAGCTGCACTTTCTTTTTGCCTTATAGTCTGATTTGTCATAACTTCTCCGTTTTGTGGTAAGCTTTTCTTTGGCTGTCACTTCTTCACCCTGACCTGTCTTATTTGGCTCAGCAGAACTGAAATATATATCTTCCTGCTTTTACACACGCACTCACATAAGCTCAGCGATTCTCTGCGCGATCAACCTCTCACATGTTTAAGCTGCGGGAGATTTCACTTGTCATGTTTGCATAGTAAGCTAACGATTGATAAGACGATGTCAGAGGAATTGGTGCACAAATTATCCTCACTCACAGATCAGTCCTGTCGCTCTCTATACACAGTTCGCACGATTGCAAAGTGAAAGCAAAAAACAAGCGCAAATTCAAACGCGATTTCAATATGTCACATATTGACAGTGGCTCACCGATGCCAATGATATAATTACCCAGCTACATTTCCGAAAGAATGCAAAAGCATTGACATATATTTTTCCTTCCTACAAAAGCCGGACGGGCAGGGCAGAGATAGATTTTGGTAGCCCGACTGGAAAAATCGCTAGCCCCGGGACGTCGGGCTAGCGATTTTGCGAGCCCTGTACAGCGTTTCAATAATTTGTACCTACTACTCTCCCTGATGGAACAACGCTTGCACTGCCACATACAAGTCACTGAAAGAAAAAAAGAAAAGCAGTTTTAAGGATGGTTTTATTGGCACCTTTTTTTCCACTTTGATTAAATCATAAAACTATCATAATAAATATATGATGGTAAAAGGCTTACCATGTATTAAAGAGGAGGCACAAACAATCAGAAAAAGGGGTCAGCTTTCTTTGTGGTGTTACTATGGTAAAGAAAACAGACAATTACTTTATAAAAATTCCAGTGGATTTTTTTTTACTTTGTTGCAAATGTATAAAAAAAAATACAAATACATATAAATACCTCTTGCAATATAAAATTCACAGATAAATATCCAATCTGTTGCCAAATGTAATAGCAGTGTTTCACACTATGCAATAAAGATGCTGGTAGTTGCGGTAAAGGTCCGACAGGCAATTTTCATAACTATCCGCCATTGCCTTTTCCTCTGACCTCGTGTTTATGCTCTTTTTCCCATGCACTAGCGATCAAGTCAATTCGAAGGATGCAGCCCCTGAATTTGGACACAGCTAATATTTAGCAACTCGCGCATGCTAGTTTAACTTGCATTACTGAGAGGCCGAATGCTTAAAATAAAAGGAGAGAGAAAGAAAGAAAAAATGCAAATAATAATAAAAAAAGTGAACAAAGACCATGTCTTGCAATAACCGTCATTTAAAACCAAAGTGAATGCTAACAGAGCTAGGTAAAAGTTCAATGAGACAACCATACTAGCTTTAGCTAACTTCATTTACTTTGAAAGTGAATTACAAACGTGTTAAATATTGAATTAAACATATCAATAACCGCTAAAAACACTATAAGACTAACTGCAAAAACAGGTAAAAAAAAAAAAAAAGAAAAACAATGAAGTGGAAATGCTAATAATAGTATAAATATACCCAGAGCGGATTAGAAATCAGGTATTAGACGGTACCGATTGGCACCGTCTAATACCAGATTTTCACTGCATTTGCTCCACTCCCGCTGTCTAATGACAACTTACACATTTGGAATTAAAAACATTGTTAAACAATTAACGGACAGAACAACTTCGTTTGACTAAGATATTTTGAGTTATTTATTACTTACCTGTATTGTGGAAGATTCCGCAGGGGGAAATGGCAGTTCACTGAACACATAACTTTCTCCGCGTTCCCGCCTTTTCACTTCTGGGAAGTTTGAGCATGCGCACTAGGCATCGGTTTTAGAGTTGTTGATTTAAAATAATTACATTTAATTGAACTGAAGAATGCAAATCTAGTTCATTAAACTTTTTGTTATTTTATGTTAAACCAACAACTGATAATGATTTAAAAACCTAAACTCAATATGTTCATGTTAAATAGACAAATGTCTATTGAATTAATCAAACAACTGCCTTAGTTGACTTTTTTGAGTGTAGAAATACAGGTATTCGTTGAAAGAATGCAATTATGCTTATAGCTAGTGAATTCGTTGCTCAAAATATTATATTAACATGACTGACTCTGCTGTTTGAGTCAGAAAGGAAGCAAGCTTTTCAGAAAAAGGGGTGGAAAATATTAATAATAACAATAACAAAAACAGATAAAGAAATGTTCCGAAATATGTCTTTGCGCAAAACAACCCCAAAATTAAATATTTGGAACAAACGTATTCCAATTTTCAAAGTAATTCTGTTTAATATATCTATATTTTTCCACGTTTGAATGTGAAATATAAAATTTCACTTTTTCTAGTAAATTCAATATATAGTCCAAAATATACAATCTAGTCCACACATTCTCACCAGAGTCATGCATATTTGTAAAGGGCTGTAGAGTCCACATAATTCTTACAAAATCCGGATAGCTAGTGGTGCTTAATTAGCTCACCGCGGAGAGGGGAGTGCGTGGCGAAGTATACATTTCTCTGGCCACCCATGAGGGTCCCCTCGGCTTTCTCTGGGAGTGTATTTCCGTGCTTTGGGAGTCTTTGCAGGTGGAGCAGCATTGCCATGTGTGTCATCACCCTGCACCCAGTCTGCAGCCAGTCTGCAGCAGCTGAACCGCGCTGAGAGCCAACCATCTCTCAACATGCAATTACCGCCGACTCACACTTTCGAGAGTTACGACGCGTTGTTATTTCTTGTTCCAATGTCTTTTTCACGTGTTTACGACGGACAGCACTTCCCGATAATCTCTGCACCGCCATTACAGGTTTACTTTGCAAGTATATGGTTTGGTTAAAACATGACATCATCATGTTAATTAATACAAATATTATTTAAGAGTATACACTAAGAATTCCTACTTACTTGTCCGTAAAACTGTAAAATCGTTAAAAAAGATACTTGTGCAAAGAAACGGCCCTAAATGAGAAAAATCAACCCTGTCTCAGAGAAATCACTTTTGAATTTGAAATATCAAAGGCTAAATGCTTATACATGGAAGTTAAGTTACATTTTAAAAAATTATAGGTTTATTCCCATTGCACTTGAAGGTATTGCTTGTACTCATTTATACAGGGCATCTATATGTAGAGTGGTTTGCCTTTGTGCAAATAAAGTAGAAATCACAAAAACAAACCTTTTGTCCCGGCCGTTAAATGTTTAGGTTTACCTCGCGATTCCATGACTTGTTTAGTCTTCCTTTATTGTTCCACATTGTCCCTCTGTTTTCTGCTTCTGCACTCACAAAAAAAAAAATTGACGGGGAGGGGGGGGGGGATCGTTCATATATATATATATATATATATATATATATATATATATATATATATATATATATATAAATAAAAGCATTACAAAATATAGCCCATTGTTATCGCTTTTAATTATGTATTGTAGTCCTCTAACCCTTTCAAACTTCCCCGGTGGCCCCTGTGCAGCACCCGTAAAACCCTGTATCTCACCGCTTCTAGGCTAAAATGCTAAATAGCAAAACTTAATCAGCAATTTCTTTCAAAACGGGTGTGCTTATTTAAATATAGCCTTTTGATAAGGTAATTCCAGAGTCTGTAATCTTTGTAATCTATGACGTCTTGAAAATAATAATAAAGGTCATCTGCTGTCTCAAAATAATTGGCCTGCTTTATTTGTGTCACCTAAACGACCCCACGTAACCCCGTTAGGTTCCGGTTCAGGTAGTCTAGCTCTAAATGTTTTTTTCTTCTTCTCTCTCTGTGTTGTCAGAGGACTTACTTGACACTTGTCTGTTCAGGTTCAAGCCGCTGGTCTTAGGGCAATTTTATTATTATGCTCCGTCTCTCTCCATTACCTGTAACCTAATAGAGGAATGGTTTGTTGCGCGACACGCACGCGCTTCACGTCACATAACAAAGCTGTAAACAGCATGTCGACAATCCGTAAACAAAATAAGGACCCTGAAACCTGAACTGGTTGTAGTAGTTACAGGCTTCAGGACAGCCCTGGGGAATGTTAATGTGAGAGCACAGCCTGTTTTTAAGGTAACTTTGACATACAATAAAAACAAATAGACTATAAATAACTTCCCTGTAGACTGTCTACTACTAATATAATATAATTAATAAAAAAATAATAAAAGGGTGTTTAACTGAAGAGTAACAATGATTTTTTTTAAATGTCTTCCACTTATTTGAAATTTTCTTCTCTGCACCTTAGCAATTGTGCTTTGAAAAACCCCACGAATAAAAATCCATCTCACAAACGTTTTTGTTGTTGTTTCGGATTATTTCTGCCTGTTCTTAATAATACCAGATATGAGTACTATCCCTGCACATTTTCTGGATCCGATGGGCGAGATAGCGGCGTGCACTCCCGAGACTCAAAAGGCTGTCACAGAGAGACAAGAGTAGTCCGTGTCTTCTTCCTAGATAAATACACATACTCCAAAAGTCTTCTCAAGTTATCGCTTAATCCCAGACACCTCGTGGAAAAACTTCCCAATAAAAAAGCCTCCAACTCCCCGGCCCACCACCCGCACACAGTCCGATAGACTTCCAATACTTCTAAAAATATTTTATTTATATTCATGTAAATGCACCTAAAGTTAGGAGAATGTTTAGTATGTGTATTACAAGCCCGCGATATAGATTTTAGTCCATATAGTCCATCTTCGTGATGACTACAGACATGATCCAAATCACAACAATTGTAAAACAATCAGTGTTTAAATGTTTTGCTCTTTTAAGTTACTTTTACTTTAGTTTACTTTTTATGATAGACTCGCAGCCACAACTTATTTTCCACATATGTACAACACCTAGGCCATAGTTTTCCTATAATGTGAGCGTGAGGCAGGCCTCCAGTGAGCTGAGGAGCCATCATTGTAACGGGCCTCAATCTAATTTGAAAGAGTGGAATTCCTGTTCTCTCGCACTTCCTGCACTCGCAGGTCTGGGACTAGGATGTTTATAATTGCGCATGCGGGTGGAATGTGGCGAACGGAACCACCAGGTCAGGTCGGGACCGGAGAGCAACCGACCGGACTGGAGACGACCAGCCGGCTTCTGACAACAGGCAGGAGCTACAGCAGTGCGTTTCCACAACATTATTATTATTATTATTATTATTATTATTATTATTATTATTATTAGTAGGATAAAAGTAATTTCTTCTAATTTATTAATTTAATCTTAACTGTGATAGCGTCATCATCATCAATAACAATAATAATTATATAATATTTGTTGTGGTTGATAACGTTATTATCACAGTTATGATTAAATGAATACATTATTATTATTATTATTATGATCTTAGTTTTATTTTGAATTATTTTGAACCATGACTCTTATTGTTAAAATGGTCTATTCTTATTTATTAAGCCTTTGTAAAATGTCCCACTTTTTTTTCTATCCCTCTCTCCAATATAGTCTTAAACCATCCTACATTCCCTTTCCCCCCCAAGGGAGCCTCTGCTTTTTAAAAATAATAGCGCAGTGACAGATTAAGCTGTGCTCTGTGCCCTTTCTGTGCATATGTATTTTGATATGGGTGAATGAAAAAAACACAGCCTTCAAGCACTAGCAAATGAAAGCCTGTTATTCTGTTTCATAAAGTTGAGAATTTAAGGTGAAAAATTGCCAAAACAAAGCTTATGAAGGTTTTTTTTAAATCTTGCTTAACACTGTCAGGGACTCTTTATATCTATAGGAAGAAAAAACAAGTGAAATACACATGATAATATTTGACTTAATGTGTTATTTGCAGTTATTATAATTAAAATGTGGTTAATAATCTTATCTGAGGTCAGAGGTTCTTATCTTCCATAAGCAGTGGTGCATCTGTCCTGGACAGCTGTTGGAAGAGACAGCTCTCACTGCTTGTCCTAGTTTGATCTTACTGGGCTGGTTTCTGGTTCATTTGCATCTGGCTCGCCTACATTATTAAACATCAACAACACGCCGCCGCTCTTGAATGGAATCCTTATGAGGTGCAGGAAAGAGAGGGGAGGGGTGGGGGTGGGTTGAGGGACAGAGGGAAGAGATGAAGAGGAAGGAGAAGGATGTACCCTCAGCCCTCATGTGGCGTCCCCAACATGGCTCTTGTTCCTCTCAGAAAGAAGAGCGTGAGATAGAGCAAATAAACACTGACCACCAGAATCTCCCCCTGCATCTCCTTTTGCATCCCTGCCCGCATGGGTTAATGTTTGAGTGAGGAATGCAGAGAGGCAGATATATGCATGCACTATACTCTTATTTTTGAGGTGTCAGATGTGTACTCACGAGTTTGCACAAAATGGAATCGACATATTGTGGGTGTCACTCTGCAGAAGGTTTGAGAGACACTTCCCCTCTTTGTACAATCCATCCCCTCACTTTGAAACATTCAGACAATCATATGAGAGCATCCCACATCCCCACTCATGACCGTACATTGCCCTTCATCACACTCAGTCAGCAGTTCTTTTCTAAACATAAGTCTGTGGGATACTGCATGGTCTTCCACTTTACTAAGTCCTGTGTAATGGACATTCACCAAAAAGGGAAGAAGCAGTGAGTTTGGTTTTGCAGAAGAAGTTACTCTAAAAAAAGTTTTGCAACAACACAATAAAAAGAAAGGAGGAATAACATTTGTAAAACTACTTAATTTGCATGCTTTGTGTTATTGCATACTTCTGAATGTACCATGATTAAAAATGACGTGAAAACAGTGCATATATGTGGGCTGGGCTGTATTAGACCAGGAACATAAAATGTGCTTCCACTCACCCGCCTCAGGTGAGAGGGTCAGTGGGGAGCCATGGCAAACCTTTACACTCGGGCCCCTTAAAGCCGTGTATGTGGGTATACTGATAAATGGAACGACTCAGTAATGCAAAAGAGCATGAAGATTGATGCATGATAAAAAGGCGGAGGAGAAGGAGACTACTGGACAACTCCAATGATGAGTTAAAGCGTAGAGGGAAATGTGGAGAGAGGTAAAAGTAGAGTCGAGGGCAGAGGAGAGCCTCATTGTGTTCTTGCTAACCTTCAATGAGAGGTGAAGTGCTGCAGCCTCCTGCCAGCAAGATTCTCTTTGAGGTTTTCCTGATCTGTTGCCACACCTTAAATGAGCAAACTCATATCAAGCCAAAATTGCCATCCTCACAATACAGCATTCCTTTTAATACTCACCGGCTGAACCTCTTCACCCTCCCTGAAACAATCCAGCTAGTCACAGCCAGACTCCCACTTCATTCCCAAGTAACCTCAAACCCATTTCCACATCTTCATCCCAGCCGAGGGGATTAGATTTCATTCCAAATCAAAACAAGTCACTTCGTTAGAGGTAATTACACAGGTAGCCTACCTCGCTGGGCAAACAAACATGGCTGCCAGCTGACACCCCGAAGACAGATCAAAGCCTGGGGGTGACAAGGAACGGGAGGAGAACGCTCAAACGGCGGCTTGTTAACCACTCTAGTTTTTTTTTCTTTTCTTCCTTGTGCACAAAGAGATGTGTGAGCAATGTTTTGAGACTTCTTCACCCACTTCCTTCATACAGACTGGGGTAGGGGTGGGGGGTTGGAGGGTTCTGCAGCTGAAAGATGGCGAAGAATCAGAGGTGAACAGAATGACCTTTACAGTAGAGCTGCGTGTGAGAACAGTGCGAGTTAATGGTGCAGAACGGCAGAGCTATACTTCATGTGCTGTGCTGGTGGCACCCCGCTTTTGGTGGTCTCTGTGTAAGCTTGGTGAAGAAGGACAGAGGACATGGCAGGTGTGCAGCCTTCTAATCTGACACTTCTGGAAGGAGAAGTCTGTCATAATTCCCACTTTTATGCCTCTTTCTGCTTAATGCTTGCTTTTTGTAATCCTATAGGCCTTTTTTCTTAAATCTTGGGAATTGCTTTGAGGAACACAGTGTCACATTTTGTTTGCAAAAAAACCTTAGCACCTCTTTAAGGTATGCTAAAAAATATTGCATACAATTTTCTGCAAAAAGCACAAGCCCTGCATAAATAGCCCATACTCTCTCTTTCTCTTTCTTTCCCACCTCACAGCCTCTCTTTGAACCGCAGTGTTGTTAGGGCAACCAGGCAAGGTTGTTCTTCCTTTCCTCAACATGCCAGTCTACCCGTGTACAATGGAGAAGAGACTATGTGGGCTGGAGTGAATAAGGTAAGCGATGTTATCTAATCTCCAAATGGAAAGACAGCAGTGGGAAGCCAGGCAGCCTCGTCTGAACGCCAGCTGTCCACTATGGTCTATTTACCTGCTTTCTCTCCCTCTCTCTCATTACCTTTTTGTATTCTTTAGTTTCTTCTCTATCGCAGCATCTCTTGATTATTCATAAATGGAGTGATATAGCATGCTTTGCTAATGATTGGCAATTTTACTATTAGTCTTACAGGCACTGCTGGGTCAGATGCCACCCATGCATTTACAGAGGTTTTGGGGGGAGGGGGGGACACAAGGGTTGAGTTATGGTCTGAAATGAAAGCAAAAGTCACAAAAGAATACAAAAAGAAATGCTTCATTTTGGCTTCGACTCTTATTTTCTTTCTGCATATTTTACACTGAATAGATGCTAGGAGATGATTCTCGAGGCCACCACTGCCGACTTCAAACATGTCCAGTAAACAGAGTCTGATGATGGGATCTCGAAACCACACACACCACTAAAACACTTTGCTTGGCCAACGGCGTGTCACTCTCTGCATATGGCACGCCACACAAACCTCTCCGATTCCAGCTCCTCAGCCTCCGTCCTGACCAAAATAACAAACAGGAAAATCACGCAATGGGACACACACACGGAGAGGCAAAATCTCACAGATTTGAAAAACACTGTGCGCTCACTCACTGACACACACGCATAAGCAGCAGATACTGTGGCTGTGGTAACCTCAAGGATGGTTAAGGGGTCGGCTACTTGGGAGCGGAGAATGAGATGAGAGTTTAAGTTTAGTCTTTCCAAATGGAACACAGAAGAATCTTTTCTGGCTCCCATTACAACCCATTATTCATGTAACTTTACATAGAGCTGAAAATGTATAGCAGGAATATCCACTTTGCAACAACAGGCGTGTGTGAGTATAATTATGATAATTAAGAATCTTCAATAAATACGACACAAAATCTACTGGCATTAGATAAGATCTGCTACAGTGTATGGTAACTACTGATATGAAGTTATCTAAGGTAGATACTTTGCTACTATTCACTAATGAACTTGCAGTCAGTATCTTACTCAAATTAATAAACAAAGCGTTATCAAAATAATTACATTCAGTCTATGGAAAGCAGGCGGCCATCAGACTATCCCCTTGTGCAAGGTGACATCCATCACTGTTTAATTCAGAGTGGTGGAGGAAAGGAGGAGTACTAGCGAAAAGGAGAACATGTCCCAGAGAGAGCAGAGCAGGGCCAGGGCAGAACAGGGGGGATAAAAGGAGAGGGCGAGAGCGCTTCCTTTGGTGAGTTTTCCCCCTGAGGGCAGAGGAGGAGGAGAGGGGCTGCTCCCCTGACAGATCTGAAGATGTCCTGTTTTGCTTTTCCTCTGCTCTCCCTCTTCCTGCAGGAAGCAACATCATGCTGGGCACCAAAGCCTCGGCGATCTGCGGTTGTTCGTGTCTACTGATGTGTGCCGTGTACAGATTTGATGATGCAAGAATGGAAAGGCATACAGATGTGCCAAGTTTAATGTAATGAACGCAAAACCCGAAACTTGACTGCAAGTGAACGGGCTGGATTCAAGGCTTTGGGAGAATGTACTTTAATTATTTTTTTTACAACTGCAACTCTCTGAAGACTCTGTGGCTACTAATAAAACACTGAGGACCACAGAGAAAAGCTGCCATGTAGCATATTTTTAAATAAGAATGAATGAATCCCAAAAAAGCTTTAAAACAGAGGAAACCAGACTGTTCAAGGCTAATACTTTTGACTTTATTTGATCAAGGGAAGTGAAGTGGGAAATCTGAAACAAGTCTCAGTATAGGCAATGAAGCAAAGTCTATATTATAAGTGCTTAGTGTGTTTAAAATTTTAAGTCTTGAGAAAAGTTGAATTACTATTACTGAAAAATGTTCAAGTGACAGCTAAAATGAAAAGCCTAACACAAACTAAAATCTTAGTGTTAGATAAGCAAGTGTCAGCAGGATTATCATCATTTAAAATGAGTGATGTGAAGGCAGCAGTGACTTTTCAGGGCCGAAATCAACTGAGCTGTCAAACTGAGGAGTGAGAATTACAAAGCAGCTTAAATGTAAGGTGATATGCAACCACAAAATGCAGAAAAGCACAAGCAAAAAGAAAAGAATTTCACACCGTTAGCAGAATTCAACCCATAACGTCTTCCATTAAAACAGCAATAATAACACGCGGTTTTCCAGTTTGCATGTACGTGTGCCACACATGTTCCTACAGATGTCCCAATCATTCATAAAACCTGAAGATATAAAATAACACATACTGAGGCCCACAGTGACTTTTGTTCACATGTCTGTCCGCACTGTTGTAATTCACACTGACATCATCACCCACACACACCCAGTGTCGACTCTATGCTCAGGGGGTCTCTCAGGACCCACATGTGATCTTTGCGTCTCTATGCGTAGCCAGGGCGAGTCGTTCTCTTTCTCTTTCTCCCCTTCATACGTAAGAGCCCCGTTTCTCCTTCTGCCCTGCTCGCCTCTCACCATTCATTCGCACTGGCTGCCTCCGTGCATGTGTTTTCCTCTCATTCTTAGTGTGAGACTTTATCTGGGGATCAGATAAGGCTTCGGTGCTGGTCTTAAACCTTCAGCAGATCTGTCCAAACACATGAGCTCATGTCAGAGCGCCGCTGCTGCCTGTTAACTCCATGAGCTAATATAGGGTCCATGTGTTCGCTGGTCATGCTGAGTGGAGGTGTGGTGTGGCTTTTTCTGTCTCCATCCCTGACTTCAATTTCCTATCATTTTCACATCCTATGATTTTCCTATTTGCCATCCCACCGCTTATTTTTTTCTTTTTCTTTCTTTTCTATTTTGTGCTCTGCTTGTGTCTCCGGATCAGCTACAAGGCCGAAACAGCTTGAATCTGATCATGTTAACACTATCAGATGTGGAGATCTCAAACACGGGGCGTCGTCAAGACAACAAAGCTGAAGCCACACAGGCAGAGCCGGGCTCAACCAGCATGACAGTCTCTTTTGGTAATGTGTATGTGTGTGTGTCTGGTAAGGGGAAGGGTGAGCAAAAGGGTGTGAACGTGCGTGTGCGTATAGAGAACAATGGCCTGGGTATGTGTGTGGCTGTTTGGTGACTGGCTTGTGTCAGTGTGTGTATATTACATCCCTGCGGGGGAAGGGAGGGGGTGCATTAGGAGGGGGACTAAGGTTACCCCCTGACAGAGGCAGCGAGGGGTCATCCCGCGGCGGGACACTTCTCAGGGGCGACCCCGCCGCCCCTTGTGGCCCCCCGAGCAGACAGGACTTCTGAGGAGAGGAGAGGAAGGACCAGAGGAGAGACCCCCAGAGAACAGGACCCCTGGTCTGCCTCCCAGACCCCGGACCCCAGACCCGTCAGGGCCCGACCCAGGCCCAATGTGTTCCCAATCAGGAGAAACACAAACAATACTTTTATTAAAGAAAGGAGACCGCCGAGGCCAGCCACACACACACACACACACACACACACACACACACACACACACACACACACACACACACACACACACACACACACACACATTTCTTCCCACTAGATAGAAATGAAAGGCAAACCTATGTTACGTTAACAAAAAGCTTTAACTGCGCTAAATCAGCATTTCTAAATAGCCGCTCCCCACACTCGCCATCAACCCCTGACGCCAAATCCTTGCCTTCCCTTTCCTCCTCAGCCAGCTCTCGCCTCCTCTCCTCTTGGTCTCTATCCGGGAAAACAAACGGAGGGATTAGGGATTTGTGGAGAGGTAATGGAAGCCAGGTGGAGGAGTGTGACTGAAGGGGTCCCCTGCCAGATTAGGGGGTGAGTGGGTTGGCGGGGGGTGCACGAGTGCCCCAATCCCTCACACTCCTTCCTAAAGACAGCTAATGTTTCTTTTGAAGACATAATCCCGTTTGGCCATCAAATAGCACTTGGCAATTATGAGTCTTTGCGGGGCATGTATGGTATTACCAGGTCGGGCTACCAGTGTGTGCAGGGAAGGAGGGAATTTAATTTGAATTCGGGATGGAGATTCAGAAGATACATCTGATCTGACATGTTAATAAACCATCTTAAATTATCAAAACGAAGCATTTGATTGTAAATTTTCAAAGTCTGACAAGACCACTATTCACTTTTTTGCCTTCTTCTGTGATGTTTTGTTACTGGAAGTTGCAAGTGAACTTTCTCCAAAGGTGTGTAACATTTTTAAAATATAAATTTTACTTTGCAGAGCATCTTGTTTACTGAAAGTTGTGTTTATTTGTGTTGATATCAGCTCCCAGATAACCTGTGGCTTGTTGAGCTTGTGGGCATTCTTCTTCATAAAGAAAAGGACGAGAGAGAGTGATGTACTGCAGCAGCTTTCTAGTGCTACCATCTACTAGACTTCAAAAAGAGCTAGTACGATGTCTTTTCAAACATGTAATACTTGTTTTTTCCCTCAATCTCTCTGCAGCTATCTCACCAACACCCTCACTTTATTAAATTTGCGCTGCTGTGAGTGGCCGCTCCTATTCCTTGGTGCATTATGGGACAGTGGAGCACATTAGCATTCGTCTCTCTCTCTCTCTGTGTTTTTCAGCTTGCATTAGGAGTATTTGAGTGCTTGTCACCTACAAGTGACATGCTCAGATCAGAATGGATACTGTATGCAGTGCAGGTCAGGTCACATGTGCAGCCTACAAACGTTGCCCTCTTGTGGACTGCTGCAGAGAACAAACAGCATTAGTGACTGTCTAATGGAGTGACTGATCCCAGCCTGATAACGGCCTGTTTTGTTTGTTTTGTCGATGTGTTATTCCAAACAGCTCCCGCCTGGTCATAGAGACCGGTGTGAACACAGAGAGCTTATGAAACAGAGGGGAGAAGGGGTCCTTCTGTTTGAAATCAGTGTTCATTTTTAAGTTCAGATGACTAAATAATGAGAAAAATAAAAGATTATGTTGGACGTGGAGGACGAGTCAGTCTTTAGGGAGATGTTCGGCTCTGAAGATCTGAGGAAGGCACTTCAGACCCTCCTTTTGTTAAATCTCAAGTAAGCCGGATAGGAAGGAACAATTAACCCCTATGAAGAAAGAGGTGAATTAGAAGTCAGACTTTTCACACATTTTCTGCTCTGTTCACACACATCTACACGCACACACACACACACACATACACACACACACAAATCTCTGGCATTCTCTATGTGACCTGAAGCATGATATCCAGTAGACGATGGAGAAATGTGTGTATGAGCTCCTCACTTTGCAGGGGCGGGGAAGCGAGGGACTCATCATGCAACACCGTCTTATCGGCGTCGTTCTCTTCATCAGCTGTCTGTCTCTTTATCTCAGAGAGGGGACTCCCTCCTATCAGGTGATCGGGTTGTAGCTTTCTTTGCCTTGGCTAGTTTTGTACATTCTGACAATGCTCGTGTACCTTTATGTGATTCAGAGTCTGTCTAGACAAATAGCACAAAAAGGAAAAAAGAACGCTTAAAAGTTTCCTTGTGATCAGCAGCTGGAGTAGGGATATGAAAAAATCATTACAAGTCTAACTAGTTTGAGCTAAACTTAGGAAAGGCCCACATCAGCACTGCCTTGTTGAGGTTGAAAAGTTCAGTGAGCTGATTGCACAGAGCTCAGATCTGAGTTGAGCTAAATGAAAGACTAAGACATTCAATTGTAGAAAGAGTTCATCAGTGATTGAGAGGGAAGGAAAACACTTCTCCTCTCCTTTGTAAGTCCTCCTGTCTTCTTCCTCTCTGCGTGCTGCTGCCGAGGGGCGCGGATCGTTCAGTCGGCGAACGTCGGTGTGGTATACATCAAAGGCCAGCACACGCACACGAAGGAACACGCCTGAAATAAAACGCCTGCACAAAAAACAAACAGCGCCCTTTGTTCTGAGAGCAGAGGCCTGTTTCGCCTGTGATTAGAGAAAAGAGGGAGGGAAGAGGAGGCCGCGGGTGTGTGGACGACGTAGTGAGTGGCCGCAGCGGCTTCATCAGATTCTTTGAGAGGGATGTGAAAGAGTGAAAGAAGCGGAGGGTGTCAGTCAGCAGGGCCCCAGTAGCCAGGAAATGACACTGTGGCGGGGTTGTGACGGTGGCACGACATAGCTAATCACTAATTGCTGATTAGCCCTTCCGTGCATAGTTGTAGTGCGGGCGCTTGAGTAAGAAGGTCTTTAGAAATACAAGTGAGCAGGATTTTCTGTGTGTCTACTCATGAAAATATTTTTCTTTCACTTTTGTTAATGATTGTCTGTCTGCTTTGGTGGTTTGTCTGTGTTTGTTTCAACTGGAAAGCAGTTCTTTCTAGCTTCTGTGTTTGTAGCTACCAGCTACATGCTAACCACAATGGAACTTGGCAACGCTTTAATTATTGTTAATAAGTGTGAACTGAAGGTGGCATGTACATTTATGAAATGACACAACACTGTAAATTGTTAACATTTATAAACATTACTTTGATGGCTTTCGCACAGTGGAAACTGATACTTAGAATACAGAAGTCAGCTGCGTGGGAAATCAACAAGATTGAAACTTGAAAAACTGGTCTCTCACCGTTTAGATTCGTCTCCACCCGTAGTTTAAACTTTTGCCTTTTTGGTCAGGTTTAGGCCCCAGCATTACTTGCTTTGGACAAGAAAAAAATGTGGTTCGGATTAAAATGTGACAAGTCGAGAGAGAGTCTCATTATTTCGGCTAAAAACAGGACAGATGTGAATGAGGCTCACTGAACAGTAATGAAACAACAATAAAATATATTTTATCTTAAAAACACTACAATTTGATAATCATAATAAAAATACAAATAAATAAAACAGATTATATAAAATGTAATTCTTATGGTACACAAATATTTTTGCACTGCACAAATGAATGGAATAAGTAAACAGAGTGTATACCATTATATATAAACAAGAAACATAATTTTAATCCTGTTGTTTGTCTGCTGCAAATCTATCCTTTACTTCATTAATTATTCATTATTGATGTTTAGTATAAAGTCAGTTTTACCTTTAATATAATTTTAATATTTTACTGGTTTCTAAATTTTTAATAACATATAAAGTCTGCAGCTGTCCTTGGGGGAAAAGCTGCAATGGTGAACTTTGAAACAAGTAATGGAGTCATGCACATCTATCTATATTTTATATGTATAATATACATATTAAATATGCAAATATAAATATGACACACATATATATAATATAAAAGTATACTTCATTTTCATGGGTGGAGGGTGGTGTGGGGAATCAAACAACATGCTGAGGCCTTATTCTTGCAAACAAATCTCTGGATCTGTGTTTCCATGAGTGGTTCCAAGAGCAAGATGGTCAATTGTATTGCATTGCTGACCTTTAAGGTTTTAATTGCAGGTACACGTGTCAACAGAATGCTGTGACAGCGACTGAATTTATCTTTCTTTTACGTTATTGGACTTTTAATGTTAATTTTTGAAGTTGCAATTTTGGGCCACGTCGGCTGAACAGATTAACAGTGCAAATAGTTTTTCACTTCCTTTATCTTTAAAACCAACATAACAAATCTGAGACATTTGAAATTTCTTTGTCTTTGATCTCTGAACTGCACAGGCGTACGTTTCCTATAGTGCGATGCCATTACCTCCTTTGTTTCATATCTGTAGTCGGATATCAAGAACAGGCCTCATCCTATGTAGTCCCATTTGAGCAGATCGATCTGAAAAAAGAGTTGTATCTCTCCCTGGTCAGGGAGATTATATCCGACTGCTGTAAATCAGACACAGGTGGATGAACTTCCTCCTTCCTATGTCTGCCTCCCAGCTAACCTCTCCTTTACCCTTCTTTTCTTTTTCTCTTCATCGGTCTCTTTTTTCTTCTCCACTTGATACACCCCTCTTTCTGTATTGCAGTTCAGGGTATCATGAAAATAAAAACATAACCGAAAGAAAAGTAAAAGGTTATAGCTACACATAAATATCTGTGCATCAACAAATTTCAAGTGTTAGCAATCCAGTCCTTGAGGGAGAAGATACATACTCATGTAAACATGGACACTGATTACTAAGGACAAGGAGGTGCACATTCACGGCAACTCTGATACCTTATCTCAGAAATTCTATGGAAAAAGAGTGGCCTTTAGGGGAGTAGCCTACCATTTGGTGTTTGAGTGCACAAAAGCCTCAGTGACACAGAACATCTGCTGGAGTCCTGTTCAGCTAGCTTCACAACTTCTTGTGAGGTTTATTTTTGCACAGACGGTCACAATTTTACAACTAGCACATATAAGTAGCAGTCCCACCATTCGGTTACTGGAGGATAGCTAACACACGCTCCTTTAACTTTTCAAAAAAATTATAATTTGAGGGAGAAATCTAAATCTGCTTTTCCTAAAGTCCGTATGATTGTAAAACCCAGAGATGGGAACACTGCTTCATGCATGTGTCGCATGTCTATGCATTTTTGACTTTTCACATGCCAGTATACTTACTGACATGACACACTAAGTGATCAGAGTTACATTGTAAAAGGGGACATTAAAAGCAAAAGGTGTGTTATGATAACACACAATTTACAAAAAGATTTCTGGCAATTTTTGTGTTTTTTTTATGTCTTTTCGTGATACTAGACAGGCCTACCCGTAGTTGTCAGTGCTCAGGAAAGCTTACTGAGGTACATTAAAAGGTTTTTATGAATAATTACCACTTATCCCTGGTGGTTGTCCTTATCTCACAATATCAGTCTTTTATCCCATTTAGCCCTTGCTCTAATTCATTGTTATGTATGGGACAATTATTTTTAAATGCACAAATATTTTCCCAAGATGTTGCTCATGAGATAAAGCTAAACATTCTCCAGTGAAGGCCATTTTCGGCCTTGTCGGTGTCTCCAAGGGACGAGTGGCGCAGCAGTGGTGTGACTGAGATTGGCGCCGACGTCAGGTCAAAGAGGAACCGAATGTTCCCCAAATGCCCCTCAAGGGTAAAGCCTTGGTCTGCTTCTTCTGTCTGTTCTAATTCAACTTAAATCATTATTTTATAGTCCAAATATCATTAAAGATCATGGCTAAGTTCACTGACTCTTTTCTACAGCACAGACTTTTAAAAAAATGTAAGAACATTTCAAGGGTGTAACTTATTGTTCTTCTTAGTTTTTATTAATATTAAACAAATGATGCTGTTGGAAGTTTAAACCAATGGAGTAAAGCTTAACATAACAGTCAATAACAGATATCTGTGCAGTAATATGCCATTTATAACATGTACTGTACTTTTACCAGAACCCCCTGAGCCCAGAGAACAAGAGGGTTTGTTGCTATTTTACAAATGTACTAAGTTGATGAAATGATTGCCAGGTAAATCTGTGCTTAAAAAAAGCACAGTAGGAATAATATACCCCTGCTTGTTGTGACAGTTGTAACACTAATATTATGACAGCACTATGGAGTGGTTTAAAAGGAGTAATAGGATAGAGAAGATAAATCTGCCGTTCCAATCAATTTGCAATGTGTCGGCCTTCATGTACGGATGAGTAGAGACGACATTTAAAAAAAGAATATCCACAGAAATCTATTAGTGCATGACAAATGCTTTGGGAATGTATTTCCAAACGCTGGAAACTGGCCTGGTATTATAGAGATGAAAAGCTAAACTTCTGACATGTATGAGTTAATAATAAAGAGTTAATTGTACTCTTCTCCTTTAAAATTTTTTTTACAAAGTTGACAGCTGGAAGTGGAACTTTTGAATGTCTGTGTCAGGATTTAGGTAGAAGTAACAATAAAAATGAACAGTTAAAACTAGATTGCTATGCTGAATAATAATACATCAATAGCAAAGAAGGGGTGGAAAAACAAGCAACAATGATAGCGGGCATTTCAGGGGTGAAGGAAGGCAATGTGATAAAAATAAGAGCAAGTTTAGAAAACAGACAAACAGATTGTAATGCAAGCATATTCCACACTTACATTTCACAGACAGAATTAAGTAAAACTACAGGCTAGTTCTCTTTCGCTTAGGTTTGTTTGCCACTTGTGATTTTAGTGTTATTTCAAGAGCTTAAAGGGTTCCCAGAATGTTTTCGCACCAGGGCTAGATTAAGCTGCTATTGGACCCTGGGGCAAAAATGAGACGTGGGTCTTAATTAAGTCCTTAAAATAAACATTTCACCAAACCCTTTTGCTTCAAGAAATCGACTAATATTACAAAACTGAGCTATGCTCTGCCTGTCCTGTTGGTTAGTTTGGTTACTGATATGTTTGCCATGTCAACAAAACATTTCACATGTAATCAGTGATGAAGCAGTATCTATAATAGATATTTCGATTAGTGGAAATTCATTTTCAAATATGTAGTTGTGCATGGAACTGTAGATATCTTATTTATAATTGTTATCAATATGAGTAAAATTTCAAACCTTTACAATGAGGGGGGGGGTCCAGGTCAGGTTACCAGTCTTTAGTAGGACTAGGAGGGACAATTCACCCTGATGGCTACATTGGAATTAGCCAATCCCCTCTGCATGTCTTTGGGCTGTGGCAGGAAGCTGGAGGACCATGCAAGCACAGGGAAACCTCCAGAAAGGCCTCAGTTGGCTAGTAGACTTGAACTCAGGAGCTTCTCGTTGTGAAGCAGCAGGGCTAACCACCAAACACTGTGCTACCCAACACTGATAAACTGTTATTAATGAAATTGACAATGCAAATATCTGCACTGAGTATTGTTTTTAGTGGGGTTTTTTTTTTGACTAGTGAGCGCTGATTTGTTGGAAATTAGATTGACATATAATCAAAAATAAATCATTGATATTTTGACTTGAATTATAACCAAATTATAACAGGACAGTCTATATCTATAAATTATATTTATAAATATCTATTACTACCACTGATAATCCCCCTAGTAGTAAATGAATCGCTGATATGAAGAATTAATATTTTGACAAGAGAATCAATTATAGCTATGTTGCTATGATGTAGCTATGTAATTATTAACATTCAACAGGACTTTTAAAAGATTGTTTTTCAGAGAAAAAAAATGACTTAGGTCAATGTATCATAATTAATCTGTTTCACTACATTAAAAAAAGTTACATGAATGGCTCCATTGTGGAATCATCACCGTCTATCACACGTCTGTCACATCCTGACCTCACTCTATCTGTCCCTCTGGATGTGTTGACACTCACCATGTTCCTGATATCTGGGAACAACCAATCCCGCAACCCCCTCCTCACCCCCAACGCCCCGCAGCCGAGGCCACGGGCCTCATGGGAACCGCATATCTCAACCTGGTGCACACATCAGATTGTTGACACGAACAGATACCCTGGCAATGAAAATATTTTGCTTCTTCGAACACTGACATTGGCCTACATGGACCTACATCTCTACCCCCATTGGGATAGACGGCTCCCGTGTAGCGAGAATGTGTGGGTGGGTGCAAATTCTTGTGGGTGTCCGCATTTGCTGACAGGTGCATTAAAATTTCAACTCGGGGATTATTGCTATCACAGCCAGTGGCGTGTTTGTTTATGGCAATAAGGTAAAGTGGATGTCAGTTGAGTGTGTAAAATAGGGGCATAGGTTTAAAGGTGGAGGTTGCTATCTGTTGTCATGAAGTAGACAAGGCACTTTAACAATAGTCACTTACAGGAGGTCATGCAATTATTTAATCCTTCATAATTAAGACCTTTTCCGCAACATTTTTTCTGCAGTTTACTCAATTTTCATCAGTGTTTCAGTACATGCAACACTGATCAAGAACAGAGTTTTATTTGTGACCCTTGTCTTTCAGAAACAGAACATTCTAGAAAACGTGCTTTAAGTAGCTCTTCATCACAC
This sequence comes from Astatotilapia calliptera, assembly GCF_964374335.1. Lineage (NCBI taxonomy): Eukaryota > Metazoa > Chordata > Actinopteri > Cichliformes > Cichlidae > Astatotilapia > Astatotilapia calliptera. Next base: position 33,020,174 of record NC_137435.1, read on the forward strand.
AATAGTTTGTGTTAAAATATTAACAGTTTGGGTGGTGGAGCAGTTAGAGTCATAGAAACACCGTTACTGCTAACAGAGCAACTTTCAATTCACTTGTATTGACGTGTATGCAAGAAATTAGCATTTAGCATAACACACTAGCTAGCTTACTGTGAAAAGCTTGCTAGAATCTCATACTTTTTTCTGCTGTTCAAATATTTAAATAGCTGCCTTTAGCAGGTAAAATTAGAATCCTTAAGAGTTGTTGACAACATTCTCTACTCTCAACCTAAAACCTAAAGTCACTTCCTTTTTGTCCTACCCTCCATCCAACACGTGCCCCCCAGAGAAGCTGCAATAAAAACAAGTCAGCCATCCAGGACCCCAATGGACCCCGGTGGTTAAAAGCGTATGTGGAACTTCTCGATTATTTTTACCTGACACAGGAAAGAGTCCACTCACAATAAACGCAGGGCCGAGGTGGTGACAGATCTCGTTAACCTTATTATGAATGAAAGGGGGAAATGGGTACAGGGGTGCGGAAGGGTGAACGTGTGCCTAGATGTATCCCTGAGCTTCACTCTGACCTTTAGCATAACCCACAGAGGAACACACACATGGAGAATGTTCCAGCAAGGGTACACGTGTAATCTTTTGCTTTGACTTTTGAAGTTGCTTTAATCACATGTGTGGTAATATATTTAAATAAACCTGAAAAATGCATAATTGACCATAGTGTTAGCACTGAAGTCTGGTAGCCAACAAGTATCAGTTCAGCCCAATGCACTGCAGCTACATCAGCAGTAACCTTAGGCTACGTCCCCACTAGATAGATTTGAAAATTTTCAGTCGTTTTCACAAAGTTGTGCGTCCACATTGAAACGGCTAAAAACGCTTGCATTCCAGTACTGCGCACTGCGCAAGAAGATTCAACCTGCCTCATTTCTGTCTGCCGTTTGTTTACTTTCCAGTCATCATTTTCGAAAGTCTCAGTTTTCGCTGTCCACACTGTGACGGGACACAGTGACTGGTCTTCAAATGTATTCGTTTTTGAGAGATTTTTCAAAACGCTTCGTTTTCCTTCGGGGAAAACGCCGTCTCAGTGTGGTCCAAAACGGAGAGAAAACGATGCGTTTTCAAACGAAAACGCATTAGTGTGGACTCACTAGGTGTAATGATAACAACTGATTCTTGCAAAAGGACAAAGAGCATATGGAGACATGTGACAAAAGACTGACAGGCCGTCTATGGTCTATTTATGTAACATTTTCAGCACTTCAGCAGTCATGAACTCATAAAAGTGATTTATGAGTAATTAAAATAATTAAGGTTAAAAATACTTTTAACCTATAAAGGCAGCTTATGTAGAGAAGAGCAGTGTATCATGACTTATGGGATAAATCATCATCAGTTCGCAAATTCTGAACAAATACTTATGACACTGGGATTTTTACTTTCCACAATAATTAGTTAAAAAAAGGTATTACTTAATAATAGTTAATTGCAATAATTACCACAAGAAAATACACCTTTCAGCTTGTCATGTATTTTTTTAAACTGAGCTTTTTGGAGATCTGTAGTATAAATGTGCCTATATCTAAAGCACAACCTCGGTCAACCTCTGTTCTGTGGTAAAGACTGTAATTAACAGATGTGACTGTCACACAAAAAGGTTTGGACATTTTTCATAGTTCATGTTTGAATTATATTTTTTTATTTCCCCCCAAAATTCAAAACAATTCAGTGGGCTACATACTGAACTCAAAAGATAGAAACAAAGTATCAGTCCTATCATGCAAGTATCAATTTGATACCAATACCAGTGTTTAGGATTTTGATCAGTCACCTCGACTGATTGGTTCTATCTTCATCTGTTGTTGGTGTCTTAGTTAGATCTTAAAATGGTTTGCACCAGGAGTGCACAACCCATTTTACATCATGGGATGCATACAAACCAATTGGTTCTCAACTAAGTTAGAAAGACTACTAAAACTGCTGCATTATTACCAAGTAAAAACAAAACAAAACATGAGCCCTACAATAGACTGATGACCTGACCAGGGTGCACTCAGCCCTCACATTATGACAGCTGGGATAGGCTAAAGGCCAAAAGTGATCCTGAATGTAATAATTGGGAAAAAATACTTCCAGGATTTTCCTTATCTTTCTATAAAAAGTATCATTTGTTGTGGTAATTCTGACCTTCGGCATGGATGAAATGAAAAGTTTGGGCAGCCACAGAAAATTTTAATGACTTGGAACACTATGTTTGGTTGTGCAAAATAAAGTAAAAAACAAAAAAAAACAAAAAACACCATCAAATAGTATTTGGATTTTCCATTTGGCAGATGAGCTCAAGCCATGTGTTTAACATTCCTCATCAATAAGTGTTAAAGATTAGAACCTCAGGAATAGCATAACAAGTTTTTCCTGCTTTATTTTTCCTGACTGTCCCCTAATCACCTAATACTCCAACTAGAAAGAGTTCTTAGTGTTTTTGGAAAATTTCTTGTTATTTTCTGCACGTGCCTGCTCAAGTTTAAGGAATTACCACACTGCCAGTAATTTAAAAGGAGTGACCACCAGACTAAACAGGGTTAAAGACCTTTTAAGCACTGGTTAACAAAATTTAGCTTGCTTTAAGCACAACAGACGTTGGCTGACTAATACATGTCATGCCCTCAGGCCTGCCCAAAGCTGTATATACTCACAACTTCTCATTTGGTTGTTCCTTATGTATGCTATTCCTGGCTGTCTGTATTCACTTACAATTCCCTCTTTTTTGTGGCCAAAAAATATGAACAGAGCTTTCAAATAATGTAAGTTCAGTATGTTGAAACTTGAATGAAGATTGTTTATAAAGATTTCTAGACCGAACTTTTTCTCATATCAAGTGATTTGTAAAGAAATTAGCCACAATTAGCATGTTGGTTAGAACCAAAAAAGCAAAACAAGGAAAAAGTCGGAAATCAATCACAATTAACAAGATGAAGGAAAAGAAAATGTTAAACTGAAGCATTTGTGGAGTTGGCAGATGACTGTTGTTCTAATGAGTGCCCATTAGGAAATAAACTGATTCCTTCTCAGAACCTTAAAACAAATTTCCTGAGGCCTACTCCTTTGATGAACTTGGATGCTAAGAGGCTGCTAAGAGGCTGCTAAGAGGCTGCGTGTCACTGGGTCACCAAGGTGACGGGACATCCTGGCAGGAAAAACAGGAAATGAGGCTAAAGAGTGACTCTGATTGGACCCCTCCTTGTTGGCATGCAGTCCGATAAGGAGGCATTGAGAGGCTGGTGGGGGCCCAGCCTCTTTTCCTTCGTTTTTTGTGGTATGAACGTTAATGAGAGCAAGAATGCAAAAACGTTACTGTGCAGACTCACAGACATTTAGCTCGATTAACAATCGCTTTCAAATGTTGAATTCAGCATGAATTCAGTTCAATTCAATTCAGCAGAAAATTAGAAGTCTTCCAGGTGTTTATGTCTTAAGACATCCCTGAAGCTTTACAAACTGGTGTGAAAATAGGAAAGAAATTCACCTATGCATCCTTTATCATGTTTGTCTAGGCCGGTATTCAGTGACATTTTGCCACCTTCTGACCCCACAATGTAACAATAAATGATTGGGTGAAGGCTGTGGATGATCCAAACTCTCCATATTCTCTGTGCTATCCCCCCGCTTTGCCTCCCTTCCAAGTCCTTGGGCTGTATCAGACAAAACACCTGCTTGTCTACTCCAAAGACAACTTTTAAAAGTTCACAAGGCTTTGAGAATCCAAACAATGCAGGGGCTGGATGCACAAAATGGTATTGGTAAGTATCTATCTTAATCTTATTCAAAGTCTTTAGTTGTTAAGTCATGTCTCAGTGTCTTTTTGCTCAAACAAAACCTATTTGAACCACTTTGACTTGTGGACCTTTCAGCCTCTTTGAGATCATTGTAACCCAGCTTGACCTTCTGTAAGTTTTTAGGTAGATAAATGTCAAATTATTTTTCTCAGAACCTTCGTCACTGGTCTCAACACTCCTCTGAAATCATTGTCTGATGTGTATATAAAGGACACTGTGTACTCCTTCCTGGAAGAAGTCATACAGGTTCCCAAAAAACCAAACGATGTCTATTAATACAATAACAAGACTTTTAAAGACGCATACTGTACTGGCAGGCTGCACATAACACGAGATGCTGTATTTAAATAAATTTGTGCTATCGATCAACAGGGTCTAGCATTTTTACAGCTTTAGAAAAAAAGTGTGTGCTTCAGGGCAATTTTCACCAAATTTACATTATTATTACTTTGGTTAGTGACACCCAGTTGGTGAAATTCTAGAAAATGTCTTGTTTTCCAGATATTACATTTAGAGGGAAAAACACTGAATTTACAAAGTTGCATGGAATTAGAGGTATTTAGTTAAGGTCTACTATTTTGTGAGTGAGGTATTTCAGAAAAAGAATAAAAAATAAATATATAGAGAGAAATGTAACCAGTTTGGCTTGTAATCATAATGATCTGGCACCCTGCAGCCAGCCACAAAGGTATTGTTATGCTAATATAAAGAAAGGTTTGTGGTTTTGGGGTAATCTGTAATCCAGAAAAGTACCTGTTGCTGTTTGATTGGCAGAAACAAATGTCATCAAATAGCACAAATAAGACACTCAAAACAATGTGGCATTATTGCTGCTTGAATGTCGTTTGAATGATTATTCTACCAAAATGTATGGCCCTAAGCTTTACTGTCACACTGAAATCTCTGCCACTGATATATTTCTTGAGTCCAAGTTAAATGCTTTGACCTCTCAGGTGTGAAGTAATCCTTAATCTTTGTCTTCCTTCCCAACCAAGTTCACCTGAGAACCCCGTTGCACCTGAGAGAAGAGAGGTTGGGGTGGTTAAGGGTCCGAGGGCTCGTCACAACATCGGGCTGCTCACACATGTCTTAGGACAAAGACCCCAACACCTGTGAGTGCAGAGGTTGGGGATAAGGTGGGGTGGGGGTGTGTATAGGTGGATTGGAAGGAGGTTGAGAGGAGCGTATGAATGTTACATTGACATACACGGTAACTGAGCTAAGTGCTCAAAGGCATTTAAAAGGATGTGTCTGTGTGTGTGTGTGTGTGTGTGTGTGTGTGTGTGTGTGGATGTGTGTATGTTGTTTGAAGCAAAGCTAAGAGAGTGAAATGAATGAGAATGTGTTGAGGAGCGTGTGCTGTGTGTGTGTGTGTGTGTGTGTGTGTGTGTGTGTGTGTGTGTGTGCGTGTGTGTAGTTCTCTCCACGTTGCTGCCTTTCCTTACAGTCCAGGTGTGCATTGTGGTCTATTGTCATCTGACTGGACTTATCACCCCTCTTCTCCCTGTCAGCTACCTGCCCTTTGATGTCTGGGAAGTCTTTCACCCCCTTTCCTTTTGGGGTCAACATTCCAGCAACACACAGACACAGAAGTACACGTGCATACAAAAGCACACCTGCACGTACACACACAGACTTAAAGACACACAAACACATAGAAGAGAGGCCGGGATGAGGAGAAAGAGGGAGAGGGGAAGGGAGGAATAACAAAGGAACAGAAGGGGAGTGAAGTACAAGTAAACACTTGTTCTGTATCTGTAGAGATGGACTTAAACCTGAGCAAGTCAGATGCAGACAAGGATCCATGACATGATTAATGAAATGATAGAGTCTTGTATATAATTACACAGAGGATAGCTGTGAATCACTTTGCATGTTTTTTTATAATTTGAAACTTCGTTAGCTATATGTTTTGTCCTGCTGGGTGTCAACAAAGCTCTTCAGTAAGGAGTGAGAAATTGGAAAAAAGTGATCCTGAGAGCATTTTAATGTAGCAGCATATTTAGTAGGCTAAGGAAAAATGACAATGAATGAAAACCCCAACAATCATACAACTCTCTGTCAGCAAGAACATGGTGACAGTGGGAACAAAAAACTTCCTCTTGACAGGAAGGAAGAAGAACCAGGCTCGGGGAGGGGCAGCCATGTGCTGAGACCGGTTGGGCAATAGAGACAAGTGACAAAGGCACAATTTAAAAAAGGTGAGTGAAGAAGACAAACACAGTGCATCATGGGAACCCCACGGGAGGCCTAGGCTTATTACACCATAACTAAGGTAGGATTCAGGGTCACTTGATCCAGCCCTAACTATAAGCTTTGTCGAAAAGGAAAATGGAAAGGATTAGCATTACAAGATGTTGATTTTTTTTTGACAATTCTTTTCCTTAAATTTTCATTGTCGTTACCACAGGAAAAAGCAAGCTCATATTGCATTTACTTGTGTTAAAGCTAAAAACTAAACACGGTACTATGGGCAGTTTGTAATGGATTTTTCCGTTGCTGTTGCTCTACCCGTCTGCCAGGTTGGGTGAAACTCAGTATTTGTGGTTTTTCCGTAATCTGGCTCACCTTTGCCTCAATTCTTGCCCTGATGGAAAGAAAAAAAACTCAAAACAAACTTCTGTTGTCGTCAAAAACATAAATGTTCTCATTTATATGCTGCTAAGAAGGCAAAAATTAGACTACAATCTCCAAAATGTCTTCTTGTCATATTTCTTAAAATTCAACTGTGAAAAATGCTAAAAAAAGAAAAAGAAAAAAAGGAAAAGTACAAAAATACCCTCACAGTGTCGTCTCAGGCCTAACTCGACATGCATTTCATGAAGTTGCTTGGTTCAGGCTTGCTGTGTCCACATACTGTATATAACCACATATTTAGTAATCACAAACACAGTGTTTAACCAGAGTTATGTCTGCTGCAGCAGCCCTCGCTCCTCACACCAAGCCCGTCTCCATCTGTGGTTGTTTTCTCAGAGCTCTTGATGACTAGTGCTGACAGATGACAGACTGTCAAGAGCCTCTGATCACACAAACAACTTCCATAGCGCACTTTCACTGACTTTTCTTTTTTTATGCACTCGGCTTGACTGGCATGTAAAATGTATGAAGGCAGTTTTGTTAAGAAGGAATCCCCTTTCTTCTCCCATTTCTACTTCTGCTAAAAGGATTCAAAGGACCTGTTGTAAATGGCTTTTTACATGCAGAGAAACATAACGACACTGAAAAATATCAGTTTTGTTGTGTCAGGAAAGGAGAAAAAGCGAGGTCCTCGAGTTCAAGTTTTCTTTTTGACCTTTGTACTTGATGGTGTAGTTTTACGTTTCAGGTTAATTGGTGCGGAGACGACGCCTCTGCTTGTGTGCTTGTGTGCATATGTGTTTGTGTGTGTCAGGGTTTGGATCATGCCTGTATCTCCATCCCCCGTTCTTAGCCAGGTGCATGGCAGTGCTTTGGAGCTTTTATCCCAAGCCGATCCCTGGGAATGCAGAGAATTTCTCCCAGACGCTCCTGGTCACAGTGCCCCGGCAGCTCCTACTCACACCCACAGATACACACACATACACATGCATACACATACATCTCTTCCGCCTCTCCCTTAACCCCGACACCACTGACAGACACAGCCCAAAGAGCAGACACCTGGCTTTGCGCATACACACATGTGCACACACATACACGCACGTACACACATGCACAAACACACACACACCCTGGGGAACTTCAGGGAAAGTCGGGGATCAGCAGAAACACTCTAGAGAAACAGGAGAAGGCAGAGGACACCAGATGCAAGATAGTACTCAACAAGAAGGAGAGAGAGGTGGAGGACAAAAAGTGAGACTGAGACAAAGGCAAAGGGCAAAGGTCAGCTTGACAAACAGTGAAATGGATCCTAAAATTCACAGACAAGCTACACATAAAACTTAGAAAATAATAATCATTTCACATTACAGCAAGTCATTTATGCTCAATATCATGGTTAACATCGTGACCTTCTGTATGACATTAATTTTCTTTTCTAAAAGTTTTCCCCATTTAATGGTAATTAATATCATCACTTTAAATCACATCATTTGTAAACTGGGCAGGAAAGGGTTAACTTGATCTGTCAGTGAGGGTGCAGCCCTCCTGTCAGTCAGGAGTTAACACCACCTGAGAGTCCTGTCAGCCTCACTTCCTCTCCTTTCTGTTGCCTGCCAATCAAGCTGCCGCAGTGCAAAACCGCACCTGCGTGCATGTGCAAGTGTGTAGTTTCTATGGATTCAAAGTGAAGGAAACACAACAATAACAAGAGGTTTTCTTTTTAAAAAAAAACTTCACCAGAAATCCTGCCAGTTAAAGTCTGTGGGATGAATAAGGAGCGAAACATGTGAAAGGAGAACGTGATAACAAAACACTGCGGCTGCAAAAACCTGTTGCTCGTAGGCCTACTGTGGCATTTCTCCTTGTTGTAGTGCTGAGTGGCATGTGTGATAATGTCTACTCTCAATTCACACGCTGAAAGAATGAAAATCATTTAGCTGCTGGGAAGAGAAGCCGCACGCACGCACGCACGCACGCACGCACGCACGCACGCACGCACGCACGCACGCACGCACGCACGCACACACAAACAGTTCATTATCTAAACACTGCAGGGCATGGTTCTTCACTCCCCTCTCTTCTCTCTCTGACTGTGTCTGCACCTCTGAGGCCAAGGCAAACACTCGGTGTGTGTGTGATACACTCATATCTCAACACACTTCTTCCCCCCATGCCAATTCTCCAGATGTTCTGCAACTTAAAGGTAGGTGGTGAGTCTCAGGAGTGGTGTTTATCGGATCATACCAACTGAACTTCAACCCCCGTCTCCCCAACCAACTCTTCTAACACATCTAATTCTTACTGTTTCCTCTGAGCAATTATCTGCAATAGCATCCGTTCCTCTTGCTGTCTTCACTTGAGCAAGTGCATTAAGTAGGAGGAAGTGCACAAGATTGACAACAAAGAAAAATAAATCAAAGACACGGAAAGTGAGTCTAAAAAGGCAGCAAGTACAGCTTGTCAGCAGTGCCGCAGCAGTGCAGCTGTGTGGTATCTCTGTCACTCGGCTGGTCTCTGTTTCACATAGAATTCCTCTGCGGCTTTCTAACAGGAGGAAAGCCCTCCCTTAGTCACACAAAGCTGATCTCCTATTGGTTCCCCAGAGGCCCCCGGACCTCCCTGCACCCAGACAAATACAGACACTGCACTTAAGAGTGTGTGTATAGATGTGTGCGGGGGCAACAGTAGAGACAGTGTCAGTGTACACCTGTCTTCGTGTCGCTGCACTGGTCAAAAAAATATGGTGCATAAAAGGAATGTCTTTTGAACAGCTGTTCAACACAACGAGTCGCACGAGTGTGGAAGTCAGGCTGAAGTTCGGAGACCAAAATGAACAAGAAAAAGTACCAGGCCCCTGAAGTGGAGAATTGTAGGGGTATTTTATGCTGTGGTCACATCCAGTGGGAATCTGCATCTTTTTTGGCTGATGCTTCAGGGACAGTTTTTGAACACTCGGGTTTGGGTCCAATGCTGCAGTACTCTAAAAAACCATGGTTGCCGGTATTCTTTATATGGGCTATTTGAAATATTTCTGTTAACACACTATGACTTCATAATAACCACTCTGATATTTACTTTGTTGCTTATAAATTAAATAAGGATTAATTATAGATGTTTTCATTCACTTTATTCCATTATTATTACTACTACAACTAATTATTATTATTATTGAATTAAATACTACAATTATATGAGTAAATATTTGATACATTCATAAGATTATTTACTTATGATAAATCATTAGTAACGCATCTATAAACGTTGTATTAATCCATCCATTGCATTCATAGATTATATAATTGAGTTTTAATGAATAATAATATAAAGAAAGAAAAATATAATAAAAATAAAATAAAGATGTTGTAAAGCATCTAATATTATAGCTGTACATATTGGTATAGATAAATATGATGGCTCATCTCATTTATTAGCCATATACATTTATGTAAGATGTTATTTAGATTTTTTAAAACTGTCCTTTAGTAAGTAAACACTATAACAAAACACTTACAGGTGTTCCTGATTTGTTGGTACACCACCTACTGTACCTTTTAAGTTCATGTACACTCACATTTTTTTCCTGGCTTCTCTGAGCGAGAACATGTAAGGGGATGAATGGAGCCTTGTTTTGTGGACATGTACTGTATCACAATATGTGAACCTTGGTTTGATACAGTTTGATATCAGACAGTAACCAACAGCTAACACAGCGACTCAGGGAACCTTTGCAACAGATGGGTCGTAAGAGCCAGAGTCTCCACATAGAGTCCAACAATACTGGGCCAGAAAATGTCCTTATGTTCTTGCACAGTTTGTTTAGCAACACCCTGAAGTAGCTGTTTACTGTATTGCCTGAACAATACAGACGTTATCAGTCTCTCACATTGTGGAGGAATTTTGGCACACTCGTCTTTACAGTATTTCTTCAGTTCATTGAGATTTGCAGGCATTCGTTTGTGCACAGCTCTCATAAGGTCCAGTCAAACCATTTCAATCTTGCTGAGGTTTAGACTATGAGTTGGCCATTGTTGCATGACCAAATTTCCTCAAAGCTTTAGCAGACAGATGGCCTCACATGTGACTACAGAATACTTTGGTTCATGGTCAGCTCAATAACTGCAAGGTGCCCAGGTCCTATGGCTGCAAAACAAGCCAAAAATCATCACTTCTCTACCCCCCTGTGCTCTGTTTGATTTTTTTCCAAATGTGGAGCTGTGTATTATGGACAAACATCTCTACTTTGGTCTTGTCGGTCAAGAGGACATTGTTCCAGAAGTATTATTGGTTCACATGCAGCTTTGCAGACCTAACCAATACTTCCATATTCTTTTTAGAGAGAAGAGGCAGACAAGAGGCTATAGTTTGGCTGCTCTTTCAAACAAGTCACACTTGTTTAGTCTTTTTTTATTTTATTTTACTGTTAACCGAGGCCCGTAGTCTGAGATGCAACATTTGGATTTTTTTTTTCTGTCCACTCCTGTGAAGGTTGTTGCATTATGTTAATATACACCGGAATGTTTCAGACCAGCAACCTGCCAAACCCTCAGCTTTTATAGGAGAGTTTCTTTTCTTTTTCTGTGACTTTTTTTTAGAGCAATTTGGCTTCAATTACATTTGAAATCTAGCATAATTTAAATCAATAAAAGCTTAGCTTTAAATATAATATCTAGATTATTCCAAAATCATGCATGTCAAAATGGACGTTACTTGAACCTAGACAGCGACATACGCTATACATTTGGAGTTAAGTAACTTTTATTTTAATTAAAGACTGAGCAAACAGTAAGTCTAGTATCTGTGACTTTTGTCTATGTTTTGGACATGGAGGATTTACTTCAATCACTGAGAAGCTATTATGAGTGGTGTGTTTTTCCTCAGTACTATATTCTAAAGTCTATCATAGGAATGATAGCAACAGCAAAACTACGTTAACTTGGGGACTGCTAGTCCTATCAAAAAAGAGAAAACGGTCAGAGAGAAGCCTTTAGGACAGGAGTCTTTACATAATGCACTTCCAGTCCAGAGATCCTCTAGAGATACTGACACAGACTGTTCAGAAAGAGGAAGAAATAAAACAACAGTCTGCCATACGCAATGCAAGCAGCTCTGATGAACACAAACAGGAACCAGGCAGATGGATGGAGAGGCATGGAGGAATGAAATTAAAGAAGGGAACACAAGAACTCTCCTCTCTGGCTCCACATCGAGTGCTTAGCAATCTCTCCATCATCATCATGTCATCACTCAATTAAAAGGTTAGGCTCTGTTTATTCTTTCTATTAGCAAGATTTGGAAAACATCAACAATCACTTATTACCAAGACTCACTGCCTCCGGGCAAAGCCACTGCTAATTGTATTTTGTGTGTGTGTGTGTGTGTGTGTGTGTCTGTGTGTGTGAGAGAGAATGTGTAAATAGCTCATTTAACAATAGTGGATAATAGAGGAGCACTCTGTCCTGACTTGGAAGCCAAACCAATGTTTGTGTTATCATTTAAAAAAACTGACATCTTGATCATTGATTTGTCTTTAATGACATTTCTTAGAAATTTCTGTGAAAAATAACTCCATGTTGAAAAATTGCGTTGAAAGTGAATAACTAGCTGGAGAAAGATTCACTGTTTTGCAACAGCCTGTAGTGTTTTTGGCACATTGGAGCACCAAGGGCTCCAATCCAATATCACTACAATGTAGAAATCATCTAAAAAAAACAACCTGCATGATGATCTGCTGGAGAAGTGGCACAATCCCTGCTTGATGCATGACATAACAGGACCCTTGCCACTCACCATTTACAGTTTCATTAGTTGACTGCCTCTCTTTCAACATTAATGACAACAGGTCTAAATGACAGGCTGTAAAAGAACAATACAATCTCTGAGTAGAAGTATGTTTTCTTTCTTCCATGTTGGACTTTTGATCTTCATAAATGTTTGAATGACATTTTATTAACATTTACTAGCAAGGATCCACCTATTTTCCTCATCACATTGCCCAACAGGCCCAAGTTGCAATGCAGCAGTGCTTCAACACTGAGCTCCACACTGAGGTGGATATTGTTTAATTGTTTTCAAACATTTTCAGTCTAATTTCCACTCTTTACACAGCATGTACGCAGTCCTGATCAAGGTTATCAAAGAGCTACAGCTTGATGCCCTTAATGCATTTTAATTCTCACTGACTGTTACGTTCCCCCCGAAAGGGGTCTAGGCATATGAGTGAGGGGACCAGTAACAAATGAGTCCGGAATCAGAATGAAAAGGAAAACAGACAGAGTTGTTCTGCATCAATAAAACTTTATTACAAAATGGTACAGGTTAACATTAACTTAAAGGGCCGGCAACGCCATCTTACCAATAACGCCAAAGAAACAAAGAAAACGCTCGCAGCCACGAAAGGCAGGAGGACTACCAAACAAACACAATAAAAAAGGAGGCACTTCCCACACTTCCTACCCTACTCCCCACCACGGGGAGACACTCTCAGGGCCCACAAGCCCACACCACTCACGCAAAGCAGCTATGCTGTTTCCACAACTCCACACTTTGAGCAGGCTAACCACACACAACGCAGAGACACCAGAGAACACCCCACACCCTGTTCACAGCTCATCCCCAGCTTATATGACCTCCGAGAGGTGATTGCTGACTGGGCCCAGGTGGTAAATGAGTCCAATGAGCAGCAGCTGTGTCCTGGGGAGAGAGAAGAGCAAGAGAGAGACGGGGGGTGGAGCAAAAGAGGAGGAGGCGGAGAAAAACACCACACCCACACAAGGGCAGTATCAGGAGGCCCAGCTAGGGCCGTAACACTGACCTTGGATCAGCCTTTGCTAACAGCAGCCCTTGATATCATAATCAGCTGAAAGAAACATTCCTGGTAGTTGTGATGGAACTCTGAGATCTATGATTTCTTATCTTTCAAACAGCTCTTTCTCTTTTGTGCTCAGCGTTGTCTTTTCATCTGATGCTCCTTTATTTCCTGGCATACCCTACATGTTAGCCCTGATCAAAATTAGAAGTAGGGAGATTCTAAATTCCATTGCTATGTGCAGTTGTACGTCTCCATAGATCCCGGTACCACAGTACATCCTGTAGAAACTTCCATGTAATTGACAGTAATGCTGCATACAAATTGGAAGCAATTCCCTCGTCAGGCATTGTTTTGAAATTAATGGCTGGTCGCTCCCAGGTTCTGGTTGCCTTGCCGATCAACTAATGTATCTAAATCCAGGTATCAAGTCAATCATTTGCATTGATCACTCTCATTGGTTATCAAACCAGTGTCACAGTCTCACCTGTTATAGCGTCTCATTACTATATTCCTGCAAACCACTTGCAGTGTGAAATTGGCTTAATAATTTTTAAAAAATAAATAAAAACTATATGGTTATCATGACAACACCTGTGGCCTTAGCACAAGTAGGGCTGTTCGATATAATGATATATATCGGATGATGATATAAAACGTCTATCATTTCATTTTACGCTATCGTTTGTTTCGTGGTGTCGCAAAATAAACTGTTTATGGCAATATTCTTTCATTATTTTGATGGTCACTATATTAATTTCTTAAAGTTCTCTCTTTCTCTTATATTTTATATAACCACACTACAGACAGACAAGCGCTTGTTTTTATGCCTTGTCGTTAGCAACAACGAAGGTAAAACCACCGCGTGTCCGCTTGTTTATTTTCCACATAAACCTTACACGATAAAGCTCAAGATCCTGTTGAGACTTTTCAAAATATACAGAATCACGTGAAAGATGCAGAGTATTTATGGATGAGAAGCAAAAAAGAGCCGTCAGGTGCTAAAAAATAAACCTTAGACTCAAACGTTAGAACAGGCTTTTCCCCGCAGCACGCCGTTTAATAAATACTCACAAAGAAAACAGCGGCCGTTACAACTTATGTCTAAAAATGTATCGTTTCATGCATCAGTAAAAACACTTGACTCCAGGTACATGACGCCCAGCTGGAAACACTTCACGCAAGTCGAGCTGCCCGAGATTCAAAGAATTTACAGAAAATGTTACATTTTTGTGATTTATATCGTTATCGGGACGATAGATGTCTTAATATCGGGATATGAGATTTTGGTCATATCGCACAGCCCTAAGCACAAGGGCCATTTTTCCAGTCTCCAGTCAGTGTGCTCCACCTAATAATATTTGTAAAAGAAATTAGTGACTTAGACATTACTGACTTAAAATTCTCCTTTGAGCTAACTAAAATATGTAAAATGTAATCCTGCTTGGCCCAAATGACACAAACAAACAAGTTGAGCAAGCTCAGGTCATTTTTTTTTTTAGGATTTTGAATGTTTTTGTATCTTCCAGATGGTTGCGGTACACTTTACTCTGTTTTATGCAGGTAAAACTCTCAGGTATCCTATGAGTTTAAGAACTGATTTTTAATATTTCCCTGCTTGTTTTTAAAGCATTGAATGCTCTGGCTCCTACTTATGTCTGCAATTTGCTTACTCTATGAGCCTAACAGCTGCTGGTGATCCTCCACCAGAACCCTACTCATATTTTCTAATTATTGACTTGGCTTCAAAAGTGAACAGGGTTTTGCTATAATAGTAGGTTTTCTTTTAAAAGGTAAATGTTTTTTTATTATTATGACATCTAGGCCAGTGGTCATAATGGTAGGAGGAGTAAACATAAAATAGGGGGCTATATAAAAATGACTGAAAAGAAATCTTACTCAAATGAAAGGTTCTTTAATTACATCTTGTTATGTAACTCTGTAAGTTGAAGCCCTGTTTTTGTTGTCTTCTGTGTTTTGTCACCACGTCGGCATGATAAGCAGGTAAAATTGGAAGCGGATGATAAAACACCTCAGTGCCCATGTTTGTCTCTCTATTCCCACTCCCATCTGCTGTCTGCTGAACTTGTCCCAAAGAGTCCAGATAAGCATCTCCCCAAAATCTGAGACAGGACCCACACACAGAGCACCACCACCATCAAATACCACAGAGCAAGTGAGTGTATGCCTCTGTCTGAGGCATGTGTGTTAGATCGTGTGGGTACACATAAAGTTATGTGTGATTGAATCTGGGCAAATGAGATAAGGTTGGTGCTACGATAATGATGTTTGTGAGAAAACTGCGTTGTGGAAGTTCTGTGCACACTCGGTCTGCAAGTACATACAGTAGTACGTATATGTGTCTGAGCAAAGCAGGAAGCAAAGTCTTGCGCACTGTGATGCTGGCGATAAGGGTGGTGCATCTGCATATGTGTGTGTGTGTGTGTGTGTGTGTGTGTGTGTGTGTGTGTGTGTGTGTGTGTGTGTGTGTGTGTGTGTGTGTGTGTGTGTGTTGCCAGGGAGGTGGGACGGGGTTCAGTGGTAGGACATGTTCATCCATGCTGGTATTCGTGAGAGGCTCCCAAATACCAGGGCGGGATTGGAGGAAGGAGATGGTAGGGTGGAGGTGGGGAGGTTGCCCAAATCCTGCTACTTATCTCTAAGCATAAATGAAGAACAGTGGTGAAAAACAATTCAAGAATATTACCTTTACATGCATCAAGAGCAGAACATGGCATTTCTCACTTCTGTTGTTTTTAAATGTGCATAAATCTGAGTTCTCAAATCCTCGACTAAATATCTAAAGATACTGTATGATTTTAAAAGTGATTGGAAACACTTGTGCCCCTTTCTGCTCAACTGATGCTGATTTCTGAGAGGAAGAGTTAAAAACTACATTATTCAAACTAACAATGTACATCCTCCCATGGCATAATTCTTTGCTGAATATCATGCATGAAATTATGGAGGGTGGAAGGTACTCAGCGCATCAAGTGACGGTTAACAAGAGAAACCTGTTGGAACTTGTTCCTTATTTTATTTCATCCAGAGTAAATACACAGTAAGTATAAGTAAATACCATGTAAGTATGAGTAAATACAAAGTCAAGATAAATAAATGAAAAGTAAATATAAGTAAAAGGAAAGTAAGTAAGTATAGGTAGATTTTTTTTCTCCATTATTTTAATTACTCTTGCTTTGAGGCACTATATAAACAAAACTGAAGTGAACTGAACTGAATTGAGCCCCAACTAACAAAGCCTATGATGTATGGCAAAGTTACAAAAAGGTAAAGAGGGGGTGGCTGTATTTTTGCAGAGCTCCAGTTAAAGTGCATATTAATCAGAATTAGAATCAGAATCAGAAAGACTTTATTTAAGATAAGGACAGGGCATAAACAGGCAATAAGAGTGAGATAATAAATACACAGAATATACAGTATATACACAGTTTTAAAATTAAAGTGACTGAAGGTGAATAAATAACTGTGAATGAGTAAAAGTGAATAAAGTGTCGGCAGTATGAACAGAGTGTAGAATAGTTTATGTTTATGGGTGTGGGAAATGGTCTTATCGGCTGGAGTTAAAAAGCAAAGTGGCTTTGGGGCCAAAGGTGGCTCTCGTCCTCTCACTCCTGCAGGAAATGCAGCGGAGGTGTCGCCCAGAGGGGAGCCATTGAAATGCAGGGTGAAGAATGTGAGATGGGTCATTGATGATCAGTGTTGGGGAGTAACGCTGTTACGTATTTAAAATACAAAATATGAGTAACTGTATTCCGTTACAGTTATCGTTTAAAAAGGTGGTATTCAGAATACAGTTACTTTGTTGAAATAAAGGGATTACACGGCGGCCTTTTCCTGTTTCATATGTTCGGCTATGCCCTCCATATAGTAAAAAGTCATCATGATCGGTGTGCTGACTCCAAAGGAGTTGAGTTTCCTAAGGAGGCATAGCCGTTGGTGGCACCTCCTGAGAATCTCCTCTGTGTTGGCAGAGAATTTCAGGTGGTTGTCAAAGATGGTTCCCAACTCCTCAACTACCACCACTGGCTTCCCATGGATGGTGGTGGTGACTGAAGCAGCCAGATCCCTCTGCCTACTGGAGAAGGTCACCACCATCTCTTTGGTTTTGCTCACGTTCAGTTCAAGTTTGGAGCTGTCACACCAGTCTGCAAACTCCTGCAGACTGGTGGTGTTGTGAGGGGCCTGACAGCAGTGACAGGAGAACTGTGTCATCAGCATATTTCACCAGGTGACAGTTGGGCTGTGTGGATCCTTATTTTTCCCTATTTTCTTTCAAACATGTACTGAATATCTTACTTAAATGTCTTAAAAAAATACATAATTTCTTTATACTAAGATGCTTTTTGTAGTACTGACGATGGTGAGGAGTTCCCTCTCTAGACTACTTGTCACTACACACTACTACATGGGTGTGTGTGTGTGTGTGTGTGTGTGTGTGTGTGTGTGTGTGTGTGTGTGTGTGTGTGTGTGTGTGTTTGTGTGAATGAGCAGGTGCCAGTAGCGCCAGGAGGGAGAATGTCTGAGCAGACTTTGGCTCAGAGCTAAAGTGTGAAATGACACTAACTACTAATAGTCCCAACTTAACTGCTGTCACTTGCAGCTGTTCGTCAACAGCACACGCAAGCAGAATATTCTGAAACCTCTGTATGTTCTCAATGACCAAACTCATAAAGCAAAGAAAGCACAGAGGCAAAGACTCATTAAACAATTAAACTGATCTGCTGAGCATTTTGTTGACTCACACAAAAAAGCGTCACTACATGTTGTAACTGCTCAAAACTGGTCACTGACAAAAATTGCACACATTTATTGACCCAGACAAGAAAGGAAAAATCACAGCCATTCACACAAATCCCAGGACTTGCACATGCACATGCATGCACGCACACACACACACACACACACACACACACACACACACACACACACACACACACACGCAAACATTACGCACACGGCGCAGGAAGAGAATGACGAGGTGACTGATAGGCACAAACAAAAGCTGTGCCCCTAGACAAACACACAAACACAATGAGCACTGAGAGAGCTCAATACACACACACACGCACACACACACACACACACACACACACACACGTAAAAACACTATAAGTAGTTCTGTATACAGCCGGCTTATCAGCAGCTGGCTTTAAGTGTAAATCTGTGGCTATTTAAACCAAAGCATATCCTTCCTCATTTCATCTTTTAAAAAGCAGCGTTCAAAATGTGTGTGCACATATGTGTGCGTGTGTGTGAGTGTGTGCACTTGAATGTGACTAAAAAGCTCTAAAGTGCTTTTGTGTGCAAGGTGCAAGTGTGTGTGTGAGTTGGTGTGTGTGTGTCGGCTTCGTTATTTTGAAAATGAATATGAAAACAAGATAGGTGTTCATGAGTGTGTCTTTTGTGTATTTTAAGTGTGAGACACCTGTAGACAGCTATTCACTCACGCACACACACCCATTAAAGCACAATCCAAAACACTGTGGGCTCCTTATATTCAACCAACTTATTGATATAGCCGGTACGTGATAGCCATCTGCCGGCGTGTGGCACTGCAAGGTGAAAGGCAAGCTGAATAGAGGGATGAAGAGGGGCGAAAGGTAAATATTTGGTCTAGTTAACGTGCTGGTGTTTACGTTTAAGAGTAGCAAAGCTGTTTTTTTTCTTTTAAGCTTTCGCTCTCATTCCAGTTTGTAAACTTGGCTACCAGATAAAGACTCTGTCCCGCTCGCCTCGCAGAGATGAACAGAAAAAGAGTGAGGGAAGGATAACAAAACAAACATAAAAGAATTGAAGGAGCACTCTTGGAGAAGCTCCTATCTCTATCAGAAACATTTACTGTACCGTGGCACAACAAATAACTAGGTGACAAGTGAGAAAAACAAAACTACCACTGCTGTGGACTCACATGGATAAAGAGGGGAAAGGAAAGGAGGAGGGTGGGCAGTGGGGGGAGTGACACAAAGCCAGAAATAAAGAGATCATCTTAAGTAAAATAAGTCACCAAAAAAAGTGTTTTGGCTAAAAGAGAAATGAAAGAAAAGATGATAAAATGAGTGGGGAAAAAAATTAGAGGATGGATGGATAAGGATTAAATAAAACATGCCGATGGATGACCGAGAGAGGCAAGGAGACAGAGATATGAAGATAGAGAGCAGGCCAGAAAAATGGAGAGGTGAAGCCAGGCCAGAGATGAAGAGATAGCAGAGCCAATAAGGCCCAGAGTGTGAAAGAAAGCTTTTCTGTGGAGTTCAGACAGACTTTCATTCCAAGAGAGTCCACACTTCAGCAGAAGTGCAATTTCTTTGATGCAAATAGCATCAAACGAGGGAGGGAATGAGGGCTGGATGGACCAACAGCTTGTTTGTGTTTAATAGTGTTTCTATTTTTATGCACCCGGGTTGTAAAAAAAAACAACCTTTTTTATGTCGCTAAAAAATATTGAAACCAACAAACATGTTTAACCTCCTAAAACGTGAACTCCTCCACGGCACGCCTCTTTAATTTCTCTTTGATATTTGGGCATGTTGGGCATGTACCTGATTTTTGTTTCAGAGAAAAATGAGATCCACATATGATGACATTGGTTTTAAATTTCGATAGAACAGTGGCAGCATAAAGTCCTCGTAAGTGGATATCAGGTCCTTGTGGAGCAAAACTTATTATTTTGGCCTAGATCCCAAAATGTGATGTCCACATATGTGGACGCCAGGTCCTAGGAGGTTAAATCATATCCCTTAGCCCACATTTACATTTTTGTCATATATACATATTGGTGTTTACAGTGTGCAATATTTGGATATGGATTGCAGCATGGCATCATGCACAGGTTTCCACAAATTGGAGCCTCTGTGATTGCTTTTTTTTTCTTCAGAAGGTCAGAAGGTGGCCTGCTGAAAATTCAGCCTAGGTTAGCTAAGGCTTGATTACCAAACTGCAGTAATGAAAAGTGTGTTTACGACCCTCTGTTAACAACTTATAAGAATGCAAATAATACAAAACAATAAGATGTCATTCACCATAACTGTAACACACAACAGGCTGCATTTTTTGTCAGTTAATTCCATTAAAATGCCCTAAAGGCACAATTTAAACTTTTTGGTTGTTTCTACAAGGATTGCCTCATTTTTGGAGACCCAGGAGAGCACTGGAAAATGTGCACAACTGCGTCATCCCTGACAAAGTGAAAAATCTATCACTCTGCCAGTCAAGTTAACAAGCTAATCTGTTTAATCAAGTTAATCTAATTTCTTCAAAAGCACACTGACACAAGTCATCACATGTGAATAACAGTTTTTCTAATTACCAGTTCTAACAGACAGAGGAGAGTAACAAGACTCTTATGAGCCATCCATATTTTTACAGTTGGCATGAGGTCAAGTCACTTCAACAGCTTTTTGATTTCCACTGTTAATCACCATATTATCACACAAAAATTCCATGTAATTGCCAACTTGTAGAATCACACAGTTACACTAATCACTTTGGCTGGGCCATGGTCTCCCACCACTGTTTTCTCCAGTGTGACAGAAACATGAAGAAGCAAACAGCATTCAGCACCTTCAAGTGATGTTAAGTGAGCAGTGACCTTATATTTTGACAACTTTGAGCTGAGAAACTTAAACAATTACCAAATCCAGGGACATGAGGGGTTGTAAATAAATCAGTTCACCCAGGCAACAGAGCCTGAAATGTCCGGTAGCTATGAAACAATGGGCAATCAAAGAAATTGTTTATATGTAAACAGGGTTTAAAGGTGGATGCTGGGGCTGATGGAGAGGTTAAAAAGGAGTTAGCAATGCAGTGCTGCAACAGCAGTGAGATCATCCCTCAAAAATAGCACATCTAAACAGGCTGCTGTATTTTCAGATACAACACGCGCCACTCACACTCATCCTGACGTCACTGTCAATCATAGCTGCAAGAAAACATGAAAGCATTTACAGACCACACAGACATCTAGAAAGTGAATCCTGCCTTCAGTCTTCAGAGATTCATTAGAGGCTCTTTGATGCTGATGTATTTTCATTGGGAATTAGTCCCCCCCCACCCACCCGAAACAAGAGCCAGCTGTACAAGCCTGCAACTGCATCTTATCTCCCAGCGCGGTTCCCGTTAGCAGGCCTTTTGCCCCCTTTGTTAGTAAATAGGGGCAAAACTGCAGTACCATAAAACTCGGCATGTTTTTGGATTTGCATAAAAGATGAGAAATTATTGTCATTGCTTGAATATGTTTGTGCCAAAAAAAACAACCCTTTTTATTAATTAAAAGGTGTACAGAACAGTACAGATATTTTTTACAACAGCATGTGTGTGTGAAAAAACATAAAGCCGGCAATAGTGACGAGCAGAAAGAGAATGAGGACTGGAGTGTTCACCCGGAGCGAGCCTTCGCATTCTCCAGATAGTTGGAGTGCTCCTATGAAAGCCCCTCACGTGGCAGGGCAGCACGCTGATTCAGCTGCAGGTTATTGTGCCTCAAAGACACTTTCTTACAGTGAAAATATTATGATACATCTGCACATATTTAACTCTCGGCCGTATTCACACACACATGCCTGTAGGGGCGCGCACATCAAAAAAACAGCTCACATGTCTGAGAAGTCAAAGAGAGGAGCCTTGGAGAGCTGTCAAATGTGCTAAAATGTTGGTGGGCGCTCAAAACAATAAAAACAATATCTGCACATCATCAACAGCCCGGGGAGGTCTATTGATCAATGCAGCCGCTAACCTGAAACTGACTAATCCACAGCGATTTCCTTCCTTCCTCGGCTCGCTGAAGTTTTACCTTTGTAGTGCCCAAAGAAATCCAGAAAATGTTTCTCACTACCACTCAGTACCACTTTCAGTGTTGCTGGTGGAAATAAGAAAGGACTCTCAATGAGCGTGCAAGTCTTTGAAGTGCACTCACTAGGAGGTCAGCGTTTCTACTCCAACATGCACGCGCATATCCTTGCATTGTTAAGCATTCTGTTGACTTATATTGTCTCTTTAACCTCTTGACTTGACATGACAGCATGCCAGCACTCTGCCTAACCCCGTCCTTTACCTCATTTTAACCTTAATTCAGCTGCATTAGACAAAAATAGCTTTGTCGCGTCATGTGGTCTCACCAGTGTCACCATAATTGGCCACTTACTGGGTTCTGAGGCTATTTGGACCCCACGGAAGGCTCTTCTGTAAACCACAAGCACCACGGTCCTTTGAGAGAGTTGGGACAGCTGGAAAAAAAGTGAATTTTTGCAACATCAAAACAGCATCATAATATAATGACACACTTCATTGCATCTACTGGAACTGTAAATAGACCTGGGGATAACCCCGCGTGACCCTCCGGGCTTTCGGACGGAGGCGCCATGAAAAGCAAGGCCCCACCAGTCACCTCTTTTTCCCTCTCTTCTCTTGTTATTTGTTCAGTATGTAGTACAAATTTCCCTGTGTTGCAGGCATATAGGGATCAACACGGCGAACTGTGCCCAACCTTGACTTACCTTATGGACCTCGTTACCATGCCACAGAGTTCAGGCCTGACAGATCCAATAACCCCTCCACCGTCGTTCAGAAGAGAAATTGCTCCAAGCAATCCGTGCCGGAGAACGCCCCACGCCTCACCCCGCGTTTAAAGTTATGATCCTTATCGTAATTAATTCAATAAAGCGGTAATGTGCTGCAAACCCGGCACCCCCCTCTGCCTCGTGCGGCGTGCAGAGGGATATAAGCTTTCAGGTTCGGCCTCTCTCACTGACTTCAGTGTCGAAGGTAATAGAGAGCAGACAGGAGTTAGACAGCGATAGGTATGTCTGCAGCGGTGCGAGTAAAGAGGCCTAATCAAATTTGTTTTAGACTTTAAAAAGATACTTTCAGCGGTTTGCGTTAATAACCTAATAATAATAAGAAATGGAAAGCTGATCCAAGGTCAACAGTGGAAGGAGGCCATTTTTAATTTAGAAAACTGGAGTGGGCTCCAAATAATTGGCTACCATCCTGTGGATGCACACACTGGTTTCCAGGATGGCCACAACATCACAGGGCTGGCGGGAGATGAAGAAAATTACTGCAACAACTATGAAAAGTAGTAGAAATGCTAGTAGAAAAAACATAAAACGTGTTTGTGTAAACGGTGTACAGTGTGTGGAGATGAAACCAGGGTTGAAAAGGGAAATATTCATGAAAAAACCCTTCAAAGCTCATTTGATCACATACATTTAGTATAAGCAAAATAAAAGGGGAGTTGAGTGAATCCAAACACTTTTCTGCGGATGTTCTGCCGCAACACAGCTTTACTCAGCTCCTTTTAAGAGTGACCATCTTCTTCGCTTCCCCTGCAGGGACCCATTACCTGGAATAATATAAATATTATCAGTGAAAACAGAGAGCATGTCATCACAACATTTTAGAGTAATTGGGAACGCGACCTGGCTTTAGATGAAAAATAATAACCGGTCATGTCTATTGTTTTTCCAGAGCCTTAATTATTTGAACAGACTTCTGGAGATCGAAACGCTGATTAGATGTCAGTTGCTATGCGCTGCGTGTCTGAGCGCAGGTATGTGTTAGATGCTCTTCAGTACTTCAGTAGAACTGCTCAGTGGTCAGCCCATACACTGCAGGCCCTCGTTTTCCAACCAAATATCCTAGGTGCCATGGAGCCGCGGCTCCTAGGAAATAAAAGTCCCATTTATTCATTCCCTTTTGCATTTGCAGTGACGTCTGAAGAACTGTGCGAGCTAGGCAAATTAGCCAGATAACAGAAAAAAACACCTGTATTATATGAGCTGTTGTTTTCACACATGAGAGGTTATAAACATGGAGTCATTATGCTCCTCTTTAAACAACTGAATGCAAAGGAGAAGAGCAGAGGCGCGAAAAGGTCACTGCAAGATAGAACCTACAGACTGTCCTTTGAGTGAATTAAAGATAACTAAAGATAACCTGTTTCTGTTACAGGCGGCCCCCCTGTTCAGTTTTCATGTTTCATGTTGCGACAGTCCAGCGCTGTTTCGAGCTACGTGGAAGTTTTCATTTGTCCATCTCTGAGCCAAGCTGTACTGCTTCTGAAGTCAGTGGTGCTTTTCTTACAGCACTGGTTCTGTGTACACCTCTGATGTTTGCACTTGGTCCTGCTAAAGCCGCTGCTGCTAATGTGCTGCAAGCCCACTCATGCTACACCTCCTTTGCACAACTGCCTTTTTCTGAACACAGATATTCTCTTTTAATGGCTGTCAAGTGACCCTGCTTCATGATTTGTTTGCATCTTTGTGGAAAAACTACACCAGTGGTGTGTATAGCATTAATTAAATAATTCAAATCAAATACAAGCTAAGTCCGTGAAAAAAACACAGACGCCAGGATTCCACGGAGAACACGCTGCCTTTTCACACAGATGCTAATCTGGTTTTGCTCACGAGGCAAATGAGTTCTTTAAAATGAATATGAAATGTCATGGATGACTATCTGAGTTAACAAGGGAATAGGACACAATATTAAAAACTCTGTGGAACATTTCCAAATGGTTGCACAGGCTAATTGACAACCCACAAGAGTCTCCTGCATGGCAAAGCAGCAAACTGTAGCAATCTTGAGATGTGTATTTGACTGATGATGAGCAGTCCTGGGAAAGGTGAATTGTAAAATCAGTATTTTACAAGATTAGAGCCATTAAAAATATTGTATTATGCAATATTATTGCATGATGGAGTATTAAAACGGTAGTTGGCTTTCTTAGAAAAGTAAAATGTTCGTGTCCTTTTGTGTTACCAAAAATGAATGCCACTCTGCATTTAGCTTTAGCATCGGCATCAGTGTGGTGGACTTGACTTCCAGTAGGGTAGGAATGAAATAGGGTAAGTGATGGGCTTTCAAACAAGAAATTATGGGTTTGAGTCACCCTTGAGGCCTTTACGCACTAAAAACATAAAATTCATGCAAATATTTTGTGTGTTAAAACTGTTTTTCAACCTCACCTATTCTTACTGCAGCCACATTTAACCAATCAGTCGACTGCATTTGGCCTCTCGTAGCTCAAAACGCACACAGGTACAGAATACACAGTGACATGGAAATCATAAAATAATACTCTTTCGCCTCAGACATACAGATAGACTTGCTCTGGGTCAGTCAGCTCTCTGAAACAATTCCTCTGACTATTCAGATGTGGTTCTTATGAGATTTGGGTGCAATCTAAATCTCAGTTTCTTCCTTTTGTTGTTCACAGACATCAGAACCAGATCATCATCGCTTGATGTCGACTTTCTGGTTTTTTTTACGGCACATTTTCTGAGGAGGTATTTTTCACAAAATCACGTATGTGTGCGTATATAGTATATACAGTATATACATTACGCAACAAGTTTGCACTCAAAATATTCAGAATTTCGTCATATTTTTGGATCGTGTGGTGTGTAATGGCTTTTAAGGTGGACTGCTTTTTCCCACTTTTCTTTTCCATTCTAGGAAGACAAGGATTTAAAAAAACAAACAAACAAACTATATTCCAGTCAATAGACATAGTAGAAAATAATTGTTGAATTTAAAAATTGTCCTAAGTCAAACAAGTAAGTAACAATATAGAAATAGGTATACAATAATTAAAATAGCACAAAGCACAAGCTAACATCCGTGACAGTTCAGCTTTTATTTTGGAACTATTTTCAGTCATGAGTACGCGTTGAGAAAAGGCCGCTAGACAATGGCCATTCAAGGTCGAAATGTTTGCTGGGTGGTGATGATCATTATTCAGTAATGCAAAAAAGTCAACAGAGCGAATGCTTTTTAGTCACAAAGAACTACGGCAAAGGAACTAAATAAAAACCTTGAATCCTCTGGTCAAAACAAAGGTGAGGTTCCTAAATTCCTGAAACGGTGTCTAGTTGCCTGGAAGGTTCATGCTGTGAGAAGGGCTTATCTTTTTTATATTGAAACACCAATAGCGTGTTAACTGTGAAGGTGGAGCAGTCCTGTTAGACGCTCATGCTCTACTTAGGATGAATAAAAGTTTTAAAAAAAAGGGGGGGGGGTTACAGCAGTGGAGCTGGACTACCTTAGGAAACAAGGGAAAAAAATCATTATCGAGGTCCAAACTCTAAGCCCTGCTAAGCAGTGGGATCCAATGCCTGTAGGCAATGACAGCTTGGCTGTATCTTCTATTACATTTTCAGAGGAAAAAATGGTTTAGGTGTCATGGCACAGAGGGGAAAAAATGGGCTCAGACACATTTACCTAAAATTTATTATGAAATGTTCCTTCATTGTTTGTGTTTCCAGTAATACTCTTTGAGGATCTGAGAGTAACATTTGTTGAGGAGGTTGCAGACTCAAGATTTGCCCAAACTGAAAATTGCAGTAAGAAATTGATCAAAAGCTCATTGGAGAAATGTCTGCGATGAATAGAGGTGTGTGTGCTAGAGGTTGGGTGGTTAGTGGAGGGGGGTGACAGCACTACGTTCAGCTCAGGATATTTGACCAACGTTTGCACCCGTCCACTTCTCCCCTTCTTCTCCTCGAGTCCCCCCTCAGATTGATTAAATTGGATCAAGATGACACCAATAATTGGCTCAAGCTGGGGCCGGTGCGCAGACCCAACGATCCATATCTAACTCCTTTTGTTGCGATGGTGTCCCTTTTCCCGCGCCGTGCTCCATTTGGAACGGTTTACCTTGGCTCCGCCACAAGTGTTTTAGCCCAATCCCCCGCTGAACACAACAGCTCGCTGACATCATGAGAGCGACGGAAAGGTTACATTTTTTGCAGATGTCTGGTGCGTCACTTCACCCCTTTTGTACACTGTCCCCCTGGGGAGACGCAGAGAGAGAAAGCGGATGAGGTGTTTTGGTGTGAAATGTTACCGTTTGATATCAATATCCACGACCTTAGGGAAGAGAAGTAGATTGACAACTCCAGGAGACGGTTAATTTTAAGGGTTAAGAAACAGATAGGAATCTGAATGGATGCCTTACAGAGCACATAATTTTGGCAAAAGTAAAAAGATTGTAAATTAATTTAACGCGCATGCTTTCGAAATCCATTTCTGGTGCAGTTAATAGAGGCAGATACTAAGCATCCCAGAGCAGAGTGGCTAATCAATCATTCTGCTTCACTCCTCTCACAGGGCTGATTTATTTTTTATAGTGATGGCAAACCATAATGTTTGAAGCTTTAATGAATTGAAAGTAAATTGTTAGAAAATGTAGCAACATGAGGGGAGAAAAGCTTAATCAGAAACAATATACACCGCATGGCTCCTCCACACAGCCTGCCTTTGCCTTTTAAATAGGTCTGACATGTTTGTTATGGTTTGAAATTCCTGACTACTGGAATCTGCTTTCACCCTTCAGGTTGCTGATTTTTCTGGCCGCTGCTTTGACTTGGCTCTGCTTCCTGCAAAGGTTTAAAGAGTACAAACATTTTTTAAAAATCTATAAAAATACTTGATATTTAGGTTTACGGTATCGTAAATTATCCAGTTTGTTGGAAAAAATGAGGTGTTACATGGCACCTAGGACACTGGGAACAGTTAAATCAGGTAAATGGTACAGGTTATCGGTGCACAATCAGATGTCTGTTTACCCCTCTCGCCTCATGCATTCAATTAGGCTCTGCAGCACTTTATCTAATGCTCCAACTCAGCCCTTCCAGTCTGAGGTGATCCTTGTGTGCCGGAGCTGAGGACAAATACTCAGCCTGTCACATCTGATTGAAGCAAAGCCTCATGGATCCTATCGCTTTGTCACCAAGGTTACTAATCAGATTTCCGTCCATTGCAGCCGCATATGCGATTTTCCGATCAAACGCTGTTACATGGCCCCACTAGTTGGCCCGTGCCCATTATCTAACATGTTTTCTGTGTGCTGGGGTCAAGCGCAAGTATAAAGCTCAGGGAGAAACACTATACCTGTCTTCTTGAGGAGTCTATTGGAGGAACCCACCAACAGGTTAAAAAGGAAAGGATTTGATATCAGTCGGGTCAAAGTCAGGACTCACAGCAGCTCACGTCAGGGGACCAAACCACATAATGCTGATAATACAGATAATAATGCTGTTATTATCTGTTTCAGACGAGGTTTCATTTAATCAGTCTTTTTATTCATTGGTATGTCATACACACCCAAGTAATTGAGTGAGATTGGCATAAATAACACATCTCTCTCTCTCTCTCTCTCTCTCTCTCTCTCTCTCTCTCTCTCTCTATATATATATATATATATATATATATATATATATATATATATATATATATATATATATATATATATATATATTTGTAAAAGTTCCTAAAATTTCAGAGTTGATAGCCCAGGATTAAAGAAGTCATAGAAGGCTACAGTAATGCTTTGAGTCACTGTTAACCAATCACATGCTCCCCTGTTTATTGACACTGAGCTAACCTTTGAACTCAGCCTGCGCCTGCCAAGGGGCGCTCTATTAGTCATGGTAACTCTGTGTGTAGGAGAAAGGGTATGTGAGGAGTAGTAGTGTGTTTGTGTGTCTCTGTGTGTGTGTGTGCGTGTGTGGGCCATGTACTCCAGATGATGAAGTCTAAAGACACGTAAAATAAAACAAAAAAACACCAGAATGGGTCAGCAGGAGGGGGAGACACTAAAATTCAAAGTTGATAACAACATTGATAACTCTCTAATATCTGCAAATAAATATGAAATGTGTAAATATAAAAATCCAATCAGGAACTACTTTAATATAGGTACCATAGGCTAGGTAGGGTCTTTATACAAAAAAGATCAACTATAAGAGGAAGCACTCTGAAGGTTAAAAAAGGATTCAGTGGGAAAGTTTAGCATCGTGGCAATGTGTATTTGTTACATATATTTATGTATAATTACCAAGGAGCAAAGGTGTCATCACATTGTATTTTACTTCTGTAAAAGTTTCAAAGCTTCCATGTGAGGTTTGGAAACATGCTGCAGTATTTTAGTGTTAGAGCATTTTGGCTTATCAGTCACTCAGTCAGATCAAGCAAGCTAGTTGCACACCAAACACAGGTTTGTCTTCTTAATCATGGAATTGTTTTTTAAAATTACCTCAAGAACACCAGTCATGATTAATTCAGTACAATCAGTTAACAAGTTTGTTTTTCAGGGGGTAGATACTTTTGAAGCCAGAGATTCTTTGAAGTACCATATCTAGCAAACCTCAATAGTTCTGCACTTGAAGATAATTTAGTTTTCACTTTTAAGTTATGGTTGTTCTTATATATATATATATTTTTGCTCTTCCAGTCCCAATGCCAGGCTAACAAGTACCTCAGCCCTGCAGAGCGCTGAGGAGTTGAAGTTACTGAGTAATACCTCACCTCTTAATCGAATAGTTAGCAAAACCCAAACCAAAGAATTGAGCCCAGAAAATAGTCCCTTGTGTGAGCTGGTGATGTGACCAGCCAGAATCAACCAAAGTAAGACAAATGCAAGGAAATCTATCTGAAACATGGGAAATAAAAAAAACTACAGCAATTTACAATGTTATCTGGCCCTAGAGAGATTATGAACTGTCAAACTATCTCTTAACTTTCAGACAGAAAGTAAAGATGGATTCTAACCAAGTGTAGGCTCAGAGACCACAAACTAGCAATTGAAGAAGGGAGACAAAAAATCATGGCAACTGAAAGGAAACAGAAGATGTGATCACTGTTTGACAGGTGAAGCTGAAACAGACACTCAATACAGTGATGAGCTCTTACTTTACTCTTACTCGTAGATTGATTATATATATTTGGTTTGCATTTTACTCACAATTATTGCTTCATGTTTATGAGGGCAAAGTAAAAAAAACAAAGTTCTTTGTTTTTTTGAGTGCATGCTTCCAGCTTTGAGAATTTAGCTGTGAGCTGTGGGAACCACAGATGACTGAAAACAATGATATTAACAACCCAAAGCCAATTATTTCCCAGAATGTCTCTTCTTTGTATTTATTTATATCAGAAGAGGCATGTTTCTCCACATGCCTGGGAGAGTGAGAGTAAAAAGGAGGCCATTTTTACTTTTTCCCCAAAGCAGCTGGATAGCAGAGGTGAAGAGGTAAAGGTGGAGGTGAGGCACACCTCCACACTCCTGCCAGATGTTGCAGTACAGGACACACACTGTGAGGGAGGGTGGCAGCTAGCCAGAGCAAAGCGCGGACTTTACCAGTGACAGATGTGACGTTGCCTGTGTGGATGTGAAAACACTTCCGTTGTTTTGAAAGCCTGCTCTGCATGGCCTCAAAAGTCTGAGTAGTGGCTTGATGCTGCTGGGCTGCCTGGGTTTTGAGGGTGAGAACATTGCCAGCACCCCCCCCCCCCCCCCCCCAAAAAAAAAAGAAAAGGAAAATAACAGCATGGGGGAGTAGAAAGGGAGGGAATGGAAATGGTGCAGAAGTAACTAAGTTAACTCAGAGATGTTGGAGAGCATGATGGTGACTGACCATGGAAAGAGTGGGAGAAAAGCAGGCAGACACACAAAAGTGTTGGGATAGAGAAAGAGAGAGTGTTGAGTGGTGAGGTTTAGGCTGATTCTATTTCACTTAATGTAACCATGGAGGGCTGGGAGCCCCAGCGCTGCCCACTCTGGGCTCTTTAATGTAAATAGCTGTTGCTGCCTCTACGCTCAGGCACATGTGAGCGCACCATCGCCGTGTTATATGACTCTGTCTAACCAAACAGCACTTGCAGACACAGAAATTCCTGCTCCGGCTCTTTTCCCATCACTGAAGTGAAGCAGTGGCCGGGGGGGAATGGACAGAGACAGAATATGACAGAGAGATCAGGGGCAGAGAGAGAGAGGAAACATTTCTTTGGCATGAAGTGAAATACAATTACCAGACAGACATACTTCTCTAAGAGAGAGAGAAAAAAGCAATTTATGCAAAGAGAAAAGGAAGCAGAGATCTCCTGGAGTGAAAAGTTCATGATCTCCTCAGAAATGTCATCTGCGTGGAGTTCAGGGCTCTCCTGGGAACCCGAAGTACCATGACCTGATTGGCTGTCAGCCTGAGACTGAGACGCCTGATTGGCTGTGGCACATTCCACATTCTAACACACTCCATCTTGCATTCACACTGCTGTCGCCTTATCAAATTATATGCGGCTGCTAAACACTGCTGAAATGTGCTAAATCTGGTCTAAATGTAAGCTCGGGAGACTTCGGTGAATAAGCTGTAGCTGCTTTGCTGCATAATTAGCAAATAGCCTCAGTTGAAGCTACTTTGGCAGCACCTGCTCTGTGTTAGTATTTTTTTTCGCCTTCCATTCCTGACCTTCTCGTGTCACTGATAGCACGCTTTTATACGGGCCACAGTCAAAAGTTCAACTTTTAGATTTGGGCTCAGTACCACGTGCACCGGTTCAGTTCTTACTACCATCAGTCATCGGCTCTGTCACATGTCAAATCATGACGTTCGCACCCTGGTAGCCCTCGCCCTGTTGCCCCATGGGCTAAAACAATATATCACATCCTTCTATTGTGCCTGCTGTGCCCGCCTCGGCAACTGTCTGCCCTTGCATCGCGTCTCCTGAGCCCCCACCACTAAAGGCATATGTGCGGGTGCCCATCCTGTCCCCAGGCATGGTGCGTGGTGGTCACGCGTTTCTGTGCCGCTGGGCCAGTGGCGAAGGGAAGCGGACGTTCACACATGCACGCATAAGCGGGAATCCATTAAGCTGCACGTAAAACAAACTCAACATGTGCTGCTTCCTTTTCCTATAATGGAGAGCTTTTTATCCAAGTCGACCCAAGGGCTAGCAACTAGAGGGCCCGTGTCTGCACTCGGAGTTGAAAGACGAGGTCAGACACTGAGGTCACTGCATGTAGGTGAGAGGTCAAAGACAATACCATCACAAATTGTAACCCCTGTTCATCTTGTATACAGAGGACCAGTGAGAAACCCGCTGTTTCATTTAACTGTCAGCACAAAAATGCTGTGAGTGGACAGCAAGATAAAAATGCTACACAGATGCCAGTCTATTGAAGATTTAATACATCTGCTAATCATGGATGGAAATAGGGACAGAAGGGTTATTTGTATTTTTCTGTCGTTAAACCATCTGTGTCATAAAATTACTACTAATTTGCTATTCATTTGTAATTACTTGATGCTATCCATTATTTCAGATAGCATCAAGAGCTGTCTTATTTATTTTACTGTCATTTTCATTTTTTCAGTTTCCTCTTTAATCTTTAACTACCGTACATGACGTATGTGCTTAACAACATTTCTGACATCGGGTCAAAATAAGATCCAGTTTGATTCCCACCATTATATTAGATTACATTCTATTACATTATTTTGTGTCTTATCACATTATATTATATTACCGTGGCCTACATTATAAGCTTGGGATACACAAGTCAGTTATTTAGTTATTTTTATTCTTACTTTTAAAAATGAAAAATATTAGTTATTCTTTTATACACATTAACTAAAACTAGCGGCAAAAAACCTGATACTTTTACAAAGTATGTGGATGTAATGATTGCAGCAACTTAATGCTTACGGAGTGAAAGGATGACATTAACCTTATATATATGTACTTTAAATGCTTTATCAGCCATGTGCCACATAACGTCTGCACAAACAGAACTGATGCATTTACAATAAATAAAGCCAAGTACTATGTAAATTTGAGCAGAAACTAACTGTAGCCAGGTTAGGCGCCGCCAATCCTGTCTTTCCTTGTTTATCAAATTCCAGTAACCGTGATGCTCATGTAAAACGCCAACGGACAGTAAAGTACCAAAGATCGAGATCGAGAGTAAGCACCGGGGACGATGTAGACAGATAGTGGCCGAGCTGAAAAGGTAAATGAACGAAATGAGCTCATGCAATAAGGAAGATGGCAAGAATGAAAGAAGTAGCATGTGAAAGGAAGAGAGTGCAAGTGAGGAAACAGAGTCTTCCATGAGTCAGGGGTAAAGTCAAAGCTGTAGCACACACACACACAAGCACTTTTCTGTGACTGCCTAGCACTGGATACTCGGCATGTCATAACTTCACCTTAACAATAGGACACGAGGGGCTTTGGTTGCAATTCCAGATAACAAAAACCTTTCATATGACATCATGACAAGAGGATGAAGAGGTTTAGTGAAAACGCCTTCCTCCAGGTTAAAAAGAACAGAAACAAATTAAACGCAGTGGAAAACAAAACGATCTCTGCCGCACACTTCCACAAACACATTATGGAAAATTGGGGAAACACTGTTTAATTCCACCCTCTTTATATTCTAACATCCACATCACAACAAAGAAGCCATGTGCTAAACTGAATATTATTCATAACAACCCCCAAACTGGAGACTGTGTCTCAGTGGTGCACTAACCATGCACAAATTTCCAAAACAAATACGGATCTTATCAATTCCACATTTTGGATCTGGATATTTGGAATCTTCCCCCCCCCCATTTTTTTATCATTATGCTTTAAATGAACACCGTAAAAATAAATATGACTCTCAATGAAAGTGCACTAACGAGGCATTTAAAGCATTTTTCGCCCCCATAACGGACGCACAGTGTGGTACTTGTGCTGTCGCTCTGGTAATTTGAGTAAGTAAGGGGGACTTTTCAGAGGAAAGCGGCTCAGAGCTAAGTGAGAGCAGCTGATGTTGCATCATACTTCAAACATTCTTCAAATTAAAGATATGTCAAAGGCTATGGAGCGCTCTCCGGCACACACACTCAGATCTGCTTGAAGATAAGAAATAACCCCAGCACCTCTTCAGAGCAGTGCACGGTGAGTGTGTGTGTGTGTGTGTCACACTGATATGACAAGGGAGCTCTAAAAACTTGCTCTCCCACAACCTTTGTATCATGGGAGACAACCGCAGTGCATATCAAAGAAAAAGCGTGGCCCTTCAATATCATCCTTAATCCACCAACTCTATTATCGTAAGGTTGAGTTCTAAAGCTGCAGGGGGGAGATTCTCACCACTGGCGGACGTTGCAGATGTTTCTGGAACTGTCCGAGGCCAGCTGTTGGAATGTTTTCCCACCGCACGAAGAAGCGAGGGCAGCAGCACTATTGGCTGCCCCCACTGAGTCACGTGACCAGGGTCATGTGACCGAGGAGAACCTGACTAGTGGGTTTGGCAGCTGACCATTGCCGTTGTGGTCATCTTAACCGGGCTAGCCCACGAGGGCCCTGGCCACTGATCTGAAGCCAGAGGGAGAGGAAGCCTGCAACCTCCCACTCTCAAGGGTACAAAGTCAGAAGAGCCGGAGATACAGTATGGTGGACAGACTGAGGTCACTCACACAGATGGACGCACACCCCCACGTGCATGCTTCAGTGCATGCACACTGTGCACCGAGGTTCAGCTTACCAGTAGAGGTCCATTGTGTCTATTGCAGTGTCATCGAGCTTTGCAGCACGTTTTCCGTACTTCTATCACTTTATACAAGAAGCAGCCATGACAGGGACATTTACCTGTGGCAGATCGAACAGGTGCTAAAAGGGCAATCATTAGCAGAACAAAGTCAAGTGTGGCTGATTTGCCAGCACAGCTCAGAGTGATTAGTGCTGACAGACACGTCTAAACATCTCTAATGTTGTCTGCTAATTAAAATTAAACCCTTCTACACGCCACTGACAAGCAATATAATATATGGGTGTAGGGTGTCTGGGTGTATTTGTGAAGAGTGCCTGAGTGATAGGAGAAGTGTAATACAAAGTAAGTGTGTAACGTCTCGTGACATTACATTTAAACATCCAGCTTCAGCCGGGGTGAACCTTAAACATGTATTGTTTTGAACTAAAACCTCCGAGCACGCTCTCCACCTAGTTTAAAAACATTCTTTCTTATGTCTGTTTATTCCCAATGACAGTTTTTGCATCTCTGCTTTCATTTCATTGGCTAGATTTAAATCTTAATATTTTTTCTTGAGCTGAATTTTTATTTTGTGTATTTAAACCAGTGACACCAAAAAAATCTCAATTTAAGATGGTATAATGACCAATTTCTACTCAACTAAGATCATCTAATTATTTCGGATGCAACTTTGATTCATCCTTTTTTCCTGAAATTTTAAAAACTCTCATTAAAAAATGACATCCGCTATTATATATGCAACAACAAAGAAGGGGAAGAAGGCAGATCCATTTCACGGTATTTCCTACCCAAATGTTAAAGAACAAGATTTGCTCCAAATGAAAGTGACAACATACCATAATGTAAGATACATGAGAGAATTATGTATGTAGCTATAAAAATAAATCATGTAGGCCAAGCAAGCCCATATAGTACAACCATAATTCATGCAATATTTTTCAACCCATGTGGAAAATCTGTGAAAGTCAGGTAGTGTTAGTTCAGTTATTCCAAACAGAGCTCTGGCCTGATGCCCTCTAGTGGTTTATCTTCCATTAAATAATAACTCCTATCTCAGAACACACTGAGATACTGTGCATGCAGACATTAAGGGACAACAGTGTGCACACACACCTCTATCACATGTATGTCATTGCTTAATTATGAAATAACCATAAAAAGCAGAGCCATGAGGTAAAACTGTGTTTCAGCTACAAATTTAAATCCTACTCTTATTTTTTTTTTAAAAAAGAAAGAAATGAAATGAATGTGCAGCTCCTGAAACAAATGTGACTTCAGCTATGTGCACCACTCTATTTTATTTGGTTGGAAAAAAACACAGATTCAAAATCATATTCTCAGAATCTGTAAATACTGACAAAGTTCCCTCACAAAATTATCAGAATCTTTTATTTTGTCCTCATTTGTTTTCTTTTTGTGGCTAAAAATTCCATCCAGTGAAATGTAATCTATACACTTAAAGTCACATAAAACTGTCTGAGTCAAGAGTCTGTGCGTAGCTCTAACAAATGAAATACAGTGCATATGCTCCAGCTGTCCCCCTCCCTAGACAACAATAACAACAACAGCTGTTAGCATCTCGCGTGTAACTCCATTTCCCCGACAGCATCAGCGCTGCAGACCCTCCCCTCTCGTGCGCGACTTTGCCGTGACAGACATGACAGTTATTAATCACCTTTTCTTCCGCCTGTTCGCAAAGAGCTGCTATTTGGGAGCCAGGGGCCGACGGCTAAAATTAGAGGCCTGCTCAATCAACAGGCTGATTTAGTGCTAGCATGTGTGTGTGGTAAACTGTGTGTGTTTGTTGTCTGAGTGCTAGGGCAGATCAGAAGACTGATCCCAGTGGATTTCCTGTTCCTCTGAGCCACTGATTCTGCTTGCTGTCACTTAGGCAAAGCACCTTCATTTTCCTGCTGCAGTGTTTTGGTTGAAATTTTTCACCCCTGAATATTATGTGATGAACAATAATACCACACAATACCCATTCACCCCCCACCCCCACCCCCAAACACACACACACACACACACACACACACACACACACACACACACACACACACACACACACACACACACACACACACCCCAATCACCAGCAGTCAAGCAGAGGTGACCTTTGACATTTTAAAAAGCTGGGTATTAGCTACCTTATCAGTGCCACGCTCCCCCTGTCACCTCATCTCTTACTCTCCCCAGTCTTGAATTATAAAAATAACAATGTGAGGGTGAAAGAGGAGGTGGAGGGAACATGGAGAAGTATGTGTGTGTTGCTTCTCACATTGCATGTAAACCCTGTAAACCAAGCTGACTGTGGGTTTAGTTAGAAACAAATGCATTGGAGGCGGGGGTTATTGTGTGCATATGAATGCTTTTATTTGAAAAAGAACATTTGTGACTGCAAAGTTTTTTCAAGATCTGATCTATTACTATTATTAAAACTTAAGCTATTGCAATCCCTCAGAACTTGAAACACAAATTATTTGGGGCAAATATGAAATTTTTCAACATTTAGTCATAAAGAATTCCTTACACAGGGGACATCAGGTACTTCCAGTTGGTTGGATCCTTTCCATTTGTGATATAATTGATTGCTGTGTACTTTTTATCACCTGTGTGGCATTAAAGAAGAGACTTTGAAGTTGTCTAACACAGATCAGCTTCAATTTTAATGTTTTTAATCCTCTCCAACTCCGGGCTTGTGTGGTATACCCCAAGGTTCCATCAAGGCCCTAATTTATGTTAATTGCACAATTTTTTGCACATGATTTTTCACTGCTGCAGAAAACAGCTCCCACTGAAACCAAGAAAACCAGTCTTTGATCAGGATATTTCAAGTTGCTTTGATGATATGAAAAGCGTTAGTTTGGTTCAATTCAATTTGATTTCTATGGCACCAATTTACAACAGCAATTAGCTCAAGGTGTTTGTTATTGTAAGGTAAAGACCCTACAATAATGGTGAGAAAACCCCCCCAAATCATATAACCTCCTATTTGCAAGCATTTGCCAATGGTGGGAAGAAAGAACTCCCTCTTAACAGAAGGAAAACAGCTGGGGAGGAAGACAGGACGAAAAAGAGACACTCCAGAAGAGAGCCAAAGATCAGTAAATACTAATACTTTAATTCATAGGGTGTAAACACATGATGAGTGAAAGGAGATAAAAAATGAAATCCCTTTTTTCCAGCTGTGCAATGTCAATGCTGATGCAGTTGCCCAATCTAGAATCCGTTTTGTCAAAGAAAGAAAAAAAGACAACATGCTTGCAGCACCACAGCATCACGAAATTGTTGGACACGATGATGGAACCACTGATGTAAAAGCCAATGAGTCACCAATGATTGGCCACGATTATGTCTGCCACAGTTTTCTTCCACGGGAAATACCCTAACTTCTGCTAGTAATGTTACATAACCTGTTAAAATGTGGGCTGATTGTTAAATGGCACCAAAGCGTAACTTGGTTTGGTTGAAAAAAAAAGTATAAATACACTCTCTACTTGTTTTTGTAAATGGCTGTTAGTAATGTAGGATTCATTAAAACAACACAAGGAAAAGTCTTTTTTTCCTCCATTACCATCCTTTTAAACTCTTTTAAAATCTTCCCTAGAGTTAATGCAACAGCGAAACTACATGCTGTATTACTGCACACTGGTTACCAGTCCCAGTCTTATGTGTTACTTACAACTGGTTAGGAATTTTATCCTGATATTGTTTAATGATATTCCCTTCTCTCAACACTTGACTTGGTAAATACCATGTTAAACCCGCTACTGATCAGAATCACCCTGATCCACTCCAGTTTCTGAAGACAGTACTATTTCCTGCGTTTATATGTTTCCTTATCTGACTATAACATGGATGGATGGATGGATGGATAACATGTCATAGTGTCAAATTCTAAGTAACACAAATATAAGTCTAAAGATTTTATTTTTAAACCTACTAAAAATATACATGAATAAATTTTCTGTAAGGCATGCGTGTATCCATATGTGCTTGTGAGTGTGCGGTGGTCTTCTCTGGGAGGCACGAATCAGTGAATATAAACAGATGGATGGAGGTTAGTGAAGGTCATGAGGGGCAGGTGAACTGCGCTGCCATTACTGTTCATACCTTCTACATTCCCCTATTTTGACCCTTCTCACAGCCCCCACTTTCTAAAGCACACACGCCAAACTCCATATGACCCTCTCCTCCAGCTTCTCTTCTCTCAAACAGCGGTAAATGTCGGCAAAGTCAGAAGCCTTTTTTGTTGTTGTCTATTAAAAATTATTCCACTTGTAGGAAACGGTTCCCGCAAATAAGAACTAGTAGAAGTGTCTTTAAACTGGTTTTAATGAGGTACCTCTCCTAGTTCCCGGTCTGTATCTTTGCTCTTACAGAACTGCATCTCTTAACTCCCGTGAGATAGCAATATTATGGTTGTGTGCCCTTGAAGTGTTGCCTTCGGCGATACCAGACACCTCCCAGTCTAGTTTGGAATGCACAAAGTTGCTGGGACAAGATACTGCTTTAGTCTGGAAAGTGACACAGGTGTGTAATTTTGTCTCCTTGTACACCACTACAGTAAGTTTTAAATCAAACAGTCAAGATGCGGTTGGCACTCTTACCCACACAGCAAGAAGTTCCTTGCTCCGTCATGCTGATTAGACTGGTAAACTGGGGTTTCTAAACTGGGTGCAGCTGTGGATGTGAGCATTAATGGTTGTCTGTGTCTGCGTGTTAGCCTGTGAGAGACAGGAGACCTGTCCAAGGGGCACCGCACCACTCACTTCAGCTCCCCCACCCAGTTTGGATTATATAAGTGGTTAAGAAAAGGAGTGAATGGATGGGGCAATCAAGATCGAAGTGCAGATTTTCAGCTTGAATTTATGAAGTTTTAGGGATTACAGTTATTTTTATTTATACCTTATTTTCAGAGGCTCTAATGTAACTGGAAAAACTAACATAATTTATATAAAAGGATTGTTTTAAATACTTGGATGAAAATTCTTTGCAATAAATGATGGGAGAATAGAACCAATTAGTGATTGTTTGATTTTTTTTAAACCCACTGTGGTGGTGTACAGAGGCAAAATTGCAAAAATTGTCTTTTACGGTATTAGATTAGACGGTATTAGATTAAAAACACTAAACACATACCTTGCTGCTCAATTTTCTTTTTAAAAAGTCAAATAAATAAACAATAATGTCTATAGAAGTGATTTTTTTTTCTCGGCCTTTGAGTTACAGAGTTTGAGAGGGAGGCTGCTGAAGCCAGTGTCACTGTGATACCCCCACCCGAATCTTTTCCTTCCCTCCCTCTCACTCCTGCTATCACTACGTCTCCTCTGACCTTCCATCTGCCCTCTTTCTCCCATCCACATTCCTCTTCAAAGACGGGATGGAGGAGGCAGAGGAGAATAACACTGGCCTTGAGAGCCCACTGCCAAGCCACAACAGCTCATGCACTCATGCACAGGTGCATATCACACACACACACACACACACACACACACACACACACACACACACACACACACACACACACACACACACACACACACACACACACACACAGCAACATTCTTCATATTTTTAACTTACATGAATCCATTTAAAAGCAAATCATTCATACATGGCCTTTATCTTTCAACAGGAAGCCTCTGGAGATAAAATACCTCTTTTATAAGAAAGCTGCTCAGAATAGAAGAAACAGTCAAACTCACAAGGCTCATGCAGTATACAGCGCACAGCAGTAGGATACAAAACGTCATGGCTAATAGAAGTCACAAGTACACATGTTCGCGTTATAAATATTTTTTCTAATCTTGAATTGTTTCTTTATCTCATAGCGGGAAAAACTGTAATAAAGATTGTTAATGAAGGTTAATAATGTTAATAATGTAGATGTTGTCCAATTCTTTGATATTTAGCATTCAGCAATTACCTTTGTGCAATAATAAAAATGATGAAATATGCTGTCATTTGATGTATTCACACTGTGGTGTGAAAACATTCATTCAGAATCATTTCTGCACTCTGGCACAGTCACAATATGACAACAATGAAAAGAAGCACGATAAAGAAGCACAAAGTGACAGAGGAGAGTGAACACCTGACACACACAGAAACATATTTAACTGGTGTATGGATTTATATCTGCATGCAATATTTATTTATGCAACTTATGGTTGCACTGCTGTCCTTCTTTGGCCAGGACACTCTTGTAAAAGAGATTTTTGATCTCAAGAGCTCAATTTTTTCATGGTTAAGTAAAGGTTAAAAAGAGGGGGAAATAACAGCTTTTGTATCTATTTTTGCATTTTTACATGAAAAAATCAACATCATAAAAAATGATAGTGCCATATAACTGCACATCATTTTCAACATTGAACTCTTTTTTAAAAGTGTCACACACAGTTGGTAGTGTGTGTGTGTGTGTGTGTGTGTGTGTGTGTGTGTGTGTGTGTGTGTGTGTGTGTGTGTGTGTGTGGGCGAGGGGGGGCAGACTGTATCGGGGCCGAACTGACAATGGCGAGCTGAAAAAGTTGAACTTATTTGTTCCAGCATCTCCTCTCACAGCCCTGCGTTTTTTACACTCCAGTTGTTTGAGCACAGACATCCTCTTCACATTCTCTCTCTCTTTCCACACATACACACACACACACACACACACACACACACACACACACACACACACACACACACACACACACACACACACACACACACACACACCTTTCCGTTTCACCTCGCTCTGAACTCGTTCTCCGTTGACCGTGCAGAAAGCTAAATAAACATATGCGGCAAGTCATTCCCAGAGTGCCCCTACCACCACCACCATCACCACTCACCCACCCACCCACCGGCTCACCGCACTCCTCAACCCTGCATCCCCTCTCCCCGATTCATCCCATCCACCCCCCCTCCACATCCAGCCTCTCGTCCACACTCAGGTTTCACCTCTCAGCTTCCTGCTGCTCCCAGTCACGCTGACACACACTCTTACACTCAACCTATTCACTGTAGCCAGAGCAGCAGTAGAAAAGTCCTTTTCATTAATAGAGCAGAAGTAACAAACCTTTATTAAGAAGTCTTCCATTATAGATAAAGGCTCATGATGAAATGACACTTTCAGTAAGAAAAAGCAGAGACTGGCAGCAAAATATATTTAAAATATATATTTTTTAAAATCACTTAAATTTGAAGTTTATTCTATCACATTTTTATAGTTATAAATGAATGAACAAACAGTATTTCTTACAGCTGGTGGAGGATGAGATTGTTTTAATAGCTATATGGCCTTTTTATTTAATATTATCCATCATATTTTCAAAGATGATCATGCATTTAGGAGTTAATAATTAAATCATTTCAGCGTGATTTTTCTGGAGTTTTTCAAAGATACTTCAGAATCTTACAGTAAAACCCTTAAATCTGTGTGTGTGAGTGTTGCACGTGTACTACGACTCGACAGTAAGAATTTTAATAGATAGATAGATAGATAGATAGATAGATAGATAGATAGATAGATAGATAGATAGATAGATAGATAGATAGATAGATAGATAGATAGATAGATAGATAGATAGATAGATAGATAGATAGATAGATAGATAGATTAATTGAATTGGAAGTAAAAGTACTTGCGGTCATTTAAACCTCCACGGGATAGACACTAATTCTGTCTCTGTCTCTCTCTGGCTCTGTGCTTCGGTGGCAGGATTACTTTCTGTCAGCAGTGTGACAGCTGTGTACATCTGGTTGCGTAGGGGCCTCTTACATCTCAATCCACACGTCGTTTCGCCGGTGTCTGGGCCTCCGGATTCACTGCCACTGCTCACCTCATTACCAACTGAGCCACACCTCCATCTGTCCGTCTAATATCTAAATCCCACTGCAGATTAGAGGGGGAGTCGGGGCCCGGAGGAGGAGGAAGGGGGTCGAGGGGGAGAAGGCAACTAAGATCCTGGCGGAAGAGTTTGTGCATGGCGCATGAAGTTATATTAATGATCCCCATGGCTATGTGGTGGCGGTGGTGATGGTGGTGGTGTTCGGGTGGAGGGTAAAGCGGCTGCATTTTGGGTTTGCGGACTGTGGTAGCATGTGGGGGGCTTGTGGCTACTGTCGTTTGTGCACACGAGTGTTGAAGGACAAACAGAGAAAGAGAGAAACTGAGAGAAGTGCCGTCATATAAAATCTAGAAAAGACTTATTTCTAAAGTTTCTGGTCTGCATATAGTGAAGGTCAGCTGCATGACAGCCTTCTTTTCAATGCCTGTCTTTGTGCATATGTATCGCCTGTGTAGACAAAGTCTAATTTATCCTTTTCCTCTGTGCCACAGAGTCACAGTGATGGTTAAATACTGGACTGGATCTCACGTTCCCTGTTGAATTATCACTATCGAATGCTATTACTCTGGTATTAATGCCTTTAATATAGAGCACCAAATGTGGAATAATAGTGCTCCCTCATACTCTAGTGACATTTTCTAAAAATAAAGTGTTGCTTTATTATTGAATCAGGCTTTTTTTTTTTTCTTTTTTAAAAGAGATACTTTTAGGTTGTTTTTTTTTAAGTTTTGTTTTGTTTTTTTTATTTGTTTTTAAAGCTTGGAAACAATTGAGTGTCAGTCTGAGAACTATATTACAGTATAAAAAACCCTGCCAGAATTACCCTTTAATCCTATTTTACCATGCATCACAAAACATATATAAAAACATTAAAAGAAAGCTTGTGGTAGGCCTGCTGAACTAGTTCAAATCAGTACTAGACGTTAATTGCACCTCCCAAGATAATTCAGAGGTGTTATTTCTTTTTTTTTTTTTTACTTTTTTTTATTTGTTAGTTTTTACTATCTTTTATACATTTAATAATAGTGGAGAAGGATATGTTTGTAATATTAATATTACTCTAGACAAATTAGGCATCATAGATGATGAAATTACCTTAACCATTCTAAAGTAGAGCCACCATGGAATTACAAACTATTTCAAACATAAAAGTGACTCACTTAAAAATAAAATAATAACAATATCTTGGAAACTTATATTGAAAAAGATCTTGGATTGAATTTCCAAGCCAAGCACTTCCGCTAATGATTACTCATTATCACTTCTTTTTAAAAAATATTTTCTTTTCATTTTTCCGGTTGGCCAATAGACACTGCTTTTTAAGTCAAGGCTGGAGTGTCTATACAGCGTTGATAACATGTGGTTTGATTTTTTGTGTGTCAGCAACTGACTCACTTGCCCTTAATTGCCCTCTCATACTCGAGAGGGCAAGTGACTAAAATGCTCCACCGTTCAAGGGCATTTTCAACCGCATTAAGCAAAACTTTCATCCTTTTTACTCGCAACACTTTTCCACATTTTCCCACACTGTCTCAGTTAATCTGAAGTAAGAAAAAAGTGTAAAACACCACTGTACAGTTTTTGCTCGTTCTTAATATTGCAAATATTTGAAAGCATGCATTTTCTTGAAGCTATAAAGTCATCGACAACTTTTTTTGTTTAAACATATTACACTATTTTTTTCACCGTTAAAGTCTGTTAGAATAACATAATTTCTTAAATCTTTTCATATTCTTTAAAAAAATGTTTCAAAAAGTGGGAAAGAGAAAAAAACACAGTCTTGACCGTCTAGCGTTTTATAGCTACACTTAATTCTTTTAGTCCCACACTGCACAAACTTGGTGTTAAATAGGACAAAGTTCAAAACACCCAATGGGTATTTTTTGAGACAGACCTATCTTTACATAGAAAAAATGTAGCATATGTTTTTCGCTGGAAGAAGAGTGTGTAATTTATCATCCAGACAGATTATCCAGTTATCAGACAATTCAAGAACACGCTGTAATGGCAAGTTAGGAATGTGTGTGGGCTACCCAAAGTTAATCCGCACAAGAGGAACAAAAAACAAGAAAAAAAGGTCTTTGAAAATCTGATACAATGGTACGACATTTTTGAAAATGAATTATTTTCCAGTGACCACACTAAGGTCACAAGTGAACGCTTTCATAAGGGACTAATCGCATGTGGCAGCACAGTGCCACCTGGTGGATATTTTCACTGAGATTATCTTTTAATGGAATTAACTTTTTTAATATTCTACAATGAAGTTTTGTTGTAGACAAGTTCTAAATATCAGTACATTACCAAAAAAATGAAGTACCCAAAAACAACAAATTAAAAAAGCTTCTCTTTTTTTTTAAACAGCCACAGTTTAACACTCGAAAGAAAAAATAGTTTTAAATTGCTTAATTATTATTAATTTAAACTGCGCAAGC
The DNA here is from genome assembly GCF_964374335.1 of Astatotilapia calliptera. Taxonomy (NCBI): domain Eukaryota; kingdom Metazoa; phylum Chordata; class Actinopteri; order Cichliformes; family Cichlidae; genus Astatotilapia; species Astatotilapia calliptera. Next base: position 33,064,993 of record NC_137435.1, read on the forward strand.
TATGAGAAAGCAACAAACAAATACAGGTGATTTTATTTTATTTTTCGTAGCGTTGTGTAAACATACTACATATCCCATGATCACTTGGGGGCGAGGGTTGAAAGGTCCTGTCGCACAGATGAGGTAATAACAAAGATGGCGGCCCTCGGTACTGCACGGTGCTTGTTGCGGAGCTTCTCTGGGGTGAAAAATGTGCAAAGCAGCAAACAGATACTGATGAGGTCTGGCGCGAGGACTTTTTGTAGTGAAACACAAGATAAAGGTGCGTTTTATTGCTGGTAACATGACTGCAGCTCAGGCTTCTTCTTCGCTGTAACGCTGACCTTGTAGCTCGTTGGGCTCAGCAGTTGGGGTGCCGGTGACAAACGCTCACGGACGCTTTATTGTCGCTCTGCCTTTCGGCACCTATGTGCAGCATGTAAAGGCTTAGCTTCTTTTACAAGCCGCTGTATTTGGAGGTGTTGGCCGGTATAGTCGATGCTTGCTAATCCCAATGAATGATGCTATACAAGCTAAGTTCGTCTGGAAAGTAAACAATCTACAGTTAAACATAACTGTCACCAAGCCAGACTTTGTAAATTATTTAACTCATTAACTAGTATGTCTTTCTCTGCAGCTGCTACAGACCATGCAAAGCCCCAATTCACCGATTCAGCTGTACAGGACATCCTCACCAGGATTACAGGCCTGGACCTGCAGAAAGTGTACCGACCAATTAAGCAGGAGCTGAAGCCACCCACGTATAAACTCATGACGGATGAACAGCTGGAACAGGTGCCCTGTTGAAGTGTTACAGAGTCCACCCCTTTTGATCGCATACATTCTTACATATGTTGGTGTTGCTTTTGTTTCATCCAATCCTTTTTTTGTGATTCTAGGCAGTCGAGTTAGCCAAAGAGCGAGCTAAAAAGCTGCTGCAGATGCCCCTTGTGTTACAAGAGAGGAAGCCCATCAGTGATGTGCTCTGTGAGGATAAGATCCTGGATGGCATGGACACAGCTAAATACGCCTTTACAGACATCACCTATAATATTCCACACAGGGTACACACATCTTGCTTTGTGTGTGTGTGTGTGTGTGTGTGTGTGTGTGTGTGTGTGTGCGCTTAAGTGGGTATTAGTTGGCTTCCACAAGTCGATCAGCCGCAGTCCTGGCAGAGCAGTAGTTACCCTTCCACATATCCAACGTGCGACTCTCGTATAGGATGCTCCGTTTTATTTGCTTTAAGCTACATTTGCATCATATCTGCAAGTGACTTTGCAATCCACTTCCACCCCAGCTCATCTTTTCATGCTGCTTCTCATTTAGTCACCATCACTATTGCTTTTATTGGTACCTGCTCTGTGCCAGACTGCCATATATAAAATACAGGCTTTTTATTATAGGGGTCCTGACTGACGTGAGCTTCCATAATATATACATCTCTATGCCCCTAATTAGAGCAGGGTGATATGACCAAAAATATTTATCACAATATACATTTGAAAATGTGCAATAATGATATAATTGACACTAGACAAAATACTTTACAACTCCACAACTTTATTAGTGCAAATAAAAAAACAATGTATTTTCACTTAAACAAGCAGCCTTTTTTTATGTGCATTAAAGTTTAACAGTGCAAATTCCTCGCTGACAGTTTAACCAAAAGGCATTTCCAGTGGAAATTAGCTGACATATCCTCAGCATAATCATGTATAATATCCACAAAACTTAAAAAGAGGTTATACACACACAATACGGTAATATTATGTTGAAGCACAGTACGTATCACTCCGCGAGGCTCCTGCCTACGATAGCCATAATGCTCCGACAATCCATCCAACGGTGTGGGTTCGTAGCTTAGCAAAGTCGTACTAAAACATTTGACCGATGTTCGAGCGCCGTGTACCACATAAAATCGTTTCAAGGTCAGTAAACACAACCAGAATTCAAACATAAGGCACACGGGATTATAAGGGGCACTGTCGACTTTCAGAAAAAGCAAAGGATTGATTTTAAGTGTTCCGTATTTTCCAAAAAACACGGTAATAACGATGGCCCGCTAGCATGCTCTACCAAAAATAGTGCTTTGTTGTGTATCTGACGGACGAAAGCTAAACCAGTTCCACATCACTGAAGTTGCAGCATTTTTACAAACAAATTCTGGTTCATTCGTTTCATTCAACAACCCGCTTTCGCCCTTCTTATTCTCCGTCACTGCCATGCTTTTTCCGCCATATGAAAACAAAGGCACTGCGCATGCGCGTTTCACCCATATTCTATCGCGATATTTCATTTTCTTATCGTTGCCCAACATTATACCGGTATTACCGTGAACGGTATGATATGGCCTAGCCCTACCCCTAATTGCCTAAAACTCACCAATTTGATTTAGCTTTGGATTCAAGAATGTTACTAAAATATACCATATATATATTCTGTATGTCTTTTCAACAGGAGAGATTCATAGTTGTACGGGAACCTAATGGAATCCTTAGGAAGGCCACTTGGGAAGAGAGAGACCGACTTATCCAGGTCTACTTCCCTAAGGAGGGACGCAAGCTCACTGCACCACTTCTGTTCAAAGAGGAGAACCTCAAGGTAGGACCTAAGAATTCTCCTACCTCTCTTTCTTTTTAAATGATATTCCATAAAACTCCTTCGATGCATCTTTTACAGAGCTCAGGTTTTATAAGCGGCAGCAGCCTTCTGTAGACAAAGGCTTCATTTTATGCCCATGAGTTGTTCCCTTTTATTTTTTTTATTGGTCGCAGTGAAAACATCATGTGCTGAAAGTGTTACACTAGAGTGTGGTGCTGGCCAACAGCAGATACTTGGCCTTGAACTGCTGTAGTTAATATGTTTAATAATGGTTGCCTTCCATTTATGTCTGCCTGTTCCAGCGTCGTTTTATTCTGCATGCTGGGCTCATCGTCACAGTTTGCTGAACACTATTAGCCATTATTGTGATTTGTTGGATCTGTGATTTATTTATTTATTTTATTTATTTATTTCCCCCCAGTATGTAGCTCATGTTTGCTCTGATATAAAATGTGTTGATGTAATCTACTTTACTTTTTAAAGTTGTTTTTTTATTTACACACAGTCAGCATAATCCTTGTTTACACTGATGTTCTATTAACAGGGCTAACAAGGGAAAACTCTTGTATTTCAGAATATTGCTGCTTGTATAGCATTACCGTGGATACATTGTATCCATACATGGGCACCAAATTTTAGTTTATTATTTAAATTGCAGATACAAATTAACTTTTAAGTACCAGAATGGTAAAATCAGTTCCTTTTGTAGTCCACCAGAGGGTGCTGTGGGGTTTTCCTAGCCAGGTCAGCTATGATGATTGTCAGCATGCAGGAGGAACGTTCATTAAACAAATGGGCATCAGAGAAAGAAATGAGAAAAACACCATCTGCATTAAGATGAAAAATATGTTTGTTTGTTTTTTACTTTTGTAACAAGCCCGGGATAAAGGTGCAGTATGCAAGTGAAATACTCTGAGAATGTTACAAACGCGAGGAGTTGTCTCATGCACCGCTATCCTGAAATACCTCATGTTAAATCAGATCAGTCAAAAAACAACTAACACTTGACCTACTTATCACGATTCAATTCAGTAAAACTTTTTTGATCCCGAAAGTTGGCCTGGAATGAAATGAGAAACCTACCTCACAGTTAACGGTGAGCTAAGAGAATAGGGTACATGCTGAAGCCACTGGAATGAGATATGTGACACTGTCACAGTGTTTTATCACAGATGCAGCCCTGTCTAGGCTGTACAGAGGAGTGAACTGTAAGGCCGAGGAAAGTTAGTGTAGAACACAAAGGGTTACATTAAGTCGCAGGCAGTGGAGTCATATGTGATTAATATGGCTCATTTTGTCTCAGAGGAGCGGTGACTGCTGTCTCATATTCTAAATGTATGTAATGGTTCACACATTTGCATTCAGTTGTTTGACTAGAATGTGATACAAACAGTTTGACAGGTGGGTGCTGCATTTACGACAGGTTTTAATGACAATGTCGGTCCACCTGTGTGCCTAACAATAAAAGTCATTCAAGTGGAAGAGACTGAAAACCTTGTCAACATTTGTTTTAATTAATAAGATTAAGTTTATCACTGGAGGCCATAATTTGCAGATAAATCGCAGTATATGTTATTGCAGAACTCAGCATATCACAAAATGTTTAAAATCACAAAATATCACGAGTGAAGTGTTGTGATAATAACATGATCTACACATTATTCTGTCCATTTAAAAAACGGCTATTAACCATGACTGACAACTGATCATCACCTCATGTTGTTCATTGTCATTGTGTCTGGAGGGTTTTCCTCAGTACACTGTTACCCACTTAAACCTCTTTCTCTTCATTAGTTGGTGTTTTCCCAGGACCGCCATGAGGATGTGTTGGACTTGTGCCTCGTCCAGTTTGAACCAGACTCTTCAGAATACATCAAGGTAAAATACCAGTGACCTTGTGGTATTTTGACCTCATCGTTGGCTGCACTGAGATCTGTAAACTCTATCTAGAACTTGTTATGCTGTGAAATTTTCTGTCTTTTTATATGTTCTCTGCTTCATTTGATATGAAGTGAAAAAATGTGCATAATGAGTGTTGTGCTGATTAATTACAAATGAGCTAAATCATCAAGGTCTGTATTCACTTAATGTGTTTTGTGTCTAGGTACACACAGCCACATATGAGGACTTGGACAAGCATGGCAAATATGATCTGCTGCGGTCCACCAGACACTTCGGAGGCATGGCCTGGTACCTAGTCAGTGTTCGTAGGGTGGATGGGCTCATAGTGGACATGCTAAAAAGAGAGCTGTGAGTTTTTTTTAAGCATTTGCATTATTTTAGAATTGAGTTACATTGAGTATGTACTCATTGTACCTGCTGGCAAAAGCTCTGATCTGAGCCTTCAGTGTGTGTGTTGGTGTTTCCAGGCTCCAGGATGCTGTAAGCCTCGTGTCTCTGTTCCACATGGTCCACCCCCACAGTGAGTCAGCCCGGGAAGCTGCCAGCCAACAGGCCACAGGCACCGACCTGCTTAAGGTAGTTGAACTGTGACAAACAGTGTGCCGATTTGTATCTCTGTTTGGCACTTGAGTTCATTTGAAGTCTGTTTAACGTATTGCTATTTGATCTAGTTTATATAAATGGTATTCCTGGATGTTCAAGGCGAATCAGGAGTCAGTATAGCTGTTAAGAGGTCAAATCTAGGCTGTTTCCTGCATTAGACGTTTGGGTTTTTACTCTAAAGTGGGAATAGAGGGACCAGGTCCAGGATACATCAGGTCTTATTTGTTCTCACAGGCCTTCAGCCTTGAAGTAAGGGGGAGAGACACTGAGAATGACAACCATTTAATGTGAAAGGTTAGCGGCAGGAGGTGTGGGTGTGTGTCTGTCTTCTACATTCAAGGCCTCTCATTTAGTCACAGTTGATTTCGAAACCCAATCTTAGCTGTGTTTACTACGTCCAGTAATAATACTATTAATACTGTGATTGCACTTTGACTGCACTTTAGTGTAATTGATCTCTTTTCTTTTTCTATTTACTCACGTGTGCCCCTTCAGATCTATGCCCAGAGGGACTCCCAAAGGTCGGGCTACATCGAGCTGGCTCTGCAGGCCTATGAACAGACTGCTGTTGAGGGCTCTGCTTCATGATTGGTCCATACCTCAATAGAGAAATGCTATACAGAACGTCTGGAAATCCTGCCTCTCATGTATAAAATATGACAGTTTGTTGTTTTTGTGTTGGGCCAAGAGTAAAATATGCTTCTCCAAAGGAAACCTTTTCACATCACAACCAACAATTTGAAGAGTTGGCTGCAACGTCTTGTGAGATACTTTAAGATGTTTGTTTGTTATGCGGAGAAATTGTCAGTGTGGTTCTTTGAATCAAGCTTCATGTCTGCTTATATCATGTACATAAAATAAATACAGCCTTTGTACTTGAGTGTCATGTTATTGGAATTATATTAGAGACTGTGGAAGCTCCTTTAATTTACTCGCCAAGAAAACAGTCACAGTAGCATGCAGTTTTTATTTCAAACAAAGGAAGCAGAAAACCATGTTAAACACACTAACAACAGCAACATTTTGTATGTTTTTGATCATTTAATAAGCTTAGAAATAAAATTATGACTTTATCATTTAAGACAATGCATAAAGTGGAATGGCATGCGGAACATTTAACTCGCATTGAACCGGTGCAATGGTAATTTGGAGTCTGATAAAATGCTGTGATGCTTGTGGGAGAGGTATTGCGATTCTTTCCTATGAAGGCTATGTTTCTGTCAGCAAGTAAAGCGTGAAGCACTTAGATTTGAGACACAGCAAACCCCAAAGTATTTATTTAAAGATACAAACCATTTAAAATAAAATCATAAAGGCACGCTAGCAACAATGAAGAAATGCCTATTTGTCTGTCAGTACATTTTTGGCTTTAATACACTGCATATGCAGATAGTGTTAAAATACAGCCTGGTCTCATCAGAGTTGTGGCTGGAAACCAGCAAAACAGCTCTGTCCCACTGAAGCATAGACGGGCTTCCTAAGGGTTTTCACGGTGTCTGGCATCGTGCATCGAGAGCAGATACTTTGGGATTTGTGGGCTGCAAGGTAGGTGGGTTGGGCTTATTCCATTGTGTTCGATTAGTCTGGGATCTGGGCAGTTGGGAGGCTGTTTTTTGTCGTGTTTGGATAAGGGTTTAGACCAGAACTAAGAACGCAAAATGCCTAATAATATTCACTTCAGTCTTAATTGTTTTGATTTATGAAACTCGCATCACTGAACAGAAAAAAATGGCTTGTGAAAGGCTAGTTTCTATTCACCCAGGAACTCTTCATCTAGGTTGACATCTGTGGTGTCAATATCCTCCAGGTCAAAGTTGTCCAGATCATCCAGAGCCTACAGGTGTAAGGCAAAACGATTCTGGATTTAACATTCATAGCAATATTAGTGTAACAAACTTATAAACCTTTGTTTACCTCATCATTTGCCTCGAGGTCCTCTGGCAGTACCTCAGGTCTTTCAGGACCTTCCTCTTCTGCTGCATGGCCTTCTGCATGAGCTACAGTGAGGGCTAAAACCTCTGGCTCAGCCTTGTGAATAACAGGAGGCTTTACTGGAAGTTTTCCAGTTTGTTTCTCTTGTTCTCGTTCTTGTGCTGGGACAGGCTTCAGTACTGGCGCTGCATCTTCAAGCAAGTCTAGCAGAGGATCCAGGGTCAGCTCCGGTAAAATCTGGACAGCTGCGTCCAGCGCTGGAACATCTGCGGTTTCAAAAGAGATGAGCTCCTCCACTGCTGTGTGTGAAGGTGCTGTTTCTGGAACAAGTTCGCACGTAACAGGAGTCTCTTCTGTTTCTGCTGCTCCACCCATTGAACCTGGAACTTCTGAGGCGATCCCATCTTTTTCCAGATCTTGATGAATGATCATTTCCCCAGGTGCTATAGGCTCGGACGTAACTTCATTATCGACCGTCAGACCAGCGCTAACCAGGACATCCTCAGCTGCTAATGCCTCATTTGGCGCTTCTTGTGTTGTTAGAGTGGTTTCTGTTTCAGAAGCACAAACAGCAGGTGGAGCTTCAGTTTCTGAAGATAATTCCTGAACGTCTTTCTTCATACATGACCTGACATCTTCCACAGGACTGAGCTGTACCATCTCAGCCTCCTCATCAGGCATCCTGGTGATTTCCTCTACAGAGACTAGAGTGTCTGCTTTAGTGCCCACCTCCACTGCTTTAGACTCGCCTGATTCTGACACTGCTTGTTCTTCTGTAGCAGCAGTAGGAAAAGGGTCTGCTCCTCTCAGGACAGATTCTACTTCACTTGCTGAAACGGGATCAGTCGACTCTTGTTTTACTGAAGTGTCCTCCTCCACTACTGCAACTTTTGAATATTTACTTTCTGTTACTGCTGGCACACTGGTGGCCTCACTAATGCTCTCTGCCCCTTGCTTTAAAGAAAACACAGAACGATCAAATTCAGAAAAGGAGTTGCAGTGTTTGCTCAACCGCTGGCTTTAATTATCTGTTTAAGTTATATCTTTTTTAAAATTTGGATACTACATTTAAGTTTTACAGAAGGAGCAACACTGTTCTCTTTCATGCACCATGTGCCAGACGTGGTGCATGAAAGAGAACAGTCAAGTGTGAAAGGAGCTGAATCAGTGGTAAATTTGAATGGGTTTTTTTCGCTTCTCACAGTGAACCATTACAAATCTTTACAAATCTTTTTCATTTTTGTTATCATCCATTAGCTTATATTGTTACCCTAAAAACACATATTAGGTTAGGATATTACACTGTAGTCAAGATACCATGGAAGGAAATTAAAAAAGACTGGTATGCTGCTGTGACATTTAGAGTAGCTTAGGCACTTATTGACACACAGGAGCAGCCTGTTTGACTGCACTGACTGAATGAGCATGTGTAGAGATGAAGACTGTGCTCTCACCTCTGAGTCAGTGATTTCTCCTTTAGGTCTAAAACCTGCTGATTCCTCCAGAAGACTGCGCTCTTCATTTGGCTAAAGAACCAAAGAAATGGGAAAAGTGGGATCTCAGACTCTTAACTTATGTTCAAAGTATGAACAGCTATAGTCCAACGAGCTTTGCAGAAAATGCAAAAAATCTTAGATGCTGATTTAACTTTGAAAATACAGTTCGACTGACTCTCGCACTGACCGTAATGAGAGGGTATTCTGAAGCAGGTCTGACCCCGACATGAGTCTCCTTCAGGTACTGCTCAGCCAGCAGGGCTTGCTGGAAGCCAGGGAACAGGTTGGTGTACTGGCTGGGGTCAGCCAGAGCATCTGCTGCCTTCTGGTTGACCTTGGAAAGACTCTCCTTCCAGAGTTTCACCACCCTGAAGGAAGAGAGGCACACACATCGCCACAGTGATGCATAATATATTATAGAAATTCTAATTAATAAGAAAGAACATTTTTCTAAAAACTCTGATTCAGACTAGTAATTATTTCAACAGCTGGGAGGAAAACAGGCACACCAAGTGATACATGCAGAGGTTCTTCAGGACACAAACAGATAGGCCCACAGGCAAAGAGTGTTACACTTGGACATATGTTAGGTATTCATTAGAAGCAGCATTACCTTGAGACATGGCTGGGCACATATGTTCTTGCCAGGAATGCAGCTTCTGGCAGTCGATCTGTTTTGATCAAAAGGTCCAGACATTTGTCCACTCTGAGCAAGTACAAAAAAAACAAAGATGGTGGTGACAGAAAAAAAGAATAAAGTTTAAACACATAAGTCAGTTTAAAAACCTCCTTTGTGCTCTTTACCCCTGACGCACTAACCTCCCCTGCAGGAAGTAGGTGAGGAAGGCCACGTTGGTCTTCCCATCTCTCTCTGCCCCCTCAGCCAGTTGGCCCACCATGTCAACGTTGCCTGAAGTGGTGGCCAGAAGCAATAATCCCCCATAATCCTGAGCTTGGTGGAGACACTCCTGAGCCAAGCTAAACTGGCACTTTGTAGTTGCAAGCTCTGCCAGCTGCTTCCATTTTTGTTCTGACTGACTCGGCCCCCGCGAGCAGAGGTGCCAAAGAGACAGGAGAGCGGATTATCTCAGGACGAAAGGCATGAACCTCGACAACAAAACACTGTAAAGCGGTTACTAAATAAGGGACACCGGGTCTGTGACTCACACTCTCAGGCTTGTATAGGGGAAATAACTGATTCTGCGCACATTATGCATCAAATTACACAGCTGTTGATTAAAAAACAAAACCAATAATCATTGATTTATTTATGTGAATATACACCACACAACTATTCCACTCTGTAGCTTTAGCTAACTTTAGCATTTAGCTCAGAGTAGCACAGTGTCTAAAGACATCCTTACATAGCCGCTAACATTTAGTAGCTATAGAAATTGTCCAGGCTCTCACCTCCACTTTCAGGGCCAGTTGATAGGCTGTCTTGAGCTCTCCCAGCTGCAGAGCAAGTTCAAACTTATGCTCTGGGTCATTGGACACAGCGAGGGCCTGCTGCCTAAAGCCCTACACAGCACAAAATAACAATGTCATTAGTCTATATTCTGTATATTATCCTTTCTCACTCGTTGTGATGGCCAGCAGTAGAGGCTAGATATATGAAGCAATATGAATAGGGGAAAAGTGACTGCGTGAGAAGCCAAAACCCTTGCATGATAAATATGTTTTATAAGAAACACACAGAAATTCTGCCCAGAGGTATCACACCATCTGGCTGCCTCATGTTCTGTAAATTATGCATTCGTCCAAGTCCTGAATTTTTACTCAGCCAAAGGAGCAAGAGAAGCACAAAGATGGATTTTCAAGGTAAAAGCTGGCATGCAAACATACCTGCTTCTCCAAGAAGCGGGCTACACGGGTCTGCTGCTTCTTGGGAATCGTGGGTAGAACCTTGTCAGCAGTGCTGAAGTCCTTCCTCATGACAGCTGTCTGATATTCTAGCACAGAAAGCAGCAGCGAATAGCTGATAACGTTCAGCTCCTTGTCTCCGAGGTAGAGACGGTCATCCTTCGGGATGTAGCCCAGCAGATACATCGTCCTACACCAAAGAAAGACTGTCTGTAGTTTTGAATTTACTGGATAGCAAGTGGAAATAAAACGTGAAATAAGACACTAAATGGATTCATAGCCATACAACAGATTTTGCAGCATTACAGGAACATTTATGAATATCCCAAGGAAAAAAAAACAATGCAGATGCATATTTGTGAGTTTACCTGTCCATGTGAGCAATGGTGATTATCTCTCCTCCTACATAATAGCTGAGTCTGTTAACAGAGCTGGTGTAGATGAAGCAGTCTCCCACCCAAACCCCTGTCTTTACCACCTCTTGGACCTCCCCCAGCACCTGACCAGCAGGAAAAAGAGGACAGACATAAAAGAGATTGAAAAATGATCTAAAAAGGTAACAGAATTCTTCTAAGACGTCAAATTTTTACTTAAATAGTCTAGACAATTAACCATGTGAGTCTCTGACCTCAAAGGCAGCCTCTATCCCATCTTCTGTCACCCCTTCTTTAGACTCCTGGGCTGTGGACACTCGCTCTGGTAGGTAGCGCAGCACGAAAAAAGACTCATCTGTAGCGATACAGACGAGCTCCCCAGAGTCAGACCACAAGACCTAAAGACACAATTAAAAAAAACAAAAACAACTCTTATTAGAAAGCCACAGTAGTAAATTTAGTATCGATTTAAGCTGATAAAGTGCTCATTGGATTATAGCTGACATGTTTAGGCTGGATCTCAATACGCCGGATCAATTCAGAGCTCTCCCAGTCGTAAAAGGCCAGGCCGCTGTTTGACCTCACTCCTAGTAGGAAGCCACCAAAGATGCCTGTAGGGATGCAGGATAGTAATACATAGGCACAGATACTCACACATATGCTCTCAAAAATATATTCAACAAATTCAAACAAAAACGTGACATGAAACTCACCTTCAGCTCCAAATTCGGGTTTGAATGTCTTCTTCTCTTTGAAGTTCTTAAATATTTTGACCACACTGTTGCTTTCTCTGACTGCATACCTATAACAATATTTATAATAATAATAATGATAATGTACCAGACCACAGGGGACTTACAGTAAGGCTAATCAGTCCTTTGACCATTTTCACGAGTACATATTTTGGGTTTATGTTGACAGTTCGATGAGCAAGTTTAAATCCTGTTTTTAAAAAAATCACTCTCCATATAATCATTAGTTATTATTAATCTCTGGCTCTTCTTCACAGCATGTTTTTGTCCTCTCTCTCTCTCTTTATCCCCAAACAGTCTCAGCAGATGGCTGCCGCTCCCTGATTGTCCGGGTTTCTTCCTGTTAAAAGGGAGTATTTCCTTACGATTGTTGCCAAGTGCTTTACTCGCTGGGGGGTTGTCTGATAACTGGACTTTTTGCTGTATTGCTGTAGGGCCTTACAATAACAAAAGAGCCTTAAGGCTACTGCGATTTAGCAAATAAAACTAAATTGAACTGATTTGAAATTGGACGATGTGTAAAATGTAAAAAAAAAAAAAAAGAGAGCAAGAACACTTTGCAAATCATATGAATGCTATGTTCATTTGCAAAAAGTACAAGGCAACATATCAGGGTTTAAATCAAGGAAGTCTGATTTTATCTTAAGGTTAAATTCATTTGATGTTACTATTACCCCTGAGTTACATCACATTAAGAATATTCTGTGATTTTTTTTTTTTTTGGGGGGGGGGGGAAACTGATGATGTAGATTTTTGAAAGCCAAATATATTTCAATTCTTGATGTAAAATATAGATATTTAGCTGCTCAACAGAGCCTCCTTTTTCATATTTCTTATTTCAAAATGAGCCAAATGGTTTTAATGGGCGATAGTTCTATCTTGCAAACAGGCCCATTTACACACCTAGACTCTTTTACTATCAAGCAACACTTCTGTAAATAGATTAAGATTTGCACTGCTGAAACAAGCTAGGTCTTCCCTAAAAATGAACTCAGTCCTCAGACCTTTTTTGGAAATTGGGCTGTACCACTCACCCTATAAAACTGCAACTTTTTACAGTGTTTACTGTTTCCAGTATTTACTCTGAGCTAATCAGCCTCTGCATATTTAGCATACGTGTGATATTGGTTTTCTTATCTAAGTCAGCACAAAGTACATTTTCTAAAATGCTGAGCCTTAATGTAAAGGTAAAGACTTACTGTGAAGAGTCATGTGCCCAGATAAACTCCAGAGCAGAGCCGAAGCTCTTGTTCCTCAAAGCCATGGCAGTATAGATGATATACTCCCCATCCCCACACACCACTACAAATCTGTCAGTGTGCAAATATTCAAATTACACACATGATTATCAAATTATACTTTAAGATTTTTACCCCAAAGACTCCGTGAGCACGCAGGCTGCCACTATCTTACCTGCACTGAAACAATCATAGGCATTACACAATCACACTGCAGTTAGACATAAATCCAGTTCAAGTCTAATTTACACTTTAATAACGGTCATATTTTGGTTAGAGGAAAAAGAAAGATTAGTCAAAACCTCATGCTGTTTCCACCCAAAGCCTGGCGCTTTACCTCCCATTAGGGCTGTGTCTGATTGTCTGGGGGTAAATCTCACAGCTTCCCAGGTCTTTCACACTCAGAGGGAGCCTCTCTCCATCCCTTATCTCAGTCTCTGTCAGTGTCTTTAGGTTGGCCTGCTGCACTTCAGAGTGACGAGCCCAGATGACCTTCCCGCTAGAGTCCATGGACATGACGGGCTCCACTCGACCAATCTGAAACAAAGAGGGAGTGGATGAAGAAGGATTAAGAATAATAAAGGGAAACAAGAGAGAAAGGTATATGAAGAAATGGAGGACGGAGATGTTACATCATCAGCTGAATCTTAACCACGCCACTACTTAAAAAGTCTATTCAGAAAATCTGTGAGAAAACTACAAATATAACTACCTTGATGATGATGCTGCCTTCATCAAAGCCTATAGCCACACTGTTGGAGCCGGGCTGGCCACATATGCACCACACCCGCTCCATGCCATAGTTGAGTGTGTTTTCCAGCCGGTAGGTGTTGGAGTGCCACACACGAACAGTGCCTATGGAAAGGACAAAAGGTCAAACTTTAAGCAAGATGCCGTGCCCATTTGGGAGCAGAAACATGTACCAATGTTTGACCCACCATCTTCAGCGCCTGTGAGAATGATTGGCAGCTGCGGATGGAAGCTGACGCAGGTCACATTCTGAGCGTGACCTTCCAGAGTCTGAACACACGTTTTGTTCTAGGGAGATAAAGCACACACTGTTTCTTGTTCTTTTCACATGTGGTAAGTTTTTTATATGAATGCACATGAACGTGTGTGAATTGACTATATCAACGCTGAAGGACAACGACTTTGCATATAATGGCTATATAACACCTTCTTACGTTTACTTCTACTACAGATGCACCTCTTACTGTTGCAAAATTAAATGGGAACAGCAGAAATAGAAATGGTTACATAGATATGGTTTTGCTTTCCATTCATAATAACCATATGAGTTATTTAACTGTCCTGATTTAGCTGTATTTAGAATAAAAGGTGTTTATCTTTAAGCCTTTTTCTTATTTTGCTTTTTAGCATGTACAGTGTACATACATAAATTGTACCAGATATAGAAAAAAATCTAATACAAAGGCCCCTAATGTCCAAAGTAATAATGATAGCACTTAATTGTGTCTAGTTTTTAGCTAATGAGAATCACTATCAACAGTCCCAAAGAAAACAAACACTTCATCAGGGCAAGGAAATTTCAGCTATGGGTACCAATGTTGGCTACAGTTTAAGGCAGACCTGAGAGTCTTTCAGTTACGTCTTCAGACTATATTTGCAATCTGTGCTTCACACTCTGATGCACACACACACCTCAGCCGCCTTAACTGAAAGCAGCTTTGCCCAAATGTTGTAGATGGAAACCAAAGATGAAAGACTCCTTGAGTTGAAGCTGTCATTAACCTTGAGTCAGCACTACATGTTTTTCATATTTTTACACACTCTGGTAGATTGTGGATACTTTTATACAGTGCAGCAACATCACCGCTGGCTCAGAGAGCTAACTTCAAATATGAAACTATCAAAAGACTTGATAGTATAGTGCTTGATTATCTATTTTGGAGTGGCGATGAGTTTGGCCTTTTGTCCATCATTTTCCATGTTTGCTTTTATAGACGAAAGAGGAGTTACACTGATGCAGGAAAGATAACAGTGTTACCATTTGAGTGACCGTGTTTTTTATAGTGTTGATAATCAGACCATCCAAAAATCTCTGCATTACATTTTTTTGTTGAGTGAAATTCTAATATTTTATTTATATATTAGCCCTAATTAGCAGGTAGCTGTGTCTGTGTCATGCACTATGTACAGTGTTTGGATACTCCTTGCTAACCAAGCTAGTTACTGTTAGCGGATGAGTTAGACATGAAACTTTTCATCCACAAATCAAATCAAATCAAATCAAATACAAATGATCAAACTGAAGGCTTGAAAATAACAGTGGGTAATATGTCCATCTTTTATATACAGGTTATGGTGGAAATATTTTCTTAATACTGTAGTGTGTTGTTATTGTATTTATTGTTTTTGTGTACCTCTTTGCATGTTTTGTATAATAGATGTCACATAATTATGGCAATAAACTGTTTTGATCCTAGGGTGCAGAAAGGAAGAAAAAAGCAGTCTAGTGTGTTTGTGATAACCTGATAATCCCAGATCTTGACCAGGCGATCATCAGCCCCTGATATGAGGTACGGCTTGTCTCCGCCACTGTTGTAATCAATACAATTCACTCCCTTCTCATGGCCCTCCAGAGTAAAGTTGGGAGTCTTGGAGCCCAGCTGCCACACCTACAGTACAACAATTGAGTTGTTTATCACTGAGCAACTGAATAATGTCAGCAAATTACTGCTCCTGTCTCACTTAAATTGTATTGTTAGCAGTAGTGTTTCTCAAAATGAAGACCACCAATCCCCCTTTTCTTCCTCCTGTAGAGAAACTACACCTGTGTGTTCCTCCTTTTTGTCTCCTTTAACTTCATTTAAACTGAAAAACACTTTCATTTCTTCATGGCTTACAGCGGTCTTCCTTGCCTGTTCTCACAATTACTTTCCTGTATTCGCTAGGTGTGCTTGTGTGTGCGTATGTGTATACCTTAATAGTCCTGTCCAGAGAGGCACTGGCAAACTGGTTGGCATCTCTGGGGTTGATGACAATCTGCATGACATAGTGAGTGTGTCCCTCAAACACCTGACTGCACAACCACTTTCTGTCCCAGTCCCACAGCTTGATCAACATGTCATCTAAAAACACGGAAACACGAGAAACGTAATTTCAATTCAATTTTATTTACACACCGTAGCACCACATCACAAAAAAAAAGCCAGACACGGAAAGGCCATCCAACTGCTGTGATCGGTTGGGGTGAGGGAAAAGGCAAGGAGAGAAGAGCGTAGAGAGGCAGTAAACAAGAAGCAGGAAAAAACATGATGATGATGATTACAGCTTGCAAAGTTTAAAAAGTTACATGCATGAGGTCATTTTATATGAGAGCATTTGTGTTTATGTGAGTATGTGCGGTGGCAGTTTCCTACCACTGCTGGTGAGGATGTATGGCTGTGTGGGGTGGACAACGATGCATCGGATGTAGTCAGAGTGAGCCTCAAACAAGTGAACTCTCTCCAGCGTGTTGTAGTTAAACACTCGGACCTGCATGTCATCCTGCAGACAGTCAAAGAGATTTGAATTTCTCTGCCAATTAGAAACGGGTCATCTACCAAAGCCAACATTACACACAACAGACTCATTCTTTTTAACCTTAAAACTGTCACATTTGTATTGGTATTTGCACAAAAAACATACAGTAAAAATAAAAGATTTGAATCAGCAGTGCACATGAATTCAAATACTTACGGCTCCAGTGATGACCCAGTGTTTCCTGGCTATGAACTTGGCCACTCTTACAGGCAGATCACACAGCTCGAATGTTTTCACTATCGTCTACACACAGAAAAAAGCCCCATGCTGTCAGACTACATCACCATTAAAGACATCAAAAGCACAGATGAAGGAAGATGAAAAGATTGGTTATTTCATGTAACCACTTAACGAGCGATTAGGGGGGAGATCAAACGGCTTTGTACAAATGTGCAGAGATGGATGGTGACCTGTGTTTCATGGTTCCAGACCACCACAGTGCCGCTGTAGAGGCTGACCACCATCCACGGCTCAGTGGGATGCAGGTCCGCACTCTTCACCCGGTCTGACCGAGCTGTCAGCTTCCGCTTGATGTCCAGTCTCAGAGGCTGTGGAATAGGAGTGAAAAGACAAAGAGATAATAACGCTGCAAAAATATGTTAAAGTAAGCTTTAATCATCCAATTTTGTCAGTAATCAGCATGTCTCAGCTGCGGTTTGATTTCAGTTTTTGGCTACCTTGAGGGTGGGGTTGTGTCTGTTGATACTTCCCATACCAGATTTTATATGCATGCCTGCTCCATAACAACAAGTCCTTTCAAGTCTTTGCATAACTCTGCTTATTTAGTATTACGAATGCATGTTCAAAATATCCAACAACCAAAGGACAAAAGTGTTTTTTTCAGCCTTTTCATTGTCTCATTTTGAGAGTTTAAGACATACAAAGTTATTCCAAGTTATTATGTCACAATTATTATGTCGCTGACAAACACCCTTAAAAAAACTGCAAACGAAATAACTATAATTTTTTTCTTAAAGAATAGTCACATAAACAGTTTAGTGTTTCAGTTGTACCTACCATGGCTGCACATCGGTGAGTCTCTGCGGTGCTGTCCACTGTAAATACGGGCCTCACTGCTGCCTGCCTGTGGAGCTCAGCGGAGGAAGTTTCTGTAAGAAAGTTCGAGGAGCTTCAAAAACTACCTCCGGTACAGATTTTCCAAAATAAGCCTGAACGCCCAAATTTCAACAGCGTTATAAAGCCGAATATAGAACCACAAGGCTCAGTATAAACACCCGTCTTGTAGATTTTGCTAGCTTTAAAGGCGTTTGTGCAAATAAGTGACTAGTATTTCTTCAATAACAAGATGCTAGCTCTGCATGTTCACACTTAGGAAAGCTAAGCTAGCAGTTGTTCTGCACATATAAATATGGTTCAGAAAATACCATTTTACAACAGGTTTTCTCGTTATCAGAGCTACACATTAGCTGTGAATAATTTTTTAACTATTAGGTATAGTAATTAATGCAACACTAAATATATAAAGGTAGATATTTCAACAAGTTACAGTGGGCTATACGGGATAGATTGTATCCCGTTTTACAGTATGTATGCAGGTTTATATATGTGCTGCTTCCTGTTTTTTGGGGGTGAGCACCATTTCAAACACATTTCTCAGCAACAGCATAAATCTTTTCTTGTGAAGACAGAAATTTCCGGCCTGTATATCTCAGCCGCTGTGTGATTTACACAGCTTCCTCCAACGTGGATTCTTGCGCATTTCCTGTAGAGGCAACACACGGCATCACTTGTACACTTTTACCTCCGCATTTGGTTCTCAATAATTTCCAAGCAAATTATTATTTTGGTCTTTTATTTACGTTTGTCTGACAGAAGAACAGATGAACGTTATTTTCTGACGCATTCCTTTATTCATTCTGGCGTGTATAATTAGTATTTCTCTGTTTATAGTTTAGACATCAGACATTATTACATACATTACTTACATATCAGAGAAACCTTTAATTATAAAAGTTAATTTTAATGTATAAAACATACACTCTTTATGTGTTTAAAAGCCTGTACTTTTTAATCCAGTGCTGGATTTATGAGCAAGGTTGGACTTCACTTTTTGTATGCATTTAATAAACAAAATATATCATATCAAAATCACAGTAAATTAGAAAAGTTGTGTGACATCAGTTTATTGCAGCTCTCCATAATCACATTTTAAAAAAAGACACAGCAGACGGTTTTGTGCAGTTGAACTTCATTCCCATGTTATTTCGCCTTCTTAAATACTTGGTGGCAGATTTTGTCGAGAACGTGGATTTCCTAGAAGAGAGGGTACAGACCTTCAGACTTAAAGTCCAACATGGTGCAACACATGTCTGTCTAGATTACACAACAAGGCTGAGCCCGCATGTGTGTTGTTTTTTTTTTAGATAGTGATTCATTATCTTTGTTATGACATTTAACTGACTTAATGGATAAGATTCCAATAAGTAAGTTTAACTGCTTTTGAAAGATTCAAAACACAAGAACATCTAAATATATGGTGGAAATTTCCCAGCATGTCACATTTTTTCTTACCAGGTGTAGTAGGTCTCCCTCAATCCAGTGTCTCCAGCCACGATTTTCTTTCTCCCCCTTCTGAACACACACCAGCTTATCCCCATCCCAGGTAACTAGTGTCTGTTACACCACAATATAGGACAAAGACATAGCGCTTAATGCATCACTGGTTCAACACAAGGTGCACTTGTTAAAGGTTCTAGGAGTAAACAAATTCAGTCCTACCTTGACCTTTCGGCTGTCCAGTCCCTTTGTGTACTCCTCAAACTCCTCACCCACGGTGAAGTTGACTTCGTAGTTTCGGAAGGTGCTGAGGGTCTTCGTTTCAAACTTGTCTCCATTCTGGACTATCACTTTCGTCTGATGCAGGTGGACGGCGATCTTCCTGGTGGCAAAGTCAATGTCTGCAAGCATGCAGGGATGCAAAAAGTGAACGCAGTGTCAGCTGAGGCATCAACTCTTTGTGGGTC
The DNA here is from genome assembly GCF_964374335.1 of Astatotilapia calliptera. Lineage (NCBI taxonomy): Eukaryota > Metazoa > Chordata > Actinopteri > Cichliformes > Cichlidae > Astatotilapia > Astatotilapia calliptera. The sequence continues at coordinate 33,084,266 of NC_137435.1, forward strand.
TGTGAAGAATATTCTGTCCTGTCTTTGTGTGTGCGTGCACACACCCAAAGCACACATCCAACAGAAATACACACAACACCACAGGCCACTTATTATGATTCCTCTCCTGCCGGTCCTTTTGACAGTTTTGTTTACCCTTTAAAAATGACCTTGCTCCCAGTCAGAAGAGGCCTAAATGAGTTTTCCATCCTGCTCAGTTTGGGCTCTGCCAAAGAGAACCACCCATCCTGACCGTTTAGATATTCATATCCCATTTGCCCTAAAGTGAAAATTCAATTTCTTCCCATCACTCTTACAGATGAGGTCCCTATATTTACCCATCTAAATGATATTTTTGACCCATTTCCATAAGGATGTCATTTTCCCATCCGCTGGATGGAAATGAGGCGGAGGCATTGAGGATTTCCTGGATTTCGTGTGAGCCGAGTGTACTGAGGGTTGTTTTATGAATTGCAGATAGAGTCGTGAATAATGAAAGTGTTTCTGGGCCTGATCAACGACACGCCAAAAAAAAAAAAAGAAAAAGGAAGGAGAGCCTTTTTTCCCCCTCCTTTTTAAAAAATTGACGAGCTGGCCCGCTGCCTGATCCAGGGTCGGAATCTGTCTTCCATTTCTGCGGATCGTGGAGGATGAAAATGCAGAAAGGAGTGAATCAATATTTATTTGGCGTCGTAACAGATGGCAACCGCTCACAGAGTGGAGGTTAACTCGGCCTGACAGCAGCTCAATGATGAAATGAAGCAGTGCCATAGCACTCTTCTTTTTTTTCCCTTCCTCTTTCCACTGTCTTCATCTGTCTCTCACGCTGCTGCTCTCTCATCTTTTCTGTCACACACATGCTAGATTTCATGCCCAGACCTTCCTGTCTATTTGGCTGCTTTTAATTACAGCACTGTAACTGAGCTACAGTAAGCTACAGTGTGTGTTTTTGGGTTGGTTTTTTAAAGAAAGTTGTCAAGCCCCAAATTGTCTCGTTCTATGCCGTATCAGATGTTGCATGAGCGTGACTTACCGAGGGCTTTCATGACGTCCTCAAAGTTGTCATTGCTCACCATCTCCCAACGTCCATTGTAATCTGCAGGCATGTTTGACTGGTGTGCGTTTGAAGGCAGGAGTTTACTGTAACGTGTGTTTGTTAAGCAGAGAGAGAGAGGCAGTGCGACGCCCAGCCCTTTATATATACTGTGTTTGTTCCTGTGTGTGTGTGTGTGTGTGTGTGTGAAAGTGCTTGAGTGTGCATGTGTGTGTGTGTTCACACTTATACCACTATGTGAGGACTATGCTTGTGGGAACCAACATTTCCCACAAGCTTGAGGGTCAAAATGTGGTTTTAGTGTCAGGGTTACAGTTAGGTTATGGTTAGGTTTAGGCTGAGGTTTGGGGTTAGGCATTCATTTTTGATGGTTAGGGTTAGGATGAGCGGCTAAGGAAAGCATTATGTCAATTAGATGTCCTCACTAAGGCATAAAAGGGAAGCATGTGTGTGCGTCTGTGTGCATGTGTGTGTGGACCAAAGGACAGGGTCATTGTTTGTCCTTTCAGTGAGTGTGTGTGTGTGTGTATGTATGCAGAATAAGCTTAGGTTTGCATTTTTTGCATTGTAAACACACTCATGTGGGTTTGTGTGTAATGTTGTGATATAAAATCTCATATTACCTACAGCTGAGAGTAGACTTTGTGCATGCTTCGAGTTCCGAGCATCACACTGATGCACTGTAAAGAGCCTCCTGCACTTGTTCCAATCTCCATTTCCAACTTCCGCAATCACTCATTCTAATGTGCTGGAGTGGAGATGAGCTGTAGTGGAGCATGGAGATGTGTGCTGATTACCTTAGGGATAGGTTTGGGAGTTTTAGCAGTGGAGACATTCTTTTCTCTCTTTTTTTTTTAACTTCAAAGGAAGAAATTCTGTTGACTCAAACACAGACTTTTTTTTCTTTATTGGCAAATCGTTTGATAAGATAAGACACTCAGGCCTCAGTCAGCTGGAGTTACTTTATCAGCAATTGAGTGTGAGTGTGTGCTCACATTTTTACAACACAGTCTTTCTCTGTGTTAATGTCTGAGCTGCTTAGTTCGGGTTAATGAAAAGTTTCTGGTTGGTTTATGTGTGCGGGGGTTTCGGCATTGGATCACAGTTCCTTATTTGTGTTTAAGAATTCTGAAAGCTGCCATCTAATCCAGTCCTCTTCCATGTCTGTTCATTGAATCAGATACCCCAGCAGAGACTGTGTCCGACACAGAGTCAATATGACTCACTCTCTGGATCTCTTTCAGAAGCTGCAGTGATTTTCATAAAATATTGTGCTGTTGTCACATGGTTTCACAACGGCAGCGGTACCGCGCGCTCCCGCTCGCATTTAATTCATCTACGGCTCAAAGATGATGTTGTATGTGGAGGGCCAAAGGTGATGTTGGAGCAGAAGCTCTGATAAACCTCATAATTTATCAGAGCTGATAATAACCTAACCACAGCAACACTTACATTTAACACAGAGAGAAGAACAGATCGCAATGTCCAACTGCACTCTTTGCTTCATCTCACTGCATTTCAGCTGTCTAGTGTAATCATTGACAGACTCTGCCTGCAGTCTGTTTAGTTTGTGTTCTCCTTACACTATGCATGATTCTATGCATAATACATATGCAGTAGAGAATTAGTAAGACTAAGTAATACTAGTAAGACTAATACACTGATTGCCGAAATAAGAATCAGAGAAGAATCCTTCTACACTGTCTCACCTACTGCTGAAATTTTTACATAATACATATTTAAAAATGGGTCTGACCCCAGGCTCACCAAATCTGCTTTGAGGCAAATCTGGGTGTGTTTTGGGATTTTGTATCAACCATAAAATTAAAGCAAACAAAACTGCTTCTTTTACAGTGCTGCATATCTAACATTCACACTCTAATGAATGCATCAGGAGCAACTCTGGATTCGGTATCTTGCTCAAGGGTACACTCAAAAAAATGAAATTGGGTGGTTGTTACATGCATAAGATCCAAACTTGTAATTTGAACTAAATAATTCCATGTTTTTATGGTGAACGTAATTAAATCATGTAGCATCTGCATGAAATTCAGCAACTTAATTAAGTAAGAGTGGCTGGATCCAGGCAATTAACCGCTCTTACTAGATTGTATGATGTCATCTCAACAAGAACAAATTGCCAATTGTCCCACTGCCAAAGCGTACTAACATTAGCAGCCTCAACGACTACTGACCAGTTGCTCTAACACCTGTTATAATGAAGTGCTTCGAGAAACTGGTCCGACGTCACATCGTGTGCCATTGCTACAACGCTCCACACCACCATCTCTCACCTGGAAGTGCAGGGCCGTTACACCAGGCTGCTCTTTGTTGACTTTAGCTCTGCTTTCAATACGATACTCCGGACAGACTAATAGTTAAACTGCTGGAAATTGGACTTCCTTCTACTACCTGCCGCTGGATCAGAGACTTCCTCTCAAACCGTGTACAGAGAGTTAGAGTGGGGCCTCATCTTTCCTCGGCCCTCAGCCTTAACACCGGCTCTCCACAAGGCTGTGTACTGAGTCCCCTACTGTACACTCTGTACACACATGACTGTGTTAGTTCCCACCCAGACAAGGCAGTCATCAAGTTTGCAGATGATACCACCGTGGTGGGGATCATCTCTGGGGGAGATGAGACGGCGTACAGAGCTGAAGTTCAGAGGCTGTCAGATTGGTGTGTAGATAACAACCTGGACCTCAATACCAACAAGACAAAAGAACTGGTAGTTGATTTCAGAAGGAGGAAGTCTGAGCTGCAGCCTGTCAGCATCAACGGGGAGTGTGTGGAAAGGGTCTCCAGTTTCAAGTTTCTGGGTGTGCACATAGACACAGACCTTCAATGGAGCTCTAACACCTCTGCAGTTTTAAAGAAGGCCCAACAGCGTCTCCACTTTCTGAGAATCCTCAGAAAAATGGAGCTGAAGAAGGAGCTGCTGACCGTCTTCTACCGCTGCTCCATTGAAAGTGTGCTTGCATCGGTGTGTGGTTCTCCAGCTGCACCACAGCACAGAGAAAGGCACTCCAGAGGGTCATCAATATGGCCCAAAAAATCATTGGACATCCTCTTCCCTCTCTGAAGGACCTGTACAGCACTCACTGTCTCAAGAGGGCTCGCAGCATCCTACGGGACGGTACACACCGAGGACACCGGGTGTTTAAGCTGCTGCCGTCTCGCAGGAGGTTCAGGCTGCTGAGGTCCCGAACAAATAGACTCAAGGACAGCTTTTACAACAGGGCAATAGCCCTGATCAATGCAAATAGCTGACCTGACTGGCTACCTACCTGGACTTTTTTTTTCTTTGGGGGGGCTTTAACAACAGTAAAAACAGTAATAATAATAATATTTATATTTATAACAACGTGCAATAATAATTTTATGTGCAATAATACCAGTGTGCAATACAAATACACTTATTCTTCTTTTTTATTACTAAGTTATTATACTGTGTTGTGTTGTTTGTGTTGCGTTGTGATGTGTCGTATTGTGTCGTGTTGTGTTACATGTGCCGACTTAGGACAGTTTTCCAATTTCATTGTACTACTGTACTATGTATGACTGTGCAATGACAATAAAGAGTTATCTCTTATCTCTTATCTCTAATTTTCCAGAATTCTGAGACCTTTAGCAACTCTCAGCTCATTGTATTCATTTTGTTAAAGCCGCCACCTTGAAGGTTCTGGCACAAAGTGATCTCACCCAATGGTTTTATTTTCATCAGCAGCACATAAAGCAAAAAAACAGCTCAGGTAAAGCCACTGTATAGGCTTCTACCTGCCCAGCACAAACAACAGTTAGTTGACAACAAGTCAAAAGCTGGTTATTTAAAAGAGAGCAAAAAAAAAAAAATCTATGAGGCTGAATAACAGACTTAATTTATGTTTGTTGAATGTATAGAAACTGCAAAAATAAGAGCTTTGTATATTTAACAGTATGTCAGACAGATGCACACTCCCCAAGCCCTCAATAAAATCAAGCACTATACATTTAACATAAGAGAACATAGATTCTATAAACAGTTACACAACAATGACACTTTAAGGTATACCTGCAAGGTAGATGGATGAATAGATGAAATTGTCAATACTGAGGTCTTATATTATTAGTGCAAAAATGTACATGTGCAACACTGATTAAAAAAGAAAGAAAAGTAAAAATGAAGTTACTCAAAGCAGAGTAAAAATAAGACTGACTGAGTAGTGCAAATTGCATAACTAATATGTACACTATAGATCTAAGAACAACAGCTACAGCAAGGTATAATACAGACATATGTGTGTGGAATCGTATGCCTGACAGGTGTGTTCACCTGTCATACACAGAAGAGTTATAAAGTTTTCTAGCATTAAAGCAGTCTTTATGGCAGTGTGGTTGAATCAGTGTGAGAGCAAAGGAGCTCTGCTGAATGTGGAGTGGGTGTGATGTGTCGTCCTCGATGCAGCAGTTTGTTCAGTGCCCTCCTGTCCTGATCTTTAGTCAGTGTGGCTCTTGCGCAAGGTCTCGATCAAATGAACAGGAACGGCAGAAAGGGCCTGGAAGCCTTCTATGGGGCTCAGGAGGTATAGCATGTAGGCTGTCCACTACTCAGATACTTATTATTCAATCCGTCCTCTGCACTTGCACAGGTAAATTGTTCACTCATTCACACATGTTCACAGCCAGAATAATTGAATGTTTCTTGTAGTTTAATGTGCTTTGAGCAGTTTATAAGATTTGAAAAACTCTGTGCACGCTATCTATTCACTAAAAAGTATGAGGGACTTTATGAATGTGCATCTTTTGGCCAACTTGGAACACTTGTGATGATTCAATATGAAATATTGCTGCACTTTTTTCTCTGCTCTGGACAGTAGAACAGGCTCTGCTGTAAAAAAAAAAAAAAGATGTTATGAACTGAAGCAAAATCTAACAAAAGTTGAAGGGTTGTTTGCTTATACTGCCAAGTTGCTAATCACATCTGATCAAAGTGCACCAGCACAGCACTGATAAAGCAAATTACTAGAGGTTGCTTTCCCTCTTTAACATTTTAACTTGAGCTTGATTGGTGGCTGTTTCTGCATATTTAAGGTTAGAGAGAAAACTATTGCACTTATTTATCCTAATTAAAAACCACATTTCTAACTCACAATACAGAACTGTGCCTGTACATCACAACAGTTTCTACCTGTATCTACCTACACTTTGAAATGTGGACTGCTCTTCATCAAAGTTGCAATAAACTAAACTAAACTGAACTAAACACACGAACAGCTTTACTCTTGATGTCTTGATGACACACTGGGTAGTCATTAACAGTTTATGCTGGAAAAAAGCATTTGATCATCTACAAATGTCTCACAAAGCTACTTGATACCAAAATTTTCATTTTGGAGAAGGATTGTGGGCTGTAACTGTGTCCCTCTCCGTAAAAAAAAATCTTGCATAGTCTGGTTACCGGCAACGTTTGATCTTTTCAAGAGAGATTGGTTCATGTAAACCACGCTTCAAGCACAGCAAATTTCCCTTTAGCCCTGAGGAGAAGCATTATCAAGAAGCACAAATCTGAGAAATGCTACAAATCATTTCTCGACCCAGATGTTTATCAGTTCGCATGAGAGGGAGTCCTGCAAACAACATCAAGACCACAGCATCCAGCCCTGAATTAGATAAGAAGAAAGGTAACAGCAACACCTGCAGAAATCTCTACAACTGACTAAATATTAAACCGTGCGTCCATTATATGAACATCAGCTTCATGCTTTTAACTGAACTAATCAAAAAAAACAAAACTGTTACTCTCCAGAAAAAATAAAACGGAAAACTGGACGTCTGAAATTTAGCGAAAAGAAGTAGAAATGTTGAACTTCATAGTCACATCTTTATCCTTGGTTTGATTTCTCTTTTTTTGTAGTTCCATCCATCCATCCATCCATTCGCTTCCGCTTATCCTTTTCAGGGTCGCGGGGGGGTGCTGGAGCCTATCCCAGCTGTCATAGGGCGAAAGGCGGGGTACACCCTGGACAGGTCGCCAGTCTGTCGCAGGGCTAACACATAGGGACAGACAACCATTCACACTCACATTCACACCTAGTGGCAATTTGGATTATTCAATTAACCTATCCCCACAAGCTGCATGTCTTTGGACGGTGGGAGGAAGCCGGAGTACCCGGAGAGAACCCACGCAAACACGGGGAGAACATTCAAACTCCACACAGAAAGACCCCGGCCTGATGGTGGAATTGAACTCAGGACCTTCTTGCTGTGCGGCAACAGTGCTAACCACCGTAGTGGTTAGCACTGTGTAGTTTTTTAAATAAAAATGGAACTCCACACTGACTCTAAATCCTCACCACTAGTGATGGGATTTCCGGCTCTTTTTAGAGAACCGGCTCTTTCGGCTCCGAACCGGCTCTTCAGGTTGTTTTGTTGCTTTAATTAATTTATTATTATGGGGCGATCGTGGCTCAAGAGTTGGGAGCTCGCCTTGTAATCGGAAGGTTGCCGGTTCGAGCCCCAGCTTGGACAGTCTCGCTCGCTGTGTCCTTGGGCAAGACACTTCACCCGTTGCCTACTGGTGGTGGTCAGAGGGCCCGGTGGCGCCAGTGTCCGGCAGCCTCGCCTCTGTCAGTGCGCCCCAGGGTGGCTGTGGCTACAATGTAGCTTGCCATCACCATTGTGTGAATGGGTGGATGACTGGATATGTAAAGCCCTTTGGGGTCCTTAGGGACTAGTAAAGCGCTATATAAATACAGGCCATTTACCATTTACCATTATTAACAATAATATAAAATTATGCACAAAAGAAATTACTAATGTAAAAAAATGCGATGACCTCTAGAGACAAAGCATGTACAAACTCCAAAACACATTTCTAGCGTTAACTGAACTTCCAAAACAGAGCTACCTAGATCACTTAAATTACACAATTGAAAGCATATGTGTATTCTCTGTTGAGGTCAGGAAAGCGTTTCCGCTCCCTGAAGACCAACACAGAGAGACTGAGGAGGAGCTTCTTCCCGCAGGCGATACGGTCTCTCAATCACACCACCACACAGTACTGACCCACACATATAGTTCTTACACACACTGGACATTCTGGACATTGTTTTCACTTCATCACTTAAATCACTTCAAATTCAAATCAAATTCAAATTTTATTTGTCACGTACACAGTCATACACAGTACGATATGTAGTGAAATGCTTGGACAACTGCTCGTGACCTAAAGAAAACAAAAAAAGGAAAGGCTATGAATGAGATAGGAAATAAATATGCAAAATTAAAAAGGGTAAATTTAACTAGGAAGGAATAAAATATAAATTAAGGTTAAAAATGAAATAACTGTACAACACAAATTAGAATGAAGGGTAAATTTAACTGGGAAGAATAAGATAAAATATATAAATTAAAGTTGAAAATAAAATAACTGTACAACAAAATACACAATATAGAACTATATAAGAATGTATGAAGAAATCTAAATCTAAATAAATATATACACAATAACAGCAGCTGTACAAGTATTAACTGGAAATGAAGAATATAGTGACCAGTGTTGTGCAAAAACAATGTCCAGAAAGTCCAGTGTGTGTGTAAGAACTGTATGTGTGGGTCAGTACTGTGTGGTGGTGTGATTGAGAGACCGTATCGCCTGCGGGAAGAAGCTCCTCCTCAGTCTCTCTGTGTTGGTCTTCAGGGAGCGGAATCGCTTTCCTGACCTCAACAGAGAGAACAGTCTGTTGTTGGGATGGCTGAGGTCCTTCACCATCTTCCTGGCCTTGGTCCAGCACCGCCTGCTGTAGATTGAGTGCAGGTCAGGGAGCTCGGAGCGGATGGTGCGCTCAGCTGACCGCACAACCCTCTGTAGAGCTCGTCTGTCCTGCATGGTGCTGTTCCCGAACCAGGTTAAGATGTTTCCCGCCAGGATGCTCTCTATGGTGCACGAGTAAAAGTTCCTGAGCACCTTGGAGGGCAGTTGGAAGTCTCTCAAGCGTCTGAGGTGGTAGAGACGCTGTCGGGCCTTTTTCACCACGGTGTTGATGTGACAGGACCATGACAGGTCCTGCGTGATGTGAACTCCGAGGTATTTGAAGCTGTCCACTCTCTCCACTGGGCACTCGTTGATGACGGGGGTCTGGTAGTTCCTCTCCTGCTTAGTGCTGAAGTCCACTATCAGCTCCTTTGTCTTACTGACGTTTAGAAGGAGGTTGTTCCTCTGGCACCAGTTCTCCAGATTCCTAATCTCCTTCAGGTAGGCCGTCTCGTTGTTATCAGAGATCAGGCCCACCACGACGGTGTCGTCAGCAAACTTGATGATGGTGGTGGAGCTGGTAGTGGCCACACAGTCATATGTGTACAAAGAGTACAGCAGGGGGCTCAGAACACACCCCTGGGGGGCTCCAGTGCTGAGAGTGGTGGAGGCTGAGACATGTCCGCCCATCCTTACTGCCTGTGGTCTGCCAGTTAGGAAGTTGGAGATCCACTGACACATAGATGAGCTGAGTCCCAGATGCTCCAGCTTGGTGGTGAGTGTGGAGGGAATTATGGTATTAAATGCAGAGCTGTAGTCTATGAAGAGCATTTTAACATAATTCCCCCTTCTAGTGTCCAAGTGAGTGAGTGATGTGTGGAGGAGATGAGAGATGGCATCGTCTGTGGAACGATTTGGACGGTAAGCGAACTGTAGTGGGTCCAGTGTGTCTGGTAGTGAAGAAATGATGAAGTCTCTGACCAGGCGTTCAAAGCACTTCATCACTGAAGGAAAAAATGTCCATCCCGGTTTTCCCTCCAAGGCACGAGCGATAAGCAGAGTTCTGTCCTTTCCTTCTAAGATTCCTAATTATTTAAAGTAACACTCGGGTATGCCATTCAGCGTGTTAGTACGAGCTCGGGAGCAGCTTGGGAGAACAAGAAAACAGAGACTGCTTTAGGTTGCCTTCCCAATCGACTCAAAGGTTTATTTAGTACATAACAGCTTATATAGAGAAAAAAAAGGTTCGTGTGTCAGCTTTCCCAGTTCAAACCGGTACAGACCAAATAAGGAAACGTCTTCCTGCCTTGTGAGCAAAGAAGTATCCTGTGTGTAGTTTCTCAGTTCAGCTATAATTTATGATCATCCCAGCAAAATACACTCCTAGACATAAAATACAGAGTTCTTTCATTAGTGAATTCTGAAACAAACCACCTAGCCTTTAACGAGCCTTTTCCAGGAGATAAAGAAAAAGGGAGGATGGGAGTAAGGAAGTGGTCTCATCTCTGTGGTGTTTTCGACCTTGGGGGACCAGCTTGTGAGTCTTACACCTTAATTCTTGGGTCACAGAGAAAGAGAAAAACAACTAGTAGATGGGCCTTATTGAGTAACTCTTTTCTGTATAATATCACAATAAAACAATATCCTGTAAATGCTACCATGGTATCAAAATATCACAACAATCACTACTGAGGTGAGGGCTACAGGGCGATAGTCATTGAGAGAAGCAGGGTGGGGTTTCTTCGGGACAGGAACAATGATGGACTCTTTGAAGCATGTGGGGATCACCGACTGAGATAAAGAGATGTTGAATATCTCAGTGAACACAGGAGCTAGCTGGTATGCGCAGTCTCTTAGGATACGACCTGGGATGCCGTCTGGTCCTGCTGCTTTCCTGGTGTTCACTCTCTTGAAGGCTCTCCTTACTTCATGCTCGGAGATGACGAGCACGTTTCCGGTGCTGGCAGTATCTTCCTGTCTGCAGCCGTTAGCGCCGCTAACACTAGCATTGTTGGAGACCTTAGCTGCAGCCTCGAAGCGAGCATAGAAAGTGTTCAGCTCGTCTGCCAGAGTCACGGCCGCGTTCGTCATACCGGTTGTTGGTGCTTTATAGTCCGTTATTGTCCTTAGTCCCCGCCACAGGCTCCTAGAGTCACTCTGTTGGAGTTGTGACTCTAGTTTCCTCCCGTAGCGCTGCTTCGCCTCTTTCACCGCCCTCCGCACGTTATATGACGCGGCTTTGTACAGGTCCATGTCCCCCGTCATGAGTCCCGTGTTGTAGGCAGCGGTGCGGGATCTCAGAGCGTCGCGGATGGTTTTATCCACCCACGGCTTCTGGTTGGGAAACGTTGTGATAGTCTTTGTCTCCACGGTATCATCCGCTAGTTTCCCGATGAATCCCACAACCGCTTCCGTAAACACGTTGACGTCATCGTCGGAGCTGTTTCTGAACATGCCCCAGTCTGCGTCATCGAGTGCGTCCTGTAACGCGGCCACCGATTGATCCGTCCAGCGCGCGACCTTCCTCTGAACCGGAACTTCCTGTTTCAGCCTTTGTTTGTATTTTGGCATGAGGAAGATGGCGGCGTGATCAGATTTGCCAAACGGGGGGCGGGATTGTGCCTTGTAGCCGTCCTTTAAGCATATTTGCACTGCACAAGACATAATGTGGATTGCACAACACTGGTCACTACATTCTTCATTTCCGGTTAATACTTGTACAGCTGCTGTTATTGTGTATATATTTATTTATATTTCTTCATACATTCTTATATAGTTCTATATTGTGTATTTTGTTGTACAGTTATTTTATTTTCAACTTTAATTTATATATTTTATCTTATTCTTTCCCAGTTAAATTTGCCCTTCATTCTAATTTGTGTTGTACAGCTATTTCATTTTTAACCTTAATTTATATTTTATTCCTTCCTAGTTAAATTTACCCTTTTTAATTTTTCATATTTATTTCCTATCTTATTCATAGCCTTTTCCTTTTTTGTTTTCTTTAGGTCACGAGCAGTTGTCCAAGCATTTCACTACATATCGTATTGTGTATGACTGTGTACGTGACAAATAAAATTTGAATTTATTTATTGTTTGTGCATTTATACACAAGCACTCATATATATTCAACTAATTAAAAAAAAAAGTTTACCTGTTACTACCACACACCAAATCCAGTCGTTGGTACTTCCTGGCTTGTGTAGCCACTAGGTAACAAAAGCTCAACACTGCGCCCAGCATCCTGAAGCACTTCTGTTGTCTTTTGTACGTGTTTTGAGTTTTTATGTGCTTCTGAGTTTTTACGTGTTTTGGAGTTCGTACATGTTTTGAAGTTCGTACATGTTTTGAAGTTTGTATGTGTCACAAACAAGGATGCAGTGGACTCAAGAGCAGACTCAATTGCTCGAACTATGTACAATTTATTGAAAGGAAAAGGAGCTTAAACAAGACTGGGTCTAACAGAAATCATTCGCAAGAACTGAGGGAGGCCCGAGGGCGGAGAAATGGACGTAGAACACAGGGAGGACACGGGCGGGAACTTCTGCAAACACAGGAGAAGGGTTTTACTGAATGGGAAACAATTAAAGGGCAGAGGTGAGTGGTACTAGTGGAGAGTCTTGGGCTTACTTGAAAACACCGGCTATTAGGCGGGGAAGGGGTTGCCGTGGGAGCGTTCCAGGGATGGTTGAGAGTGTGGGGAGGCTGGTCCAGGTTCCAAGGTGTCCAGGGAGGTTGAAGTACGGGCTGGAGGGCAGGCTGAGGAGAAGATGAGTGTGTGGTCCTCGGGTTCTGGGCAGATGGGAGAACGGGACGGAAACAGAACCAGCACTGCTGGTGAGTATGACGGGTGACGAATCTGGAGAATACAGGAGACGGAGGACACATTAACCCACGATCCAGGCACACAGAGTCTGAGCACAGAGGAGGCCAAGTTTACCATGGGTGGTAGCAGGACGAACTGGCGAGGAGTAGCAGGCAGTGCTGGCTTAAAAACCCTCTAGATGGAGCCCCGGAAATTGGAAGCAGGTGATGAGCTGGCCAACTCCACCCCAGGGGGCGGACAACAGGAACCTGGACCACACCCGACCAGAAACTCCCACAGCATATGACAGTATGTGCTTTGTCTGTAGGGGCCACCGTAAATATACTTTTATTTATTCCCTCCACATAAAATGTAATAAATAAATCATATAATACAAAAACCAACTATTCACATTTCAACTTTTAACTATTTAAATTTTCAGCTTTTTCCTTTTAAACAAATTTAAAGTGAAACAACACAAAACACTGCAAACCACAACACAATTAAATATAAATTAAAATATGAAAACGAAAAGAAGATGCATATTCTCTGCCATATGGGCCCGCATGAATAAACTTCCTGAATCCTTTATCATCTGCAACTGAAAATAGTTGTGGATGATTACTATACCTTTCTAATGTGACGTTGTTGTCCCTGGCTCTCTTTCTCTCTCCCTCCTGCTCTGTTCCTGTGGTACTGCGAGTGCAACCGCCCCTCCCCCCTCTGCCCAGCGCAAAGAGCAAAGCGGAAAAAAAGTGCGAGAGAGAGGGTGAGAGAAAGAAAAATAAAAAACCCACGGCTCACGATAAGGAGCCGGCTCGTGTCGTTCACCTCAAAGACCCGGCTCTAAGAGCCATTTCGTTCGCGACCGACACATCACTACTCACCACTGCTATGAACGAGTGTGGAGGGAACATCATTTAAGGCTTCATGGTTTTGTAGGGACAGCAAATTTGAATTTGAATTAAGGAGAATGTCAGGGCAGCAGTTCATCACCTGAAACTTATGAAAGGTCAGCAACGCAACCAGGCAATTTATCCACAGCCCAGGAAAAAGAAAGAAGAAAATCCATGTTTGTGAGGCGCTAAATCCTGACTTCACACCAAATGAGATGCTGTGGTTCGTTAGGAATATTGATAGACTGAGATTGGACTGAGAAATGATTACCACTTCCTACTGTTCTTTGTGTAATTATCATAGGCAGCCACAGGAAGCATCTATTGTTAATGCTAAAGGAGTTTGTATGAGTTACTGCAGTAACACTTACTTCTTGTTGTGTGTTCATCTCTTTGTTTGTAAGATGAAGTCACATGAAGGTGAGCTTACATTTGATAAGTGAGGGTTCACCAAGCTTTCCTCGCTGCCGCACACGCAGCAGAAAACGAAAAAGTCTCTTTCTTCTCAAGTTCCCTCTCTACAGTTTCCCCATTTTACCACACAGGGGCGATGTTGCTACACACGAGACAAAGTACCTCGTGAGACCTTGTGAGAATATCTTGGACTCTGTGCAAAAATATTAGCACATTTCATACTGCGATCAAAGTTAAGACGACACGGAGCCATCTGGGAACTGAGAGGCCGACTTAGTGGAAATCTGTTCATGTTTTTTTTCTTTTTTTTTGTTAGGTTAAAGAAAAGTATTAGCTGATTTATAGTAAACACAAAGACAGAGACGGTTAATTACACAGAGAATGACAAGCAGTCCCCTAAGAAAGAATGGCTGCAACTATGTGCACATGTGTGCACGGCGTCTCATAAACGTATGCAAATGCAATTAGGGTAGTTTTAATAATGCATGACAGTGCATCACATTTTCAATTCTGCCTGATTCACACCTAATGGCACAGCCCCCGTAACCTTGTAGGCACACACTGCATTGGCATTTACTTCTGTCAGCTGATTACACACTTCCTTGTGTGTGTGTGTGTGTTTCAAGATATCTTCACAACTTGCCTGCAACGTTGGCATCTAACTGATACACATCTTTGAAATAGTCTCACGATTCTGTTTCCTGCTAGACTTCACACCTACCCACCTCCCCACCCCAACTTGTGAGTGCCTTATTCCACTTATCTCAGCATAATCTTTTTAACGGTGAGATGTCGTGCATTGTGCTCGCATTCTGCATCAGTCTCCACAAAATGCGATTTCAATATCCTGTGCGATTCAATTCAATTTGCTTCATTAGTGTGGCATTCAAAGCTTTGCATTACGAAGTCTTTACACCCCCGTGCAGCTCCCGCAGTGGGCTTCTCATCCCTCCCTCATCTCTTCCTCCTCCCCGTTGTTTTAAAAAACATCAAAGGTTAGATTAATCACAATCCTCAGAGGAGACGGATGACTGAGAGAAGTCTGCTCTTTGTTATGAAATCTTAGTTGCAGATTTCAGCAGAGAATAGATATATTTGCAGTATTTTTCCTTCATCCCACCCATGGATTCTAATAGTGCAGTGTCTTGCTGTGTGCTTTGATGTCCCAGTGAGAATTGAAAGGGCCCCAATGTTCCCACACAAATGAATGGTTTTTTTTTTTGCTTTTACCCTCCTTATGGAAGCCTGTTTGGGAAAAAAAGAAGCTCAGCAGTGTTACATGCATCAGTACGCACTGAAAAATAGCCGTGTTAGAGGAAATTGCGCAAACAGGGGGAAAGCATGCTCACGCGCACAAAAAGATGCATAAAAAGACATTTTCATCCTAAATAACCTTTGC
This sequence comes from Astatotilapia calliptera, assembly GCF_964374335.1. NCBI lineage: Eukaryota > Metazoa > Chordata > Actinopteri > Cichliformes > Cichlidae > Astatotilapia > Astatotilapia calliptera. The sequence continues at coordinate 33,099,545 of NC_137435.1, forward strand.
AATTTCAGACAGAGGACACAATCCAGGTAGAGTGTAAGTCTGTTTTTATTGCTTCTGCACTTTTACAAATGATATGCAGGGCTTTAGACTGCAGAAAATAATAGATCTGCTGGTTATACAGTGTTGCTGTCAATACACAGGGTCCTTTCAGGTGTCAAAGACATGCTCTGTGGAGGTATCCTTTGTCAAGGTCACTCAATGTGCACTGCAGGCTGCTTCATAACAAAAAGAAAAAAAAGAAGAAAAAAAACCCCCAACAGTCAGATCTACAAAGCAAGCTCTGCTTCCTGTCATTTGTACAGAATGCTGCCATGAATGTATGCACGTGCTGCATGCACTCAGCTGTGCTTGTTTGTCCATTTATGCATGCTAAATGATTCACCCCCAACCAATCAGCATCGCTACATGTGTTCTTTGTTGCTTGCCTGCACCGAGTCTATCATTCTCACAATAAATCAAAATCTTTTTTTTACACCTCTGTGTGGACTCATTCCCCAGAGAGGGGGAACCCACCCCTTTAAAAAAAACTCTGACCTTTGCCAATCCACATCGTGGCTCCCCCCCCCCCCCCGCCAACCATTCAGATATAGCAAGACCACATACTGTAAATAAACTCTCTGCTGCCATCTTTCACTTAAAAAATCAAAAAAAGTAACTAACTTTTTTTCCCTCAGGAAGTTTGAGCAGGAAAGTAAAGAAGAGGAGAGGGGAATGACAATGTTAAATATTTCATGTTTTCCTCTTGGTAATTCCGTGCGGTTGGAACGAGACCTCGTTTTCCACAGAAACATGAGCAACTTTGGGACTGATTGCAGGAGCCTGGGAAGCTGTGTGTTTCTCTTTTATTTTTTTATTTTATTTTTTTGCCTCTCTGCTCCAAAATAGGCCTGGGTGGTGATGCATAATGCATGGGGCTTCCTATGTGCTTCTGGAAAGGGCTGTGAGTCCTGTGGGATCAGCCTGGGAAAGGGGTGTCCAGATTCACATTCTGCTGCATGGGGCTGGGCACCTCAAAAAAACAAAACAAAAAAAAAGAAAACGGAGCTTGAAGGAAAACATGAAGTTTGTGTGTTTTTTAAAATTTCCTGTTCAGATTACTGTAAGATATCTTACTGGCTTTCATCTAAATCAGGGCCACGAGAGAAAATGTAGGGCTCTTTTTGTCAAATCTATTATTAATTGAAAGTTTCTTCTAGTGTGTATTTAATTTTTATGATTCAAATAATATTATATTCGAGCACCGTGTTGGTTCAGGCGTTCCATGGGAGTCAAGCTGTGGCAGATCAGCTGATTTCACTGCCAGCTCACATCAGCTGATGGTCAGCTGATAGGATTCTACACATCCAGCTGTCAAATCTCATACACATGGGTCCATAAGTATTTGGACAGTTTTCTTTTTTGTTTGATGTGGTGTTGAAAAGAGAAAAATTTAAACCGATTTATGTCGTTACTCAAATACTTATGGACCTAACTGCTATATAGGCTACTTTGGTTCATAGAGTTGGTGGTGCAACTGCAAGCCACTTAGGAACCCACCACTATCTCAGCTTTTTCCATTTCATTCTATTCATGCTACTGTATTTCTGACTTAACCAACACCAAGTGTTGTCATTGATGCCTGATCTGTCATGCCTTCAGGCCTTCCATTCCTGGGACAAATCTGATTTTGACCTAGGTGGCAAGACAGCTGGACTTGTAGAAATGACATGTAAAGACTGCCTCATAAGAGATTTGCTTTATCTGTTCCTGACAACGTCATTGTGGATCCCTTATCCTGTGGTGGTTCAAGTAAATCTGAGGCTCTGCGCTATCGGTGCATTCCTTGGCATATTTATGCAGAGTTGACGCTGGGTTTGGTTTTTTTTTTGCGCAGCGTGGCGGCTTTTATCCTGCCAATCCAGTGTTTTCCTGTTGTGTTGAAACAGAATCTCTGTGCGTCTCTCACGCGTACAGTTGTTTATTCTAAACATTAGTATGCACAGGCATGTCAGCTGTCACACTCATGCTTGTATCCATAGCCCCTCCCCGATGGAAAATGAATTTCAGTGCACTGCTTCTTCTTCTTCCCAGTTGTTGACAAAAACCAGTGCGCCGTAGACTCTTATGCTGCTAACCTGTTGTCGTGCAAGTTTGGATTTGTATAATGAGCATTCATTCTCTTACATCCGACGCTGCCTTGTGTTCAAACATTTGTTTGATTAAGTAATTAGCAGAGGAAAAGAAAAGAAAACGCCAGAGTTTGGAAGAAGAAGCCTATATATAATGTGTTCACTTTAGAAGCATCATATATATATCTCGAATGATTAAATCCCCCTGCTTTAAACACTAAAAAGCAACTGATGCCGGGACTTGATGTCTTTGGGCGTGTAATTAAGATCAAAACAAAATTTGTAGCAGGACCGTCCTCTAATTTCAAGATGCTTCCCAAACACTGCTCAAGGTCTTCGTTGTGAGACCTTGGAGTGGTTATATGATAGTCCCATATTATTTCTATCTTTTTAATCCCTGCGCACATCTTCCACGGTGCCCCTGCCTCTGGCTCAGAAAGTGACCAAAATAACTTCCCATCACATGACTCTTCAGGTTTATATGGCTCGTACTGTGATTTATTCATGAAAGTGCGTTTTTCTCCTCTAACAAAATCAAGAAGGAAATAAGTAAAAGGGGGGCACTGTCATTAGTAGAGACACATACTGAGTCTTATAAATAAAACATTTACTATCAGAATGAACATAATTTGTTCTAAACTTTTGTTCTATTTAATTGAAACCGATAAAGTGCCTTGAGGCGACTTTTGTTGTGATTTGGTGCTATATAAATACAATTGAATTGAATTGAATTGATATTGTTGCCAATATATCTGAACACAACGTCAGTGGGGGAAAGTAAGATACTCATACTGTGTTACTATGACTTTTTGACTGTGAGGACAATGGCTGGACGGCAGCGGTTTACCTTTGTTCCACCTGTCAGTACTGCAAGTAATTCACTAGCAAAGAACACAATTATTGCACAAGTCATTTTCTTTTATTTCATAGTTTGTCATTCTGTATCATTATACTGACTGGGGGAAAAAAATCAACCTTAGCTCAGCTTCGCTTTGCGACACCTCTTGCATGCGAAGTGTGCATTATTTAACAGTGTATTCACTTCACTTAGATATTTCATGTGTAGATCGAGGAGAGGAGAGGCTGCTGGCGGAAATGAGAGTCTGTTGTGCTGAGACAGTTGGTTGCCAGTCCATCTGGGTATGAAAAGTGCTCCAGTTGTCACAAACAGTCTGCATTTCTGTCCTGTGTTACTGAGAGAAATGGTGAAAAGGACAGGAATGACTGAAGAAAAAGCGATGTGAAAGCATTGTGGGAACAAGGAAAGGAAGGCAAACATAAGTGAAATGTGGAAGGAATGGAGGAAAACATAGGTTAATTTAGTTATCTGGAGTTTATGCCTCACTGTAGGAGCATTGTCGGGGACTCTGATTTGAGGTGGGGGAGTGAAATGAGAAAACTTTGGGCCAGGTTCCTGTCTAATTTCTCTTAGTTATTTGGCCTTTCCGCTTGCGGAGCTTTCAATCTCTGAGGCCTTCGGGGGGTCCAGATTATCTCTTTCGTTTGGAGAAAATGAGCTGAGCTGGAAGCTACATTACCTCCCCTGCCTTATGTGAGCTCATTTTTCCCACACCGCCATTAGCTCGCTAAAGCCATTTGGAGATGCACTGTGGAGTGTTTTCCATGTTCATCAGTAAGTGTCTGGCATTCCTTCAGTCAATTATCACCAGAACTGTCTCTGTGTGATAATTCAGGCCTCGGGCTTGTGTCTCTGTGCCAGGGTGGGTATACAAGGGACATGTTGATGGAGGTTTTGAGCAGAGCTTCCAAATTCAAAGTAGCAATCAGCCATCCCTGCTTCATACTCACATATGAGTGATTTAATACAAGTAAAAGTGGAATGTTAGATATTGTGCAACTAGCTGTATAGAGTGCATTATTGTTTAAAGAAAAAAAAAGAAATAATAGAGAAAGCTTGAAGTGAAATGATGCTTCTGAATGCACATGTATTAGACTGTCATACAGAGAAATCTGCATTCTATGTGGATATGAATATGGATGTGTATAACATTAGCTTATCTGTTGTGGCTAAAAGTGTTTCAAGTCTGAACAGACCATATTTATTGTTCATGCCATAATTTTGCTTTTCCTCCACACACTATTGTGTTTTAACATGTTTTAATGCTTTGTATCTTTTTCTGTTTAATCTCAGCAAGCCCCTAAAAACAGTCAGTGATCACTGTCGGCCTCTGTCAGTTTTTTTTTTAACCTCTATTCATTTTAAAGCTCAGTTTTGACATAACTACAGCCCAGCCGATGCAGCAATATATTAAAGACTACGGTAACTTCATATTGTGGATGGATTATCTCAGTTGTTCTCCTGGCTGAAGTTTGGTCCATTTATAGCATCCCACCATGCAATTGCATTTGTCTCTAACCGTCAGGAACCCTCACGCTAACTTTTATTGAGTGGAAAAAGGTTAGCGTTCATCCTCCACCTCAATGAATGTAGAAGCTCCACCTTCACTATTTATTAAGCTAACATAGCTGTGTTGCTAGCGATCACGTAGCACATCATTATATACCAGCTAGCCAAATTTCAGTAACCCTACAAATGTCCCTGCTGTTTACTTTCCTGTCTTCATTTATGTTGGAAGTGATAGCAGAGCTGTATGTCTTACTTTGTTTCAAAAATCCCTCAGTCTGAACATGGTGTATTATATTTAGATGGAAGCTAGCAAGCTAACTCTCTGCTAACTTCTAACTCTATTAAATATAATAAATTCTGTTTTCATGGATGCCTGGATTTTAAACTTAATTGTTACACCTAGTAGAGCAGCCACACTTTATTAAATTTTATTAAAGATGAAAGAATTTAGACAGTTTTTCAACTCTCAGTGATCCCACAGTGATCGTTTGCCTTTGGGACCTGCAGCGTAGTTTGGGCCCAGACATGACGAATGACATTAGACTTAAAGACAGATAGGTCCATGTAGTTTTATATTTACTGCATATTTTTAATGAAAAGGCAGTAGGAGTTAAAGCAGATGCTCTTAGACACTTATTACCACTTATTACTTTTTTTTTTTTAAGACTTTTTATTTTCATTTTTTAAATTGAAGACGAACAACAAACAAACAGAAACAAACAATAAAAGACATTTACAGCTATGGGACAGAGGTATCATCAACTAGCCAAAGCTTGACTGGCCATTATGACAAAAAAAAAAAAAAAAAAAAAAAAAAAATACACATATATATATATATATATATATATATATATATATATATATATATATATATATATATATATATATTCTCTCAGGAACACACTCTAGTGTCTTTATCTTTCAAACATAGCCTCAACCATCTGAGGACCGAGCATAGAAAATACGGGCGTATTAATAATAATAATAATAAAAAATAATAATTATAATAGTAACAGTATTGGTAATTACAGAAATTAAAAAAAAAAGAAAAAAAAAAAGGCTTACTTATTACTTAATATATTTTCTCTCAGTCCCGGAATAAAAAGCGTAGCCTCAGTAAGCTCTGTGCTTCTTTTTAAAAAATATAAACACAAAATGCATCATGACACAGGGATGTTAAACTTTTACTCCATACACATCACTTAAACCCTGTTTTCTTGGCATAATATGTGTTATATTGAAAAATTTAAGCAGTTCTCTCCTGTTTGGCTGACAGATCAGCTGACCCCCACCATCCTCCTGCTTCCTTCTCCTTTTTCTTCAACTGTTATTTGCCTGTTTGGGGCACAACTTCCAGTACTAAGGTCCTTGCAACACAAGCTTCCCTTTTTAAAAGAAAAAAAATTACAGCATCAGTACTGAAAAATACATTTCCTGGTCTTTTCTTTGCATCTATTTCTGTGAAATTCTTTTGCTTAGGCAACCTAAACAAGCAATTTCTCCACAATGAACCGCTACTCAAAATCGTTATTTTCTTGCAGAGAGCTATACGGCCATGGCGGTATGTTCACTGCACATAGCTGGACCGTTATCCGCTATCAATTAGTCATCAATTCTTGGGATTCATTTTTGGATGAGTACACAGTTGGGATCTCTCCAATATTATGATGTCACATTAGGTCAACTGAAAGCTCAGCAAAAGCAAATATAATATTATAATAAAACTGTAACTCAAAATAAAACCTATACCTACTGGTTAACATCCACAGAAAAATGTGTGAAATAATTTCCAATTTAAAACTTGTTTATTGAACGCTCATAATGATGTAATCAATCTACTACAAGTAGTGTTTAAAGATGTTCTGTCTGTACTGATGTATAAGAGCATACATATATGACATTCCAGAGCAGCCTTAACATTTTGACTCCACAATTTCACTTCATTATTGCAACTGAAGAAAAGTAGCATAGCAGCTTCAGGTTACTGAGAGAAGTAACTGCAAGAGTTAAATTGCATCCATAGTAACAAGCGTCCTTGCCCCCCCTCGCAAACTTGGCTGTTCACATCTCACATTGATACACTTCTTCTTAGTGACTATTCCATAATGATCCAACATTGCAGGCTAAACATATTTTTATACTTTTATAGTTAACTGAGCGTAAGATGGTGGCACGGTGGTTGGCACTGTTGCCTCACAGTAAGAACATACTGGGATTGAGCCCACCGTCTCACAGACAATGATTAAATGGTTTTCCGTCTCTCTGTGTTAGCCCTGCAACACATTGGTGACCTGTCCAGGATCTACCCTGCCTCTCACCCTTTGTCAGCTGGGATAGGCTCCAGCCCTCAGGGCCCTGAATTGGTTAAATTTAAGTGTAAGAATGGATATAGTGAAACTGAAGTCAGTTTTACAACATAATCTATCTGCAGAGCCCTGAGTTCTGTTTACTTCCTACATAGTTCTTTTCACTTCAAAAATCAAGCAAGAATATAATTTCTGCTTGAAGTGACCAAAAGCACTCAGACAGCTGTGTGAAGAGTAAGTCCAGTGAGTATGTTGAGCCACTTCCAGGCACTACAAACTGATAGGATAACCTCGTTTTTACCATAAATACCATCAAAGAGGCCTGACTGCAAATGTTTTCATCTCAGGTGTGTGTGTGTCTTGGTGCAACAGTCATATTTTAGGGAACAGAAAAGTCCACATTAGGTCTTTGCAGGGGTTATATGGGAGCATGTCACGAGTGTGCCAGCCAAGAGGCCCCAGTTTGTGAACTGTTTGAAGACTTTGTGTTTTGTGCTTTTGCTGGTAAAGTTCACAAAGACACAAAGAAGAAAATGGTAATGTTCAAATATGCTACAACACCATGGTAACAATGTAGACTGAAAAATGACATCCACGTATGGCCATGTGGCCAGCAATTGCAGCTTTGACAAACCTGTAGCATTTAAAGCCCTAATAAAGAGAGCAACCTGATACAACACATCTCAACCTGGTAATACAAGGCCCTCCTAATATGCAGTCATTTGCTCAGGATGCACTCTGCATCATGTCTTAAAACACTGGATACACTTGTAACACCAGTTCTCATCCCGTGAGGCCTCCTTGTATGCCTCAGTGGAAGCCACAGTTTTATGATGTAAACATCATAAAACTGTGGCTAAATATTCAAACTATTGCAGATGGGAGGAACAAGCATTCTAACACGTGGTTAAACGGGTTATTGTGGTGAACAGGTTACAAAGGGTACCTCAAACCATGATCATTTCCTGTCCTTAACCAGGTACTTAACTTGTTCAGCTGAACAGCAACTACAAATCAAAGAAAACAAAAAGAAATAAAATTAAAATAAAACTACTACTAATTATAATAATAATAATAATAATGATTAAAAAAAGGGCACAAGCTCCTGCCTGCTTGTATGAGCTCCCTTATGCCACTGCCTACTTATGCAGACTTCCATTGTTCTTCCTAATTTATTCAGCCAGCTGATACCCTGCAGGTCACAGTCTGAAGCTAAGGGGTTACACAGTGACTGAAATGTGACTCCAAGGAGGCATGACATCAGTACGTCAGTATGCGACAAGCTGAGTTGAAAACGTGTTGTGTGTTCCAGCAATAATGCATTGCTTCTGAGGCAAAAGATGAGCTCTGAGGTCAGTGTGTCTCTCTCTGTGTGTGTGTGTGTGTGTGTGTGTGTGTGTGTGTGTGTGTGTGTGTGTGTGTGGTAGCTTTCACTTCGAGCCGCATTCATGCCGAGCTGATGTGATGTTGCCATGGGTCTGAGGGGTTCATTGTGTTCTGGAGGTTTATCGTGGGCTTAAAGGGGCGTATCAAACAAGTGAAAGGGCTTTTTGAATGTCACTTCCAGGTCTGATCTGTAATTGGTTATTTGCAGTTTTGTCCAGAATTGTTAACCTGGGCCTTCACGACTCCTTCTAACCTCACTTTTCTGCCTCGCTCTGGCCCACGCTCCACTGTCTCGGCTAACATTTATTGCAAGTTATGGACCGTATGAATAATTGATCCTGATTCTATTTAAGATCCTGACGAGGACAAATGGGATGGGGCTACACTCGCCAATATTTCTCCCTCCACTGCCCTAATGGGAGCCCTCTTTATCCGTGCCACCGCAGTCATTTTTCCTCCCTCTCATATTCCCTCGTCTTCCCCACCCAATTTCCTTTTCCCATAGTGCGCCATACCTTGTTCCAAGTTGCCGACACTATTTTAAGAACTGGAATCATTCCAGGCAGTGTAAAGGGTATTAGAGAGGAGTAGCTTCAGCTCTATGACGGACGATGCCAGCATCGGTCGATAGCAGATAGCGGGGTAAGGATGTATCTCTGTGGTTTTATAGTGGACTGGCCCTTTAAGTGTCATAACCAGGGAGATCATTTGGAAACAACAACATGAGACCATAGTACATCTATTAGTGCTATAAGGCGAACACCAAGATCAATGCTTATCACATTGGGTCTTTATGTCTGTGGAAGTAGCCCAATCTATTAAGTGTGCCTGTGTGTACTTCTGTGTATCTTGTGGCCGGAGGGCCGAAGTGCAGTAGCTCTTCCGTAGGAACGTGTCCCTGTGGTCGGGCCAGCGCAAAACGCCGGATCCAGGTTCAGAAGTGATGGCAGATCATTAGTGTGCAGACATGCTGCGGGGAAGTCAGAAGATATGGACCTAATGGACTGTAATGGACCCACAAACACAAACACATATATAGGTAGGCGTGTAATTCACTGCAGCACCGGCCATAATGAGCAATTCACTCCATGTTGTAGCATTCATCTTTCCCCTTCTTCTGTGAATTTGCTGGATGAGACAGAGACCCTTGAAAATCTTTCAGCACTAACCATCCCTACAGAAGTTTATTCCTTCTCTTGCTGAACACTAGCGTCCTTCTCAGCATTGATATTTGTCCAGCAGTGAGATCTAATAGCAGTCTAAAAAGAAGAAGGCCGCTGACAGAGCTTAGAATATCCCCGTAAACCTTCTGAATGTCATTCACTGTCAGCTGGACTCCTACACACCAATATGTTGTAAATAGAACAATAGCTACCCTGATGAGTTGCACAGAGAGCCCTGCTCCTGTTGTCGATGTCTCCCCCTTAGCCTTCTTCCTTTTTTCCAAGCCTTTATCATGTGCGTCATCCACTCTTTTGTTTTTCATGACTCAAACTTCCACTGTAGCACTTAAACAATGCAAATCTCCTGAAGATAGATTTCTGTAGATTATGATTTAAAAAGGTCTATAAAAGTGTAGGCAGGGAGATGAAAGGCCAGACAAATGAATAAAAGGAAGGTAAGATTAATTTAATACAGAAATATACTGGCTTTGGTGCTCGTAAAAGAAGCATAGCCAAACGTAACCCGGGGGGGAGGGGGCAGGTACATCAGCATTAGTAGCTTAGGTTCGTTAGAGCACATCTGCTCTCTTGTGATTCATAAAAACACACCAGCACTGGAAATATTCTGTACACAGGGTCTGTGGCAGCCAGTGGCATCAGACCCATTTCAAAGGCAGCAGGAAGGAAAGGGTTTGCATGAAATATCAGTAAATTACGGATACAAATATAAGCCAAGAAACTACAACTTTAAAACTATCTCCATCTTCATAAACACTGAACACGAACTACTTCAAGAAACACAAGTTAAAGTGTTTGGAATTACTGCCACAGTTTCCTAAACTGAATAGAATTTAAACAATCTCCAACAAAGAGGATGGAAAACCCTAACTAGGGAATAAACACTTTTTTTAAGCTGAGTTAGTTAGGAGTAACTTACCGTAGGAAGATCAACAGACTTTCGTGCGCCGTGGATGTTTGAAAAAAAGATGGGGGTGTTTTTATCGCAGCTGTGTGGTTTTTTTTTTCCGCTCTTACTTCAAAGAATAGTTCATTTTCACCCAACTTTTGTAAGTAAGAGTCTACTCAGAAACCATCCAACAACTGATGTGGCAACACTTCTGTTAGAGTGATTATCACATACAGTGTGACGCACTCTTATGAAGCACGCTGGAGTGTCTTCTCCGTGCTCACTGCTAATAGCTTTCTGACAACTCCTCTGAAAGAATGTGGTGAAGTTGATTGTTTTTGAGGTGGGGTGGTGGAATAACGTATAGAGAGAGATACCTGCCGAATTCTTGCAGGTGCGATCGCGCCCTCGGGTCATTTGTGTTAGTCCCAGTTATCTCGTGTCACGTGGTACATTACTGCCACCAACTGGTATGGAGTGTGTGCCGTGGCAACTTTTGGCCGACCTTTATAGCGGGTTTCCTTCCTTTTTATGTCTCTTTCCACACTCAAACTAGGATCTTTTGTTTAATAGTCAAACATGTTGACCTAGTAAGTCCTATCAAAAATGCATATGGCCTGATAGCTTTCACTGGTATATCAATAAGATCCAGTTTAACTTCCACTTTAAGTTTGAAAATCAGTTGCCTTCTCTCAGTGTGATATTTCTCAGAGTTGAATAAAATCTTCATCTTCATCTTCTCCACAATAGTTACACTTCTCTGTATGGTGTTTTCTCGTTATAAAAGATGTGTCAGCAAAGATGCTTATGTGGGTCCACAGTGGGCAGGTGTAGGTGAACTGCGGGGCTGTGTGGTAAAAGCAAACCCACACTGATCCTACGCAGGGTCCAAGTGGGTATGCCTACACAGTGCCGATAGCAGTTTTGACATTTCGGGTTCCTGTATGAGTTTTCTATGGGAAAGTCCACTATGGTTTGTGTATAGAAAAGCGTAATGGTATTTCCTGTAGAGCCTGCGTGAGCGAATCCACAATGAGGCTTTACAGTGGGTAAACCCACTGTGGTGTGTGGGGGCGACTCTTCAAAGAGCTATTCTTTTGTATTATTAAGTTGTTTGAACTATTTGGCAGAATCAACAGTGATTAAACTCTGCCAATCTGTTATTTTTTTTTCTTAAAAAAATTGTCACAATAATTAAAATTATTCCTAAAATATTAAAAATGTCACAAACGCTGTTACATCTGGAACATAAATTACAACTGTGGTTAAATGTTTTGTTGGGCTACAGCAAAACAATTTATGATGCAGCTGTGCCACACATCATATTTAATTGGCATGCCTTTAAAATGTGGGATGTCTTATTTAGTTAAATGGCTGTTGCTTCAATTCCTCTCTGCTGGTGTCGCTTTCTCACCTCCTCCACCCACATCTGTGGAGGGAGGAAATCGGGGCATGCACAAACTGAGAAATGAGGAGTGGGAGGGGGTTCTAGTGAAGTCTTAAAAAATAATCAAATTGGCAGAAGTTATGCCTGGCCTGATCCAGGCCCCAGGCAGTATAAGCACCTCTTAACACAGTTAAATTCCACCTCACACCTGCTTCCAGCACTAACCTGAATCAGCAGCAAAGGATTTACAAGAGTATGCTTCATCACACCACTTCGTTACAATGAAGTGCAGTTTATTTAACCTGAGGTTTGGGTCAAATTTGTCCTGTTTTGACACCTGACAGCAGTAAAAATACCCTAAATGTCATTCTTTTAGCTTCAAGTTTGATGACCTGTGAAAAGTATATGATTGAGTACAGTGCAGTGAAGTAGTATTTGCTTCCTGATCTCTTTGTTTCATTTCATATTTGTCACACTTGCATGTTTCAGACCAATTCAAGTGTAATGAATATGCAAACTAATAAATCAGGAAGGGGGCAAATACTTCTTAATGGTACTTTAGGTGTGCCAAGTCTTTGAAACTGCTCCAGGTTGGATTTGACTGGTATCTATTTACATGGATTTTAGAATTACAGTAAAGAGAACTCTCTGTGTTGACTCCACATTTGCCCAGGTCCATGCAGAAACAGCCACCTGTTGTTCTTTAAAGGCTGGTGGACTCTTGATAAGAGCCATCATATATGGTACAAATAAGGAGCAGAGGTCATACTGAGAACACAGGCGCCTTATTACAAATTTCATGTCTGTGCTTTGACAGATGGCGTCTTGACACAGACATGAGATGTGTAATGAGGCACCACAGTGGTGAAGTGTTAACCACGCCACCATCGTAGCGCCTTATTAAATAGATCTTATGTCATGTCAAGAAACCCTCTCTCAAAGTGCAGACATGAAATTTGTAATAAGGTGCCAAAGTGGTGGAAGGGTTAGCACACTCACTCTTGCAGCAAGAAGGTTTCTCTTCCTTTGCCCACAGTCCAAAGACATGCACGCTAGGCTAGCTGCGAGTCTAAGTTCGCAGGGGATCTGAGGTTTGAAGTGTAAAGAATAACGTACTAGGCTAGCTAGACTTATGCTAGCAATTGCAACATGCCTGCAAGTCAACAAAATCTAAAATGTGTGAAAGTTCTCAAAGCACAAGGTTTCCTGCCGCTGGTTTGAATGCACATCGTAAAACTTTAGATTCCAGCCTGCAGCTCAGAGCTAATTCCCCTGTAATCAAATGGTATTTCACTGTATTTCGTTTAAAAAAAACACTGTAATTATGTTTACCTGCAAATACTTAAAGTCAGAGACACTAGAACTCAGGGGTAATAAGTCAGGTTTTTACAGGAAACAAAGATGTAAGTACACTGTAAATAAATTTAAGTAGTCTTTCTGTGATTTAAGGTCAAGTCAAGTCAAGTGGTTTTATTGTCATTCCAACCATGTGCACTGACACAGTACACAGTGAAATGAGACAACACTGGTCCAGGTAATGCAAGGTAATGCGTTAGTAATTCTAAGGGTTGCATAACTTCACATAATCGGTAGGAATGAAGGAATAATTATTCATTTAAAATACAGTAACACTATTTCCCCATCTTACATTCAATGTAACTTAAATTTCCCTAACTTCCAGGTGTTTTACAGCACTCCTTTGCTGTAAAATCCTTTTGAAAGTTATCTTTGAGCAGTGATTGTGAAAAACAGAAACATAAGTGAGGATTGTCTCTATCATTATAACATCACATAGGCAGCAGCATCACAAATAATAAATAAAGATGAAAAAAAAATAGAAAAAGGTAAGATTAATCCACTCCATATCCATGTCCTGAAAAGTACCGTTTATTTACTATGTAAAATTGGGAAATTTTTAGCAAAAAAAGTAAACTTCTTATTGTATAGTTTCTTTGTTTCCTGTAAAAACCTGACTTGTTGCCCTCAACTTCCAGTGAGCTCACCTATAGTTACACTGTAACCCACTGGCGTCAAGCCATCCTCCAGTTTGTTTTCTGTTCCCTGTGTATTCAAAGTAATACGGGAAGAGATGTGGAAACCTGATTTCAAAATAAAAGCCAACTCCGAGTGAATTAACAGATATGTTAAGAACATAATAACCTGGGCACGAAGGGTTAGCTGATGGCATGACCATAGCGGGACTGGACATCGGGCATACCGGGCGATGGTGATTTTGTTGTTGTTTTTTTGTAACGGTATAAACAATGAAAGGTGGTGGATGCAGAATATATCGCTGTTACGTCCCCCCCCTGATCCCGTAATATGTAGCCAGCTCATGCAGATCCCTCTTCCTACAAACATCCAGCAGGGCAAGCGACGGCTCTGCCGTAAACCCAGCAATATCAAAAGTGGCCATGAAAACTCAAAACGGCCTGCAAAACACAAGCAAACCACTAAAGGGCCACACACACACACAACAGAACTACACACAGGCGAAATAAAAATGTGTTGTGTCAAGTCAACCATTAATTAAAAATTCTACCCACACTCCCCCCAGTCCTGCCTACTCAGACTCTAGCCTGTCCTAGCTTCTGGAGCGTACCAGGCTCGAGGCCACTTTAAAGGCAAATCATCAAGTGCCACAGGCACCGACAAGCCTACCCCCAACAGAGAATTAATCCCCACCCGGGTTTGCTCCGAAAATAAAAAAGGCAAAACAAAAAACGAGTGTCCGAAGGAAGAGCAAATGCTCAGCTAGACACTCCCCTGTGCTAGCCGGGGAGAGCAGCAGCTAGCCAAATGACCTTCACACAACACACAAACACCTGTTCACACTTGTAATCAACCCAATTCCTTCCATTCCGATCCCGGACGAGCCCCCACTTTGTTACGTCCCCCCCGAAGGGGTCTAGGCATGCGAGTGAGGGGACCAGTAACAAATGAGTCCAGAACAGAATGAAAGGAAAACAGACAGGTGTTCTTAGTAAATAACATAGTCTTTATTGTAGATAATCATAACATAAGGAGCCGGCAACGCCGTATTACCAATAACATGCCGAAAAAAGGGAAAAAAGGTTGCAACAACAAAGAACACAACAACCAAACAAAAACTCCACACCACGAGGAGGTACTTCCAGGGGCCCACAAGCTCACCCTGTCACTAACAGCAGCTGGCTTTACTGCTGCCAAGGCCCACAAGCCCACACTACTCACGTAAAGCAGCTATGCTGTTTCCACAACTCCACACTTCAGGCAGGCTACCTACACACCAAGCAGAGACACCCCACACCCTGCTCACAGCTCATCCCCAGCTTATATGACCTCAGAGAGGTGATTGCTGACTGGGCCCAGGTGGTAAGTGAGTCCAATGAGCAGCAGCTGTGTCCTGGGGAGAGAGAGAGCAAGAGAGAGACAGAGGGGTGGAGCAAAAGAGGAGGAGGCGGAGAAAAACACCACGCCCACACAACGGCAGTATCAGGAGGCCCAGCTAGGGCCGTAACACCCCCTCCCATAAATACAAACCAGTGGTTTGTCACAGAACGTCCTACCCAGCTTTTAAACATATCACCTACCATGCACCATAATAACGGTTAGGCATACCCTGCCGAATCTGCCAAGACCTTTTTGATGGGTTGAAAACACTGCACGGGGTTGGCTCAAGTCCCTCAACATGTCCCAAATGACAGCCAGATGTTTTTGGAGCCATCACATATGGAGAACCCATCAGGCAGCTAGAAGGCCTTACAGCAACACTTCTCTGACGCTTCTTTGCTAGGTCATGGCAAAAGGCATGCTGGTTAGCCAGAGGTGCAGGTTGAAATGGTTGTGTCACACACAATCTATCACACTGTAGGTCATCTGGACCCGAGAGACCGTCATCAGGTGGCAGATTACAATTAGTTGATCTCTGACAGTGACCAAATGACACCACTGAGCAATTATGCTCCAACTGTTGCCTAGGACTGGCAACTTTGTCGGTTTGTGAACCACAGTTCACTCTTTTGAAAGCAGATCGATTTTGCTTTGAGTTTGCTTTCAAACAGTGAGCAACCAGGTGGCCATGTTTGTGGCAGAAGAAACAGAGCTTTGTTTTGGCTCTTGAAACCACGCCTGTATCGGCTTTGTTAGCTGGCACACTCCTAACTCTCAAGACTGACTGTTTCTGTTTGTAGGCTCCACAATTTGCTATTAAATGGCCAGACTTGAAACAAAAAAAAACACTTTCGTTTTACCTTGGAATGGGACACAAGTACTTCACCCTTTGGGTACTGTGTAGCTGGCACATCACTAACCTTCACTAGGTCATCGCGTCGGTCGTGCTTAATGACACTGGTTTTATGGATGAGGGCAAACTCATCAGCGAGTGTTGCAGCATGCTGTAATGAGGAAACCTTCTGTTCACTGAGGTATACTGCAATCTGCTCGGAGACGCAATTCTTAAATTCCTCTATGAGAATTAATTCCCGTACCGAAGCTAGGTCTGCAGCTTTACAGGCCATACACCACCGATCAAAGAGGACACTCTTTTCTCTTGCGAAATCCAGGAAGGATTGACCCTGCACCTTTTTCAGCCCCCGAAATCGCTGCCTGTAAGCCTCGGGGACTAGCTCATAGGCTAACAGGATCGCACTTTTCAGTTTGTCATAGTCCAAGCTGCATTCAGCGGACAACGAGGAACAAACTTCCTGTGCCTTGCCCACCAGCTTGCACTGCAGCAGGATGGCCCACACATCCCGCGGCCAATGCAAGGCTGTCGCTATCCGCTCAAACGATTCAAAATAAATCTCCACCTCAGTGTCACGAAACGCAGGGACCAGACGACTATTCCGTCCTACATCAAACTGTACGTCTGTCTGTGACAGCGAAGCCACCACAGGAGGGGAGGAGGCCTGCTGGAGTTCCAGCTGTCGCAGCTTGACCTTCGTCTCTGCCTCCACCTTCATCAGCTCAACCTCCCTAGCCCTAGCCAGTTCCGCGTCCAAACGCCTAAGCTCTAGCTCCCTTTTCAGCTGGAACTCTCTCTCACGCTGGTCCTTCTCCAGCTGGAGACGAGCCAGACGGATTTTGAGCCTAGCATCCTGCTTAGAACCCTCTGATGACTGGATGGAGAGTGGATCAAAACGGGGCAGCGTCACTAGCCCCCCCTCGGGCAACCCCTGGTCCATAGGTGTAGACACTGATGGTTCTACAACCTGGCCTGGAACGTCAGGCGCCGCACTTGGTCCAGCCGGGCCAGGTGTGCTCGGGGGTTCTTGCATTACAACCACCCTCTTCTCCAACAACCCGGACACCAGAGCGGCTTTCAGCTCGGCTTTGCGTAGACCAGTGGAGACACTGATCCCGTAATATGTAGCCAGCTCATGCAGATCCCTCTTCCTACAAACATCCAGCAGGGCAAGCGACGGCTCTGCCGTAAACCCAGCAATATCAAAAGTGGCCATGAAAACTCAAAACGGCCTGCAAAACACAAGCAAACCACTAAAGGGCCACACACACACACAACAGAACTACACACAGGCGAAATAAAAATGTGTTGTGTCAAGTCAACCATTAATTAAAAATTCTACCCACACTCCCCCCAGTCCTGCCTACTCAGACTCTAGCCTGTCCTAGCTTCTGGAGCGTACCAGGCTCGAGGCCACTTTAAAGGCAAATCATCAAGTGCCACAGGCACCGACAAGCCTACCCCCAACAGAGAATTAATCCCCACCCGGGTTTGCTCCGAAAATAAAAAAGGCAAAACAAAAAACGAGTGTCCGAAGGAAGAGCAAATGCTCAGCTAGACACTCCCCTGTGCTAGCCGGGGAGAGCAGCAGCTAGCCAAATGACCTTCACACAACACACAAACACCTGTTCACACTTGTAATCAACCCAATTCCTTCCATTCCGATCCCGGACGAGCCCCCACTTTGTTACGTCCCCCCCGAAGGGGTCTAGGCATGCGAGTGAGGGGACCAGTAACAAATGAGTCCAGAACAGAATGAAAGGAAAACAGACAGGTGTTCTTAGTAAATAACATAGTCTTTATTGTAGATAATCATAACATAAGGAGCCGGCAACGCCGTATTACCAATAACATGCCGAAAAAAGGGAAAAAAGGTTGCAACAACAAAGAACACAACAACCAAACAAAAACTCCACACCACGAGGAGGTACTTCCAGGGGCCCACAAGCTCACCCTGTCACTAACAGCAGCTGGCTTTACTGCTGCCAAGGCCCACAAGCCCACACTACTCACGTAAAGCAGCTATGCTGTTTCCACAACTCCACACTTCAGGCAGGCTACCTACACACCAAGCAGAGACACCCCACACCCTGCTCACAGCTCATCCCCAGCTTATATGACCTCAGAGAGGTGATTGCTGACTGGGCCCAGGTGGTAAGTGAGTCCAATGAGCAGCAGCTGTGTCCTGGGGAGAGAGAGAGCAAGAGAGAGACAGAGGGGTGGAGCAAAAGAGGAGGAGGCGGAGAAAAACACCACGCCCACACAACGGCAGTATCAGGAGGCCCAGCTAGGGCCGTAACAATCGCGCTATATATCGTTACCGCACATGCTTCAAATTATACCGTGATATGGATTTTTGGCCATATCGCCCAGCCCTACTACCAACATCTGCGAACAAATATAATGCTATAAAGTTGTTCTATATAGTGTGTAACTGTTAATATAGAGCGTTATTACATTTATTGCTAACGCAATCATATGGCACATTGACTTCTGAGGAAATTTTAGATGGCATCATCAGCAAGGTTGCCGACCACTGAAGCAGGCTAATAATAATACGGCACAGGCCAAAATTTATAGTATATTAAGTTAAAGTGTAAAAGTGTAAATATTGCTAAGTATGGATAGTTGCTATAAGGATTTTATTTATGATATAGCAGCGAGGAAAGCCTTTGACAGTTATAATGGTTATACATGACCAAATAACAAATCCCAACACTTCCAGAATGCTCTCGTTTTCACTTTGCATAAAATATATTTAAATCATTGTAGCTGTGATGTGTCCATGTCTTAAGTGAAAAACAGGATAAAATAATATGTAAAAACTAGTGCTGTCAATAGATTAAAAAAATGAACTAATTAATCTCACAATTTTCTGTAATTAATCGCGATTAATCGCAATTACTTGATCAATAGCCTGGTTGCAATTACATTTTTTTAACTTTATATTTAAGCTTGTAACTAACATTTATTGAATATAATGAAGTAAATGCAGAATAAAGAATGTATGCTTAAATTCAAAGAGAAGTTGAATAGTTTTCTTCTTCTTCTTATATACTAATAGGTAAGTATAGACTAATATATAATATATATTAGTTCTGTCAAACAAAATTTTTTTTAATCAGATTCATCACAGGGTTACAATGGATTCATTTTGATTAATCACGATTAAATATTCATTTTTATTCTATATTAATCACATTTCATTTTGCATGAGTAAACAGACTAAAGAAAAAAGGTAAAATATACGCACTAAACATGTTTATTGAACATCTAGAACATTCATGTTAACAAAAAACTCCATAAACATTTATCCACCCTCTCTCTGTCACTCTTGGGGAGGCACTTCAAGTCCTTGAAAGGAGGAACCAAAGCTATGTAAAGCACGAATCCTCAACGATATTAATAGTTCTGCAGTTTGTTGCAATCCACTTGGCAACTGTGTCAGTCAATATTTCCGGGGTAGACTCACTGAGTCCCCGATGCTCCGTGAGTGGTTTGTTGCAAGCTGGGTGACACGTAAGTCCTAGCAGCATCCCCAACTAACGTATGCTTTGCGTCAATGTACTATTTTAAGCTGGAAGTGCTTCGGTGAAAGGAAAATTCCTTCTTGCCCAATGTGATAGTACATTATGTCGGTCAACTGTTCCGTCTTGTTATTTTTTTTAATACTCAAATGTCCCATTGAGATGGGCAATGTGCGTTTATCATCTTCCATTGATTGTCACAACCAGATCAACTGCCCATTTGCGGATGTGCAAAGGTAACTCTACTTGGACAAACTGCTTGAAATGCGTTGACAGAAACATTTCTGGGATTTTGAGTCATTCTGCACTCTAGATGTGTTAATTGCATTAAAAATTTCAATCGTACTGACCATGATGGCGGATTAATTTGCGTTAACGCGTTAATTTGACAGCACTAGTAAAAACACATGAATTTTATCCAAAAATGATTATTGGAAAAGCTAAAAAATACACTCTAGCTCCCTTCTGAAACATTTTTCAGGAATACTCATCCATTTATTTATACCCTCTTAACAGATGCACTACAATACTATAATAGTATATATAGTCCGGACAATAACTGACTATAAGCAACCAGCTTCTTCAATGATGAATGCCGATGCTTCACTGGCTGATGAGCTGAACACGTTTATGCTCACTTCAACGCTGCAGCAAATAACACAACAAACGGCTGCGAGTGCACCAGTGAAGACAATGCTTTCACCATCACAGAGCATGCCATGAGGAAAGCTTTCAGGACAGTGAACATCAGGAAGGCAGCAGGATCAGATGCAATCTGGGGTCCTCAGAGCCTGCGCTGACCAGCTAGCACCGATGTTCACTGAGATCTTCAACCTCTCCCTGGCACAAGCAGTAGTTTCCACGTGCTTTAAATGGTCCATCATCGTCCCTGTCCCAAAGAAACAATAGCCCGCTTGCCACAATGTAGCACTGACTTCAATAGTGATGAAGTGTTTTGAGAAACTGATAAGAGACAACATCACTTCTTCACTTCCTGCCACCATTGACCCACTTCAGTCTGCATACCAGACTAATTGTTCCACAGACCATGCCATATCTCACCTGCCCCACACATCCCTGAGTCACCTGGACACTGGCAGAGGGAATTATGTTAGGATGCTGTTTGTGGACTACAGTTTAGCATTCAACACAACAATTCCCTCAAAGCTTTTTACCAAGTTGAAGGATCTAGGGCTGAGCTCATCACTGTGCCAGTGGCTCCTCAACTTCCTCACAATCAGCGAGGGTAAAAAAAACAAGTCTACCCCTCCATCTCACTCAACACTGGAGTGCCTCAGGGCTGTGCCCCTGCTTTACTCACTGTACACTTATGACTGTGTAGCCACATCAGACACCACCTCCATTGTCAAGTTTGCTGACGACACTGTTGTTGTGGGCCTGATCTCTGACAACACAGAGAAGGTCTACCTGCAGGAGATTAGGAACCTGGACAACTGGTGTCAAGAGAACAACCTCCTCCTAAGCATCAGCAAGACTATGGAGCTGATCGTGGACTTCACTACAAAGCAGGCGAGGAATTACGAGCCCTGATCATCAGTGGTGCACCAGTGGAGACAATGGACGGCTTCCAGTACCTGGGTGTACACATCACTCAGGACCTCTCATGGTCATGTCACATCAACATCCTGTTCAAGAAAGACTTAGAGACTTTCATCTGCCACTGAGGGTGCTTAACTTCTACTCATGCACCATTGAGAGCATCCTGATGGGATACATCTGCACCTGGTTTGGGAACAGCACCAAGCAGGACAGATGAGATCTGCAAAGAGTGGTGCGCTCGGCTGAACGCATCATTCGATCAGAGCTTCCTGACCTGCTACTTTCATACATCGCGTCACCATATGCACTCTGTTTATTTGCACACTTCTTATAATTGCACACTTTGTATTTTCTTGCACACTTCTTATAATTTCTTTCCTAAATGTTACTTGCACATTATTTTTTACTGTAAATTTCTTTATTGTAGTTTAATGGTCGGGCATTTCACCACGTCATACTGTGTATGGTTGTGTGTGTGACAAATAAAATTTGAATTTAAGTTTGTAAAGGCATGAAGTATGAAAATGTTGTTCTGTAATCCTACAGTACATTTACATCAGTATCTTCCCGACATGTTGTACCAGTAGTGTGTTTCAGTTGCTGAGCCTCTTTTTCTTTTTCTAATGACCTTATGTTTATTGTAAACAAGCAAAGTAACCCATTTTCTCCAAACTTAACTAAAACTTGAAAACTTGCTACATTGCCTCCTAAATGGGCTGAGTTTGTTGTGAAGTGGAGGGACACTGACAGCCTGGCAGGATTTTTTAGGAACACGCCTAAAAATTTAATGCGGAGAAAATGTGTTTAGTCCTTTTTAAATTTTCTTATGAGAAGCACGAGTATTGGACACAAGTAGTTCCATTTCATGCTGCCGTGTATGAGATTTTAGTTGCAGGAAGTCATTTTCCTTTGTTCTTATTTTCCAAAGCACCTAGACTTTAATGCCATTTGGGGTGGAAAGAAATGCTCCAAAGATGTTTGGCGTGACGGAAAATCCTACTGAAGAAGGTTTTTAGCAGGAGCAAAGCCATGTTCTCCGCACCAGTTTCATCTTCTCTTTGTGTGTCCCTCTGAAGAGGTTTATTTATAGAGCCATCTGCATGTAGACATACCGGTTCTATCTCCTGCAAAACAGCTAGCTATCCCATTACTGCTCCAAGCATGCTTAATTCAGTTCAGAATGTTTTGGGTTCCGTGGTGACAACTGCTCTCCTCCAGAATCTATGTGGGCTGTGTGTGTGTGTGTGTGTGTGTGTGTGTGCGCGCGCATGTGGCAGTGTGATAAAAGACAGATGTCAGACCTAGACAGAGATAGCATAAAAAAGAGGAGAGCAGGCCAGCCTTGGCCAAGTCGCTTGGAGTGGGTGGAAAAAGAGAGTCAGAGATAGCAGCAGAGTGGCGCATGTATAATTGACAACCTATGCTTCCTCTCCATAGAGTTTATGACATTTCCGCTCTGTAATCTACTTTTCCTGGCCAATACATAAGATGGTAGTGGGCTGGGTTGTGAGTTGGCGGCTTGGATGGAAATGGCAGAGCGGAGCACAAGCCTGGCAAGGAGAATGTGAAGGGGAGAAAATGCCATGGCAGCCTTGACGTATTTTTTCTTCTTCTGTGTTGTACTTTCACCAAAAAGCAGGTCTGTCACTGATAAAGCAGTGAGGATGGGAGGCACTGAGGTGAGAAGACACTGTGCTAAAGCCAGAGAGGGTATTTTGTTTCAATATTGTGGGTGGGATTTAAATAGGTGTTGATGTGATTGATAGAAAGTAAGAGTGAAAGTGAGGTGGGGAAAGAAAAGGTTTGGTTTTGCTGGTTCAGTGCGGAATACATTTTCTCTGCGCTGGCTATTAGGTGGCAGGAAGCTGGGGGATTTACACATGCATAGGTGTGTTGCCACTAAAGTACAAAGTCAACGAGATCTTGAAACACATGTTACAGTGCAGTCTGAAGGCCAGAGATGACCAGAGCATGTTTATTTAAACAATGAATTGCAGGTTGAATTGAAAGTAAGCTCATCGTGATAAATACGATATGATTAACTCGGGGAGGAAAAGCTGCGTAGAGTGTTCAGTGAACATGATGCATTTTAAAAAAGCAAGATCCGCATATTTTCATTAAGACTTGGTTAAATTAGCTGTAAATTGCTGTGAGGCTTTTTTATGCCTTCTTTAAACCCTCCTCATCATTAAGCCCCATAACGCATGTGAATAAAAGACATCATTTGGCTACTCAGACACAACAACTATTCGAGATTCGTTTTTAACGGACATAATGGCATAAATTGTGAATTCCCATCATTTTTCTTATATAAGAGATTTATATGAAACGAGGCGCATGAAAAATACGAATGTTGTTAGGTGTGAATTTTGAAATTTTGAAGTATTAATGTTACTGAAACTTTCCCCAAGTTATTTTAAGACTTATAGATAAATTATGATACATTTCCCGATTCTCACTGTGAGGCTGTATTGGGAATTGAAAAAACGCTTCTCTTACTTTCACAGAGTTTGAAACAATAAAAATAAAATAAAATAACTGTAAATGTGCTATTTTCCTGCTCAATTTTGATATTTTAACATAGAAGTCTACAGGGTCTGCCTGTCAATGGGTGCCATTAGAAAAACTGCCAGTTTCTTTTGGCACTTCCACGTTGAGTTCATTTTTCAGTTCTGGAGGTTCCCCCAATGCATTAACCTAGTACACAAAAAAAGAACACTCACTGAATTTAAGTGTAGTGCCAAAGGGCCCTTTTACAAGCATCCATATGTGAGGACTGACATCTGAATTGCATTGGATTTCCATAGAGCCATGAAATAGCCTCTGAAAGCATTTATACCTGTGAGGGTTGCTTGTGTTTTTACATTTCTAGGGAGGTATGCTTCAGTTGACAACATGGGCCACAGTGTAGGGTTTCAGAAGGGTCAGTGGTTATGACATACCTAATGCATAGATTGGGTGCAGAAGGATAAAAACCCCATAAGTGAGACACTCACTGCTGCTGCAACCCAGCAGGGTTAAGGAACAGGTGTTAAAGACACCTCACATATGTCTGTATGATTTCAGCTGATATTTGATATTATGCATGGCAACAAGAAGGGAACAATCCAAAAATAAATTCAAAGGACTGAGAGGAAATCAGCAAGGAGGGCCAAGCAGAGAAGGAGCTGAGACAATGAGCAGTTGTTGCTGCATTTATTGCCCAGTATTGCCAAAGTTTGTTTCCCTCTCATTAAAATGACTTTTTCTGTGGTGGTCCCCAGGGTTTAGGTTAGATGTAGCAGAAATACCTGGCTGGGTTTAAGTTAAGCATCACTGTATGCAATTGGCTGGATTGGTTCAGATTCAGGACAGCCAACAATTACTTGTGAAATGGCCACCTGCTGCTGCTGTCCACCTCCTGGAACCACATGCGTTCAGTTGAAGAGAGCAGTTTGCAGCTTAAAATATGATGTAATGTGACATTAATAAAGTCAGTTTACTTTGTTAGCTGATTGTTAAGTGGTAGTTATAGGACATTTTGATCGCAGTATGCCACTGTATGATGCCTTCATCCAAGCTGTGTTTCTGCACTTTGCATGTTCACACGATGAATGTTTTTAAATCAGGTTTTATGAACTTTTCATCAGAGGGCAGCATCAAACCATTTGTTTCTTTCGGACTTCAATTTGAACAATGTATACTTTGCAAGATTAACATGCACAATATAATGGAATTGTCCCCGATACTCAGTTCAGGTTTATTTATATAGCGCCGAAAGATCCTACAGCAGAGGTGTCAAACATATTATCCGGGAGCCAGAATTGGCCCGCCAAGGACTCCAATGTGGCCCAGTGGATGACTTTGGAAAATGTGAAAGAAGACATGGATTTGATGTATCCATACGATGGTCAAATTAATTCCATTCTTTTGTGAGCATGTCTTAAGTAGAGCAGGGCGATATGGCCAAAAATATTTATCACGATATATATTTGAAAATTTGCGATAACGATATAACTGACGATATAATTGATACGAGACAAAATACAACTCCACAACATTACTAGCGCAAAAAGACAACCTTCCATTTATTTTCACTTAAACAAGAAGCTGGTTTTTAGGTACATTAAAGCTTTATAAAAATGTAACAGTGCAAATGCAAATTCCTTGCTGAAAGTTTAACCAAAAGGCATTTCCGGTAAAAATGGGCTGACATATCCTGAGCATAACCATGTATAATATCCACTGAAGTTAAAAAGAGGTGCTTTGCAACATTAAACTGCAGTGTGCAGTACGTATTTTTCGGACCATAAGGTGCACGGGATTATAAGGCACATTAAGCGAAACAAAGCAGTCAGATAAATCAAACTTTATTAAACTCATTCTTCTTGCTTCCTCCACTTCTGTACCATTGATTCATTAATGTTGAATTCTCTGGCAGCTGCTCTATTCCCATGTTGTTGCAGTACATTAATGACTAACCTCGTATTGTGGATGGATTATTTCAGTTGTTCTCCTGACTGAAGTTTGGTCCGTTTACAGCATCCTGCCATGCGATTGCATTTGTCTCTAACTATCAGGAACCTTAACGTTAACTTTTATAAGTGGAAAAGTGTTAGTGTTCGTCCTCCAGCTTCACTGTTTATGTTATGCTAACATAGCTGTGTCGCTAGCGATCACGTAGCACATCATTATATACCAGCTAGCCCAACTTCAGTAACCCTACAAACGTCACTGCTGTTTAGTTTCCTGTCTTCATTTATGTTGGAAGTGGACTTGGATTTGGGGAGGAGCCAAGATGGCGACCTGTGTGGACGCTTCTCTGTAAGCTCGTGAATTTCTGATGAGTACCTAACGTTTTAAATGATCTAAACGGACTCAGATAATTCCTTTATTAGAAGTGACTCATTGCACTTGTGTTTTGCACACGTACAGGACATCTTTATAACATCAGGCCGACACAAAGTGTGGAGAGCTTCCCTCAACTCTGATGTGATGAAGAAGAAGAATCTCAGGTTGGCTGAAGATCTCACCTACATGGAGAGACAGTGCAGAAATAAACTGTGGCCAACTGTCAAACAAGCCCGTGACGAGGGAAAGAAGACCAAACGGATTGGTCCTGTGGCCATCATTGATGGTGTAAGACACACTGCATAAATAAGAGGTTATTAAAAGATCAGCAAGATGACTGAAATACTTTAAGTTCACTCTGTAAGTTACCTAACATTAACAGGTATTTCAACTACCTCAGGCTCCCAATGTTACTGTTCAATATTTAATAATTTTGAGGCACTTGTATATTGTATTTTTTGTTTGTTTTGTTTTGCTTGAAATACCTCAGGTTCATTAGGTAATATGTTTACAACCAATAATATCCTCTTTAAATTTTCTATAAAACTTTCATACCTCCAAGTTAGTTGTACCAATATTTGGCAAACATTATTATGGTTATGTTTGGACTTGCTTATGTTTTACAGTGTGAGTAGTTAAACATCCTACTTTCTTGGTGTATAAATGTTAATTTGCTTAAGTATTTGGGTCACTTCGATGGGGAAAAACGAAATAGAGTCTGAAGACTTTTACTTAGGTACTCAACATTTAGTTTTCCTGTTTGAGAGTATCTTCTTTAGGTGTTTATACCTTAGCACCTTATAAATTTCTAGTTAATTTTACAGACATCCAGTTCACTTTATTCATTCCCTTCTTCTCTTATGACAGACTTATATTTCAGTTCCTTAAAAATACTATCCCTTAATGTTAGAGGTATTCGTGACAGTACCAAAAGAAAGTCAATTTTCATTTTCTGTAGACGGAAAAATGCTGATTTGATTTTTCTACAAGAAACTCATTCGAGTGATAATGATGTAAAATTCTGGAAAGCACAGTGGGGTGATCAGTGTTATTTTTGCCACGCCTCTCAACATTCGGCAGGCGTAGCCATTCTCCTTAACAACTTTAAAGGCAATATTATTGAATCATTGTCTTCAGATGAAGGCAGATGGATTATTCTGGTTTTCAAATTGGACAACACCTTCTTTATAGTCTGTAATTTATACAGTCATAATAACACAACTCAGGCCAAATCTATGTGCATACAATTATCTGAGAAACTTGATTTTTTAAAATCAAAATATAAGGGAGCCCACATGATTCTTGGAGGAGATTATAATGATGCTCCAGACGATCTTATAGATAGAGTACCAATAAGAACATCTCAACACTCAAAATTTAAAAGCACTGCATTTTTCTGTGAACAACTTGCAGTTATAGATGTATGGAGATTCTTCAACTCTGATACAAAAGAGTTTACCTGGAGCAATGCAAATAGATCTCTACAATCCAGAATTGATTTGTGGTTAATATCTTCTTCGTGTTTACATTTTGTTTCAGAATCTTCTCATGATTTTGCTCCATTAACTGATCACAAATTCATCACAATTCACTTAGTTGGCAATAAACAAAGTCAAAGTAAACTACGTGGTTTTTGGAAGCTAAATAATAATTTATTGAATGATGATACATTTTGTAGTATAGTGGAAAAAACGGCAGAACAGATATTCGGGGATACCAATATGAATCACACACTAAAATGGGAATTTTTCAAATTCAAGGTAAGGGAAGCGGCAATAAGGCGAAGCAAAGAAATTAAAAAAAGAAATGACACTAAAGAAATCAGTATTATGAATGAATTAAACATATTAATGAAGAAAGATGCTCTATCAGATGATGAAGAAATTAAATTGAAAAGACTAAAGGAAGAAATAGATAATGCATATATTAACCTTCCTGCCTTCTTGGGACCTTTTTGTGCCACTGCTATGTGTTAAATGGCTGCCATTTCCACTGTGTTCAGTGGAATATAACCAAACTTGCCACAGGATAGTTTTTACCTGTCAATGTTAATATTCCAGTGTGAATTCCTTAAATCAGCCTAAAATGGCTGAGCAGCAGAAATCCCCACACCCATCACCCTGGGGACTATTTTCTGCCCATTGACTTCCATTATAAACGCTATTTTTCAACCCCAAATTATCATCATATGATTTTATTTTTTCTTCTTTTCTTGGATGTCAATGAAGACTCAGGGCCTTGAAGTTTTAATTTTTAAATTGCAAAAAAAATGCAAAAAAAATAATGGCAGGTCAAAATGTATGTTGGTGCCAATCTTTGGTCCATCTAAAGGCCTACTTATAATGACAATCACATATTACTTCAACTGGTTTTTTGTGGAAATATTTAGTTTCGTTTTTTGGTTTTTGGGGCTTATAACACAGGGCGCTCATGTAATAACACTGGGATTTGAAGGGTTAAAACAACGAAAATATAATTAAAACTTTACATGAATATTTCAGGGAGAAGTAGTTTTACAAGGTTGGCTAATTTAAAGTGGAATAAAATATGGATATATGGTCTTTTTATGGCGTGGCTGAGAATGGTCCCTAGGGTGATGGGTGTGATTTTTTTAAAGGATGGCAGGAGGGTTAACATAGCTAAAGGGGCTTTTATAAGGTCCAAAGCAAAATGGCTAGAACTAGGTGAAAGAAATTCTAGTTACTTTTTTGCTCTTGAGAAACGAAACCAAAGAAGAAACAATATATCTGCTCTTAAGATTGATAATAACATAACCACTAATTATTTAGATATCTCAAAACATGTTGGTTCATTCTACAAAGATATATACAAATCAAATTGTAATATCAATGATTGTGATCGATTTATCGAGTCAGTTAAAAACTTTGCACCAACTATCTCAGAAAACTTTAAAACTAATTGTGAACGTCCCATAACAAAATCAGAAATTTCAGAGGCAATTCGATCAATGAAAAAGGGCAAATCTCCAGGTAATGATGGTTTGTCAGTGGAATTTTATTTACAGTTATGGGATATCATTGTTGATCCTTTATTAGAATTGTTTAAGGAATGCCTTGATGGAAAAGAAATGTCCACAAGCATGAAACAGGGTATTATAACTTTAATTCCTAAACCTGATAAAGATCTTCTTGTTATAGAAAATTGGAGACCTATCACGCTTTTGAACATAGATTATAAGATTATCTCATTGGTCTATGCCAAAAGATTAAAGAAAAATCTGGATGAGATCATAGCTGAAATGCAAACCGGATTTATATCAGTTCAAACATAAGGCTTATTTTTGACCTATTAGACTACTCTGACAATATAGATGATGATTCCCTTATTGTGTTTCTTGATTTTTATAAAGCTTTCGATACGGTAGAACATTATTTCTTATTTAAAGCACTCAAAACCTTTGGTTTTGGTCCAAACTTTGTGTCAACTATCGAAATGTTTTATAAAAATATTGACAGTTGTGTTATACTATATCCAAATACTACTAAAAGATTTCCTGTCATGAGATCTGTTCGCCAGGGTTGCCCAATTTCAATTTTTTGATTGTGGCTGAACTACTTTCATTAAACATTTTAAATAGCCCAGTCATTAAAGGTTTATCTATTTTTGGTAAAGAAATCAGAGTGACTCAACTAGCAGATGACACCGTTTTATTCTTAAAAAACAAAGATCAGATTGAAAATGCTATTTCATTAATAAATGATTTCTCAATTGCCTCTGGTTTAAAACTAAATAAATCTAAATGTGAAATTTTCTGTTTGTACCAATCAAATGTCAAATCCTTATACAATATTCCTGTCAAAAACTGTGTTAGATACCTTGGTATTCATGTCTGTAAGAATGACACAGAGCGTCAACAACTCAACTTTTCTCCCAGGATGGAAAAAACTAAAACTATACTGAAGTTATGGCTCCAAAGAGACCTATCAATTTTTGGTAGAATCCTTTTGACTAAAGCTGAAGGTGTTTCCAGATTTGTGTATCCAGCCCTTTCCCTTAATGTGTATGATTCCACATGTAAAAATGTTAATAACTTATTTGTTAACGTTGTATGGAAGAATAAGCACCATCATCTAAAAAAGTCATTGCTTTGTGGACCTAAAGATAAAGGTTGTTTTGGCCTTCTGGACTTCATGGACCTGAACTATACATTTAAGGTGAAATGGCTAAAAGAATGCTTAAAATCTCCTGGATCATTATGGCATTTCATTCCACATAACATTTTTAGAAATGTTGGAGGTTTACAGTTCCTATTGTCTTGTAGTTACAGTATATCAAAGTTACCAGTTAAAATGTCTGCATTTTATCAGCAGGCATTGTTGGCTTGGAAATTATGTTATTCACATAACTTTTCTCCACATAGATCTATTATCTGGAATAACGAATGTATTACTAAGAGGAACAAATCACTATATTTGCAGAATTGGATTGATAAAAATATAATCTATTTAAAAGACTTATTTGACTCTGAAGGCCAGCTACTTAGTTACAATGACTTTATTACAGAAAAAACATTCCCTATCACATTTAAAGATTTTAGCTCTGTAATAAAGTCCGTTCCCAGCGGACTGACTGAGTTGATGAAAAGCTACAAAACACAGAACACACCACATGCATCCGTTAACACTCTTTATATAAATGGTATTGATTTCTTAAGCAAGAAATGCACCAATAAACATATTAGAGAATGTTTGTATAATGCTAAGAAAATAACTCCAAGAGGGAAGTTTTTTTGGAATGCTATTTTTGATAATATCAACTGGGATAAAGCGTGGCTTGTTCCTTTTAGATTTTGTATTACAAACAAAGTTAGAGAATTACATTTGAAAATATTACATAACATATATCCATCCAACATGTACATTTCAAGATTCTGTGACATTGATAGAAAATGTACCTTTTGTAAAACTGAACTTGATAGTGTTACTCATTTGTTTTATGGCTGTTCATATAGTGCTACATTTTGGAGAGAGCTTGAAAATTATATACTGTGCAAGACAACATACGAAATCAAAATTGAAGGGAAGAACATTATCACTTATTTTGAAACTAAAGAAAAAAAAATATGTGCCATTGTCAATCTTTATATCTTATTAGGGAAATTCCACATACATAAATGTAAATTTCAAAACTCAACCCCATCATTTAATTTGTTTTTGATTGAAATTGAATATTATTTAAACTCTCTTAAATTAACTTCCAATAAAAAAGGTTTATCATTGATTGAAATTCATTCAGAAATGTTTAACAAATGAGCTGTCATGACTTTCAAGTACTAAATTATGAAGTCTGTCACCTCCCCCCCCCCCCCCCCTTTTTTTTTCTTTATTTATTTATCCTTCTTATTTCATTGTACTGTATATTGTTACCTTTATTTGCCTTGTATGTCTACTGTTCAGGCTGAACTGGAATGACTGGCTGTTCACTTTGTAATTTCAATAAAGTTTGAAAAAAAAAATTTATGTTGGAAGTGATAGCAGAGCTGTAGGTTTGAATTTTTTCAGAAATCTCTGAGTCAGAACATGCAATATCATGCTTAGGTAACTAGCGAAACTAGCGAGCTAACTTCCGCTAGCTTCCTGCTAACTTCTAACTCCGTTAAATGTAATAACTTTAGTTTTCATGGATGCCTGGAAGTTAAACTTCATAGTTACACCTGGTAAAGCAGCAATGCTGATCGTTTTATTAAAGATGAAAGAATTTAGACAGTTTTTAACTCTCAGTGATGCTGCAGTGTTCGTTTGACCTGAAGATACGGAGTTTAGGACCCAGATTACTTCCAGATTTAAGAGCATCTTAGTCCGACAAATACGACGGCCGCTTGCATGTTCTGCAAAAAAATGTGCTTTGTCGTGTATCTGACGGACAAACACCAAACCAGTTCCACATCACTGAAGTTGCACCATTTTTACAAACCAATTCTGGTTCATCTGTTTCACTCAACAATCGGCCATGTGCGTATGAAAACAAAGGCACTGCGCATGCGCGTTTTACTCATATTCTATCGCGATATTTCATTTTCCTATCGTTGCCTAACATTATACCGGTATTACCGTGAACGGTATAATATGGCCCAGCCCTAGTCTTAAGTCACTGCCGTCACTGCTGCTGTTATGCTACCTACCAGAAAACACATGACACTCACGAATACGCTCTTTCTAACAGTAAGTATTTCAATCATTACTGGTGAAGGGCGGTGGAATTAAAACACTTTGAAATCAAAATCTTTTTGATAAAGCCTATATATACACATTTAAATAACAGGAAATTTCCTGTTATTTCTTTATTATTTGTTTTGTTTTGGAGATTATGTATCAGAATTTCAGGAGCAGGGCCATACCTCCAAACACGCTCTTTCCAGTTGTCATCTATATAGGTTCCCCCAGTTCTGCAAGCTGTTCATTCTCGTTTACGTGCCCCACCCTCTCTCCCTCCTTGTTCTCACTTCTTTAACTTCTTCATTTCTATTTAATACTCGGGGATCTGCCAGGCCCGGGAGCCATCGCCAGTCCCTTCCCCAAACCGCAGCTCAATTCATGTCAAAGCATTAACCTTTACCTACTAAAATGCTGTCAAACGTAAAATGAGGACGTGGGCCCAGCTAGTGAATTTTAAAACAGTGCAATAAGCTCATCTTTTACTCATACTCATACAATTTTAGACCCAAAGAGTTGTGCTGGCATATTTCTAGCGTTTACTACAGCAGCACCTTTTTTCATGCAGAAAAACTGACATGTATTATGTCAATAATACAATTTCAATAAAACTGATATATCTATATCTACATATATATTCCTTCCTGTGTGGACACAAACTTGTTCACACAGATAAATGTGAAAACACGCAATTCCATGCTCTGTGACACTAAAAAAAACAGATGGAAATGAAACTCCAGCATGCACACATGCTCACAAATACACACAAGCTCTCCTTCTTCATATCGATGGCCCTTAAAGAAGAGGAGAAAGAGAAAGACAATCAAGTGCATTAACTGGGTTAACCATGTTCTTTCTCTCCTACACATCTTACCCACATCATCTCCTCCTCACTCTGTCGCTCCGTTTCTCTCAGGTAGCGTCACTCGCGTTCTCTCGCCTTGTCTTGCTTGTGACTCAGTGCATTGCAGTTTCTCTCACCCCTCGCTCGTAACCCCACCACCACCCACCCTTCAACTTAGCAGCTACAGATCACTTTCTTCTTCTTTCACACTATTGTTGCTTCATCTGCCAATTTTCCTCCTCTTCAATCTATCCCCCCCACCCATCTTTAAATCTTCCTAGTCTTGCTTTTACCCACCCAGCTAAGCGTGCATTGTTTTTGCACCATGCTGTTTCACATAATGGCGTACAGCTTGTGTCGAAGTCCCGCGACTCCTTCGAAAAGAGCTTTATCTCCCAGTATAGCGCTTATCTGCGGTCTCTGGGAATAGTATGATGCAAATTGAGCAGGTGGTGATGGGTAAGTGTTGTGTATTGCCTATTCGCATTAAAATGCAGGCATTTACATTTTCCAGGTTTACAATTAAGCTATGCTTTGTAACTAATTAACATAAGTGGCGTGGTAAGCAATTAAAGCCTCCCTTTGTAACACGCAGGAAGAACAATTATATAGTTGAGTAATGAGTTCTTTCCTCAGTCTTGTCTGGTGTCTTTTTTTTGTAGTTTTTTCCCCCCCAGTGTGTCGCTCAGCTTCATGGACACATAACCATAAAGGTCTTGCAGGCATGTAGCGTATATAAGCTATGTGTAATTTTAATTTATTTATTTAGCTCAATGCTTTCCTTAAGGGTGCTGTTGTGCTCTGCAAATACACTAATACGAACCACCCACTGACAGCAAATCTAATGAAGCAGAGTTTCTCAGTATGCACATGCACAAGTACACGGGTACACAAACTTGAAAGAAATGGAGTTTGCGATGAAAGCAAACATGTTAATCGAATAACTTCAATTTTCAGACCAAAGTAAAAGGATTTGCCCCCTGGCGGACTGGAGAGGGTTATTTGATTTTTTTTTTTTGGAATATGAAATGATTCCTCTCCCTTGTGTTCTCACAACATGTCATCTTCTGAATGCCCATGATTGGCTCAGCTTTACTGGGGGAAGTAATTTACACAACAGCAAACCGTTTTATGTTAATAGAGAATAGAGATTGGGAAGCCCACCTCCTCAAGCTTTTATTGTGTAAAGGGTAGATAAATGGACCATACTTTTAGTTCTTTTAATGTGAAAGCGGTACAAATTGCTTTATAGAGTTTCAAATTCACCCACGCAAATATACCATGGTGGAAAAACTGCTGTGCTAGAGAACATCTCTTATGTTGGCCTGCTCTGCAAAAGCAGTTTGAGGTTTAAGTCTTTAGTTAACCACACTTCCTAGGCTAAAAATGAACATCCTGCGTGAGTCTGAAATGAGAAAACGGAAAGTTACATACCCTTAAGATCATTCTTTTCAACATGCAGAACAGGACACTGTGATGGCAGGTTATCACTGACAGGTTGGCTTATAATCTATGAGTATTCACCATTGTCAGCAGAACAGATAGCAGGCATTAGCTGGCACGTCAGAAAACCTAAAACCTCAGTCAGAGATAAAAGGTAACAGAACATTGGTTAACACAGCATTATCTATTAGCTCTGGCTTTCTGCTTCGGGTTCTGTGCATTCTCACATTTGTTGCATCATTTGAATCTTCTTCTATATGAAATGATCGACTAAGCATTGCCGACGGACATTATCAGAGGATTGGATTGAGATCCTTCAGAAATCTGAAAAGCAGGAATAGTAAAATGCAACACTGTTGCTGCAGTAATATAATTTAATGTATAAAAATAATAATATAATGGATAATAATATAGTATTATAATATAATATTTAATTATGTGATATTATGATGATCACAGGCACACAGTGGAAAAAGGAAATAGGCTGACTTAAGTTAATGTATTTTCTTTTACTGATTGGTGTAGGCTTGGTCCTGTTCTTTATTTCTAATATGACGAGCTGCTAAATTCTTAGAGCTGCTAAATTTGAAAACCTTTATAATTAAACATTACAGGTTACTCAGTGTGTTCAGGCCTGAAAGCCTAATAAAGGATGAGGAAATCACTTTAGTTTGTTGCCGGATCAAAATGAAATTAACAAATTAATAATTATAAATAACATACAAATGCTCAATTTTCTTATTTGTCTTCTACTAGCTGCTACTCCAGGGTGTAAAAGACACATAGGAGCTTTAGGATAAAACATAAAGAACACCAAAAACCTTGTGATTGTTTTGATCATGGGCAGATTGCCACAGTTACTCATAGTTTCCATGGAAGACTTGTCTGCACTTACCATTTATAGAGTGTTCCTAGATAAGTCAGAAGTGAGTAAACTATAAGTGAAAAGCTAATTAAATATTCCAACTGTGTTTCTTCTTTTTGGCTACAGTAGCAATTTACATAGTTCTTTTTCAAATACAAAGAGGAAATTCATGAGGAGAAACTAAAATCTTGGCCAAAGTTCCGCCCAAAGGTACAGTTATAAACACTAATCAATTTGTCTTGTTGCAACTTAAAGTGTCTTGGGAATGTTGTCGTTCTTTGTTTAGCCCAGCGGCAATGCTCACGATTGCAACGCTCTCCTATGTTAAACCCGTTTATTTCTGTTGACAGCTTTATTATAGCTTCCCGCTCATTTGCATAGGTAATCAGGCCATACTTTCTGAGCCTGTTAAGATTTAAGATGGCAGGCACTAATTGGAAAAGGGAAGGCAATAAAGCACCATTTGAGCTTGATTTTACAACTTCCTCTCATTGCTTGGGACTAATAGCAACGTCCCTGCACCTTGGGACAGATTAACTTATTTTGTTTTTTTTGGCCTCAGATGAAACATATGAAGTGGGTTAATTGCCTTGCCCCAGCTGGAAATGGCAGAGAAATTGTCTAAAGCGTATAATCTTTTCAAATCCAAGGTTCTTATACAGGCTCGAGCTTGACAGCAATATTGACTTTCTGTATTTGCAATGGCTGTAAATATTTGACTGAAGCAACAAAAAAGAATAAAAACAATTTGTATGCATTCATTGCAACCTTCACTTCAAACACTTAGCTCTATGGGTCAGTGTTCAGTCATTTTCAAGCTACCAGAGACATGCATCGCCTCTGCAGGTCATGAGAGCAGGGCTCATTGTGACACCTGCTGTTCAAGAAATGGAAATTTTAATGAAGTGAGCACAGAAATGGCTGTATTTCCACCCTCCCTGGTGTGGGAGAATGGCACTTTAACCACACTGCCCAAAAATGGACCGGTGATTTCATTAGAGATAGAGGCAGTCAACCCATCCTGTAATCCCAGCTCTCCTTGTGCCAATATGTAGCATGTTGGGAAAGTGAATCAGCACTTATTGAATATCTTCACTTTAGCCACTTATCCATTGCTGTTTCTACTTTTCTGATCATCCAAATTACTTTTGATACAAATATTCTGATAGTGAACAGAGGTTAACAAGTTAGAATGAAGCAACACAGAGAATGGAGCCAAACATTTGCTGTAGTAGCTGTATTTTTGTCAAGTCAGTTAAATTTATATAGTCCTTCATCATAAAATCTACACTTGCCTACCTGCCAAAGACAAAAGCTGACTCATGGCCAATTGGATTGCTTTTTGCAAAAAGTAAGGCTTAAAAAGAACAAGAACAAAGAAGGATGTCTAAGCAACTAAAGCAGCTTAAAGGTTAAACGATGAGAGAGCGGTTGCAGTTGTGGGTGTGGGTGTTATCAGAAAGTCTACAAAAGAGAAGGCACGAAAGGAAGAAGGTGCTACTTCATTTATCAGATAAAATTATACCAGCTTTTCTTAAAATTTTCAACAGGAAACACACTGAATGATATACTGCCTTCACTGTATGCACTTTTATAATTATACGGCTATCAAGCTAGCTATAGTTCAATCTGACCAGCTAATTTTCATAGTTAAAAAATGAATGTACCCACTGTGATGTCATAAATTAGATTGTAAAGTCACATGTAAGAGCCTTGATTTTAACATTTGTATCTTGCCATCTTTTATTTTGGAGACAGAATTGCTCACATTAGCATGACAGGGTGGAGTGCCAAGTTATCGCTTAACGCTAACTAGCCTGATTAGAAAGGTGCAGCTAAAGACTGCATGATTGCATTGCACAGACACAGAGAGTGCATATTTAGTGCTAAGTAACAGTGCTAAGTTCAAATAAAACACCCAGTCAGAGTGCACAACACGTTTGCCACTCTGGCCTTAAGATGCGTATTGCTGTTGTGTACATAACATTAGCATTTTCTTTCTTGGTCAGAATTCAATATTTATCCTTGTAGTCTGGTTTAATCTAATGTCTCCAGGAGTCTCTGGCTTTTTTTTGCTGCTTGGTGCTTATTAGGTAGTAATTTAAGAGTAGTGATTCATTTTTGATCAGTTTTGTTTATAAAAAATGTAGATTAAATAAGCAGCCGTTAATAGTATATAGTTCATATATACTTAATATATTGCTGACCTTTTGAAAATCACTTGTTCATTCCTGTTATTCTTCCTTACTCAAAACAAACTTACACGAATAATGTATTTTTGTTCAGTAAAGAGCAGAAATTATTATTATTATTAGAAGTAGTAGTTAACTGACTTCTTTTACTCCTTGCAAAGACCCAAGTATCTGACTTTCTGCTAACACTCACAGTCCATCTTGCTATGAATGCAGGGCCAGCATTTTAAATCAATGTATTTTAACCAAGACTCTAATAACAAAGATTACCTGTCCTAGGCAGTGCTCAAGTTTCTCACACATTAGAGCCCAGAGAAAATGGTATTCGTGCTTTTCCACAGAAATCAATTTAGATGCTCTTGTGCCCTGCATGCATTGATGAGTTAGTTGGCCTATTACTCCTTTTATTTAAGTGTGCGAGTCAGATGAAATCACATAATTGCTGTCATTGCAGTAGCCATTTTGATTTCAATCTTCCAAAAGGTTATAGCTGAGAGAGTTTGAGGGAAAACCATAAGTGGTAAATTGAAGTTCGGGTGATAAGGTGAAGTTTGATTATTATTAGTATTTCACTTTCCAGGCAGTTTTCAAGTATAGCGCTCGACTATATTAATGCTTTATTTACGCAGTCCAGTATCTGCACGAGAGAGAATGAATGATCATGTATGCTGTGCAGTCACATTTTGAACATTTTGTTCTTCAGCTGTGACTTGAAACTGAAACATAACAGAACTACAGATAACGTACCACTCTGTGACAACCCTTAAATGATTACATCTTTCTCACACATATGATTCATAGTTGAACAATCTATTGCCTTAAAAGAATTAAAAATGTAATTTTGTGTTAGAGGTGGTGGTTGATTTTTTTGTGAAGAGCCAGGTTCCCATCATTTCTGTCTTTATGCAAATCTACCTGATGCCTGTGGGTTTGGATGTACCTTGTAAAAAAAAGTCAGATTGTTTTTTTGTTGTTTTTTTAAGAAGTGGAGCGACATTTAAAAAAAAACATTGTAGCTACAAATCTGACAGCACATTGGTCTGACATGTTTGTGCTGTTGTGCTGTGTATTTTGGTTATCACCAAACACAGTGCTGTGCATTATGCCTAAAAAAAGGTTTTGTGGTTTGTTTAGATGCAAACCTGAGCTGCGCTGCATGTGCTTTTTATAGAGAGGAGGTTTTTTCCTGACAATCTTTCTTTTTCTTTTTCTGATAGTGCTGTCATGATTAACAGTTACATGCTAACTCAGACCTGTAGCGCCTGACATGAAGCTCTAGGGAGGCTTTCTTTTTAATTTCTCTGACCATGAGGTGCATTTGCGGAGTCTTCCACTAATAATATTGTGGCATTCGATCATTCAGACCAGCAAACTGCCAACGCTTGCTGATGATCGATTAATCAGATGCATTGGATTAGTAGCAGCTAGGTAACCTCTTAATTCTTATGGAACCAGTAAGTCAGTTTAGTTTTACAGAAAACTGCATACAGTCTTTTTCACATGTCTGTATGCCACTAATCAGCAACCAGTACAAGCAAGCGAAGCACTGTTTGACCGCTTGAATATTAAAAAATTCAAATGAATCAATTATCATTTAAAATTATAGCAAAGTAGCCATTTGGAGGAAAATTAAGTCACTGCTACAGACTGATTGTAAATCAGATAAAGAGAAAAAATGATAAACTTTTGGTTTGAACCTGGGAGAAGAGCCAGACCAGTCACTTTATAAGAGTTAGAGTTACCTCTCGAATGTGCCTCAGTGCCCATATAAATTGAGGAACTGAAGAGACATTTGTCAAACTTCACACGCATATTGTTTCTTGAAGCTAGCTCGAGAATATGGTTTTAAATTAAACTAGCTGACAGGATACGTAGTATTTTGAAGGCACAATCAAACTTCGTGCTACGTATGCTATGCCTGAGTGTGGGCAAGTTGTTTCGCTGTTTTGTTGTGCTGATTAAGATCATTTGGTGGTGGGAGAAAATGATTCATTGACATTGCGTGCCTTTCAAGTCACCAGACACAACTGTACAAAACCAAACCTCATGTGCATTTGTGCTTCTGGCAGTGACTGCATCAACCTCAATAGGGCTGCTGAATACGAAGCTGTTATCACCATCGGTAAGCCTTTCTGTTCCTTGCACCTCCTTGCAGCAGACACTGTGCAGTTTTTTTCTTTGTGTTCTTGTTTATTTACAACTTTAATAATAACAATGATTTGCTCAAATTCCATTATCTGAAGTGTTGGCAATGACCAAGAGTGGCATTCTGTAGTTCAGTCTCTTTTCACGTTTCCTTATTAAGATAGTTTTGATGTACAGTTTCTATCACCTAAAACATCCAACGACTTGTGTTGTTTCCTGTGTTACCATTTTGTAATTGTAAAGTGCAGTGGGTGTAGCAGCACCCACAGGCGCGCACACACTAAAACACAAATGCAGGCACAACTGGTCAGCTCACAGAATAGTTAAAGTTTTGGGGTTAATCAAGATGTATTTTTGGCAAATGTGAGACGAAACCTTTTTTTTGGTCAGCAGTGGTTTTGTCTTTAGAACTCTTTCTTATTGAATCATGCACTCACACCTTACCTGAGAACATGTGAGGCCTGCACTTATCTAGATGTTATTCTGGAGTGTTTTTTCTTTTCATTGTTGCGCTCTTGGAGTAATTTTGCAGTAACCCAAGAAAATTTCACTATTGTTTCAAGTTTTCGCCATTTGAGCACAATGGCTGTCGCTGTGGTGGAGTGTCGAACCTTAGAAATGGCTTTGGAACCATTTCCAGTCTGATCAATGTCTTTTTGAGATCTTTTGGCCTGCTTACCTTAATAAATGAAATCGTTTTAAAAAGCTGCATTTTGTATTTATTTGAGTTAGCATTGTCCAATAATAAAATTTGTTTGATCTGAAGTCTGTAAGTGTGACAAATATATAAAAAAAAGACTAAGAAATCAGCTACATTTTCACAGCACAACACTGGATTTTAAATCATGGGATTAAAGCACAGACCTTCAGGTTTAATTGAAGGAATTTAACAAAAGTATGGCATCAATTGTTCATGAATTACATTCATTTTTTTTCCTATAATCACATCTTGATTGTTTGACTCACACTGCAACGGTGCAGAGAAGCAAAAACGTATCATTGCCCTAAAGCTTATGAATCTAACTGTATACTTCTTATGTCTGAACCCGTCTGCATACACCTGTGTCACTCAAAGGTTCCTCTTTTGCTAGAAAGACCCTACTGTGAAGTATGAGCTAAAAAAAACCTCCTTGTACTGTGCACTGTAAAAGCAGAAAAAGAACTTCCTCTGAAAGATAAAAAGTCCACTGACACTTGTGTTCATTTGGCTAATGTGCACCTGTTTAGGCTGTACTGTAAGTTTACAACAGCGGGTTAGTGTTAAAACTTAAATAGCTGTATCCAAATCACAAAAATGCAACCATAAAGGGATAACATTAAAATCTTGATGCATTGATATGTTCACTAAGATGAAAAAAACGACAATGCCATCAAAGGCACGCATGGTGTTTCAGAACACTGTAATCAATCAAAAACTTAAACAAAACCAAAATTCATGGCCACGTTTTCTTTTTGTCACATCACAGAGAAGAAGAAAGTCTCACGTGCTGCAACAAATTTATTTTCATAGAATTCTTATTTGCTAGTAAATCCATGTTAGATATCAGAACAGAAGAACGGGTGTGAGAATGTGACATTGTGGTGCATAACACTGTAGTATGCAACACCCAAAGAGAAACATAGTAGCTGGAATATTCAAGTATGGGGAAGTTTTGCCCTCACTGAAAGTGGACGCCTCCCAGTAAATAGATTTCATCCTGTACAAGAAGCAAGCAAGTTTGTTCTGAGCATGTCGACATGCTGGAATAAGATGGGTAACGTGAGTTTTGAACACATTTTTAATTTCTGTGCAGAGGAAGACTGGATTAAACAGTGAGGCACTAAAAATATATTTTTCAGAGAATCAGATTTGAACTCAAACAAAATTCTGATTTCCCTGTAAAACAGATGTAAAATTTCTTGAATTCTTTTATTGTTTTTCGATCAAAAATTAAAATCCACCAGTTACTAAAATCTTTAATGATGCTTTATCACAGAAAGGAGCTAAGTGTAAACAAACAGGATTGTGGATTCCTGAAATAATCCACAGAGAACATTTATAGTTTTACATAAAGGAAAAAAAGAAATTGTAACTTTTTTTTTCTTTCAACTTTAGGCTCCCACGCTGAACTAGTTCCACACAACTCTTTCATTCTCATACGGTTACTTCCTGTTTCAGCTTTCTCTGCTACTTCAGCACTGTTGAAACTTTTTTTTTCACACTGTTTTTGGCATTTGTGATTTGCAGGGAGGTGTGTCTTGCGGTTTCTAACACTCATGCAGTCACTTCCCCCACTTCTACATTTCACACTCACGCAAAACATGCACGAAATCAACGTGGCTCAAAATGGCACGAAATGGAACAGAAGCTGACACGGTGTACGCCGTAGTTTATGGATCTGTTATAACGCTCGGACTGCCTCTCAACGCTCTGTCGCTATGGATTCTTCTTCGCCACCACGGCCGCAAATCACCCAACGCTGTCTTCATGATCAACCTGGTGATCTCAGACCTCCTGCTCATCATCTCCTTACCAATGAAGGTCTACTTTTATGCCACACACAAATGGCCTCTGGGAAACATGGCGTGCGTATGGCTCACGATGCTTTTTCGCAACAACATCCGCTCCAGCGCAGTCTTCATC
This sequence comes from Astatotilapia calliptera, assembly GCF_964374335.1. Classification (NCBI taxonomy): domain Eukaryota; kingdom Metazoa; phylum Chordata; class Actinopteri; order Cichliformes; family Cichlidae; genus Astatotilapia; species Astatotilapia calliptera. The sequence continues at coordinate 33,141,597 of NC_137435.1, forward strand.
ACCTTCATCAGCATCGACCGGCTGCTGGCTGTAGTCTACCCTCTGAAGTCACGCCAACTTCGGTCCTCGTCCAACGCCACAAAAGGAGCTGTGCTCGTCTGGCTGATTGTGGTGATGGTGAATATCCCAGAGAGTCTGAACCTTTTAAATTATTTGAAAAACAACACTTCGAATGTTTCCACTTGTTTTGATGACAAGAAGGACTTCTTTCCTCCAATAGCGTATTTTCAGCTTGTGTTACTCTTCACCCTGCTGTTCATCAATATTGTGTCCACAGTTCTGGTGTCTTTGACTCTAAACAGACATTTGAATATCAGCACAAGGATCAACAACAGAGTGAACGTCATGCTGATTTTTGCCATGAACTTGTTGATGTTCAGTATATTTTTCTTGCCCGTGTCCTTGACTGTTTTCTTTGATAATAAACGGGCTCTGAATTGTCTTGCCAGTGTGAACTGCTGTCTGGATCCACTGTTGTATTACTTCTCATTTGATGGTTTCTGGAAGAAAAAAGAGGACACAGACAGGTCTACTGAATAGTCATCGAACATGACCAGTCAGATTTCCCAGTTTCTTGTGAGAATGTTTCACAGTAAGGTTGTAAGGGAAAATGAATATCAGTATTTAAGAAGGCCAGTTCTGCATGTCATTTATCTAGCTATCTAGTTTTGCATTGTTTTTGTTTTTACAGTGTATAAGCTCTCCTGTTGCCTTGGAAATGTAAACTAATGTGTAATAAGTACCAAAATTAACAACTTTTGTTATTTCCATCAGACAAAGTTTGCTCTAAATGTTGCTCTTAAATATATAAATATTAAATACTTGGCAAGTCAGAGATTATGCCAGAGTCTGTTTGCATCACTGTGTTGGCTTGTCTTGAGTCATTATGTGAAATAGATGTGCAAAGCGGCTTTTTACTGTTTTAGGTTTTCAAAACAGTTCAATCACAAATGCTTTACAAGCTGTCATGAACCTCACGGACTATGTTAGTAACTCTCAAACCTGCGTCTTTTCCCTAAGATTGAGTGGAAATTACTTAAATTGATGCATGCCTTTGACGGCATTAGAATGAACTTTTTTGAGGCTGTAAGGATTGGTGCAGCTGCTGCTGTTGCAGAAAGTGACAGCTGTGCATGAGAGCTAAAATTTACACGTAGAAATATAAATGATCACCGTGAACTGCCTGAATTGCTTGCAGGCAAAATCACTCAGATGTTCTAAGTTGCACTAAATTATCATGTTTATTATATCTGATATGGAAGAAAAGAAATCTTTACTTCTGGTATCATTTGATGTATATAATTTTTTTTCTAGATACAGGTGCGAATATTAATTCATTCTAGCGCTAAAACAGCACCCCTTGTTTTTTTAGTTTTTCATTTATTTATTTATTTTTGATTCATTGTTCAAATCATGCTCTAAAGCTGACTACTGGCAGGATCTTTTTACGATCAAGCTCCAAGTTAAGATGGGATGGACATGTGTGACAGGCACGTCAGGAACCTGCATGCAGGACATCTCCAGGTGAGCACACAGTTGCTGGTGCTTTCAATGAAGCGATGTCAACTATCCCTGGTATTTACTGTCATTCCTTTAATACGCAGCAGATATGAAAACGGGGCATTTTTATTTTTGTGATAAGACCTTCTTTTGATTACCTTTAACATCATTTGGCAAGTCAAGTGTGTGTCTTTGGGTATAAATCCTTCAATGCAGCTGAGGCTGTTGTGCTTTTTTGTCAGCATCTTAGTACGGAGGCCAGCAGCACTCCAGTCCTATGACTCCTATGAGTTTTGGCAAAGAGACGGGTAGCTCTCTACGCTTGTAGCAAACAATCCAAAAAGGCTCTAGGTGTGAAACAATCCAGACATAAAGCACAATTGAAGTTATTCAAAACTCACTACACGGTCATCTGTACCTAGCATCAGCTAACCTTAAACGGTTATTTGTCTCTGTAACTAGGTTAGTAATGGAAAAACACCAAACCTCAAAAACCACTCTCTACATGGTGTGTTCATCCTGTGCCATTTAGATGCTTTAGATGCGTGCTTTCATGTTTGCTTTAACTGTGGTTGAATTCGTCTTTATTACATAGGCTCTCTTTGTTGAGTCAGTGGTAAAATAAACAAAAATAAAAAATAGAAAGAGATATTTATGTCTTTTGTTAAATTGCCATTCAAACCTCTTTGTCTGCAGCAGGCCACATATCAGTTATTAATTTTTTATAGTTTATAATTCATCTCTTGTCTGTTGAAAACCTGCTTTGAGGAAGTTCCATCCTCTGCGTAGCTCACGTTTAATGTCAATTTCGTGTGTAACCTCTACCAGCAAATGCAAACTGAGAAGCTGAATGGAAAGTGCTATCGTACATAAGCAACCTGTACTGCTTTTATAAAACGTCTTATGGTTCATAAAACATCTGCTCTTATTTATCTTCTTTCATTTTTTATTAACTTCTCTGGTAGTTCTACAAAATAAAAATCAAACAGTCTTTTTTCAATCAATTTTTACAGCCTTTCTTTCTTTTCTTACTTTTGTTTCTTCTTTAAATATTGTCAAATTAAATGAATAATAGTCACAAAAATATGTGTTTTCTAAATGGAACATATCATTGCTTTCCATAGGGGTGTTGATTGATTGGTTTGTCCCAGAATTAACGTGTATTTTGGAGTTTCTTTTGGGTTCGTTTTTCCCCCCTTGTATATGTGTAAATCAAGGTTGTGTTCATGTTTATTTGAAGCTCTCCATCTGTAAGTGGCTGATACACCAGATCTGGAGGGATGGGAGGCTCTGACTGGGGCATGAATGTGTGTGCAAAGTCTGGTCATGGTCAGCTGACCCTCCACCCCCAAGGTAAAAGAAAAAAAACAACAACCTGAAAACCACAGACGCACACACATATACACCACACATACACACACAGACACACATATGCACACACCACGCATACACACCATAAATACACACAGACAGACCACACATACACACACACACACTTAGACACATACACACCACACACAAACGCAAACACACAAATTCCACTGTTTGTTTCTCTATCACATATCACACACACACAACAGCACAAACACAGTCATGCCATAAAAAAAGACCCTAAGTAGGTACATTCAGGTCTGCAAGCCTCTCCTGCCAAGGCCCACAAACAAGCCTGCTGTGCTGCAGCCAAGTCTCCCTTGGACCAGAGGAGGACTACTATTCAAAGACAGCAGCAGCTTTAGTGACTGTGGAGAGTCACGCAGAACAAAGAGCCAAAAACCAAGCAAAGGGGGGCAGAAAGGAGGAAGAGACAAAAAGAAATGCAGAGCTACCAAAACAGCAATGAGCAGACAAATGGCTATCGTCCTTGCATGTGCAGGAAGTGGCTCCATCCAATCAAGTTAAATGTTTTTCTTTTCTGTGTCACAACAGTCAGGGGGAAAATCCCATTTTACAAGGTTCTCAATCGCTAAAGCACTAGACCCTATTCTCTGTGTTGTAAGTCATTTTATTGTATCAGTCACTCTTTTGGCTAAACCTTAAACAGTTCATGACAGCACAATTAGAAAAAGACTGAACAAGTACGCCTTCTTTGGAAGGGCTGCCAGGACAAAGCCTCTACTTTCTGAAAAGAACATGGCAGCATGGCTTAGTGAACAAACCACAAGACTTCTGAAACACAGGTCTCACTTCTCCTTTGGACAGATAAGATGAAAATAGAACTGTGTGGCCCAAATGCATGGTGCAACATTTGGTGAAAAGCAAACACACCATATCAGCACAAACACCAACTGTCAAGCACAAGTACAGCTGAAGCTTGGGCCAACCTCGACATGCGACATATGCACCAGAATGACTGAAAAATAATAGGTGGCTCGTGTTAGGTTTTGTATTGTTGATTGTCCAGCGAATAGGTTCAAGCTACAAACCTATCAGCTCGGTCAAGTGCTGAAGTGGTTTGGTAGGACTTTATAGGTGCAGTGTGTAGAATCTCACCACTAGATGTGAGTAAATTGTAGATTACAGTCAACTGAGTTTTGAGATTTTTAAGTTTTTTTTTTATTCCCTTCTAATTCAAGTGCAGCAGCAGTGCCAAGTGTAAGCAATCCTTTATCTTAGCAGGCCCCAACCCCCGTGCCACGGATCGGAGTCATTTGGTACCAGGCTGCGAAAGTTGAGGCTCGGGTGTGAAATTTATGGTTTTCAGGGGTTTTTAGTGGTTTTTATTGTTATTTTTTTAAATTGTTTTTATCATTAACTCAGTTTCCCTGGGTCTTTTCCCATGTGTTATGAATAAGTCTTTTTTTTGGTACTGGTACTGGTTTTATTTTGTTGTATTTATCCACGACACCTAAAAGGCCAGTCCGTGAAAATATTGTCGGACATAAGCAAAAAAGGTTGGGGACCACTGCTTTATCGGATCTACTGACAATAACTTATTGCGTAGTAGAATTGTAGTATTGTATAGTATAAATACGCACATTCATTCACATTTTCGTGTTTTAGAGGCCTGACTTGAGTTCAGGAGATGAGGCTTCCCACAAACCAGCACCCGCTCCTTCCTATTTTTATTGGAATAATTCTGTTTATGACAATGCATCAATTTTTTGTGAGACACAATAATACACTAATAAATAACTAAATAATTTCTCGCTGTATCTTTAAGAGAGCTATGCATTAACAAATGCATTAAGAGTCGACCACAATTCAACCACAATGATGTAAGAGTCTGATAAAGTCAGACTGAAAACAGTTACTTCATAAAAGTGTCTCTACACTGTTGAATTACAGGATGCACATAGTTCTTCTGCTTCTGCATTCTGGCTCTTTTTCAGTAAATGGCATGGTGTAATGTGTCCAATGTTCATCTGAGTGTGTACTTAAATAATTTTAGAAACTGATAAGGACTAATTATTATTATTTGCTTTATTATGTTGTGATATGTGAACCATTTGACTTGATAGAGTTTGTACTTTCTTTTTCACATGACTGTATGAGGTGTAATGTGCACTGCAGAGAATGAAAGGATATTGTTATCTAGGGCTGCCACGAGTAGTCGACTAGTCACGATTACGTCGACTATCAAAATCATCGACGACTGATTTAATAGTCGACGCGTCGTTTGAAGCTTTGTAAGATCACAACAGCCGCAGGAATAAGTAGTAGGATTTAATAACGGACTGAAACAGAAGATGGCAGCACTGCATGTACAAGGATGCCAGCTGCCGTTAAACCCCGAAGAAGAAGTAGCTCTGTCCCAGAATTCATAGTCCAGCCCAGGTCAGTTTCCAACAACGGTGGCAGCTAGTTAGTTTTAATATTACTGTTATTATTCTTTCTGGGTCACAAAGTAAACGTTTAACATATTTCGGGTGAGAATGTAACTGTGTTAACGTCAAATATCTGCTCAATTTATCAAGACACCACATATTTTCAAAAGCGCTCCGATGTTTTCGGAGACGTCTGTTACCCACTAGCTCGATAGCTAGCCGGGGGCAAGGCTCACTAGAGCCCGTGAGAACACCGGACTCCCAGCAAATCGTTTTCAAACCCACCGCCGTCTTTCGCTACGCAGGTTAAACATGATATATAAGTCATTTAGATAACTTAAAAATGTTATTGTTTGGCTTTTTTAATATTTTATTTGTTCCTGAGTAAATCAGTTTGTCTGAGATTAAAGTTATAGTTTTTACACAGCTGAATAAACGTCAAGCAGACAACTGATTATCAGAAGTGTGAGATGCTGGAGAATATACTCCGGTGTCCCGTTATATTTTAGATAGCAAGGAGTTTATTAAACTTCACCGAAACAATCTGCAAATTTCATTAAAATGTAATAAACTATCATCTTGTCTTTATTTTTAGTTAGCACATACCTTAAACACTTAAAGCTGTAAGCTAATGATAGTTATATAAGAGCAGATGCTGCTGGTGCAATAAGCTGTACGTTTTACGTCCAATGGATGATGATCTGATTAGTCGACTAATTGCAAAAATAATCGGTGACTAGTCGACTCTCAAAATAATCGTTTGTGGCAGCCCTATTGTTATCATGTGAAAATTTTTTGTTTAGGTTCTTATTTGTCAAAAAGTTTAAAAAGGACGTTTTCATTTCATCACCTACCTTTCAGCTTTTTTTCTTCTGTGTGAAGCATGTTGAATAAATACAATTTTATTCAACATACTCAAATCTTTACAGGCAAGAGTATTCTTTGTAGTATCACTCATGCTTTAAAAAAAGGAACCTCTTTTTCTTTTTTCATGTTCATTTTAGAGGAAATCAAGATGACCTGAATTGGTTTTGGATGCATTGCAATAATGAGACTGAGCTACAGTGCGTGAGAAAGGACTGAACTCTCATACATGTGATGCTTAGTCATCTGTAACTGCTGTTCAGAATAAGTAACGAATAAATGCGATATATATCTATGGTGGCCCTGAATAATAAAGTGAAAAACCTGAAAGTCTTGTATTGTCTACTCACAATTCTGCAACTTCAGAACAGTACAAATAAAAGCTTTTATATTTCAAAAATGCACCTGCATGTGAGGGATTTATTTTGGTCTCTAAAATAAAATAAAGCCTAGTCTAGTATTGTTGTGTTCTAGTAAAAAATGTTGTTGTTGTTTTTTGTTTTTTTTTACCAAGTTTAATGTTTAAAGAAGAAGTAAAAATGACTGAGTTAAAGACATAAAATTTAAGTGTTTGGATTTTTCTGACGGGAGAGGAAACAATATTTTCTCTTACAGTTTTCAGTAATGGGATTGAGAAATGTGCAAGGCTTTGAGCAGATGACAACTTCTGGCCCAGTTCCTGCCAGTGAGACAAGGCAAAACGGGGCCAGAAGGCATTCTCACAGCTTCAGACCTCTGCATGATGTAGGCGGCATCAAAGCGCCGCCACCGACACTTCCTCAGAAAAACGCCAGGGGGATGGTGGTCTATCTCTTTGCCTTTCTTAGCCGCCTCTCATGCCTACCCTTCCCCGTCCTCACCTCCTCCTACAGCCTCAGCCAGCTGTCAGTGGGAGCATGCCGAGGCATTGCACTCTTGTCAAACACACACACACACTTACTGGACAGCGAGGGTGAGAGGGGAGAGGAGGGGGAGGGAGATGGAGAGATGTGATGTGGTGACAGTAGAGTGATTAGTCTATACACAGAGCTTAGAAGAAGAACAAAACATGGAGTAAAACAAAGGCTTTGTGCACGTGGAGATATGGTATAAAAGATCAAAAGGAAACATGGGAGCGTCATTACTTGAGAAAAAATTATCTCTCAACTGAGGGAGAAGGATCAAGATGCTGGGAGAGTCCCCACAGTCATAGGATGGAATACTGAGGTTAAGAGCATTCAGCAGGCAGGAGAACAATGGGAATGACATTGGGGTCTGGCTTGGACCTGCTTTGCAAAATTTTGAAAATAAAACATTTTTAACTGTCAACACATTCCCCCGCAAGCTAATGTCCAAACTCTGAAACTGACTAATAAAAAAAATGCACACAAATAAGGCATTCACTTCTCTCCATGATTATATTCCAAATAGCAGCACAATGGACCATTAGCTCCTGCAATGAAGACGATGGTGTTTCTATTCTCTCCATGTGTTCAGCAAATGATCAAATTAAGATGCACGACTGTGCTTTTCTATCTGTCACACTCGCTGTGCACAGAGGGATCTCCAGCCAGACCTGATTTACTGGAAAAAGCTGTGTGTCTGTGCACAATTCCTGGGTGTGCAAAGTAAAAGTTTAAAGTCAGTGTTCTACATGCATCTGTCTTCTTTGTGTGCCACGGTCCTGCATCTAAACTTTATGCAAGAGCAAAGGCACATGAGAACAAGCTTGACCGCTAGCCACACCTATGTGTGTAGCATTCTGGCTATGACTCACAAATCTTTGGTAAGTGGCCACAATGTTCCACACAATAAGTTATTGCTGATTAAGCCTGCTGAGTCACAAAAGCTTCATTGTGTTCCGCTGTGTTCAGTGTCAGTTGTTGCAGTCAGGGTGACGGTGCATAGTAAAGAGATATGGAATTAACTCAGAGCAGACTTGAGATTCAAAGATAAGAAAATTAATATGAAACAAAGCTATCAGTAAAAAAAAAAGAAAAAGAAAACGTAACATCAACATTCTCCTCTGAATTACCCAGATTGTGTTTTATTTAAATCCTTGCCGGTGCTTCATTTGTTATGGAAGGGCTACGTTCTGACATTATATATTTATTGCACAATAGTAAACTAATATTGTCATCCTTCCTAAGGTTTCCATCATCATATAGTAGCCGGTAATATCTCCCAAAAGTGAAATACTTCCATGAGGCGACCAGAATTGCACATTAAAACCGCTCGGCCGGGTTAGATTGCCTGACGGGGCGCGTTGCGAGCGAAAGTTTTCTCTGGACTCTGAGCAGACAGACGGACATGGTGTGATATCGCATTAGCATTATGGCTCCCAATTCACTATTCCCAGGGTGGTAGATACGGTAGCCTGGTGGGCATAATGTGTGTCAATAATGAAAAAGCATCAAAAACCTGGAGAGCAGAAACGGGATTCTCACAAAATTGGCCATTTGCAGCAGGTTGTAATTTTGAAAATAGCCCTGATGAAAAAAATTGAAGTATTTTGCCTGATGCAGCTCAGTTACTGATATGGAAACTTCTGTCACATTCAGGACGTATCTTGCCAGGTGACTTGCCTTGCTACATTATTATGGGCCCTGCTTTTCTGTGATATAGTATTTGCGTCTGCAGATTAATAATTTGGAGAAGAGCTGTCCCTAAGCTTTAAAGCCTTGTGGAATATAATAGCTTATAGTATATACCCTCAGAGGTGTTTAAAGGGGACTGATTAGAAGCTCCATGTTGTTATTTTCGGACTCTACTATTGCAGCTTTAAAGAACACATCACCTCAGTTGATCATTCATCTGAAACTGACGCTTCACTTTCCTTCCCCCTCCCTTTAAGCCAACTTTCTGCTGATTGGCAGCCCCTTGCAAGCAAAAGATTTGAACAACAGCTACATGAGATTAGCTCATGTAGCTTTCATTTGTACTGTTCTGAATTTTCTGACTATGTAACTGTATAGTCAGAAAATTTAAAAAAGTGTAATAGATTCTCTTTCAGCTATGAATGACAAAAAAGAGGAAACAAAAAATTAAAGGAACAAGTGATGAACTGTAGCAAAAGCTTAACCCTCTGAGTCCTGATGTCTCCGTTATGCTAGCCTGTAAAGTTGCTCATGTAGCTCACCTTCATCTGAGTACACAGTGAATGGTTTGACTATGAAAATGATTTGAATGATCATTAAAATAACAAATAAGGGAGTATCTTTTAGAATCAATCCCAGTGTTTACTCAAGCTGTTCTGGGTGCAAATGATCATTCAACACTTTATTTTCCTACTGTGATGCATTTTGTTGATATTTTTCCCCTATGTCACCCAACCGTTCACTCGAGTCTTCTTTATGCAACATATTCCTTGGGTTGTTAAAGTCGAAGCATGCTAGCTAGAAAGACACTGCTCTGCCCCGTCACCTCTTTGTACACACGCCCTTGTAAGCTCTACACCACTTTGGTCATTTTCCAGTGAAACGAAGACCAAAATTTAATTTCATCACTGGATTGTGTGGATTTAAATCAGAGCATTGTCATCTGTTTCTTACCCCCCGTAGATAACGGAGGCAATATTTTCCTCTGCCTCCCAGAATAATCCTTAACCAGCAGAGATGGTCCAAAAGAAGAAAAATCCCTTTTGAGATAGGCTACTCAGGAAAATTGAAAAAGTTATTATTAATCCCGCTGTGCAGCATCAACAACAAGGCATATACAAACCTGCACGCCTGCCAGCACACACCCACACATACACATTGACACACGCACACCTTCCAGACAAAAGTAGAAGAATGAAATGAGATTTCCCCCCACTCCCAATTTGAAACATGCAAAGAAATTGTGCTCTTTCTCTGCAAACATGAGTCATGTTGCACAGTGATTTTTAATTTCATTGCCCGTTTCACGAAGCAGCGTAAATGTCTGAACCAAGCAGCAACCTCTGGCACTGTCAAAATAAATCCAGTGTGAAAGTGCCAAAAACTGCAGTTCCTCTAATAGTCACTTGGGCTTTATGGATAGTTTCCTCCTTCATCACACCTGTATGGCGGGTGATTTAAAAAAAAACCAAAATCCATCATGATCATGATTATGTTTGATGTGAGATGTCAGACTAATTTTACACCGTGGGCCACATACAGCCCACTTTGAACCTACATGGGCCAGACCAGTGAAACTCCCAGTTTAACTACACATTGAATTCTTCTTCTAGCTTCTTATAAGTGCAGTTTCAATGGTAAGTCTCAGTTTTTCTACATGCTAAAGAAATGGTGCTGTGGTAACTGTAAGAAATCTGCCAACATAACTCTTTGTGCATAAATTGTAAGAAATAACAATTTCAGGAGGAAAAAAAATCTATGCGGTTCTTTACATTTTCCAAAGGTGTCCAGTGGGCCGGATTAGAGTGTTTAGTGGGCTGATTCTTACCCCTGGGCCTTATGTTAGACACCTCTGCTCCTAAGGCTTAAATGTAGAGGCCTGTTTGCTCATTTGGGCAGCTAAAGCTCGTCAGCTAGGCCTCACCTCGGGTAATAGAAGACACTCAAAAGGACCTCTTAGCCATGGTTGTGGCATTGGCACCTTTTGGAATATTAATAAATATACTCTCAAATTATATATCTGTCTTGTTGTGATGCGAAACTTGTCCTAGAAGTTTCTGTCTCACTACAGACAGAGAAGTGTCTGTGAAGCTTGCTAACAAACCTTGCTAGCTCTCTGCTCATAGGTTCACAGCCAACCTCTGGGCTAAATATGACATCCCCCCCCCCCCCCCCCCAAAAAAAAAAAACCCAAAAAACCAAACGAAAAACTCATTAACGTCTTTTTTAAATACTTTACAATCTTTTTTTTTTTTTTTTTTAAAGCAAACAAACCCAAAAACCAAAAACAAAGCAGTAACATTTTTGCAACTTACATTCGAGTGTCAGTGTTTCAAGCTTAAAACAACTGGAGTCTGTAAATCCACAAATGGTAAATGGCCTGTATTTATATAGCGCTTTACTAGTCCCTAAGGACCCCAAAGCGCTTTACATATCCAGTCATCCACCCATTCACACACTGGTGATGGCAAGCTACATTGTAGCCACAGCCGCCCTGGGGCGCACTGACAGAGGCGAGGCTGCCGGACACTGGCGCCACCGGGCCCTCTGACCACCACCAGTAGGCAACGGGTGAAGTGTCTTGCCCAAGGACACAACGACCGAGACTGTCCAAGCCGGGGCTCGAACCGGCAACCTTCCAATTACAAGGCGAACTCCCAACTCTTGAGCCACAATCGCCCCAAATATCCATGTCAGTTAAATTGTAGATTATTCAAAACTATAGATCCGACTTGCGGACACACCAGCCTGCACAGTAAATTAGGACTGCTTTAGAGCAACAACACTTTAATGAGTGGCAACAAAAAAACAAAAAAACGCTGCAGTATTAAAATCACTTCCTGGATATTCCGTTTAAATTTACCGTGCCTTAATTGTATGGCCCTTTCCCCTTCATCGCAATTACAGCATTATATGCACTGCTTTCTAATGGCATTGTAGCGTTTAACTCTGATGGTGTTGTAATGAGCCTTTAGCGCTTGTAGTTCAATTGTTTCGGTTTTATTTTTTATTATAGAAATATTCGCTGACAACCCAACAGTGTTGTACACGGAATCCATTCAAATAGCTTCTTTTCAAACTCCCTCACCCTCTCGTTTTTTGTAACATTAGGGATCACTGCACGCTGCTGTTGGAGTGGGCTGGGATGCTCTACAGATAGGGAGGAGGAGGAGAGCGAGGAGGGCGGAGGATGAGAGAGTGAGAGGGAGACGGGGAGAGCGACAGAAAAAAAAGAAAAAGAAAAGAAAGAAAAGGAAAAGCGCCCGGGTCCATCTCTCTCCTCTTCATGACGTAGCTCGGTGTGGTCCCGGGGGTCCGCCGCTCTCTGGTCCCGTCTCCACAGTCCGAGCAGCCTGCGGTGCGACGCGCGCGGTGCCGAGCGGCGAGGTGCGTTGCGGTTATCCGCTGTCCTTCTACTTCCACGCTCCCCCGGCTTGTCCCACATATCAGTGAACTGTTTCCACACTGCCTCAACAGAGAGAGAGGAGAGACCCCGCGGAGAGAGAGAGGGCGGAAAGGAGAAAGAGAGAGAGAGAGAGAGAGAGAGAGAGAGAGAGGGAGGAGGAAAATAAAAAAGGCAGAAAGAGGAGAGAAGAGGAGGAAGGAGGTCGCCTTAGTCCCTCTCCTGAATCTCCAACGAGAAGATGCTGAGAATAGCCGGCGTGCTGGCTGCTCTGGTTTTGGGGTTGAGCGCCGCTCACACCAAAGGTACGGTAGGTGAAGGGCAGCGTGCCCGTCTGCCAGTGTGCTTTATTATTATTATAGTGGGTGGCTGTGGATGCAGAGAGATGACCATCTGATGAGGCGAACTAATTGATGTTTCTGCTGATTGCACTGTGTGCGCGTTTTGTTCCTCACTCCAAGACAGGGCTGTAATTTTCCGCTGGTGTTTCTGCGTGGACTTGTGGATACTTAGCACTTGATAATAACTGTACGACGGTGCAGCCCCCGATGGCACTCGGAAGTATTCGTTTTTATCTTCTGTGGCATCACTACAGTCGCTCTGTGTTACTCAATAAAGAGCGTACAGTGACCTTGTTATGGCCTATATTATAGGGTGGGCTAATCTCAGGTGGCATTGCTAGAAAATTGATTACGACTTTTGTTATAGTAGCTCACCCTCTTCACATTTGTTTCTTCATATTTGTGGTGTAGATGAGTGTAGATGAAGCATCCTCGTGCACTATTTGAGGTTACGGGCTATCCTGTTTTCTGCTGTTTGTGACTGATAGGCGGAGGAATAGGCAGGGGAAAAAGCGAAGCAGAAGTTTTAATTAAACAAACAAACAAAAAAAATCATCCAAGACTGCGTATATATATTTGCATGCATGTAAGAAAATACATGACAGAATATAGTTAAAGCAGGGGGGGTTAGTGTGACCTGTCATGAGCTTATTGTTTGAGAGAATCTGCATGACTCACTTCTGAAGTCCAGGATCTTGGAAAAGGAATAAGGCAATGTCTTTGCCTGAGGATACACATGCCATGCACATGTATGTAACGTGGCAGCCCCCAGCTTAGTGTTGCAAAGATATGTACCTATGTAAGCAGCTAAATATGGCAAATTCTGCAAAAGCAGTCGAAGCTTTCAAGATCCAATCAAACTTTTATGAGTCTCCTTTAAAAGTCATGCGCTTTTGTGTGTGTACCTGTGTCAGTCCACAAACTGCCTCTAAGTACTGGCACTTACTTTTGGCTCATTTCAAATTGCAAAACACGCGCCACGAAAAATCCCCCAAGCCACCTGATATACGATAATGACGTCCAGATGTCATAAATCTGTGCCATACTGTTGGCAGTTTTGCTTCGCTGCTGAGCTAATTTTAGGTCTCCCAGCATCCCCACTGCAGCGGGGCCGCTCAGTCCTCTTGTGAAACTGGCATGTGCCGTAGGTAAGCAGGTAAATGCGGCAACAGGTTCATGCTAATCAACTCCCTGTAGACCTGGGCGGGCTTTTGCACAGCAAAATAACAAGGTGACACCTGTCAGTTTCATCTGGCAGCCACGCGGCACCAGAACTGTGATAAGCTGTTCATCCTCCTCGCCTTCTGACACGGGGAAGATCCTCCCTGTTGCTGGTCGGCTGGCTGCCTACAGCTGCAATCTTTTCTGCGTGTGTGTGTGTGTGTAAGGAAAAGATATGCTAATAGACCTGCTGTGGGCTGCGACCTGGCCAAGAGGTCAAAGTTTTGCCTTTAATGCACTTTTCAGTTGCACGCAAGGAACAGTGGGGCTGTCTATCATGTGCAAATACATGTTACCTATTAGGGTATTAACTGGATTAGTTCAGAGATGTAATATGGCCAGAAAGAAAGGGTAAGGTTGCTTTGTAAGGAAGGATTTATTGTGTGTGTGTGTGTTTTTTGTTATCCAGAGCTTGGCTGTGAAGTAAACAAATTACTGCCAAGTCAATGGGGGTGGAAAAAACCAAGCACACCATGGTTCTAATTGATTCCCCTGGGACACTGTATAGTGCAGTTAAATCCAGGAGAAAATAAGAGGCTATTGTATCCAGTATCTGCCTATCTGCTGCTATCTGTTGCTCTGTACATTGCCCAACCTTTACCACCCGTTCCTGCTTCCTGTCACAGCTTCTGGGAAGCAGACACAATAAGAAGCACCATTCCCCATTTTCTTTTTTTTCCTTAACTCCAAGTCTGGTTCTCACTTTCAGCTTTTGAGATAACAACTGAAAGAGTGCATCCGTGTCAGGCGCCGGAGAGGGATCTGCCTCTGCAGGGCCAGTATACAAACTTGTTTCCCAGATAACTTTGAAGCGCCGCCGCTCCTGTCATTTTGTGTTTAGCCACCGTTTCATTCCAGGAAGGCGACTTCCTTTAAGCACCGTCACCCTCGAGTCATCCAGTCAGACTCGGCATGCAAGCGTGTGTTTCTTACTTAGTTGTCAATAATCAGAGCTTGAAGTGTTAACACCCCCTTTGCATATGTGTGTGTGCATGCAATCTGAGCGAGAGTGATGGATTGAAGCCAACATGTTGACAGCTGCCAAGTATGCAAAAATAGGCAAGGAGGTGATGTCGTTTACAAAGGAATTATTGCGTTCGCTAGATACACGCTGCGGCTCAATCGATTTCCCCAGGACCGACCGTGTCCCAGCTCAACAGGGAGAATCTCCTGGCAGCGAGGCAGAAAGAGCTATACAGTTTTTTGCCAGGGCTGCCCGGAGCCTTGCTTTTGTGTAATTCCAAGTAATATGAACTCTGAATTTAGATAGCTCATTACCAGCACACTGTATTTTAATTCAGCTGCCCACTGTGTGACTCGTTGTTGGGGGAACCTTTTTGCTGCTTTGTTATATCCAGATAAACACACTGTAGGTCCCCCCCCCCCCACCCCACCCCCCATCAGTGAGCGTGTAAGCAGCTAAGAGTGTAATATTCAGCCAGTGAAAGAGGCTCCGTGCTAACCAGCTGGCTGCTCGGACATCTGCTAGAGAAGTTGCAGGATTAATCAATGCAGGTATTATAATTTATGCCATTCCTTATAGAGCTTCTGCATGCGCAACTGTGTGTGTGTGAGCTAGTGCTTTTATGTGTGTGTGTGTGTGTGTAGAGGGGATAAAGACAAGCCAAGAGGATAGGCATTTGAGGATCCCATTAGCAAATAAAAAAGGGGGGTGTCAAAAAAATAGAGGCAGATTTACGTCCACTCCAGTGGAGGAGAGGAAGTGCATTATAGGGAGCACTCTATAAATCCTCCAACGAGGCTGTGACACAGTGTGAGGCACAAATCCTGTCCAGTTTGCCACGGCCACGGGGAGGCAAGCCTCAGTGACACGGGGGAACTTCACAGATTTCTTTTTTTTCTCTTTTCCACAAACACTTTCTTTCTTTTCCTATTTTTTTTTCTTTTCTCAGAGCTCTATGCCATTTGTGAAGTAGGAGAGCTTAAGCGGCTGCAGTGATGGAAGAATGCCAGGCCGCTGATCCCGGCACAGTTCCACAAGCATTAGAGACAAAAGACAGAGTCGGAGTGGATAAGTTTAAGGAGAAGGTCGAGAGGCTTTCTGTGATCCCATGAGTGCCGCGGCTAGATTCGCAGGGAGTCTTGTGACTACGGAATAACACAGTTCCTTACAGCATATTGAACTTTGCTCATTAGCGAACAGATGCTGTTTTTATTGCTAATGAGAAATCAAGCCTTTGTTCTCTGCCTCAGTGCTAAGGATGGCATGAATATGGGGTAGTGTCGATTGGCTATTTGTTGCTTCCTTTCAAACTTTCATATAAAGCCACAAATGGGAACTTGGTGTCTGTTATCAGATCTTAGTGTATGCTGCTTGTCCGGGGTATTCCACAGTGGCCTTTACACTTATATTCGCCTACATCTTCACGCTATATACAGAATCTTTTTGTTCAGCCTCTTCTGCTTTTGCTCCATTGTTTTTTGAGACGTGGAACGGAAGGTGGGAGGGGCTTTTTGGGAGTCATGGTCTATGTGAGTATGTAGTTCAGTGGCTGACTGAACTGGGTAAAACATACAGTGAGTAGGTGTCTCATCTCTCTCTCTCTTCTTTCCTTACTTCTTTCCTTTTGGTTGTTTTGAGTGGTCACAGCTGACCATACTTGGCAGCAAATAGGCAGCCAGGGCCTATTGATTTGCCCTACAGACAGACAGAGAGTGAGAACACACACACACACACACACACACACACACACACACACACACACACACACACACACACACACACACACACACACACACACACACAGAGGAAGGCACACAGAGAGGAGACGAGGCCAGAGTAGATTTTGCAGAATTAAGTTAGATGCTGCAGTGTCTTTTTTGAGATGCATTTGGAAGGAGCAAAGAAATCAGCTTGAAAGGGAAAGAAAAAAAAGGATGGATGGATTCAAGAAGCAGAAAGAGGAATGCAGAAATGAATTATTACCGTATTTAGATTTTTTTTCCTATGGACCTTCACGAAAGTTGTGCAAACACTTCTTTGAAGCTTTTCACCATTTCATGTGATCTTCAATCTGCAGATGGCCTGTTATGATGCATTACACACTACTTGGAATGCATTGGTTTACCTTTTCTCTTAGAAGATAAAGTAATCTGTTCCAGTACTCATTACCAAGTGAAAATATAAGAAAAAAATAAAAGAAATTTAACTACAAAGTGACATATTCCACTATATTCTTGTCCTTTCATCCAAAGATCTGCATATATCTACTCTTTAAAAGCTCCACCCCAATGCCTTTTCACCCTGTCTTCTTCATGACCTCAACTCAGGCTAGTGTTGCTCACAAGTGCATGAAGAAGACAAGTAGAAACATTTCCCCCATCTTCCACTTTAATAAACCGTTGATGTGTTTGCTGCATTTAGTCACAATGATGTGTTGCATTACTTTGCTTTACTTTGTTAAACAAAAATTAAAGGTAATTCTTTTTTTTTCTTTGTCAACACTAATTTTGGAATGGTAGAGTGATGGTGTGCTGATTAGCATTTTTGCCTCAGAGCAAGAGGTTTCTAGGTTTGACTCCACCTGCTGGCCGTAGCCTTTGTAGGTGGTACTTGCATGTTCTCTGCATGCTTATGTGGGTTTAATCTGGGTACTGTGGATTCCTCCCACAGTCCAAAGACATGCATTAGTTAGATTAACTGACAATTCTAAATTGTCTGTAGCTATAAGTGAGCTTGCCCTGTGATAGGCTGGTGACCTGTCCTGGGTGCTCCCCACCTTTCACCCTGTGACTCCTGCATGTGCTCTGCTAGGCACTTAAGGGACTTTTTATGTCTGTTAACAAAGGGACCATTTAAAGGAACATTTAAGCAACTCTACCTTTGCTGAACAATGGTGACTGTGGTCATATGGGGACAAAATTGAATCTTCTTGCTTCTAAATGGGCTTTCATATTGTCTTTCTAGACACTGGCTAGAAAGCTGATGTTATCTTTAGGCATTGGCCTGTCTTAGCTTTCAACGAATTATGTCATTTATTTAAAAAAAAAAAAAAACTAATACTGGAAAACACTGTTGTAGTCCAACACACCTACATTACAGGTCTAACCTTTGGTATAAAAGTGCCAATTAATTACCATTAATATACATTATGGACATTCTCTATTACACCGTTATCACTTAGCTGCTACTACTTTGAAAAAGAAAAATCCACTTGAGACACTTTTAATGAATCCCAGGCACTGGTTTGTAAATGCTTGATTTAAATACATAATATTTCCATAACAGTACAACTCCTACAACTGTCAGTCACTGTAAAGCAGGACCCGTGTTCTCATAAAATAGAAGGAAAAGGAATGAAGAAAACACATTGCATTAAGAAAACTTGTAACTTAAAAAAAATTAACAGTTTAATAACACTTGCAAGTGAAGTACCGCTGTTCAGTTGTGTTTCGCTATGATGGCTTTTTTTGTCACCTGGAAGAGTAAAAAACAGTGGAGTCACATGAAGAGGTCGAACATTTTGATATGATCCTGTTCTCACTTCAAGCGCCTTTAAAGCTATAGAGCTTAAGTGCAATTCTGGAGCCTTGCTCTCTCCATTGCTGTTAATTTAACAATGTCAATTATCAGTGAGTTTTAAATGTGTGAGCTTTGTTTTCAACAATAACAGAAACTGCATCAGGCTGCCGTCTTTTAACTGATTTATTAGTAGATTTTGTGTGTCTTGATGTCTACCAGATGGTGACTTTCAACTCACATTGACTTTAAAGTACTTATGACACACAGCTGCATGTCTGAATGTGTGCGTGTATGTCTCTCCTTACTGCTACACTTAATCCCCACTTCTTTTGGATTATGAAGTTTAAGTTATTCTAAGTGTCTAGCCAGACCCTCACCAAACTCTCCTGTTGTTTTTGCTCTCATGGACTACAGTGCATACAATAGTCACTTAAGCCTGTTCAGCTATCTTAATGAGGACCTTCACTGACGTAATGGTTTCCCTAGCCCCTTACCCTAACCCTAACCATCAAAAATGAATGCCTAACCCTAACCCTAACCCTTACCCTAACCATAACCTAATTGTAACCCTAACACTAAAACCACATTTTGAGCCTCAAAAAGGCCTTCACACTTGTGAGCACCGGTGTGTGTGTCCTCACAAGTGACTGTTGGTTCTCACAAGTATAGTAGAATGCAGATTTCGGTCCTCACAAAGATAGCTAGACAGGAACACACACACACACTTACGCTCAAGAGCTCTACAATATATTCAAGGAGGTCCTTCTGCCACCTTCAGTCCTCCTTTCATCTATTTGGTCCTGTTTTCCAATCACTTACCTCTAGCCCAATCTCGCCAGTGGACTCTCTTCTATTTTTCAGAGAGGAATGATGACACATCCTGAGACACACACACACAGACACATGCACGCACTGATGAGTAGCAAAGGGTTACACAGACAGATAGTGCCCGACCTGTCCCTCTCCACCAGCTGGGTCTGGCTGACCTCGGAGGAAATGATCAGAGGGAGAAGGCAGAGAGAATTATAGGATGAGTGAGAGGAAAGGGTCAGAGAAAGTTGCAGATCTTTGTCTTTGTGACTCATAAATCTTCACACTTGACAAGTGGAGCACTCTGAGTGGAGAGCGGACTTCAAGAAACGATGCGGAAAAATAGCAAGAGCCTCTGAGGAGCTTAGAGATAAGTCTCTACACTTATTTTTGACTTTTACTCTGTGATACACATCACCTATCTTAAATATATATCCAAAACATTAATTTCCTATCTGTATTTGCATAGTGCTGTAGGCTACCTTGAGGTGATGTATGTAAATTTTCCAACCAGCCACCATCAGTCCAACAGATGGTGACATGCTCATTTTTCTTTTAACTCTTTCCCCCATAAAGACATTTGACGACCTCGCCTGTGTCCTTAATGATGAGTTCTGACACCTCAGTATACGCCATTAATGATGCTGTTTGACAACCATTAGAATAGTTGCTGGGTTTTTCCAAGGACAGCTGCATAGGCAGAAATCACCCTCACTAACACTGATGCAAGCCCAGTCATTTTGTTCTATAAGCAGGCCTGGAATGTGACAGAAACCAATGACAAAAACAGCTTCAGGTGATCAAAATATTGTGACTAATGCTGGTATTAATAGACAGAAACATTTACATTCCCGGTTTACCCTTAAATAAACGGCCTTTGTAGGTTAAAAGTAACAGTTTCAGAATTGGTGTTGGTATACAACAGTGGCCCTGAATTTGCTTGGTAGCAGCTTGATAGCTTCAAGGGTTACTTTATGAGCGACAAAATGACAGTAAAGAAGATTCTAAATGAAGCTGAATGAATGGAAGTCCTCTAAAAGAACAAACCGGTGGGGATAATGCATGCTTTTCAATGATCAGTGTGCGTACCATGTAAAAATTGCTGGTCAAAAGCTAAGCAAAGTGGCTAGGTCACCTGGTAAACTTCTTGGACATGCAAATGGAGACTGCCACACTGTTGCTTTGCTGCATATTATTATACATTGACCGTACATACTAGTTTTCCATGACTATATGTTGCACAGGATTGTACAGTTGCATATGACTCACCACTTTTAAGCTTAGTATATCTTCATACAGAGACAAGTTAATTACTTAACCCACTGAAGTCTTAAGAATGCAGACAAATACAATAACAGAAAAGCCGCAGTACATACTGGTCAAGAGGAAGGAAAGTATGTATTGTTCATGCTCAGAGTGCTGTTAGAACATTTTGTCCTGCTCTATTAAATGTAAAGTTAGGCTAAATATTTAATATTTTGAGAACTACTGGGAAAGATTTTTTGGCCTTGATCAGTTAGTTACCAGAGACTCTAAGATCTTATTGATTCTCCCCAAACAGAAGCTCTAATAAATCAAACATTTTTTACTGTCTTTTGTTTTGAAGAAAAATTATATAACACGATCACTATAAACGCTTTGAGTGAAGCAGAGTTCCCAAATTTGGAACTTTTACTTTAAGAATGAAGGGCTCCTTTATTAAACTGTTAAATAAGACAGAAAAAGGTCTGGTTGGTGCTGATCTGGTGCTTGCTTCAACACACAGATGTGTTGTAGGAGCGGGAGGAAGGTTGTTTGAGTTTCACTGCTAAGAGGGCTCCATATTCAGGTCAGCCCTGCATGAGTGTTAGCTGATTCTTTCAGCAGGGCAAGCAGCAACACATGCTCCTCATTGTCAGTCTACACAGACACGCACCACACACAATCCTCATTAGAAGCCATCAGTATTTGCTCTTGGTTTGCTGAGGTTGATGATCTTCCACTGGTATTGGGCTGGAGCTGCCGGTACACACATATTAATTAAGCAGTAATTGTTGTTTTCTCCGTTAGTCCACAATCCCTCAAAGCGCCCCGCACAAACACGAGCATGCAGCGCATAAGCGGGGTAGCGTGCAAGGAAGTCCCTGTGTGATTTTTCCTTGATGATTGCTTTAAGTGATCATCAGTTGCTGCCTGTTCTTCTATCTGTGCTCAATTTCAATTAATCTGTCCATTTCCCCCATGAAGGCAACAGTTGTCATCCAATATGCTAGCCACTTACAGGCCTGAGCAGACGCTGGCCGGGTTTATACGTATACAACCCAAAAATTCATGTACACACACACACACACACACACACACACACACACACACACACACACACACGCAAACACATAGGCCCTCACAACTGCTTTCCTGCGGCAGTGCATAAATAAAACAGCTTTTCTTTGTCTTTATACTTGTGGATGCGTGGACTCCTGAGGCTCGGGGCCTTTTTGGCAGTTAAACCTTACATCTGCAGGGGGTCTACAGATATGCCTGCCCTGATAAAACACATGTTATTTAGTGCTGCTTCTTATAAGTTAAAGTGCCAGTGCCCCTGGTGTTAATCCAGTCTGCCAGCAGATGCTCCAGAGTCTGTCACCCTTCTGCAGCGGTTATGATTGGTAGTGACTGGATATGAGGTCTGCCTAGCCTAAACCTGTTTCCCTACATTACCCCTGTTCTGGCATTATCAAAGCGTTGTCACCTTTTTTTTAATATTATTTGCTGAAATAGGAGTCATCATGAATTTCTAACACACAGAGAGATGGATGCCAAACATCTAGTCTTGCTATTATCAAGCCTATGTATATTTAATACGGGCTGATGCATCACAGATCAGTATAAACGCTTCGAGAGCAGCCTCGGTGCTGTTGTTTGGATGGGAGAAAGTGTTGTTTTCATTTTCCTTTTAGAAATATCCCACCCTCCCAGAGAACTGCACGACAGCACACGAGTTATAAACAAGCAGACGTGGAGCGAGTGCTGGTGCTGTCCTTGGTGCTGAAATGAGCCAATGACACTCAGAGAGAAACTGCATTAACGGAGCCATCCATTGTGCTGAAAGCAGACTTGCCGGAAGATTTTTTTGTGTGTGTGCGTATCTCCATTAGCTCATTTGCATACACCGGCATGCAGAAAGATTGGAGGGATAGAGGAATGTGAGAACACACCGGGGACCTGACAGTCTGTCACAGTGAGGATAAGGCTGAGCGGTGATTGATGAGTGACAGATGGACGGGTGAAAATGGCCAGGAAATGTGCAGCATCTAAATGTTAATGCTAAGCAGTGCTCTTTGTTTTTTGTTTTTTTAACACGTAGCCGTTACATAGGGAGATGCGGCATGACGATGATGCGTGTCTAGGCGATGAGTTATTATTCGCGAGGGTCCGCGACTTTCTCCAGTATCGGGGACCACAGAGCCAAGAACCATAAAGCATCTAAAAATAGAGTTCCAACAGTCTGAAGTGCACTGATTTGTTGCCAGTGATTCTCACACACAGTCTGCTAGACATATTTTCAACCTGCTATAGAAATCTAGGCACAATGATCCATGAAATCCCACATCCTTGTGATGAGTTTGTGGGGAGGTGTGTGTATCTGCGCGTGTTAAAAAATATGAAAGGCCTCGCCTCGAAACTTCAAAGTTGTCCATGCACGCTAAAATCCCTCTTTCCAAGAAATCTGTAACAACTGTGTTTACTCACATGATTGCATAGGAACACACACGCGCACACACAACTTGCACAGGTGGAGCGTTTGAACAGGTGGGGCAAGAATTATGTAGAAGGGCTGTCACGGATGCAGCGATTTTATCCCTCTGCTGTAACTGGGCCACTGATGCACACGTCCATGCACACATATACAGACACACACTTTGAGCGCCTTCTCTTCCCTCTGTTGAGTTGCGTTCCCTCTGGCTGTTGCACAACCTCAGTAATTGCATGGTCAAATGTGTGTATGTGTGTGTGTGTGTTTACCTGCGTCTAGATCAAATCCTGAGGGACGTGAACTCTGTTGGGTTGTTTCATTTTTTAACGGGTCACTCGGGGCCTCATCACCAAGGTGCTCCTGTCTCACTCCCTGGGAAAAAAAAAGAAAATAGGAGGAAAAGGGGAGAGCGAGCACAGCACTGAGGGTACCTGTCAGCTCTTATAGGAGCTCAACACGCACCAAAAAAATCACACAATTTGAAGCTCCACATCCTCACATGTTTATTGTGATTTAGACCAGCTGTCAGGCCGTGGCGGCTGTTTTGGCTCATATCTGTGTCCTGTATCTCTTCATCCTGTGCTCCAGCCCCCACTTGCAGACAGCAGCCAGGCTGTAGCAGCTCCCCTCCTGGTTACCAGGAGGAGGATCTGGGTCAATGTGTACCACCTCCTCCCATCGCTTTGCTTTCTCTCACTCCGCCTTGTTCCTCTTCTGTTCTATCTGCCTCCATCTTACCCTCACGTGTGCCTCTTCCTTGTCTGTCTTTGTCTGATCTCTGAGTCACTAATATCAGACATTCGACATCTCCTCTTTTTGTTTTATGTCTTTCTTTCTTTCTTTTTTGTTTTTTAATCTATAGTCTTCATCAGTTTCCATGCTCCCACTGGGTTTTTTCCTGGTGTAGCATTAGCGTGGTGGTAATTACCGGCGGCGAGGCTTAGCCAGGTCTTATCACACTGTTCTCTCCTTCCCTCAGGATTCGTCTATCCCCTCTCTCTTTCACATTCAGTTCCTGCCTCGTTTACCGAGGACCCCACTGAGATCCCACTTTTGGAAGGGCGTTGGGTTAAGGACAGTTAGAAGCTCAAATTTTAATCCGACTTTTGTTCTAGTTTTTGTTGACTTGATTAGACTGTGCTTTATCAAGGCTAAACATACCCAGGGGAGACTGAGAAAAAGAAGCAAAGCAATAATATTAGAGCCCCACTGATAAAGTGGTATATTTCAGCTGTGACGGTATTGGCGTTTTTTGGCATACTCGTAGTACAATATAAAAAACAAAATTATGCAGAAAAAACACATGCTTGGGGCCATTGAGATATAAAGTCATCACAAAAAAGAAAAGAAAAAAGGAATAATTTTGCAATCACGGCACATTTGCCAATTTTCTGACAAATTAAAGGAAAAAAAGAAGTAAGTGTCAGAGTAAATTCTAAATTGGCCATAGGAGTGAATGTGAGCATTAATTGTTTTTTGCATCTGTTAGCATTGTGATAGACTGGCAACCCCTCCCGGGCATATCCCGCATCTTCTTGGTGGCACCTATTTAAGTCCCACCTGAATTGCATAAGATAAAGACCAAACAGTTGATCAAAATGATTAATGTAGACAATGCAGTTCTGGAAGAGACTGTTTTTAAGGTTTTCCCTTAAATTATTATCTAAAAAAACGAATCCTCCCCATAAAACAGTATTCATTAACCTATAATTCAAACATTCGTGTCCTGGGTTTGAACTCTTGAGGATTTGCATGTTCTCACTCTGCCTGTGCTTGTTAGATTAACTGGAGATTCCAAATTGGCTGTAGGTGTGGATGTGAGTGTGACTGGTTATCTGTTACTCTGAGTTAACTAGAAAACTGTCCAGGATGTATCAAGCTGCTTGCAGGACTGGCTGCAACCTGGAATGAATTTTAAATATGTTTTTTTTTTTTTTTTAATTACAATCGGGTTCCATAATAACACACAGGAACATGGCAGCATTCACAAACATGCATGCAGTATGTTGAATTCAGATCTTCAGATCTTATTTTCATACCCATTTAAAACCATGAGTGGACTCCTTTTCCCCCTTTGTCATACATAATAAAGAAGGTGCTACATTCGTTCATGGGGCACTTAAAAATGCTTCACAGGACACACACACACACTCTTTTCCAAGCCCTTGTTCCCCCTCCCCCCCCAACTCTCCTTCGCTCTCACTGCCCTCTATTTGAATATCTTGTCACTTGGATACACTGCGTGTTAACATGGATGCCTGCATGTGTGCGAAGGTCACTTATTTTTCTAGCCAGCACAACATTATTAAATCATGAGTCCACCCACCGCTCTTGCTTGTTTACTGTTTAGCTCTCAGGTTTTGTTGGCTGTGTGTGTGTATGTGTGTGTATGTGTGTTTTGGTGTGCGTTACTGATGTGTGCTGGAAAGACAGGTGTTTTTTGGTGTGGTCATGCATGTGCATAAGTGTGTGTGTGTGTGGGACCGGACCCCCTTGAGTTCTCATTATGGTGAGAGTGGATGGCCGAACCCAGGCTTAACATCTGTCTCTGAGAGTGGAGGGGCCCCACATCGAGCCAGCGAACGCCCTGAGAGAAGAGGCTGCTTTTACCTGAATACCAAAGCCACAGCGCCGCACCTCGCTCTGCTGTTAGCTACTGATCTTTAATTCAACTGTTAAATGCCGGTCTCCATTACTGATAGCACATCACGCTGCAGAGAGCATTTTCCCTATCTAATATTGTTACTCAGTTTATATTTTCCATCAGGTGACAGGTTGCTAGGACACTGTCATTAATATTAAAACAACCCTGCGATGGGAAACAAATGTAGCGCTGAGCTGTATGAATGTTTAAACAATCGTTTATATCACATTTATAATACATTGGTAAGCAGACGTTGTTAATGTCAACAGCTGGTCTTCTACTCTGTCACATAAGTAGAAAAAAGAATAGCAAAGCACAGGTCTGACTGTAAGTTGATAAATGCTGTGCATTTATAGGCAAAGTAAAAATTATATCATACTGTACTCATACATTTTTTATATCTAATCTTTGTATACTGCTTGTTTTATAAACAGATTTTATTTTATGTAAAACTGGTCTGTTCCACATTAGGCTTCTTTAATCTGTAACTTAACAGAAACGCTGGGTTGGATCTAAATGTCGGAAGTGATTAAACCCAATAACATGAAGGTGTTTAACAACCTGTCGTCATGTTTGTCCTCCTGAGTAAAGACAAAGAGAAAGTAAACACAGTGACACCTGCCAGAGGATAGGGATACATTTCAACATTGTAAGTTAAACAAGGACTACAAGCTGGTAAAACTTGTGGTCTTAACACTGGAGGAACACAAATTACTTCTCACGGAAGCGTTAATATTTCAATCGACCACATTAAAACAATATGACAATGCTGAGCTGGAAAATGTCTTATTTTGAAAATTAAACTAGATTTCCCTTTTTATTCTTTTGTACATAAAGTAAAATAAGATCCCAGTGTTTTCTTCTTCTTTTATTTATCAACAGAGCGAAAATCTATTATTTATTCAGCTCGCTTATTATACATTATTGGTAGCTGGGAAGGGGAGCAGAATATAATATTTTTTGCTCTGTTGTTCCTAACGATTAATAATTACTTATGAAGGTGGTGAAGCTGACATTCCAAGTTATGATATGAAATAATAAACTTATTATTAAAATGCATCCCAAACTGCACTTAGGTGGAAACCTAGATATTACATCTATACGTGACTGTTCAACATCTAATGGTTGAAGGTGGTTGGAACGAGCTAAACTCCTGAGTTTGTTTTTTTAGGTTAATTCTCAAAACTACAATATTAAATCAACATGGCAAAACAAGCAAGTGAATAGTCAGTCCATAATTATTGATTCAAATTTGAATGTTTGATTTCAACATGATGCGTTAGAAATGCACCCTTGTCTTTCTGATCCGTGGTGCTCCTTGCTGGACTTTGTAAACAAGGATTCCCTTTGATAAATAAAAAAGATAATGATGAAACAAGCCCAGGCAATGAATAATAAAAGAGATTTTGGATTCAATCCAATTCAATTTTATTTATATAGCAACAACAGTTGCTTCAAAGCACTTTATATTGTAAGGTAAAGACTCTACAATAATAGAGTAAATCCCCCAAGTATTTCGGGGTCTTGTTCATGAGTGATGGGAGAAGGGAACAAGAGATCGACAGATGGATTGGTGCTGTACTGGTCCGTCGTGGTGAAGGGAGAGCTGAGTGTAAGCTGCAGAGTTTAAGCCAACCAGTAAACTGAGAGCCGAAGTTTTCAGTTTAGTGAGAGCCAAAGCCAGCCACCCTTCCCCCGAAGGATGGCTGGCCTCTCCCTTAGAGATAGGGTGAGGAGTTTTGCTCCCATCCAGGAGGGGCTCAGGAAAGAGCCGCTGCTTCTCCACGTTGAAAGGAGCCATTTGAGGTGGTTCGGGCATCTGAAAGCATTCCTCCTGGGCGCCTCCTGGGTACCTGTTCCAGGCATGTCCCACATGGAGGATGCCCCGGAGCAGACCCAGGACATGCTGGAGGGATTATATCTCTCAGGTGCCATGGGAATGCCTTGATGTTCCCCCGGATAGTCTAGAGGAGGTGGGCGGGGAGAGGGAGGTCTTAGCTTCTCTACTTAGGCTGCTGGCCCCACACGTAGAAGATGGATGGATGGATGGATGGATGATATGCAAAGCAGCGCATAAACACATTGTGACTGAAATGGGTGAGTAAGAAACCCTCAGTGCATCATGGGAATCACCCAGCAGCCTAGGCCTATTGCAGGGTCACCTGATGCAGCACTATATGCCTTATCAAAATGGAATCTTTAAGCCTAATCTTAAAAGTAAAGAGATCGTCTGTCTCCTGAATCCAAACTGGGAGTTGGTTCCACAGAAGAAGGTTCTGCCTCCCATTCTACTTTTAAAGATCCTAGGAACCATAAGTAAGCCAGCAGTCTGAGGGGGAAGTGTTTGATTGGGGTGATACGGTGCTATGAGGTCTTTAAGAATAGATAGGGCCTGATTATTCAATACCTTGTATGTAAGAAGAAGGATTTTAAATTAAATTCTGGATTTAACGGGAAATGAAGAGAAGTCACTATGGGAGAAATGTACTTTCTGTTTCAAGTCCCTGTCACTAATACTGCTGCAGCATTTTGTATGAACTGAAGGCTTTTCAGGGAGCTTTTAGGACAGCCTGATAATAGTGAATTGCAGTTCTGCAGTCTAGAAGTAATAAATGCATGAACTAGTTTTTTAGCATCACTCAGAGACAGGATGTTTGCAAGATGCAAGAATGTGAGAAAGCAGTCCTACATATTTGTTTAATATACCTGCTGAAAGACCCTGGTTTAACATAGGAGATGAAAAAAAGCTGCATCCTTAGTGTCTCCCTGTTCCTTAGTGGAAAGCAACCCACTAAGGGACAGGGAGAATATGCAAAAAAGTCCCAGTTGACCTGGAGATTTAACCCTACAACAGCTTGACTGTGAGGCAACAGTGTCTGGCCTTCCCGGATTCCAATCCAATTAACTTGCCAGAGACTGATCCACGGAGTGGGACGCCACAACACTGCTTGAATTGAACCCGCAACAGGTGCCCTTGTGCCTACATGCCTTTCTTTACTGGGCCTCATGGGTTCCATGTCCATAGCGCAGTGGTGCAGAGCTGTTTTAGTAGAACGTAACCATATAATGCAACCAACTTGCATTATATGCTCTATGCTGTCGGTAGATCATAACCCCTTAACAAAGGATTGTAATTCTAGCCATTAGGTGGGATTTTTTAAAACAAGTTACAGCCATTTTCCATATCAAACTTAGGATCCATTATCATTTAAAAACTGGCGGCTCTTGCAATTATCCCGTTACCTTGTGAATCAGTAACAAGATCTAATTACTGATATGAATGCATTAGTTCTGTCATCTACTTTGCAGGCGTTTAGACACCAGCTGGTGTTTACTGCATTTCCTGAAGAATATCAAACGCACCTGGTGGATATGTTCCCTACATTCGACATGTGTAACAGTCAGAAAAATAAGCTGAAAAACAATGTTAATAATCGCCCTGAAATTTGCTCTTGAAAGCAGAAAATGATCTACCCGAGCCATCACCACATCAGATTCTCCTGAGTCATAGAATGCATTCTGGAGATATGAAACAATCCATCTCTGCCTCATAACGGTGAAGAAATGTCAACTAATCTAATCTCCCTCCACATCTAAAAACAACAACAACAACAAAATAATCACACTTTTATGTTCATGGAATACAGTGTGAGTGAGTCTTTTTCTCACTCACACACATACTGATGCACACATACACTTAAATATCAGTGACTCCTCTCCTTTTAAGCTTTGCTGTGGGTCCAGAAACAAATAGATTATATCTAGCTGTGTGGCATTTCCCAGGTGGTATTTTCAAGAACTCGAGTGTTGGCCACCTGATGCTCGAGAACATATGAAATGGCTTTTTGTGTATGTGTGTGTGAGAGAGTGAGAGAGAGACATGCGGTGCTGTTATTCCGTGCCCTTTCTGAGCGGTGTCGAGTCTCTTTCCATCTGTTTGAATAGTGACAGTTCTCCCCCACTGCCCACACCCAAGAGAGCCGAACACCTGTAGAGAGGCACGCGCACACACGTTTGCATATAGACACATCTTAGCTGTTGACTCTCTCCTCCACCTCTGAGATGGCCCCTTCTTCTTTTTTTCCCCCACTTCTTTTTATTTACCCAACTCCAGTTTGTACCCTTCACTTTGCATGTGTATATGCTGATGTTTGTTGTGGTGCTCCACTGTGTAGCAAATGACTTGTCCCCGGCTGGGTGGGTAATTTTCCAGTGGCATTGGTGCTTTCATCCATGCAGTCTCTCGGTGTGCTGTGTTTATGAATTGACATCGTAATCACTCCTTTGCCACTTTCTCTCCATTACCCGCACCTCGGGAGGGGAGGCAGGAGGGTCTCAGGTTTATATGCAGATGCTGAAAAAAAGAAAAGGAAAAAAGAAGATGGAAATCTGTGACAGAGTGTTTCAGAGGCCGGTAACAGCGTGGAATAGGTGAGCGACTGACTGACAGGATGAAATTGAAATAGGAAGAAAGTCCAGGAGAAAGAGACAGGGGGGTGGGGGGGGGGGGGGGGGGGGGGAGGGGGAGAAAGCATGACTCGCAATGAAGTTGAGAAAATTGGATGGAGATTTTTGTCAAATCACATTTGACGATTCTATCTGTTGAATTTTTATATAGATAAATGTCTGCATTTTAATGTCTAGAATGAAAGGTAGAACCAGTTTCCTCTGTTGACATTTACCATCTGTAGCTGTCGGTGCTTGACAGCACAATGGCTGATTTGCGGGAAACACTGAGGACCTTTTTAATCAAAGCGTGAGCTGAACAAGTTTTGAATATGTGTGTCAGAACTGCCACGATGAACAAGAAAGTTAGTATTTGGTACTCACCTTTATGCAGTCAGCGATCATAAATAACGCTTGTTCTACATCCATCTGCTTGTGCAAGTACAGGCTGATTTAAATACAGGAGCAGTTGCACTGTGCTGTACATGGTTAGTCACTTTGAAGGTAACTTTTTCCTAGATGACTGCAGCAGCCGGAGTAGATTAAAAGGAAAAATCATGACAGACAACAGTATCAAGCAACTTTGATGCTGTGTTTCGAGTTATTATTAATCTCTGGCTCTCTTCCACAGTCTTTTTTTGGTCCCATCTTTAGGACAGACAGGCCTCCCCGAGCTTGGCCCTGTGCAGGTTTCTTCCTGTTAAAGAGAGGAAAAGATGGTATTTGGCAAGCAATTATAAGAATCAGCAAAAATTCGCCCTACTGGCGTTTTTCCTAGGCCTGTAACACACTTGATACATTTACAGTTAAAGAAAACATATTTAACCTCCTAGGACCTGGTGTCTACATTTGTAGACAACACATTTTGGGTAGACCAAAATACTAAATTTTGCTCTACAAGGGCCTGATATCCACTTACGAGGACATTATGCTGCCACTGTTCTAGTGAAATTTAAAACGAATGTCCTCTTATGTGGATCTCATTTTTATCAGAAAAAAAAAAGTCAGGTAATTTTTTGCTTTTACATTCATCAGGTCCCAATCAGCCCCAGTAGCAAAGAGAAATTGAAAATGCATGCCATAAAAGAGAATACGAGTCTTGGGAGGTTAATAACTAACAATTTGAGCCATTAGAAATGCAAAAGGAGGGCGTAACTAATAAGAAAAAACAAAATACCTCATCCTGTATGTGTTTGTGTGTGTCGGTATATCATTGTTAGCTATTTACACTGATTGTCAAGCATACCTTTTTTGTTATTTTCGAATGCTGATCTATCTATAAATAATAATCCTAAATAGCTTAATTACTACTAAATAGGATTTTGAGCAGCATTTAAAACTATGACTTTCAGTACTTTGCTACAAGTCAGACACTTTAACTCTCACATTAATATCAATAATAGTTTTTTTAGTTGTACACACAGAAATGAGGATAGAAATGACTGAAAAGGTGATATTTGCAGACTTTTATGTCCATCATGGTTCTTTGGATGAAGCCTGCAAATGTCCCAAAAAATGTATGTTTACCATATTTTAAAAGGCACGCCAGCTAGGAAATAAAAATGATCTCATGCAAATAGGCTACAATCATTATAGTATGATAATAATGTGGTCTCAGTATTAAAATGAGGCTGCAAGCTCAAACTTTATAAGGAACCAAACAATTCAGACACTTTGGACGATACGAGACACATACGAAGATTTAGCGTCTGTGTCTTCATTAGGATTAACTAATTAAGTTCATTCAGTGCAGACCGACAGCATCTGAGTGTTGAATAAGGATGCATTCATCCTCCTCCAGCTGAAAGACTTGCACAGCATCAGTCATATTGGGGTTTGTTTGTCTCATTCACATTTCTACCTGTACATAACGCCCTCTATAAAACACAGCTTATTTGTTCCCGCGGTCGCGTTGCATCTGCACACACTGTCAAACAAAATCTGAGATATTCTATTGAAATAAGCACTTTGAATCAGAGTGGGTAAATCTGTATGAGCTTATGCTGAAGGTGAAGAAGCAACACAAAAAATTAAGAATGTCTTGTTTTCTTAAAACCTTGATAGAATGTGAAGTAGGGGATGGTTGTTTTCCTCTGATCGCCACTACTTTGAAAGCATGCTTTCCATCCCCTGTGGGAAGGCAGCTGGATTACCTTTGTTTTCAAGTGCTCCGTGTCACTCCTAGCTGCTGCAACTGAGCCTTCAGTAACAACCCCGGCTGGCTTTGTTGGGTCTTCTTACATTCAAACTCCTTTTTTTTTGTCTGTCCTGTATTCTCTCAAGTCTCTGAAGCTGCATGATGAAATATAGAGGTACAGTTAGCAGCGTCAAGACACTGAGGCAATAGGAAAGGGATTAAAACCTTCACCCTGTGACACTGTTGAGAGCAGATGCCTTTTGATGTGAAAGCAATTGGCTCATCCAGTGCCATGTAGCAGAAAGGAATAAAAACCTAATCATACTTATAATGTCTGACAGCCAGATATGCAAACACACACAGTTTAACATGTGTGCATGGGAAAATTTCAGTTTCTCTCCTCTGATCTTTCTAACACTCTCTTTACGTCTGTCTCTCCGACTCAGCTGCCTTTTTTTCTGACTTGCTTCTTATAGAGGCACAGTGCTTCATTGTTTACAGCAGAATAGATCTCTTTATTTGAGGGATTAAAGCGATTACGATCCCCATTTTTTTACAGGCACGGATCGTGATTGAGTCTTTTTTTTAACCTTTCCCCACTTTTGTCCCAATGTCACGGGCAAAGCGGCAGAGAATTCAAGGTCTTATTGAACAAATTCAGTTAATAAAATACCAACCAGGAGGAGAAAGATGGTAGTTAATAGCAGAGGGGATTTGAGCTGGTAGCAAGAGATTAGGGTGCAGTGTTTTACTGGGCCAATTCTCTTGGAGTCATTCGCTGTCCCCTCCGTTCCCATCTCCTGGGTTTATGGACAGGAAGGTGTTCATAAAGTTACATGGGTGAATGGATGCAGGATGGAAGGAGTGTCATCCTCATATGTGTGTACTTAGATGCTGGTTTTCCAGCATCTACTGAGCCTGGCTTGATATTTCCATTCTCTGTATGTATATATATGCCTGTATGAAGCTCCCCAGATTTGTACTCCTATTTTTAACAAAACTGATTTGAAAAAAATGGTTGCTTATTGCACATTTGGCATTTATGGTGACTTGATGAAGGTAAATTCAATACTCTACCACCTCCTTGGGGAAATATCAGCCGCTGTGTTCACAAGCTGCTCACTATCTCTGTTCTTTTGTGGTGAGCAGGTGGTGGGCAGTGAATTGAGCTTTTGTGCTGGAAATTACTTACTGCTACTGAAAGCACCAAAGCAAAGTAAAACAAGCCAAACAAGCTGAAACTTTCCATAATGCATTGTAAACATGATGGGAGCTACAGGTTCAAGTTTGTCTGTCACTGAAGGTGAACTATTTCGTGATGTTGCACCACTTTAAAATAGCCATTAGGATCGATAATTAGTCTAAAAGCATGGCTGTGCCCGCTTAGAGTTTCAGCAGACTTGGAGACACTGGCTATTTGGAGACATGGAACCGTTTAACGAGATTAATAAAGATTCCAGAAAGTTGATTCTGTACATGTGGATGTAGCGTTTTCAGTGGAAGAGCTCTACGGTGAAGAGAGTCAACAGTTAGCTGGATGACTGAACATTCAACAACTGAGCATACAGATAGTGAAGGGAAATCTCTACTCTGTTTTATCCATTCGCAAGAAGCACAGTTGCACGAGCTTAAAATTTGCTTTAGCCTTCTTTGCATTAAAGTTGAACGTTATATTGATAAATGAATACGTGTCTTAGCTGTGTTTGCTGTCATTCTTTGATGTTGGTCTTAGAGTTGCATGCTATAATTTTTTTTTCTTTGCAGCAAGACTTTGCAAAATTCAGCTCAACTCCATGCATGGTTTATCGCTCCTTTTGAGCCAGTGCACCACCATTACCAGCACTGGCTGCCAGGGGCAACGGGCCGGCTCGGCGGGATTGGAATACAGCCGTGTATTTGTGTGTGTGCTTGTGTGTATGTGTGTGTGTGGGTGGATGGCAGGCAATCTGTCGCTTGTTTACACTTTATATATCACTCTCTGGGTGCTGTAAATCTCTATCGGGCTCTGTCCATGACCATCTCCCTCCTGGTTGGATTACATCTGCTTTTCTCTGTCTTTCTCTCCCCTTGTCTCGCCGAGTGTGCATCAAACTATAAATCACCGCGTGACGCACTGTAGTGTCTCGAGGTGATGCGGTTCTGTGAGCAGGCCCTGAATCACCTTCTCGCCCTGCAAATTTTGAGGTCCGCAAGGGTGAATATTGATCCTCCTAATGGAAGGCGTGATGCTCCTATCAGTGTTGTGATGTCACAGGGTCGGACAAAGAATTGCACAATCGTTCCCTCCCCGGCTGCCTGGAGACATCACCTATATTATTGATTTATCACTCAGGTGTCACTTCTGCCACCGTAAATCTGTCTGCTGACCGGAAAAAAAAAAAGAAATTAAGGCAGAGAGAGTGGAAGACTTTTGAGCCAGGTTCTAAATATCCCGTGCCTTCTTAACAAGCACACTTCACAGGTCACTGAGAGGCCAGGGCTCTTATCATGAAAAGCCTGCTTCGCTTACGGATCTTGCCAAATGACAGTGATGGCTCCAACAGGAAAATCAATGCCTTTCCACCCCCGTCATATGTGAGTCCTCTAAAAGCATTTTTTATCCTGCTTTTCAGCTGCATTTAATGATCTTTCAACCACTGACTCCTGTCACCCTCTCCATCTTAACATGTGGGATGAGGCCTGAGTGGTTACATGTTCCCCTCGTCCCCCCTTGCCAGCAAAAATGACCCGCTCGCTGGAACCTGATCTTTGGCCCTTCATGGGCAGACAATTGGAATTTATTTTCATGGTGATGGATAAAATAGATTGTTTGATAATTGATTCACATTTTTATACTTTAAGGTGTTGCTGTATTGCCATGAAAATATTAAAGACTAATGAATATTTAGCCCCCTCCAACCTGTTTGACAAACTATTGATTGAGGCACTTGGATAAGTCTTGAAAATATTATGCTCAATTTGTCAAGACTTTCCAGTTGTGAAAGAAGGCAGGGGAAGTTTAAGAGTGTCTGGCGGTAGGCCCAGGCAACTGGCTATGGGCTGTTTGTCAGAGTTGTCTGATTCAGCCGTTGATGGGGGTATTATTTGCAGTTGGAGTAAGGATGAGTTGCAGCAGATTGTGTGGAATATGAGGGATTTTCTCAGCTCCTGGATCACGGGTTGGGCTAAGAGATAAAATAATCCCTTGACAAGTGCAATATGAACGAAATCCTCGATGGAGAAAATCCCATGTTTACTTGGACATGCAGTTACACCATCTCCATTTCTGCTAAGGGTATGTTTTTTCATGGACTGGACGTGGTGTCTTTTTTTAATACTTCTCCAGTCACTCAATTTGCAGGTTTGAATATAAAAAGTCACACGCAAAGACAAATACTGTACACATGCACTTGTATTGCTGTCCTTTTAAAGATTGTAATATTCATTCCTCTATTCTGAATATGATTTCTTAGCACAAGGTTGGCATCTAACTAAATGTTTGAAATAACAATGTAGAAATAGCAATAAAAGTATTTTGGGAGAAAGCAGAACTACATTGTGCTTATATAAAAAGTAGTAGTAGCAGTAGGAAAGCTCAGTTGGAGATTACAGCAACATTTCTTTGCTGCCATACAACAATAATGTCACTCTTCTCGAACAAAATGCACCTGTTCTCTGAAGATCGGTGGGTGATTTTACTTAACCTGTTATTCAACTGTGTCCATTGATGTTCAGTTGAATAAAGACCGGGGCTCAAAGCGGGCCATTTTAGTATTGTGCACTGTTTTCTTCTCATCAGACTAAAGGTTTACTTTGACAGCTGAATAAAAGTGGCTGTTTCTCAAAAGGTTGTTTCAGCTTATTTGGAAATTAAGGCCAGTTAATGTGGCTTTATAGGTTCAGTTGCTATAGCAGTCTCTCCCGTTATAGCAGCTGAGTAAATGTGTAGACATGTTTAGTGAAATCATAAGCTGTTTGTTGACCAGATGTTAACTGTGGGATCAATTTGTCTAGTCTGTGATCTGCTACCTTTCCACAGCTGTAATTTCTAACTATTGTAAAAGAAGACCTTTAGTTGCAGTATACATGCCTTTACTGTATGTAGGCGTTAACTAGCCTTTACTGTGCAAACAAACTGTGCGCTTATGAGGAGATGGAGTTGTAAACTTGCAGTCTTTATTTCCTTTTCTGGGGCAGTGAACACGGTACACAAGATTTGCACAGCTGTTACACTGAAACTTGGGCCTATTTACAGAATTTATGGCTGATTATAGTAACTTAATCACCCTGCCAGCATGCATTTCACAGTGGCTTGGGGTACTTGCTGGCAGCGTTACTTCTCACAGAGTCAGAGCAGAGACAAAGTTATTCATTTTCCAGAACAAAGGCCACCTTTCTACAGGGAGGGTTCCTGTGGGTACCCGACCCAGTGCCTGATTCTGCCATAGTGCCACTGTGTTCATTCACAGATACTGTCAGTCAGTGTTCCTCAAAAATGTTCATAATGTGGCACTAAAAATGCTAGAAGCTTGTTTTAAAGTTGCTTACTTTCTCAACTGTGCACATCTTGCTTGGAAAGGGGTCAACACCTGACAGGAACATTTGCTAGAACATGCTGAACCGCTCTGAATAAATTCCACCAGTTTGCAACCAGTACAAGAAACAGGCCAAAACTATAAAGGGAGTCACATTCTGTATGAATGTTCTCACAAACATTTTCCATCCGAACTAAAGTTCAACATCAAACTTCTGTTTTGTTTTATTTTTTGTTTTGTTGTTATTTTTATCTTTAGCAGGAATATGTATGATGCTGCTACAGCCACTTTGGAGTCATTTTATTCATTAAAAGTTGTGAGCAAATCTAGCAGTTCCTTATTCTTTGTAACTAGGGTTGTAAAAACACTTTAGGGTGAATTTCAGAGGTCAATAAAGCTCCTGTTTCAACAGCCTGGCAGTATTAAACAGTCAGCACACATGTTAATGTTAGCTGTTTAACTTTTAGCAGTTATCCACTAGCCACATTAGCCTCTTGTTATCATTAACATAGTGGCTAGCGGACATTAGCTTAGGTAAAAGATGAATAATTTTTGTATTATGGCTAAACGTTTGAATAAATTATGAAGATTTACTTTTCTGCTTTTACAATAATTTATTAAAATGTGTTTCTTATTTTGTCGGCTGTGAGGGCACCTTTAAAATGCTTTGATCGGTTTAGTCTTTCACAATGAGCACTTTTTTTACTGTCTTTGTTATAATGAAATGAAATTCTCTAAGTAATTTATATAATGAATGCCTTATTTTCAAATGTATATTTTTTAAAATTGAACTTAAAATTGGGAAAATTAGTTGAACATTAACAAGTTAACTTTAGTTCTGTTGTTGCTAAATGTTCGGCATGGTCAAGTTTAAAATTCCAGTATTGTGACAACCCTGTTTGTAACATTGTATCTATCTGCAACTAGCTCCTCTCGTCTTTTTTTTTTTAAATTTCTGTATTTCCATTGAAAATAATAAAAACTTAGCTTGTCATTTACCAATTCTCCCAAACAGCAGGTCCTGCAAGGTCACTGCTGTGTTGTTTATATGACTGCAGCTCCTGTGACCGTGGCAGCAGTGACGTGATGAGGATTGTGAGGGCATCTGGGGAATGGCAGCCGTGCGCTCTGTTTAAATGCTGCAGTGCCCCGGGGATGGACGCTCACGCTCAAAGTGTCCATGTCTGGCAGGACAAGCTGTGTTGTTATTTGATGACTAAAAATAAAAAAAAATCCTCTGACCTTGGTTGGTCGCTGATGATGGAGTGAAGACAAGAGATGATGAGAAACATAGTGAATGTGTGTGTGTGTTTGACAGCAGAGAGTTACAGGAACTGAGGGAGGATGAGAGAAGTTTGTAGGAGTATTCAAAGTAGCAAGACGAAAACAGATGGAGAGGTCATTCAAGGGAAGTAGGGTAGAAATATGATAAGGGTATAGCAATATTGTACATCACAGATTTTGACGACCTCTTCAATTTGCAGCTCAAACTTATTTAGATAATTTGAAAATACATACTTTGATCTCTAAAAGAAAAGAGAGAGATGAATTTTAAACTGGATATGTCATATCTCACGCAGGGGGAAAGAAAGTCTGTAATGTGACTGTGCACGGTTTAAAAATGGGGTGCAAAAGATTACATTTCTCTTTCTCTTTCTCTTTGATCCTTAATTATAAGCTTAACAGGAAATCACACATTTTGTCATCATCATTACAGTAAATATAACAGCATGTGAAAGTGTTTTTCTGCACCTAGCAACTTCTATAAGCTCACTGTCTTTTTCTAAGAAAAAGATAAATTTAATGTGGTGAAAACAAATGAGAAACCTGTCTAGTTCATCAAGCCCTGCAAGTAAAATCTATTAACATCTTGGTTTACACTGCAGCCTTTATGACCTTCAAATGATTATGTATAAAATAAAATCATATAAAAATATAATACAGCAAATGCTGATTAATGTAATTTTTTACATTGAAACACAGCTCGAGAGATTACAGGGAGTAGTAAATAACAGTGTCTCGGTTTAGCCTTGCTCTTTCAGTTTACATACATGGTGATTGTGGGATTTTTGAATTTTTTTAAACGCAACAATACCACACACAGAAAATACAACACTATCAACAGAATGAATTTTGAATTTCCATGGATCTACTATTTTCAGTGCAAAAATGTGTTTGATATGAGTTTAGCTAACAGTGTAGGGTAAGGATTACAGGTGCAAATACCATAACCCTACATAAATGCCACAGCAAAGGGAAAACTCACAAAAACTGCAGTTAAATTTTATTGAACCTTACAGTTTGCATTATTAGGAGTGGGACTGCTTTGACGACAGACTCAGGTTACTATAGCTAGCACCTGTCTATAGCTACTATATAATTAGTCAGTATTGAACTTGGATGTACCCCTGGGTTACCAAAATTAAGCCAATGTAAAAAAGTGTTAAACTCACATTCTACCTGAAGGTCACCAGGTTGCAAAGCAGTAGTTGCAAAAAGTCGTAGAGAGGCCTATGATTAGATGTCTTTCTGACTTGACCTCTGTAAATGCTTTCCTGGTTTGACTGTCAGGTCTGCTTCTTCTTGTGACCTGTTTTGAAACCAAGACTGTGATGAGAAAACATAAAAAACTAACAGATGACACTACAGTATGTTTCTTCTTTTTGGAGCATTTTAATGTCATTAAAAGAGACATGGTTTACTGCGGGATTAACCTTTATGGTAAATGGACTGATTCTTATATAGCGCTTTTCTACTCTCCCAGATTACTCAAAGCACTGTATACAACATGCCTCATTCACACAAGCACTTCTAAACACAAGTGCAACTAATCTACATTCACACTCCGATGAACACATCGGAGGGCAACTTGGGGTTAGCCGAAGGATATTTGACATGCAGACTGGGGAAGCCAGGGATCGAACCACCAACCTTCCAATCAGTAGCTGATCTGCTCTACCACCTGAGCCATAGCCACCCCTATCCAAGAACTCAGTTTTATTTATATGCTACAGAGCACTAATTAGTTAGTGTCTGTATCTCTATGATGCACCTATAGAGTGTATAGATGCACCTCTCTGACTAGGTTGGCTAACAATAACTGCTAACATAGCACTCCACTCTCTTATCCAAATATGGCTGGTTCTCACTAATAAACAAAAACAAAAACCTGTAGGCACCTATAGTGACTATGATGTCTTTTATATACAGTGGACGGAGACAGCACTTCTTATAATGACACTCTTAGTTGTCATTAAATATAAATAGCATAACTGTAATTGTCCAGCATGAACTTAATTGTGAGATGAAGTAATGAAATTTATCACTAATGCATTTTAACCTACTGTACATTTAGCTGCTAGCTACTTGTCCTGCCATGTAGAGATGAAAGAGATGCTCATTCAGGGAGCTGCAGAACTGTTGATATCTTATTCACATACACATTCAAATGCTGATACTTCTGCTCTACAATTGCACGGTGGGGTTGTACGGCCTGTACTTGTCTTCCCAGAAAGGACAGGAAGCATAGATGGAAGGGTACAAACGCTGTTTAAAGGCTGACTGACAGCACTGTAGGAAATACACAAAAGACAGCAAGAGAATCTAAGTAAAATATGGAGCATTGGGAGCCAACTCTATGGCAGAAAGGGGATAGTGGTGAAATCTGTACAATACAAGGACGAACAGATCAGCATTGAATGTGCTCTTTTCAACTTCTTTCATGCTAGAAACTGCAGACTATTACATATAGCAGCCCTTTCTTGGCTCTCTCGCCTATTTGTGGTTAATACAGCCCTCAAAGTCAAATGGAACTGGGTTACTGTGAGTTGGAGAGACTGTAATGATGTCATCTGTCTCCTGTCATCAGTGACAGGAAAAAATATTTGCCGTGGTGCTGTTTACGAAGGCTGTACAGATGTTGGTTAAAGTTTTATGGCTCTTGATTAACATCAGAAAGATTCATTGGAGCCACTGCATCCTTTTCCTCTAGTGGTGTTTGTGGGTTTGCGTGCAGACTCAGCGCTGATAGATGCCTGATCGTGTTTGTGAAAGGCTCAACAATGATATGTTGTAGATTGAACCAACAAGGCTCATGTCATTTTTAATAATGTACACCAGACACCTCATGGGAACAATGCAGCAGTACATGTTTGGGTTTTGGCGACACTTTAGCTGCC
The DNA here is from genome assembly GCF_964374335.1 of Astatotilapia calliptera. Classification (NCBI taxonomy): domain Eukaryota; kingdom Metazoa; phylum Chordata; class Actinopteri; order Cichliformes; family Cichlidae; genus Astatotilapia; species Astatotilapia calliptera. The sequence continues at coordinate 33,182,211 of NC_137435.1, forward strand.
GTCCTGCCTGTCCCTCTCCACGCTCAGCCAATCATTTCCCCTCCAGGAGCACATTATTACAACATGTCAGCTGCGTGCTATTATTATTTTTTTTTGCCTCATTTTGACATCTTTGCAATGTGAAAAACAATCTTTCTTTAAAGATGAAACAACTGTCAGAGCAGGGAAACATCTACACTGAGCTGAGTCAAAGGGGGGATTTTACACTCCAAAGTAAGAACATTTAAAATGATTGGAGGCTAAATGGAGAATTTCTGTCTCTGGGCAGTCTTTTTATGTGATGAGCCTAATGCGGTATTAAAAGTTCAGGAAGCAGTTTAGAAGGAAATGACAGTTTCTCTGATGACGTTCCTACAAAACATGAAAGCAGACCATTATCCTGTTTATTACCTCTGTGAATAAACGCAGTCTGAAAAATGCTAAACTGCATTATTGTCCTTGAACTGAGGCAGATTTCTCTGCTAATGGAGTGGACTCATCAAATACTTTTAAACAAGGGTCCTGTCCTTGCCCTTACTCATCTCTTGGGAGGGACATACCAGCAGATATGCGCTGAAGCTAATGGGCTAGCCTCCATTGCGCTAACGACCGCTAGGCTAATTGGCTGGCTGCAAGTGTTAATGTGAGACAATGCAATTCTCCTCCTTTTCCCTCAACTGAACCGGCAAAGACAGCCGCCGCCCTTTTGTAATGGAATTAATGGGGGAAAAATAGAAAACGGCCTGGTTTGAGAATTAAGGAAATGTGATATGTGGTCTAGAGTAATTAGGGCCTACAGAGTGAAGAGTGTGAGCACTTAGCACTTAACTATTCCCATGTCGAGCAGCCGTAATTACGATGGGATTTCTGCCTCTTTTTCCTCCCTGTGATGAAAAGGTTTTATTGTTCCGCTTCTTTATAAAAAAAAGATGGGAAAGGAGGGATCAGCATCGGTTGATGAAAGGAATCTCTCTGAAATGTGCTGCCACCGCAAAAACAAAAAAAAAAAAAAGGAAAAGAAGAGCTTCATCTCATCTCAGTGCAGCACCATCACTCTCCCACTTTTTATTTTTGCCTTTCTTCCTCTCTTCTGCTGCCTTTAACTTCCGGAGATATTACAGTAGAGCTGCATGAGCCATAGAGTAAATTCACAGGAAGCTTTATAAAGATTTTTTTTCCTTTTTTGTCAGTGCAATGTGATCTCCTGGGATGCTCTCCACAATGGGTGTCAGCGCTGCCTTAGAATGAGGCAGCTGCACGTCGCTGTGTTGTTTTGCTGAGCTTTTAAGAAATGTTTGTGTGAGTCTAAAGCTGCTCTGCATTTATGTGCACTGCTTTTGGCTGACAGCCTGTATGGGATGTGGCATTTCACACTGCGGTCCCTGTTCCAGAAGGAACATCGTCATCTGGGCCTATTCTCCATAGGCAGGAAGTCAGGAAGAACTTTGCAGAAGCTTGGTAATGCAGTCTAGATTAGAGGCGGGCCAATCGAGTCAAATATCGACAGTATCGACATAGAAGCTGGCATCGGTATCAGAATCAATACTTTGTTTCGCTCCTCTAAATTTAGTGCATTGCTCCCAATTATCAGAAAGTAGACATATCTGTGCAAACACCGCTCCTCTCGTGTAGGCATACTGTGCTCCTCCACTCTATGCTGTGTTGATATCATTGATTAATTGACGATTGATCATGTTTTTTTAAAACTTATAATTCATGACTACATTCTACGTAAGCTGCCTTTGTAACCTGAAAGTATCTGTAATATTAGCCCTGTATTTATTTACTTGGTATCAGATCAATACCAAAAATTGCAGTATCACACACAAACTAATCCACACTACGAGCTAGACCAAAGCTCCGGTGATTGATGGAGTACAAAAACCCTTCATGAGTGCAGGGGGAAAAAAGACAGCAGCAGTCAGCCAGGTGGTACCAGCAGGCTACTCGGCAGCTGGACCAGAGCAGTGTTTATAGAGTATATTATAGGGGCAAGCATCATTACACAGAATCCATAATGGAGTCCATCACCTGAAATGACAACTCTTTAATATGGAACTATTACAGCTACTGGCTTCACTGACTTGCAGCATCCTTTCGTCCGTGCATGCATTTTACATGTGTGCTGAATCATATTTTCGCCGGGCCCGCAGCAGCCGAACGCATCGCGTCATCGACCCAGCGCATCCGCACACGCAAAGTTATCAGAGTTAGGCGCCACTGCTACAAAGCGCTAATGAAAGGCACAGGGCACAAGTCCCTGTGAACCTGCACAGTTGAAAAGGATCTTTAGCATTTCAAACAAAGAATGGAAGAAGGCTAGGGAGTTAGTTTGTGCCTTGTGTGTGTGTGTGTGTGTGTGTGTGTGTGTGTGTGTGTGTGTGTGTGTGTGTGTGTGTGTGTGTGTGTGTGTGAGACCAAGACAGAGGCTTTTTGTTATGGAAAATAGGGTATAAATAATCCAAATATGATGAGGAAGATGATTAACACAACAAAACTTAAAGGGTTCATGGGTCCATTTGTTCAGCGTAGATGGTTAATGAGAGGAGACCTAATCTCTGCTGAAGAATTGCAGAATAAGATGGATACATACATGTGTGCATATTTTTTTTTTATCATATGTGAGCCAATAAAGTCTCATTTAATAACGTGTCTGTATTTTGACCTAAAGCTTTGAAAACAGCTTTGTCTGCTTGCATCCCCTAATGAAGCACAATGCTGCATTGCAGCAAATCTTAGGTGAACACGAGGAAACGATGCTAATGTTGTTTTCACCCTCTTCAACATCAAATACAGTTTTTACACCCCTTTTTGTTTTTTCTGGTGACAAAGTTAGTTTTACTTGCAAAAATAAGGCCGCCTTTCAGTGAATGTGTGTGTGTGTTTGACGGTGGCCTTGTATTCCCGTGATTCACATTCTGCTTGTACAATTTTGCTCAATTATCAACATTTCACCTTTCTAAAAGCCTTATTGGTGTGAACCATGAATAATTATAACCCTTCCATATATAGAGTTATTTGCATCGTCACCCTCTGGTTTTTTGAAAGAAAAAAAATGCTAAACAGCTGAGTGTTGATGACTTTGGTGGTTCTGGAATTAGAATTAATGGCTTTTTTAGTTAAGTGACTTGTGCTCCACTTTGCGATTAGTTTTCCCCTTTCAGGTTTGTGTGGTTTTATTAAAGCTGCAGGCTGTGGTTGTTCTTTATTGAAATGGTCCGTGATATAATGTGACAATTTAAATTGGACATTTAAATCTGTGCTTGGAGTGACATCCATCTCCACTCAGTCAGAACAAAGACACAGTACGCTACCCCCATGGAACAAGTTGTAAGACGCCTTATCTGTACTAATTAAGCACTTTAAAATTATACTTCTGAAACGCTCTGTGAAGCTGAGCCGGCGCCACCGGGAGCAGTCACAGCGCTCTATAGTTGCTTAACTTCTCTTTACCATCCACCAGCCATTACCTGTGGCTGCAGGAGATCAATCTTAAGTGATCTGAGCCCTGACTGCCACGATAAAACCTTTCTTGGTATAAGAGATATGACTTTGACCCTCCATTTATAGCGGATGTCTGTTCTATTCAACACTCTGTCTTACTTCTCATCTTTTCATCGCGACTGAAAAGAGAGGAGGACGGGGCTGTATTTATCTCCCCTGGGGACAGATGAGGGCTTTTGTGCCTGGGTTGGAGAAACCCAGTGGAACTGAGGGATACGCCTCCCCAGTGGTTTATCAGATCACATACGTCCTCTGCATTACGTACTGTTCTGGAAGCAACCAGCAGCCCGTTTTAATTCTCCCCTGCCTGACCGGTAATTGTTTGATTAGTAATGGCTGGGGGGAAGCAGGAAAAGATGGATGGGGCTGTTAAGCTGGAGAAGTGGAGAAATGTGTCCTATGGGCCTTTAATGTAGGTGTTTCTGCCGTACAAAAAAATCATTGAAGGGTGTTTTTAATGTGAGTCAATTTGATGTAATTCTGGAAAAGCACTTCAAAAGACAGCATTGGCTTTATTGGAAAAGAAACCTTGTTTTTTTTAGTTCATGGCCCTTTTTTCTTACTTTGTTTAATACTCAACAAGGAGCCACAGACAGGGAGTGACATGGGCTCTAACTTAAATCACTTGAACACTGAGCCATTTGATACATATTGCTCCCAGAGGAGCAACTGTGCTGCACCACAGAGGTAAACATATCTGTTTTTAAGGATGCACATACTGCATAGCCCACATGTCAGCACCATCAGGTTTACTAGCTGCTTAACCCTTTCCAGCTCTTTGTGGAAAGACTGGACAATTTGACAGCATGGTAAAAATCGTGGTTTTATTTCTATTCAAAATATCAGTTATCAGTAATCACTCATTCAGTAAATCTGTACATCCTGTTCTTATGTTGGGCTCCAAAGTGACTTTACAGTTAAAAAAAGGTTACTAATTAAAATAAAAGATTTGTGATGTATAAAAGCATGTAATGTCAAACTGACAAATTTATAATGTAAATATAACTTATTAACATTTACATTAAAAAACAGCATCTTCAGAATAAAATGTTCAAACCCATACATCATCAACACTATATCAATCTGGGAGCCAACTAACTAGTATTGTCTTGCCTTTAGGGGGCAGAGGCCAATGTTTCCAGAGCTTTAGGTAAAAAGAAATGCAGATAATTTACTGAGAAGTAGTTGCTACACACCTCCCTTTTCCCGACATCAGAGAGTAAACCTTTTCTTATTTTCTTTCTTCCTAATCATTTTCCTTATATCTGCTTTGAGGCTGCTGGATTGTGGCTGGCTCTGAGCTCTGGATAGCTTTAGCTTTAGCCACTTATCCTTTGTTAGTTTCTTTCAAAAATCCATTTGAAGCTGGATGACGATGATTAAGGTGCCTGTTTATGTTTGTTGTCACAAAAGTCTCCCTGGTTGTTCCCCCGTGTTTTGTTTTGGTGAACTTTGTGTTTTCAGCCACGGTGAAGAGCTTCCATGCTAACACCATATTAGCATATGTATGTAAGTGTGTGTCCACAACTATTTGCCTGCATCACCATTTGTGTATTTTGCATGCGTGAAATGGAATATATGGGAAGCTGACCAGATGGTCTCTGGTGAGGCTGAGAATGCTGGAGATCAGCCGTTTCTGGTCCCTGGGCAGTCAATCGATGCATTTCTAATCGCGACTGAAGGGAACGGATCTCATTACTTAGTTTTTATGCCAAATTCCCAAACTCAGTGTTTCCCACTCAATCAGAGGCACTTTAGATTAACAGCTGCACAAGTTTTGGTATCTGCCAGTATAAAATAATGATCAGGGATAATTAAACAGGCTGTAACTTTGCTCATCACTTCAATACAGCTCATCAAAACAACATGTGTTTGTTATGTGGCCATCCTCTGCTGCTCACCTGCTGACTAGTTTATCCGAACTCTGTAGCATATTTTTCAGTCAAGTTTCACCTGGGTGGCTGCCGATGCACTGCTACTGCAACAGTGCTCCTCTCAGGTCCATTACACGCACTGAACTGTGGACACGCGTTCAAAAGCACACACCTCAGCACACACGCACGACGTTGAGATGCTTTAAAAGTCTCCCGAGAATTGGCTGTGATTATTGTGGTTACTGTGATTGCTGTCATTGTCTCCCATCACGGCCATTATCAGCGGAGCATTTCCCCGTGTGCTCCTTTCAGCTCAGCACTCTGTTTACCCTAATGTGAGCTGGGGGAAAATAGCAGAGTGGCGTCTTCCATAAACACCTTGTTATCTCTCAGTCCTTCTCTAATTTTCTCCCCATTCTATCACTCCCGCTCATTTTCCCCCCGTCTTTCGATGGGCTGTGTGGGGCCGTGGCTCTCCGGCTTGAAATGGAAGAAAACGGCGGTGTTGTGTAATGCGTGTTTGTTTTCAGGGCTCATTGCTGTTTGTTAGTCAGCATCCAGGGTTGTGCTGATGTTTGCTTTTGCTCGAGTTGTGCAGTTGTTCTGTGTGTGTGTTTTTTTCTCCCACCACCACCTCGTTAATAAAAAATGGCTGCAACCTATTTACACTTAAAGAGGTGCCAAAAAAACCGAGAGTGGGATGTAAAGAATTTCTGCCCACACATTTCTGCCCTTTGGCTCTGATTTCCTTTTATTATCCATCTTCTTTTGCTCTCCCTCTCATCTGTGTGAGGCAGCCTTAGTCAAAGCACTCAGTCAATTCTGCACAAATGGGATTCTTACAATCCAAATAGAGAAGATTGAAATCCGGCAGCATGTATTTGAAGGGTTTTAAACGTGTCACCCAGTTAATGCTTCCTCAAACAGGAAAAAAAAACCCAGAGGGATTCCAAGTCATATTAAAACTTGATTTCCTGGAGTACAGTCTCTGGCTGCTCTCTCAGGTATAGGCGATTACCTCCACTACTCTGGTTAAATGCATGCAACTGTGACCTGGATCAAAAAGTTTTTATGAGCACTAAAGCCTGGGTGACTCCTGAGTGATGCTTACTGATGGCTCAGAGAAAGAACCAATCACAGGTGCCTTTTTTGTGCGAGCCTGAATCCAATCTTTGCATACAACGGAAGATGTACTAACCCTGCTGCAAGCTACGTGAGTGGGTGGACTTGTTTCACATGGTCAAGGTGTGTGTGTGTGTGTGTGTATTTGACTCAGTGACATTTCATCAGCCAGTCACGTTATCCCCCTGTCAGTCCTCGAGACACGAGCATCAGAAAGAGCTGGAGAATGTGTGAATGTTTCTTTGCGCGAGGTGTGAATGTGAGGTGCCACTTGTAATGCCCGGCTTCTTTGTCTTGTCGTGTCGTCTCTTTGTGTTTGTCTGCTGCTGTTCACCCGTGTGCACGTTCAAACACGCACAGACACACACGCAAACTTCACTTCTCTCCAACCTTTCTTGCCCAGGGCTTTTATCAGCAATTCATTTCCCAGTATCTCAACCATCAATCATTCCAGCTTGTCCACAAATGCAGCCATCACTCCTAAAGACGATGAGAGGGAACGATGTATACAGAAGTAGACGCCGGCTCCGACAGGCAAAAAGAGAGCGGGGCGGGGGTGGCTTTTTAATTAAGATTGCAATCGACTGGGACTCTTAAGAGATGAAAATTTGCCTCATTTTTGGGTGTGTTTGATCCTGAGCTGACGGTACTTTGGCAGGCCCCGGGTCCCCGTTTGTCCTTTAAATTCAGCGTGACTTACAGCGAGGGCCTTTATTTCGAAGGTTCACACTAAAGGCTAATCCATCCTCTTTTTACTGACTCCTGCTCAGGCTTCGTTCTGCGTTCACTCATGGTGTCCATCGCTGCACGTGTTAACTGCCCACTTCTGCTTCTTCTCTTCCCAACAAATCAAAAAAAGTAAAGAGCTTCCTACAGTATCACACAGTTTCAGTGAGTGACCCAGCAGTTTTTCTGACAGGGCAGGTGAACCTCAAATGAAAAAAAGCTGCAGCAGCTTGTTTTTTTCCTGAAGTTTAGTCAGCAATGTCCACTGAAAACAGGGTCACAGAGCACACACACTGTGCGTCTAATTTGAGTATAAACTGCATTCTGGGAGCCTAGAGCACACTCTGGCCCTGAACTGCATTTCTTGTGTGCTGCTCAGAGCACCACCCTTGCAGAGCATTGAGAGTGCTCCTTTGACACGGATGAAGGAGGAGGAGGAGAAGCAGCAATCCGGTGTTTAAAGTGAATAGGTTCCAGCTACCCTGGTGAGCTGCTTTTAAGCCAGTTGCTGAGAGCAAAAAGTAGTCTTTCTTTGAGATGTAACTCAAAACGCATATTGTTTGTCCATGGTGTATGTTTAGCTGTTGCGGTGAGGGGGGATGGAAGTGTGTGTGTCTTAATCTTCAGATTTCTTCCCAGACAAGCGAGCCTCCACCATCCTCTGTTTAAAAGGGGTCACGGGCACAGATGAGAGGCCAGCCAGCTGACAGTATGTGAAATGAATGTCATCAGTTTGTTCTTTTTCATCACAAACACAGATCTGAAACAGATGGTCTCCTGCGTTGGGTTACAAAGGTTGGAAATCCCTGAGAGAATGAAGTTTGATTTAATGCACTGCTTGCACTTTATGGATTATCTTTATCTTACACATTTTGGTTTGGAAACAATTGCCGTGCTGTCGTTGCTTTATATTGCACAATAATGAGAGCCACCATTATAGCTCACAGAGGTCATAGTGTGAACAGCACATTAACAGAGTATAGTGGGATGTAGTATAAGTAAAATATGAGTCAGAACTGGACTCTCTAAAGCAGCGGTCCCCAACCCCCAGGCCTCGGACCGGTACCGGTCCGTGAGTCGTTTGGTACCGGGCCGCGAGAGTTGAGGCTCAGGTGTGAAATGTATGGTTTTCAGGGTTTTTATCGGTTTTCAGCGTTATTTTGTTATCGTTTTTATTGTTAACTCGGTTTCTTCTTTTTTTCAGTACCGGTACTAGTTTTATTTTGTTGTATTTTTCCGCGACACCTTAAAGGCCGGTCCATGTAAATATTGTCGGGCAAAAAAGGTCGGGGACCGCTGCTCTAAAGTATACTGTTTTGCCCAATGTATTCAGTCGCACATCCAAATCAGTGAATTCAGGTTTTTCAATCACTTTCATGGCCACAGGTGAATATAATCAAGCACATAGGCATGCAGACTGCTTCTACAAACATTTGTGAAATGGATCGCTCTCAGGATAGTCCAGTGGTGAATTTTCTTTACTACTAAATATTCCACAGTCAGCTGTAAGTGGTATTATAACAAAGTGGAAGCGATTGGGAACGACAGTAATACAGCTACTAAGATGCAGGCTATGTAAACAGTGAATTACTAATGCAGTTACACGCTGGTTAAAAAGCTCAAACCAAGTCAACAACATCCCAGGTGAAAAATGTTTTTCAGTTTTATTATGTGTCAACATTGTGCAGCTCCTGAAGACTAACAAGTTACTTTAATGTAAGTTTTTAAGCCACTTTTCATACTTAAAATTTCCACTGGAAATACTTATGCTGTGTCACTACTGTTGCACAATAATGCTGGCACCGTGTTTCCATCGATTCAGACTTCAACTTAGAAAGTCTACCATTAGTGACAGGGCCTCATTGGAAAAGAAGGATGGAAACTGCCCTTCATTTACTTACACTTAGGAATGCTGCTACAGCACCTGCAAGCTGCAAACAACAATAAAATGTTGTTCAGTCTTTTTTTGTATATTGTCAGAAATTTCAGCAAATTGTCTTGAAATATTGTGATGTAATTGATATCACCTACCCCTGCTGAGAACGTGTCTGAAGCAGACCACCTCCTGCTGTGTGCTTGTGTTAGAATGGACAGCTGTGGAAAAATGAACTTCTGCACTGAAAGCAAAGTCAACACATTGTAACAAGCCACAATGTCACATACCAGGGTTTCCACCAGTGTAATACACACATGACGGCATCCCAGATCTACTGTAACCTGAGTCCCTGGTGGGATTAAATCACTAGGAAGATCTGAAAGTTGTAGTCTGCAGATAACACATAATCAAGAATGATTACGTTAGCTAATGTATCTTATGAGCTAACTATTCCCAGTAGCTATTATAAACATTATACAGCAGTTCAAATGCAGTTTAAAGATGTAAAAATGAAACAGAGAAAATGTTATGACTTCATAAAATTTAATTATTCATCCACTGGCCGCGGCTACAGAACCAAACAACGTTTCTGGTGGAAACCCTGCACAATCATGCTGAGTCAGGACCCGTGGGTGTCAAATTTTTACTCACTGGTTACTATTTTAATACCATTTTCCAGTGTGCAGGGTTGTGCTCCAGAAGACCGTTTTTGAGGGAGCATAAAATGACTCCTAACCAGAAGTGGCTGCTGTTTCCCAACTATCATGTTACTTTCAACTTTACCTTTCCTCCTCTTGTTTTATTAGGCTTAGGCGCCAAAACTGTTAGATTAGGTTTAGAAGAATATCTATTGGTTTGGGTAAAATACACCTTTTGATCACTTGCATTCACCTCTTCCTCTTGATACCATTTCTAATATAACTGTGTTATATTTTATACCCATAATCTAAATCTCCTGATCAAATATTTTCACATGATGAAAATGTGGTTTCACCATAATTTCGTTTTGTGTGGGATGTCATCCACCCACACAGAAAGCCAAAGTGTAGTAGCCATTCCATATAGCCACCGAGAGGTGAGGCATGAGAGTGCTACAGTGTGGACTTATTGGCAAATACTTCAAACATCGCTCCATTTCATGCCAGCGATGTCCTGCATAAACTCACATACAATACATAGATACAGAAACTCAAGCTGAAAAGCGCTTCTGAAAGCTGACAACTTAATAGCACCACCTTACAATAAACCACAGCCTTTATGGTGGTTTTAGACTTCAATCATTTCGTCAAACTTGAATTAAGTCACAAAGAAGAATCGTTCTCTTGTCCTACCTGGCTCGATTTGGCTAATTTGCTATGACAGCTTTAAATGACATTATTGTCGTCTGCCTCACATTTTCCAATTGTTTCAAAGAGTTTTTTCATCTCCTTTTTTTCCCATCCACACATGGTTTGACAATGCTTTGACAGCTTTGGAACCCAGTGTGTTTGTGCATCGTTATCAGTTTTATCCCAGTAGGTGTTAAGACAGAGAGAGGTGGTCCACTGAAGTAAGATTACATTGCAAGCATAAATCGCCTGCTGGCTGCATGATGAGGTCACATTTCAAAGGAAGCCAGGACATTTGAATACACCTTTGTGCGAGTGCTGTCCTTCAGCTGGCGTTGGTGTCAGCCCGCGTAATGACAAAGGGAGGCTCACTTTCATCTGGCTCCATTTGTTCCTGCTCCCTCATTCTTTGCATTATTACCGCAACGGCCTGTTGTTCCCCTTCATCTCCCTCTATGCTTGATTTGTTTGGTCTTGGAGATCTGTGGATTTCATGTCTTTGTTCCCACTGTTGGGAGACATTACGTTTTGATGAGAGTAGATGCTGCATCTCTGTGAATGTACTCTGCAAAACAAATAATGTTCAGTGGGAATTTCTCCTGGAGTTTAAGTTAAAAATGGAACACAACTTCAAACTTGAGCAACAAGGTCTACTTTTGCAGTAGTTAGAGCCAAACTTCTCTGCCCGTCTTTGGTGCATCACTCTTGCTATTTATACACTTTCCAGAGATCACCTGTTGATTCATCTAGGCATCCTGTGATAGTGTGTTAAATGGTAAATGGCCTGTATTTGTATAGCGCTTTACTAGTCCCTAAGGACCCCAAAGTGCTTTACACATCCAGTCATCCACCCATTCACACACTGGTGATGGCAAGGTACATCGTAGCCACAGCCACCCTGGGGCGCACTGACAGAGGCGAGGCTGCCGGACACTGGCGCCACCGGGCCCTCTGACCACCACCAGTAGGCAACGGGTAAGTGTCTTGCCCAAGGACACAACAACCGAGACTGTCCAAGCCGGGGCTCGAACCGGCAACCTTCCGATTACAAGGCAAACTCTTGAGCCACGATCGCTCCATAAACTTGTACAGTGAACAGTAAAAGGCTGATGGAGTATTGTTCAAGTTCATACATTCCCAGTGCGTGCACCAAGCCTGGATCAGTGGGAGGGTTACGTCAGGAGGGGTTTATGGATCCATTTGCTTTGGGAAGCCCTTCAGAAATAAGGGAGCAGCTGAAAATTTTTTTCATTTTCTATTAATTTAAAACTTGCACTGTCTCATTTGAGGTCAAGTCTTACAGTTGTAGTGATAATTTGTTAGTCTTGTCAAACTCCAGGGAGTTCATCTTCAATTAAAACCTAACACATCATAAATCAGTATCAGTGTTAAGTTCAAATGTCACATCTTTTCACATTACAATCAAAATAAAAGAAAATACTTTTTTAAAAACATAATTTATTACTTCCAGACAGTGTGGAGAGAGCTTGGGGAAAACCCCATGTTAGCTCACAGTGACAGCACTTATGTAGCTCAAGTGAAAATAAACTCAATTTCACACTTTCCAAGACTATAAACAAATAAGAGGTACTGTTATCAAAAATTTGTTACCCTCACACAGGCCTGTGGGTTTGCAGCCAGAATTTTTAGATTCATGACTAATTTAAATCCTGGCTCACAGAAGCGTTCAGTGATATGTTAAAAACATTTTTGTCTAGTCATCGTCAGACCAACAACCAGCGTTTGCCGCAAACGTTTCTGGTTTGTGGTGCCGTGCTCTCTATTTTAAGCTGAACATAAAAGGGTGTCAAGGTCTCTGGGTAAATTCCCAGATGACTAAACATGCAACTATTTTGCTAGTAATACCTAAAATGAATAAAGAAAATCAACAGCCTTTTTATGCAAGATTTATGCAAGGTTATATTGGTTGGGTCTGATTATTTGGGGGGGGATAACGCCTCTGTCCACTACACAAGACGTGTGTTAGACACACTAATAACAAATCAGCAGCAGTGTCTCTGTACAACTTGTAGGTCACATAAGATTATAAAAATAAAATGTCAAAAAGACACAGAAGGAGGATTTTGGTGTCATTCTATTACTGTATCTAAATCGCTACAAACTAGATTCTGATATGCCAGCAAAACTCTTTGGTAAGATAGTTTAGCTGTGTGGTGGTTAATGCAAGCACGGTTTAAAAGCATGCTAGCAAGGTCAAAGCATAAAGGTGGACCTTTTTTCTCATGAATTTGAAAAAATGAGGCATGAACTGAACCGTAAATGTAAAAGATTCTTACACGCCAACCAAAAATGTGCACACGTCAACATGAATTACTCTTAATCACTGATGGCACAGTCTGTTATCTGTTATCTTCACACATCTTTTAATTTTTTTGTTTTCAACTTAAACTCTACAGCTACTGTGGCTCAGTCTCCCTGCAGGGATCATTCACATTCAATTTAATTACTGAGTGTAGTTGCACATCTTGCTTGTAAACAGCTACAGAATTATTTTTTTTGCACACATGTAATTTTCCATCTTATTTCACTTCTTGTTAGGGTGTTATGACCCGTTGTCCAACATATAATTTAAAGTCTAACAAAAACACTACCCTCAATTCCACCCACCGCCTTGCACCCGAGCAGTATCAATAAAGCATAACGCAACTGCTTTATTCAATCAAGGGTCGAGCCAATCAAAAAAATTGCAAACAGCACCAGTAAACCTCTTTATTACCTACTCCAGGTTTTTCGGCTACATCAAAGAAACCTCCCCAGATATGTGCTCTGGTTTTTTTTTCCTTTTTTTTTTCTGGAATCAATCTTGTGAGGGGCAGATAATTATGATAGTAGGCACAGGAGCCAACGCTTTTCCACCATGGCAATTAACAAGGCTTGTTAACATCAAAGGCAGAAAAAGACCAGAGGCTGACTTTCAAACAGAAAGTGTACTGAACTCACAGGAGGATCAGCTTTATGCTCCGAATGTGTGTATTTAAATGCATTTCATCTGAGCTCAGAAAATAGAGAGATTTTTTGGGGAGCATTTATGAGGAATGATTGGAGACTGAAAAATGAGATGTAAATCTGTCAACATTACAGATGTGCTCGCTTTAAAAAATATATAAATTTTCTGTGCAGTAATTGGTTTAATGTCTCTCCATACAGTTATTTAACAGAAAATAATAGCCCGCCTGTCAGTTTATACCTAATCAGTTTTTCAGTAATTATTCTGTCCATGCTGTGGTTAAATCTGCACATCACTTCATTAATATTGCACCAAACAAGCTTTATTTCTGAAACCCAGATCAATGAATTCAAAGAGAACAGAGCGAGAACAACTAAAATTACATCTCTGAGCTTTCTCGGATCATATTTGTTATCAAGCTCTGGTTGTTTTCATATTCCCCATGAGCAAATCTGCCTCCTCTCCAAGTAAATTTGACACAGGGACACAGAAAAGCCTCTTTTCCTGGAACCTCAATCACACATGGATTCGTCAAAAAGTTTGCGCTCCCAGACACATTTTCATCTGGCTTCAACTTTCTCAGACGGAGGAAATGGGTAAATGTAATCCCTTTTCTGATGGGCGAACAAGCTAATCTGCTTACTTCCTCCATTGTGGATTGACTCTGTGATGGCAGAGAGGCAGGTGATAAAAGAAAAGTACAGAAAGAGAGGTTTATTTGACTTTCTCCACTTCACTCTTCCCCGCGATCCTTCTCCTGGGAGACTGACTGTAGTGGCTGGATTATCCTCATGTCTCCTATTCACCATCTCTCCCCATGCAGTATCTCTATCCCCCCATCTTTGTCTCCTTTTGCCACAGAGGGCACTGATCCCCTGTTTCTGGAAGTTTCTACGTTTGTTTCAATGTAGCTGCTTTTGTTTTGATGCCTTATCTTTCACAAGAGTGCAGCGAAGGGGAACACGACCTTGCCAATGGTTTTCTAGCCTGCCAGGCTGTGGGTGGGAGATAGAGATGTTGTGTACACAATCATCAAGTCTGAGTCTGAAATATGAAGTAGTGACTGTACAGAGAACTTTTAATATAAAATTTAAATATTAGAAAAAGATAACCTGGGTAAATACAAACTGTGTTTTTTAAATTACTTCATTTATTTCATTTAAGGGAAACCTGGCCCTGTATGAGAAAGTAATTCCCCCCTAAACAATAACTGGTTGTGCAACCCTTGACAGCAAGAACAGAAATGTATGCGATTAAAGACAACGACTCTTTCACATCGTTGTCTTTTTCTCATCTTTGTGAAATTGTTGCAATTTAGCCATGAACAGCCTGATTAAGGTCAACAGGAAAGTCCAGACTTTGACTTGTTCAGTCTAAAACCTTCTTCTTCTTTTTTTGATATATTCAGAGGTGAACTTGCTGATTAGGTGTTTCAGATCATTGTCCTGGATTGTCTTCACCGAAGTGATCTCGAGCTTCAGAGCACAAAGCCACGGGAGAGAGCAGAGGACCCAGGCCATCACACTACCACCACCATGATTGTTGCTATAATTTTGTATGAAATGCTGTTAGTTTTTGTCAGATATAACGGGACTGAAACTTTCTAAAAAAGTTCCCCTTTTGTCTCGTTCACAGAATATTTTCCCAAAAGTCTTGAGGATCATCAAGATTTTTGTTGTAATGTGAGACAAGCATTCGTGTTCTTTTTGGCCAGAAAGTCATAAAAAACATAATAATATATAGCTTTTTAAAACTCACTCTGTATTTCAGTTTGAGACCAACAATAGAAAAGACATTTTGGCCAACAACATTCATGACTAGAAAGACTTCTATTCTTCCACTTCAGAGTTTGAAAACAGTTCAGAAATTTTCTAACTACATGAGGCTGGCTCCAAAGACAAGTCAGTCTCCATAGACTCATATGTTTAAACGTCCAACGTTATAACATTAAAAACAAAATACTTACAGCCAGGCCTTTGTAGATAGCTTCCCCCACCATAACAACTCTGAGTGTGATGAAGATTTTGTAACTCATGCTGTAGTTGGGGACATGGCCACACCGATCAGCATTTGCTGAGCCTCACCTCAATGACTCTGAATCATTACACTGGAGCTCTCCATCACGTGTGTGCTGTTGGTACCTTTTGGAGTATTTTAATGAAGCATCTGACTAATGCTATAATGTGCTGAGTGGTATAGAAGATAGCAGTGCTTAAGCTTTTGTGAGTAAAATTCTAGTGTTTTAATAATGTGTTATTTAGCACGCATTAGCCATTGCAAGTTATGGAGGGAGCATGCTAACTAAACTTTCCAGAGCACTTTAGCTTATCATTCCACATTTCAATAACTTGTGGCTCCACAAAAACAACACTGTATTGGGAAAAAGGGTGAAACTTCAGAGTACAGTGTTCACAACTAATGGTGATGTCATCTACTGCCTATTGTTTGCATAGGTCAACATGTTGCATTGGTCAATCCCTAAAGTTAGGTCACATGAGCATATGTCCTTCATAAGTTCTCTTTTAAATCCATGATGCATTTAATAATTGTTAGCCCCTCCCCCACCCCTGGGACCCTGAAATGGTAAGCGGAAGAAAAGCGGAAAGAGAATGGATGGATGTAGTCATTTTAGGTAATTATGATCTCAGTATTGTCTGAAATAACAGTTATTAATATGTGGCTGTTAGTGATAGTGTCATTGCCATCTAACGTGCCAGTGCAGCTTGTGCAAAGAAAAGATTACCAGTTTATGACTTTTTACTTTTCAAGGTTAGGGGAAACAAATTGTTTGTTGCATATTTATATATCGATCAGATATGGAGCAACATTAGCATTCATTTGGAGTCATGTTTCTAACCACCTGATGAATGAAAGTCCAATATTCGCTCGCCTTTTATCTCTGTTTTTCATCTCCACGGCTCCTTAGAGAAATATCGGTCTCATTAACTGATAAGTGATCCACTTTGTTCACATGCTATTTTATAACTTTGTCTGTTTACTGCTAGGCAGGTAGTGAGCAATAAGGTTGGGAGTTGTTTTTTTTATTTTTTTTTAAGACAGGAAAAAATGCAGCTAAAGACACTCTGAGTGATGACAACTTTAAGTGGAGACCAAATATCAAATTAGCGAGCCACAAAACTATAACAAAGAGCAGAAAGATGCAATAAAGCTTTAAAGAGCCACAGGAAAGCGCACATGTGGGAGATAATTTTTTAATTTGTCTTTTTAATTTGAAGTTATTTAGTGACTCTAGTTTAAAAAAAAAAGATTGTCACTTGTCACACGTTAAGAGTTTCAATATTTCACTTGATATGATGACAGAACTTTTAACAGATATTTTTAATTGCTGCTTGCTAAGCAAAGCGTGTCATTTAATACAGTAATAAGGCATTAAAACTGTAGTTTCAGAGTCAGTAGCAGTAGACATGGCCGTGATAAGACCCACACCACAGCCATTTACAATGTCTATAATTTCCCTCTGCACTGCACAAGCTCTCATTTATTCAGAAGCCCATTCAGCAGTATCAGGTTTGAAGATGGAGTGAAGCTCAATAAACTGCATATAATTTCATTCCTGCCTCAAGGACACGAAACATGAGGTCAGAGAGAGACGGGGAGGAGGGGGGAGGCCTCGTCCAGCGCAGCAGACGGATGAACTGCGAAAAACATAATAACAATATGTGGAAAGATAAAGGCAAAAGTCCGACTTAAGGGTCTGTGACACTTTATTGTGCGAATCTTTCATATTCTTTTTCAGTTTTCATAAAAATCTAATGAAAGCAGGGCTGTAATTTTGAGGAATGGTGAGGACCATGACAGTCAAGATAAATGAGCTGTGGTCTAGCTTATCAGATTGAACAAACCATCAATCTAATGCAGGGTTTAAAATGATAACACTGGACTATTTTTGGATGTGTTTTATGAAGGCTGAACGTCAGATGACTGCAGTTCTGTGCGCCCGTGTGTGTAGATCTGTTTAGAGGAAAGCGCTGCCATTTGTGAAAGAGTACATTTCAAATATCGGAGCCTATCCGCCTGTTGCAGGTTTCAGCCCACAATTATCCCGTTGAGGACATGCTTCAAACAATCCATAACATTTCCCATTATGTTGCTTGCACTTATGAATACGTAATGCTGGTACAGGTGATTGTAAAGTGCCCCAGCCCTGCTTTAGTAAACACCATTCCCTGCAGCACAAATGAGAGGCAATGTCACCTGCCTCCGGGAAAGTGAAATAGACTCTACTTCAGCTAATGATAAAACCAGCATTACTCTATGGGTGGCTTATTTATAATTTCTATTACGTAGTATTATGAGGCAGTACACTGAGTATTTCTCATATGAAAGCTAATCACAGTGCCATCACATCGTTTGCTGTGAACTTGTCATTTAGATACAAAGGCTGATGGAGAGAAAATGAGATGAAAAAGTAAGGAAACAGATTAACAAGATTAAAGGAGGATGCCAATTATGGCTGTGTGTAAAAAAGCGGATGTCTTTGCTGGGGACAGACGAGCTGAAATTTGCCTTCACTAAAGGAGTTTTTCTAAAAAGGATACCAGACGTATGCAGAGGCAAACAACAAGAAGAGGCTTGGGAACATAAAGGAGTAGAAACTACGTGACAAACACTGAGGGAATAGACACGGTTTAAAAAACGTGTCCACATCCTGTAGTGTAATCAGCATTTAGGAAATGATACTGGTATATGGGGAATCTAAATTACAGTTTGTATTCTAAAATCATGTCACATTTGACCTGTGACCTCTGTTTTAATATCTGCCTTTCTTTCAAGTTGATACCTAAATGTGTTATATCTTTAAAGAAAGTATTGTTAGAGAAAGAGAATGAGCTGCCTAGTTAGTGAGAAATACAGTGTCATACCACACACTCTGATAAAAGCTGAGTTGTCAGCGACAGATCCCCCTTACTAATCTCATTACCTGGTGCCCAGGGGACACCTGGCAAGGCTCACATCAATGAGCCCTGCTAGTACCTTTGACAAACCAGCGCTAAGTGATGCCCAGAGCGATGAAAACGGACTGCGCTACACTCTACGGAGAGGAGGGTAGTAACAAACAGGTGATTCACTCAAGGGTGGGGAAGAGAACGAAGGAGGGAAGCAGAAATATCGGACGCCCCATGAGGAACAAAACTTCAAAATAAAACAAAGACAAAGGGAACGCAGGAGGCACAGAATAAAAAAATAACACAAAGCGAGAAGAAGAAGTAAGGATTTATAACCGAAATCACAGATCATTACAGACACCACGACAAAGGGATCGCTGTTTCTGGCAGTGTAGAAAGAGTGAAATGTTTTGGTAGGAGGCCACAGCGACACGTGAGAAGATTGCTTCAAAAGAAATTCCACTAAAGCTAAAGCTATTTCCACTTGTTTTGCTATCAATAATAACATAACAGTAGAAAAAATGTGTAATAAAAACACACACAAACACACTAATGAATCTTACATTAAGCCCCCCCCCCCCAAAAAAAACAAAACAAAATGAAAACAAAACAAAAAGAACCCTTAATAAATCAAATGTTACAGACTTGACAAAGATGATATCAAACCATCAACCAAAAATTAATAACATATATTGAAAAACAAACAAAAGGTGTTTATTTCAGCTTTTTAGAGGATGCAGATGTAATGGATTGTCAGTCAAACTAGCTGCTTGTTGTGAGTTTCCTCTGCTTGGCCTGTTTTCTGGAGGAGAGTTGGTTTTGATTTGTTTTCAGCAGATTTATATTGTGTTTGTGTTTGTGGGTGTATATATGTGTGTGTTACCAGCAGTCCAGGATGGTAGAGATGGAGTCTGTCCAAAAGGCTGAATGAAAAGTGAACTTTCAAAATAAAAGCAAGGATAATGTCCACTGGTTAAATAATGGTGGATGATGTCATTCTCTCACATTTATTTATAATTTTTAAATTAAACAAAAATATATATTAAAATGTGTCACTGATGTAGGCAAAGACTGTTATATTACTATTTGATTATCATATACGTATATAAAGAGGAGTGTAGTAAAGTTAGTAGTACAGTTTGGAATTTGTAAATATCGATTTTGTCATATTTTGTGACTTTTTTGTTTTTTTACTGGTGAAAATTACACTGAGATGGTTGCAGTAAGGCACCGCAGATAGCCCTCCCTGAGCCTGACTCTGCAGGAGGTTTCTTCCTGTTAAAAGGAAGTTTTTCCTTCCCACTTTCGCCAACTGCTTGTTCATATGGGGCCATCTGATTGTTTGGGTTTTCTCTGTATTATTGTAGGCTTTTCACCTTACAATATAAAGCAGCTTTAGGTGACTGGTTGTAAGTTAGCGCTATGTAAATAAAATCAAATTAAATTGAACTGAAAAAATGGAATTGCAGTAAAAGCTTTTTTACACATCTTTTTTCTGCTACTTTTACTCTGTGCTGAGACTCAAAGGAACAGCCCAACAGTACATGAGTCATGTTGAAGCAAAAAAGCTGTGTAGGATTCCCAGGCAGCAGTGGCATTAGTCACAATAAAATATTACAATCATCCAATTTAGTGTTGTTTATTTTATTTGTTTTAGTGACACACGATTTAATTTAGTGATTCAGCTATTCAGTCTGATGTGCATCAGCAGTTGCTGAACACTGATGATGTATGATGGTTTTGAAAAGCTGGAGCTGCTGGCTCTAACACGGACTTTGTATTCAGCAGCCAACTTACCCTTTGGCTACACCGACTGTGGACTGTTCACGAAATAGAGGCTGCAGCATCACACTTTCACTAAAATTAGTGAAAATAGCTACACAGGGTTTGAGAACAGTGGATTAGTAATGCAAAGGTGCTGTGGACATCTGCAAATATGCACAAAGTTTTTTCAATGCACGATGTAGGTCTGTACACACGACCTAGATAAGCTAATACTGGTAGTTTAAATATACTACCAGTGTATATGAAAAATAAGCTTTTACTAGTACCAGCTGGCACTTGTGTAACTTTGCACAGTGCACTGCAGTCTGTAGATGTTTACACACCAGTCTTACACACACTTTTTTCACCATGCTGTGCTTTGTCCAAAAGCTGACATTCCCAAAATGAAAGCACAGATTACTTGTTTCCCCTGTGATTTACGCAGCCCTACACAGAATGCACATTGCAGGTAACCTCTGAAAACTTGCATTGTGCTGCACATTGGTTCTGAGATCGTGCCACGGGCTTCAACAGGTAACTTTAAGACTTGAGTTCAAGCTTAAACTAGCGATATAAATGAAAGCACCTTCCTTATAAAGTAAAAAAGAGGCAATCAAAAAGGTGATTTTGATGATAGGCCAGATTCTTTTCGTGCGAGGGGGTGCTCATGAACCCAGAGTTTGTCACCCTTGCTTACAGCCATGAGGATAACAAAAAAGCCTTTCCATCATTCAATAAGTGTCAGGATGAGCAGTGACAAAGTGACAGGTGAAGGTGCATTTGCTTCTGGTTGAATATCAGTCTAAATATGGAGTGACTCAGGGTGAGACTGCACCTAGAACGCTGTAAACAAGTGAGCCAAAAATACCAGCAGCCTTAAACGACCATGAGGGAAGGAAAGCGAGAGGAAAGGACATGGGCTTTTTTAACACTGCTCTCTGTCATGTTTTCTCTTCATCTCCAAACATTATGCAGTTGTCTGGTGCTCTGCCAGCTCAAACAGATATTCACTTCAAAATATGAGAATGTCTTTTGGGACGCCGGTGCAGCAGCCAAAGCGTGTGAATGGATCCAGAGCTGTAAGCTGATTTTTTTGGTTTGTTTTTTTTCTCTGCGTGTGTGTGAGCACATGTGCTTATGAAGGAATATATGAATAAAATCCACATGGGAAGGGTGTCTGGATTCACTTACTGTGTAGGTCCTCAAGGTCAGACAGACACACACGCACACACACACAGATATGTGGAGATAAATAGGGAAATGGCTTCTGGGACACATTTGCGTCTCCCGTCTCATAATAAACACCCTGAAAACTTTAAGGGCCTTTCTTGTTAATGCTGCCCATTACTTTCCCTCCGCTGGCGTGAATGGGATTTCTGTCAGCATCGCACTTTGCCGTGCGGAGCATTTTGGGCTAAGTAGTCCAAATAACATGGCTCTAAAAGCCTTGACAACGGCTTTTACAGCTTGCCTTTTACCTTTAGAAGCCTCTCCTTTCCGGCCCACTTTAGTCTCTATTTCCTCCCCACTTTCTGCCTTTTAACCGTGTTAGAGGGTCTGTCTCCCATCGGGCTTTGCGGCGTTATCAAAGTCGACCACCTGCAGTTCGTTAATCATGCCGGTGTAGGTGTGAAATGGAGTGTTCACACTCGGCTATGTGGCTCACTCTCTGCTGAAGTCTTTTTTTTAAAAATTTGGTCACGGTCAGCCATTTTGGAAAGTCCAGTTGATGTTTACTCATCTCAGAAGAACTCATAAACTTATCTAGTCCAATCCAATCTAGTTCTTATCGATTAGGATGGCAATCACTTCCAGTTTGTGTTTTGGATGACAAACTTTTCTACAGATTCAATTGAAGCAGTTACCAGAACAACAGGTTAGCATGCAAAAGCCTTAATTTAGCTATAGTCAGTGAGCAGTGGTGCCTCTAGCTATTTAAAAGCAAACAAGGGAGAGATAAATCCAATTCTAGCTGAAGAAAAAAAAAAAGCACTGTTATTTCGGTGTTGCAGTTATTTTAAAGTACTCTTGCTGTATTGTCACTCCTGAGCCCTGTTTTCTGTGCTTTTATTTCAAACATGTAATCACAAATCTAAGCCTCGGCTCCAAAAGTTGTGCCTGCGGTGATTGGAATGAGAGGGTAAACACGCTGTCAATAGGACTAATTTAACACACGCCAAGACGACTGGCCTCAGAAAGCACTGCCAATTGTGCCCAGTTAGGAAAATAACAAGTTCAATTTGTTTTTAACCCCCAGCTGGCACCACTGTTTATGGCTAAGAGGCCAACACCAAGCTTCAGCTTATTATTTAGTCAGGTCATCAGTCTAAACGCTAATTAGAATTGTCTCCCTGCCGGCTTTTTTTTTAGCATGTGCCCATAAGTGTGTTTGTGCTCCATCTCCTTGAATGTCAGAAACTTAATTGTACATATTTGGACATGAGCATAAAT
This sequence comes from Astatotilapia calliptera, assembly GCF_964374335.1. Taxonomy (NCBI): domain Eukaryota; kingdom Metazoa; phylum Chordata; class Actinopteri; order Cichliformes; family Cichlidae; genus Astatotilapia; species Astatotilapia calliptera. Next base: position 33,204,710 of record NC_137435.1, read on the forward strand.
CGCCCTCTTTTTTAGATAAGAATAAAGCAAGTGCAGCTGGCCAGGAGAGATAAAACTTAATTTACCACAAGGGAGGCAACTCATGCCTCCGTACAAACCTTCTTCTTTTTTTATAGTGGATTAAATTACAAACCTATTAAGATCTTAGTTAGCATTCTGTGTGTGTGTGTGTGTGTGTGTGTGTGTGTGTGTGTGTGTGTCAGACTGATGTAAAAACATACAAAGCGCTTCTCAGTATGTAATTATATAGAGTACAATATGCTGTCTTTCTAAATAACTTCACTGTAGGTTCTAATGACCATTAATAAGCATTATATGAAATTCTCATCTGAATCTAATCGCTATTGTCATTTGGCCCCTCAGTCAAAAGGTCCTAAAGTTCAGACCGAAAGTGATTTTAATTAGAAGTTATGATCATATTATCATATTATCAACTATTTAAGGTTACCGGTCCCTTTGCCCTTAGTTGTGTGGTTCTGGCGAACTGCCATCATGGGTGGTATGTGCAGGGCTACAGGGATCAGAGGTAAATGCAACTCACATGGTAACTGTGAGATTCCAGACTGCTATAAGCTGAAGCGTGTAGTCAAATGTTTATAGTTATATATTTATTTGCATTATTGTCATACTGTTTATTAACTGTACTGTAGAAAGTGAAAAATGTTGCAGCGTATGATTAATGCCATTTTTTTTTTATAAAGGAAAACAAGTTGCAAAGCTATCTCAAAGAAAAGATATTCAAACCCATCATGCAGATGTATGTTCCTACTTTGAGTCTTTGAGTTTGGTGAGTTAGTTCACTTGTGTACTCATGTATTCATTCTAATGCCTTATGTCTCCTTGTTTCACCCGTTTCCTGATTTACTTTGCTAATTAGTTGGGGTTTTTTTTAGTTTTGCTTTGAGTTTTACATCTGCTCGGGGTTGCCATGATTCCTGCCAGCTATGCATTGTTTCCCTCCTATTTGCATTTTCTTAATCAGCCTCCTGTGCACAAACAGTCCTGTCTACCCTGTTTTATTTGTTTGATTGTCTGCTGTTTCACCTTTCCTCTGTTGTCTCATCTCTCGTTTCCCTCATGTTTTGGTCATCCTAATTCTGATCTTATTAATTTTTTATTTTTTATTTTGCTTGTTTGTTTTGAATTAAACTCCTGTATTTTTGGATAAGTTGTCTTTTCACATTGCAATTTTGTATTAGCTCTTAATAAAGGCGGCTTTTCATTTTACTCTTTGTCTGCATTTGGGTCTGGCTTTAAACGAAATCACATCACAACCCTACATATCTGAAAAAAAGGAAAACCAATAAGTGCACTTACTGTCATGAATTGTTCATTCTCTCTTCTGCTCTCTCCGTTACCGTGTATCAGTGAATGTATATATGTAGCAGAAGTTGGGGGGCTGAATAAGGTGAAGATAATCTCAGTCGGCAACAAGTCCTGACATTATTAACATTTGAAATTCTGGTAAAACCACAGCCAGCCTAAATCCTTTTAGACAGCTGGAAAAATAGTCCCGACAAGAGAAGTAGTACTGATAACGTTAATGGCTACACTCACTAAACAAGCACAGGGGGAAAGAGGTTTGACCTATCTTGCCTTTTAGTGAGAAAATATCTCTCCTGGCTCTCTATTCATATTGATAAGGAGATCCTGGATATGCTTAATTAACTCCATACAATCTTTTATTTTGACAACAATCAAATACAAAGCATGGGAAAACATTGTATTCACTGGATGTCTTTGTGCTTGGATGCTTGTGTCTGTTCATTGCTCTGTGCGCGTGTTCATCTGTGCACGTGTAGGCTCGGATCACGTTTTGCATCTTGCAGTCTCGCAGTATACCTTTTTTTGTAGTTATAGGGAGTCGACATGGCTTGCGGCAGTAAGCTGTGTGTTGATATTGGCTGTGATTGGGATTTCTCAGCACGGCCACGAGAGTGTCAACACATTGGCATGCTGCACTCTATCAAGGCTCGGCGAGGTTAAGAGTGCAGCAGACGAGTTGAGAATCACTTCAGATGAGGAAAACAAGCTTGCACACAAGGTTTCTCAAAAGTGTGCATAAAGCTGTATCTCAGAGTTAGCTGATTATAGCTCACAATAACAATTAAAATGTGTACACACACACCCATATGGTTCTGCTGTAATTAGAAGCACATTTCTTCTGTTTTAATCAGTTTCCTATCAGATGTTCTGTGCTATATGAGTATAAAAGATCCTCTTGACACGTAGATAGGCAGATTTAAATGTTTGCATTTTAACATGTATTACAGATTTAATAAAAATGCATACTGCTTGTTCGCAACTATCTTAAAAGAGGCCTACGTTTTTCTTATTTGTGTACAAGACTAACAGATGGGCTTTTATAGTCTTGGCTCTGTAAATGACAACTCTACGAACACAGAAGCCCCACCCTGCTATTCAACCTTTTGTTTGCATGGGCAGCTAATCAGAAGAAAGCTGATTTAAAGGTAGCTAAAACAGCTTGTTTCAGACTGCTTCAAAAGCCAGTCAAGGACTTCGAACTATGAGTGATGCAAAGTTACTCTAGTGAATCTAGAGCTAACTCATTGGGCTAGCGAAGATCACTTTAGTTTTAGAAACACTGGGAACAGGTGTCCAGGTGAAGAATGTCACAGGAAAGAACATCATCAGATATGAAATCATCAGCGGTGACAAAATACAGCCATTTCTAAAGCAGAAGTACAGATACTTGTGCTAATAAATACTCTGAGTAATTTTAGAGCCTGTGTTTTTTTCTCTTTTACTCAAGAAAACAATTTGAATCAGTGTTTTAACTTTTACCAAAGTAAGAACGTAAAAAGTAGGTCTTTGAAAGGAAATTTCTACCAGCTATGTTTATACTGCATTTAAAAAAACACAAACTGTATATGGGAATACAAACTTTCCTAAACAGAAAAATGAGTCCAGTCATGGGTTAAAGTGGGATTCTGCAGGTGAGAGAAACCTAAGTTCTGTTGTAGTGGCTCAGTGTGGGGAAAACCCACAATAATTTGTATTGAGAGCTCCAGCTCTCTCCTTCCTCTCATGTCCTATCGTCCTTCTTTCTCCATCTCTGAATGTAGATATACCTTTCATTCTTTTCTCTGTCTGTGAAGTACAGCAGCTCGACCTTTATGCAAAAGAAACTGTTTGAGTGATTGCTAATGTTTGTTTAGCTGACACAAATGTTGCATTTGAAATTACAAAAAAAGAAAACAACCAAAAACCATTGATCCCTGTATGCTCACCCTTTTCTGTATTGACAGCTGAATTCAGCAGCACTGTGACAATAACTTAAAATAGGTCGTTCCGGACTATTTTATCTGCTGATTGTGGTGCTATAAATGATGCACAAATTGGGTTTTTTTACTCTTTTTGCTCTTTGTAAGCCCCGATGACGGACACACCAATGTAACTGTCTTTTATTTGTTTTTTTGTCTTCCATTAAGGATCAAATTTGTTTGATGGTGGTACAACGGTGTTGTACAGCTACATTTATAACTCAAAGCTAGAGCGCTCACTCTCTACAACCCATCCTGCTGTGTATAAGAGAAAATCACTCTTTCCCAAGTCTGAAGATATGGCTTGATGCCATAGATGCTAATAAAGTTACAATGTAAGTAAAGGTCAAACTGTTGATCTCATTACCCTTCATAAGGAAAATGACAGTGATGGCTGGCCTCAGTGGCCTGGTGAGAATCAAAGCAGCGAGGTAACACTGTGAACCGCAGCGGCTTCGCCTGTTAATAGGACCTTAAATCACTTTATGATCTACATTATTTAACAACATTCATCTTTTGATGCAGTCATCCATAAGTTGATAATAATTTGCATCGCGCCCTTCATGTTTCATGTCCTTGACGCTGAACGGTAAAGACTAGTCTGTTACTGACTGTAGGGTCTCAAGTCTAACTGACATTCTCCTCAGCTCATAGGACAGTCAGTCAATATTATCATCATTTCACTGTTGTAGCTGTGAATTTTATCAGCAGCTCATCTAGGTGAATATAAATGTCACCCCTTTTGCTATGCCTTCTTAGCAGTGCACTCTTAAGAACAGTTATCTTGGTTCATCCTCCCACTGGGAACTGTAATTCCTTCTGCAAACATTTATAATTATCACCTCAGCTTTCCCATCAAGTCTAGAAAACATACACGCGTGCACGGGTGGATGACAACACTCCTGGTGCACCCATTTATCTAGCATCTCATTGCTAAGCTGCAATATTGCTCTGACATGAAGTCCACGATTGCCTGAGCGTGAAGGGGAGGGGTGGGAGAAAGCGTGAGGGGAACGAGGGGAAAACAGCAGCTCTAATACGGCAACTGATAAGAAGAGTAAGCGAATGCAACCTAGGTGAAACCCTTAACCTGGATCTCCCTATCTTCATTTCCTTTTTTTCGTTCTCATTTCCCTCTACTTATACATCTCCGTCTGGAATTGCAAATCAGCCCATACAGTATGTTTTTTTACAGGTGAGGTGGGAGATAAGGAGTGTTGGGCATATCAGCAATCTGAGCATGTTGTTCATTTCAATTTATTTAATTCATTCTTGGCATTTATTTATCTCCCTGTCACTGCTGGAATGTGTGTTTTCTTGTTAATGTACATGTGAATGTGAGAGGTTTTTTCTTGTAAAAATGATAAAGACGGATGGCTTGTTTTTGTTGTGTGATCTGGCTCAGATTGCGCTGAATTCAAGTGTGCAGCCAAGGGACAGGTGGACACAGAAAATTCAGTTTGCTTCCACAAACACTTGTGTGTTTCTTAGAGGTTCTCCGTGAGGTGTGCTGCTGCGTGACTGTGAATTAAAGATAGGGAGCATTGAGACGACACGAGAAACCTGCTGTTTGGCTTGTGTCAGTAGGCATTGATAGATGAGCCCGGAGTTGCTGCCTGGAAGATGGACTCTAGAAGATCACAGAGCCATTCACCCTAAGGAGATAGACATGGAGACAAGTCTTGCTCACTGAGCACAGAGATCGTGGTGAAAACAAGATAAGACATGAAAGAACACACTTAAGAGGGCACAAAGGATGTCAGTCAGTATAGGTGGAACTTAGTTTCATTAGTGGACACTGTAAGAAAAAAGAAACCTTGGAAAAGTGCCTTTTAGTAAAATGTGTTAAATAGGACTTTATTTCATTTGGTACACTGTAGAAAGTCATGTGCAAAAGTCCTGAGCTACCTCTCTTTTCTTTAGAATTTTGCTAGGAAAATGGTAAATGGATGCTGCAATTTATTGAAACGTGCAAACATACATGGAAAAAACAGTATATGAGGTAAAAACAGAGTTTGTACAAGTCAAATGAGTTTGAAAGTCACTATTTGGTTTGACCAGCTTTATTCTGCAACACAACCTGAACTCTCTTAGGCAGCTTTCTTGTAAGTAGTCTTCAGGAAGAGTTTTCAATGCTTTCTGAAGGACATTCAAAGCTCTGCTCTTTGTTTTGTTTTCTGCTTCAGTAATGTTGAGGAGTGGCAAATCCCTCACTGATGGTGTTCCACTGTATGTTTTTCTATCCAGGTATGCTTTTACTGCATTGGCAGTGTTTTTTGGAGCACGGTCATGCTACCAGTCAATTGCTTTCCAGATGTTATTGCACGGTTATTCCAAATTCAACTGTACTTTTCTGTGTTCATAATTCCATCAATTTTGACAAATTCCCCAAACCATGACAGAGCCTCCACTTTGTTTTACAGTTGGTTATAGACCTTCAGTGTTGTACCTGTCTCCTGATCTCCTCCTTATACAGTGGGGCAAAAAAGTATTTAGTCAGCCACCGATTGTGCAAGTTCCCCCACTTAAAATGATGACAGAGGTCAGTAATTTGCACCAGAGGTACACTTCAACTGTGAGAGACAGAATGTGAAAAAAAAATCCATGAATTCACATGGTAGGATTTGTAAAGAATTTATTCGTAAATTAGGGTGGAAAATAAGTATTTGGTCACCTCAAACAAGGAAAATCTCTGGCTCTCACAGCCCTGTAACGTCTTCTGTAAGAAGCTTTTCTGTCCCCCACTCGTTACCTGTATGAATGGCACCTGTTTGAACTCATCATCTGTATAAAAGACACCTGTCCACAGCCGCAAACAGTCAGACTCCAAACTCCGCCATGGCCAAGACCAAAGAGCTTTCGAAGGACACCAGGAAAAGTATTGTAGACCTGCACCAGACTGGGAAGAGTGAATCTACAATAGGCAAGCAGCTTGGTGTGAAAAAATCAACTGTGGGAGCAATCATCAGAAAATGGAAGACATACAAGACCACTGATAATCTCCCTCGATCTGGGGCTCCACGCAAGATCTCATCCCGTGGGGTCAAAATGATCATGAGAACGGTGAGCAAAGATCCCAGAACCACACGGGGGGACCTGGTGAATGACCTGCAGAGAGCTGGGACCAAAGTAACAAAGGTCACCATCAGTAACACACTACAACGGCAGGGAATCAAATCCCGCAGTGCCAGACGTGTTCCGCTGCTGAAGCCGGTGCATGTCCAGGCCCGTCTGAAGTTTGCCAGAGAGCACATGGATGATACAGCAGAGGATTGGGAGAATGTCATGTGGTCAGACGAAACCAAAGTAGAACTTTTTGGTATAAACTCAACTCGTCGTGTTTGGAGGAAGAAGAATACTGAGTTGCATCCCAAGAACACCATACCTACTGTGAAGCATGGGGGTGGAAACATCATGCTATGGGGCTGTTTTTCTGCCAAGGGGACAGGACGACTGATCCGTGTTAAGGACAGAATGAATGGGGCCATGTATCGTGAGATTTTGAGCCAAAACCTCCTTCCATCAGTGAGAACTTTGAAGATGAAACGAGGCTGGGTCTTCCAACATGACAATGATCCAAAACACACCGCCCGGGCAACAAAGGAGTGGCTCCGTAAGAAGCATTTGAAAGTCCTGGAGTGGCCTAGCCAGTCTCCAGACCTCAACCCCATAGAAAATCTGTGGCGGGAGTTGAAAGTCCGTGTTGCTCGGCGACAGCCCCAAAACATCACTGCTCTCGAGAAGATCTGCATGGAGGAATGGGCCAAAATACCAGCTACTGTGTGTGCAAACCTGGTAAAGACCTATAGTAAACGTTTGACCTCTGTTATTGCCAACAAAGGTTATGTTACAAAGTATTGAGTTGTATTTTTGTTATTGACCAAATACTTATTTTCCACCCTGATTTACGAATAAATTCTTTACAAATCCTACCATGTGGATTCATGGATTTTTTTTTCACATTCTGTCTCTCACAGTTGAAGTGTACCTCTGGTGCAAATTACTGACCTCTGTCATCATTTTAGGTGGGGGAACTTGCACAATCGGTGGCTGACTAAATACTTTTTTGCCCCACTGTATATATTGACAAAGATTTGAACTAAAAACTTCACATTTGGATTTATCACACCACAAGATCTGTTGCCACTGATTTCTAGTCCAGTTTTATGTAATTTGTTATACATATAATGGAAGCTCAAGCTTCAGACAGGTTTATATTGCCTAGTTTCAGACAGCTTTTTCTAGTCTTGGGCTTTTTATGACGTCAGTGTGATTCTGGAGCCAACCCAGCACACGCTTATATTCACAGCATTAGTTGCCTATGGACAATTTTGGATCACTATTAAGGGTAACATCTCTTTAAACTGAGGGTTGAAGCCAGTTTGCATTTGTATATGCAAACTGCAAACTCCATGTCGTTGCCTCAGCCGGCTGACAGGTTTTAAAAGGTGCAGTCCTGCTGTGAGGTGAGAGTAAGTAATATTTTAACTGCCAGTAACACAAAGCTTCTGTATTAAAGTCCAAGAATAAGAAATGAAATAATAAATAATCATCACAGTTTTCCTTTAAAATATTATTTAGGTTGTTTCAGCCAGACAAAGTAACTAGTATTAGATGTCAGATTGTGCTGGTAGTATGTGAAATTAATGTTTTAGGTGACACAATATTTGGAAAAATAGAACCCAATACTGTAACAACAAGCACTCAGTGGTCTGCAAAGTCAAGTTCATTTATTGCACATAGGAATAAGCAAGGCTTTTTTGATCTTCTCTGGGTGCCCAAGCTGCAAGTGTTCTCTGTTTCCAAGCTTTAAACACACACACGCAGCTTAAGCCTCTTTGGCAGCACCCAGCATGCTACGTCCACTCAATGCCGGCTCTGACACAAGGCTGAGCAGTGCCAAGCCACTTGGCCCTCAACAGGTGGTGTAAATCTGGGCATCCGTAGATAGCTGCGACCTCCACATTATCACCAACGGTAACTGCCAAATGACACCACCCTTCCCCCAATCGTGTCCTGACTCACACCAATAGTGAAAGGTCATGTATCATTGTCCTTGTTATGTCAGTAACACTTAAAACCTGCAGGAAACCAAACTGGCACACAGGTTTTCACACTTGATCCCGCCTCACATCTGGTGCTAACACAACTTTATAAACTGATACCTACATACTTTCCTTTCTTAATTTGCATTTAACATGCACTGGAACACACGGTGACATCAGAAAGAGAGAGACTTGGCCTCTACAGAGATAAATGATGGGTATAATCAGTGGCTATTGTTAGCAGAATTATGTTGTCTAAGGAGATAGTTCTCTTGACAATAAGTATAATCTGAATCCGCAGTTTCAGCCCATCAGTGTAATAAGGTGCTTGCAAACGGATCCCTTTGGCAATAACCTCACATCCACCCACGGACAAAAGCACATGCTATACAGGGAGTGCAGAATTATTAGGCAAGTTGTATTTTTGAGGAATAATTTTATTATTGAACAACAACCATGTTCTCAATGAACCCAAAAAACTCATTAATATCAAAGCTGAATGTTTTTGGAAGTAGTTTTTAGTTTGTTTTTAATTTTAGCTATTTTAGGGGGATATCTGTGTGTGCAGGTGACTATTACTGTGCATAATTATTAGGCAATTTCAACTATTTATTTTTACCAGTGACACCAATATAACATCTCCACATTCACAAATATACATTTCTGACATTCAAAAACAAAACAAAAACAAATCAGCGACCAATATAGCCACCTTTCTTTGCAAGGACACTCAAAAGCCTGCCATCCATGGATTCTGTCAGTGTTTTGATCTGTTCACCATCAACATTGCGTGCAGCAGCAACCACAGCCTCCCAGACACTGTTCAGAGAGGTGTACTGTTTTCCCTCCTTGTAAATCTCACATTTGATGATGGACCACAGGTTCTCAATGGGGTTCAGATCAGGTGAACAAGGAGGCCATGTCATTAGTTTTTCTTCTTTTATACCCTTTCTTGCCAGCCACGCTGTGGAGTACTTGGGCGCGTGTGATGGAGCATTGTCCTGCATGAAAATCATGTTTTTCTTGAAGGATGCAGACTTCTTCCTGTACCACTGCTTGAAGAAGGTGTCTTCCAGAAACTGGTGTCTTCCAGAAACTGGCAGTAGGACTGGGAGTTGAGCTTGACTCCATCCTCAACTCGAAAAGGCCCCACAAGCTCATCTTTGATGATACCAGCCCAAACCAGTACTCCACCTCCACCTTGCTGGCGTCTGAGTCGGACTGGAGCTCTCTGCCCTTTACCAATCCAGCCACGGGCCCATCCATCTGGCCCATCAAGACTCACTCTCATTTCATCAGTCCATAAAACCTTAGAAAAACCAGTCTTGAGATATTTCTTGGCCCAGTCTTGACGTTTCAGCTTGTGTGTCTTGTTCAGTGGTGGTCGTCTTTCAGCCTTTCTTACCTTGGCCATGTCTCTGAGTATTGCACACCTTGTGCTTTTGGGCACTCCAGTGATGTTGCAGCTCTGAAATATGGCCAAACTGGTGGCAAGTGGCATCTTGGCAGCTGCACGCTTGACTTTTCTCAGTTCATGGGCAGTTATTTTGCGCCTTGGTTTTTCCACACGCTTCTTGTGACCCTGTTGACTATTTTGAATGAAACGCTTGATTGTTCGATGATCACGCTTCAGAAGCTTTGCAATTTTGAGACTGCTGCATCCCTCTGCAAGATATCTCACTATTTTTGACTTTTCTGAGCCTGTCAAGTCCTTCTTTTGACCCATTTTGCCAAAGGAAAGGACGTTGCCTAATAATTATGCACACCTGATATAGGGTGTTGATGTCATTAGACCACACCCCTTCTCATTACAGAGATGCACATCACCTAATATGCTTAATTGGTAGTAGGCTTTCGAGCCTATACAGCTTGGAGTAAGACAACATGCATGAAGAGGATGATGTGGACAAAATACTCACTTGCCTAAAAATTCTGCACTCCCTGTAGATGGTGAGAAACTCAGAGTTTTTTAACTCAGTGTCTACGTTGTTGTCTTTGTTTTTCTGTCTCAATGTTTTCCTCAAATCAGATTTGTCTCATTTAATGTAGCGAGCATTAATCACACAGACAGATGATTGTATATTTGTTTTTTAATCTAGAATTAGTGAACATACAATTAGCTCCAGAAAAATTTAGACAGAAATAACTTTTTTCAAATTTTGGTTCAGTACATTACCGATTTCAAGCCCTTCATTTCAATCATTTCAATCAGTGAAATTTATGCTTAATTGGGTTGTAATCAGGTGAATGACTTGGACATTTATAAATACATTCTTTACATACTTTTCTTAGCTTTAATAAACTCCTGGGTTGCTTTGGCTGTATGTTTTTGGTCATTGTCCATCTGTATAGTGAAACGCCGCCCAATCAATTTGACTGCATTTAGCTGGATTTGAGCAGACAGTATGTCTCTGAAAACCTCAGACTTTATTCAGCTCCTTCTGTCCTGTGTCACATCAGTAAACACTAGTGTCCAAGCCATCACACTGCCTCTGCCATCATTCTGGTAGATGTAGATCTTGGTTTCATCTGTCCAAAGAATGTTTTTTCAGGCTTTTTTTAAACATATTTTTTAGTCCAATCTAGCCTTTTTGTTCTTGAGGCTTATGAGTGTCTTGCACCTTGCAGTGAACCCTCTGTATTTCCTTTAATGCTCTTTATGGTAGACTTGGTTATCAATATGCCTACCTCCTGGAGAGTGTTGTTCACTTGGTTGGCTGCTGTGAAGGGGTTTCTCATCACCATGGAAATGATTCTGTGATCATCCACCACGTTGTCTTCCGTGGACATCTAGGTCTGCCTTCACCACTACTTTCTTTCTTTCTCAGGATGTACCAAAGTGTCGATTTTGCCACTTCTAATATTGTAGCTGTAATTCCAATCAAAGTTCTTGGAAAGTGTGCACCATTCAGCAGGCTGTATTATTTGTCAGATAATTCCATTAAATGTCTCTAAGGTTACACACATGGTTGAGAGATTCAACTCAAGAGTTCAAGTCATCAGAAGTAAGGTGAAACAGACACCTACACAGCAAAATCTCCAGTGTTAATTCAACTCCTATAGTGTTAAAGTTAACACTTTTCCAGTGTTTATATAATTCTCACTGGTTTAGAGTTAAAGTAACACTTTGCAAAGTGTTATTATTTTAACTCCATTGTAGTGTTAAAAATATAACACCCATAGTGTTAAAATTTCACTCTGTATGGTGTGAAGTGTCTTCACTCAGAGTGTAACTACCTAACATTTATAGTGTTGTTTTAGGACACTGATAAGTGTTCACTTTTACACTGGCTTGGGTTAACTCTTTTCACTGAGGGTGTTACTACACAACAACTATGGTGTTATTTATGACACTTTTAAGTGTTTATTTTCACACTGGATTGTGTTGACTGTTTTCACTTAGAGTGTTATTCTGTAACTTTTACAGTGTTATTTTGGCACTTTAAAGTGACATATATGAGCTTTTAAATACTAGTCTGTATTAATTGTCTGAATACAAAAATGCATTAAAGTGCAATTACTGTATGACTACTGTGTTACATTCAGTGAAAGTCCTTATTAAGTCCCTTTACAGGATAAAAGGAGAAAACATAAAATTGGTCACATAAGCATTTTAATAAATATTAAATTCCAAGCACCATACAGCATACGTTCACAACAAAAATAATGGCACAATGTACAGACCATCATCATCACCATAAGCACTTTGCAAATCAAAGGGCTTGTATATTTCAATACAGTCTGCTTTAACAACATCTTTTTCATCCGTTTCAAACACTTTATAAGCATGGCAATGTTCACTGAAATTTTCAACCACAAGCTTCTGAACTATGAAGTACGTGTGACTATTGACCAAAACTATTGTTTTTATTCTGCAAAACACCGGCATCTCATGTTCAGAACCACAACAAATGACCAATCCTGTTCTGTACTCAGTCCCATTAATGTTAACCCAATTAGCAGCGAAAGCCTCTTCTGCAACAGCAGGCAAGCCTAGGGAGATCATTTCACTATTTTCCTCACTATCAACATCAAATGATTTCAAGGGCCCATACTCAACATGGCTTAAAGGACATGTCTCCCACTTGTATGCTATGGATGTTTGATGTTTTTTGGCAAGTGACACTGTGATGTTCTTAAAGTTCTTAAGGGTGTCTTTGAACACCCTATGTTTAGCCTCACCTCTCATGCTCCATACATGCAATAATGGCCCAATTTTTCTGATGCAAGTTGGGTAGTGCAACATAAAGTGGTGTTTGGGAATCATGTTCCTACCTGGATACAACAATTTGAACAAGTCATTAAATTTGGTGCTTGGATAAAAACTGTGACCTAGTCGCAAATGACTTATCAAAGCCTGACTGGTGCTATGCAGAGTTTGACAGATAAAACATTTAAACATGGTTCTCATTCAACATTTTGGCACGCAACTCACGAACACGTGGTGACTCATCTGTTGAGGTGGCATCAATGTTGAATATGGTGGTCTGCACAAAACTGTAGAGATGAACCAGTGACTCGTCGTAAGATAAGTTGAACACGTAGTGGGATTTGAAAAGTTCATCAAAAGCACTGAGTGAGCTGGTGGCTTGGCAGGGGATGAGCTGTTTGTCCACTGCGATGTAGAAGGTGTCAATGCTGTTCTGGGTTCGACCAACAGCGAGGATGTATGGTTGTTTACCATCTCTTGCTTGCAAGTGTTCATCAATGCTGCAGCATGACTAAAAACAAATGAGATATTGACATATAGGCCTAGCTTATACTTGCTGAGTATGAACCATTCATTCAGTTTGACATTATGTGCCTTGCTAACTTATTACAAAATACTAAGACACATACTTCATGGAGAGGAAAACTAAAAAGTGCAAAAACTGAAAAAGTGTTTTGTAGGATTTTAAAAAGTGAGACAACATATTTACCTTGTGAAAGTGCACCATTTTGTGTGCTGCATCAGTTGGACTTATTTTGGTTCTCCTCTTTCGTCCAGCTGTGGGTGGCAAAAGTTGAAGGAGTAGCAGCAGAGAGGCCATGTCACTGTCCCAGTCTGTGTATGGTTGAATTTATAAAACAATTTCAAAATGACAGGTAAAAATAAATATTATTAAAATCAAACAAGCATGGTGCGACGCCTACCATTTGCATCACTCTCTGTTGGTTTCTCAGCAGCTTTTATCAAACGACACAGGTCAGTTGACTGAGTCAGCTGTTTGGCTTCTTTAATAACCTTTGGCTTGAATGACATGTCCCACTTCTCAAGCAACTTGGTGGCTGTTTCAGCACCAAACAGCAGCAGGAAGTCTTGATTGACCTGTTCATCATACACACAGGACATAAAGACAGTGCTCAACATTGTTTACATTGCAATGTGATTTTGACCAATATGGGATATAGCCTGACTGGGATGACCAATGATCACATCTTTTACTGTTGCCATCCACATCAGCAAAACAAAAAAAAAAGGATTAACAGTTGAAAATATCAAGTGATTTGACTTACTAGTCGTTTGACATCCAAAAAGCGTGGAAATGTTTTGAAGACATCTGCAGTTCTTTGTGGATCATGCACCAGATCCTGGCAATGTTGGAACGTCATTTTCATCTTCTGAAATACACTTGCTTCATCAGGAGAGTGAACAAGAAATGAGATGGCCTCCTTGCAGGCATCTCCATCAAGTTGCTGAGGCAATGTGGTTGCTAATCTTCTGCGCTTAGGCCCTTGTTCTTGATGCACTGGGACTTCCTTCACTGGCCGTTTGGTTGTAGACCTGGACATGGTTTTGAGGCGCCACGCTACATATCCAGTGCCTTTCACTCCGTCGTAGAAATGCTCCTGTCACATTTAAACATAGATGAAAAATAAACATCAAATGCGATCTTACAGACTTTGCAGATTCAGCAAAAAGAAACCCAAGGACTATTATCATGTAACAGGTGCAATACATGTTAAACAACATCCACAATTTCAATACAGTTTTATGACAATAGTTATTACGAAAGAGGAATTAAGATTTTTCTTTTAAATCATTTAGCTGATGTAATTATTCCATGATGAAAACTAAATAATGTGCTGTTTTACAATCACTGCATGACTTACATAGCCGTTTGGAGAAAATGGATCCTTCAATGAGGGAAAGAGTGTAATTATTCCAAGGGCATATTTCTCCTTTTGCTTACGGGAGGGAATTCTGCTATAGAGGAAATACAATTGACAATGTTAAATCAGAAGTATGTGTCTTTACTGCAGTATACATTACAAGAATATTCCATATGGCCCATCTTTACTTTTTTATTAGGTACTATTACTCTTACCCATGTCTCTCAGTCATATCACTTGCCAATATGTTAACAAGCTGCCGCCGGGTGCGGTGGCTCAGTGAATTTTCGGCATTGTATTCTTCAAGAATTTCCTCTCCACCAGGTTTCCTAGTCAAGGCATTTTTAACCATCTGCTCATATAAAAGGGAAAATAATAACAATAAAAACTTGTTTGTCAGTAAAGGTGAAAGTTTAGAGGAATGTCAACAAACCTGTGAAAGACATATCTAGCAAGAAGCACTAACTTCTACTAACATTTTTTCATACAGGGCAAGTTGGGAACCACCATGTTTTGAATTTCAATTTGTATAACAATCTACAGTATAAATGGTGTCAACTCAAAAATACAAAAGACATTTTCTGTTCTCAATTACCTCTTTTGCAGCCTCTGACACAGAAACATTTGGTGCAGAACTGTCTTTGCTGGATCTACTGCGGCCTGCAGGAATGCCCTTTTCCCTGAGGTCACTGTCACTTGATGAAAGTGATATAGTGTCCGTGAGGGAAGATAATGTATCCGAGGAGGATGGTGTGGAATGAGCTAAAGGACAAAAATCTTTGGGAGAGATGATTTGGTTAACTTTCTTTAGGCTACTCCACAATGCCATTAATAACACAATTTCAATGTTCATGTTCAGACAACATTCTATACAAATATGACCCAGCCCTGTCCACTGTCATGTATATTGCATGAAGACAGGTCAATGTCATCTGCATCAAGAGCAAAAGAACTTGGCTCTACATTGAGTGGGCTATACTCTGAAAATTTAAGTTATGATAACATTTACCTTCATCTGAAATCTTTTCACGTATTGTCAGGCATAGGTCTGGTTGGGCCTCCAGTAACTCCAGAAAAATGTCTTCTTCGACAGCTGTGTCAGTTTCATCGAAAATATCAAGGTCAGCAGCATCCGGAAGTCCAAACTTGGTTTTGGCTTTACAAAAAGATAAGCATAATGTCACCTAAAACGCCTGAAAAACTTTTTTAAAAACTAATTTTGACTTTTTTATTTAGCTAATATTTATTAACAGCTGTTTTACCTGTCTTTAAAATGGTTAAATTAGACAAGTCTGCAGCAACAATATAGGCCTAGGCCTACTGCTCTGTACTGTTTTTAATGTCACACATTAAAATAAAATGTGTTAACATTTAATTCGTTTTTTAAATAGATGAGATGCAAACATGATGAACTGATACATGTGCAACAAATTTTGTTCTGCCAGGTTATCTTACCTTCACTGATGAATTCTAGATAAGTGAATCCTGCGTGCAATTTAATGTACTTCTTTACATTGAGGTATTTCACTTTCAGCAACATGTCTTACAACAGCACCTGGTGGAGAGAAGGGGGCACAGAATATTTTTTACCATATATTTAAACCATAGCTTAAGTGGCAACAAATCCGGACAACTTTAAGAAAATATTAGGCTATACATTGTGTGATGATCTGTGAAGGGGTGACAGACCACTTCAACCTCAGGAACATAATTTGGCTTCCCCCTGCGCACTAAAATAGCTGAACTTGGGTACACAGAAATAGCATCCAATGAATTATCCACCCATCCACATGTTTATAAGACGACAACGGCGATCTTCTCGTCTGCACGCAGGCTAGATACTTAGTTCTGCTATGTTGCGAGTAAATCGCTGTAGCCTACTTGGGGAAAAGCATCTCTGTTTAAACCATGTCAGGATGATAATCCACATAAAATTTCCTGTTGAACGCACACCTGCCTTCATCACGCTTTCACTTATGACAACAAATATCCCTTATACTGTAAATTAATGAGTGCAAGTCTTACATTTATATCGGGAGTTTCTGACACATGCACAGCCGTCTGGCTAGTTGCTACTTTGTGGTGGTTGTTTTGTGACACGACATGCTAGGATTATCAGTGGAGGCGACGTCAACGACCCTCAGTCGTTATACCGCTTTGTCTTAAACACTGGATGGTAGCCTATTTCACTAAAACTGTAGAAAAGGGGAAAATGTTCCCTTAGATTAGGCCTACTACAACATAGGGCTGCTCGATTATGGCAAAAATGATAATCACGATTATTTTCACTGAAATTGAGATCTCGATTATTTGACGATATTTATTTAACAATAACAATGTATTGAATAATGACTTTAAAGATTGTCAAAAAATAATATAAAATAGTGTGCAAATACTGATAACAGTGCAAATGTTTGCAATATAAAAAATAAATGAAAAATGTAAACATCTATGTTTAGTGAACGTTGCAGTGTTGCTCTGTGGTGCAGCTACAACACTGTAGCAAAGTTTACACACTGTGTCTACTTGATCCACGTCTGACTCCGCGAACCCATAATGTTTCCACACCACTGAAGTTTTTTTTACCTCTCTTTTCAACCAACGGCAGTCACTCTCCTCTCCAAATAACTTCTGCTTAGCTTTCCGAGCTTCCCTCGGGTCCTCTTAATTGTTGTGACACGTGTTCGAAATGCAGAGAGGTGCGCTCGATTTGCCACACGGAGCAGCGCGAGAGTAAAGCACGAGGGAGGGGCTAATAATCGGCTCAGTCATTTTTAATGATCGTTGAAAGCCCAGATCGTAATCGTGATTAAAATTCGATTAATTGAGCAGCCCTACTACAACATGTATGATATATCCTAACCGTTAGCAAGCAATCCATGCACAAACGCAGCGCGCCTTGCTTGGTCACTAACATCTAACAGAATTCCATAACCCCCTGCCACTTCAAAGATTTGTAGGCTAGGCTACTGCTAAACTCGCTGGTAGCACGTGTAATTAGCCTATCTTGACGCTTTCCAAAACTTGACTTGAACGTCTCCATGTGATTGTTTAGTTCACTTTTAAATAGGATATTTCTGAGGCGAATGTTCGCTTCCCTTAAAAGCAGTGGGCTAAACGCATTTGTCTTAGCTGCCAGCTAGGCTATCACAAATTCAAATTTTAACATTACATTTAACATATCCAGAGGATAGCTAACTCCTCCCTCGTTTCATTTAATAAGCATTGAACACTGGAAAGCATTTCTCTTATGACATTAGAACTAACTAGAATTGAGGATTATATTACGCACGCATTTATTTTCGCTGCAATATTAACTTGTTATAGAGGATAGTTTAGCTACCTAAGCTAACGAATCCCATCTCTTACCGCAGATGAATACACTCCACATTAGGAAAATATTGCATGCTTCTGATAAATAATGTTATAGGCTAGTTAGTTACAATATTTAATAATGATAAAATAACATAGGTCTTGTTGTATAGTTCTTACCTGAACAACCTCCTCGATCTTGACAGCAAACTTCTGGCGGACTCCTCATGCCCATGAGCGCGAAAAACCCGGATGTGGAAATCAACTCCAAATGAGTGTTATAGTATTGACTCTTTGAAATAACTCCGGCTACAGAGCTTTTTCAGCACCGTTAGTGTTACTGTAACTCTCAAACCAACACTTTTCAACTCGAAATTTTTAACACCAGTAATTTTAACTCACATCAACACTTCGGATTTTGCTGTGTACTGCCTACAGCTGCTTCTACTGGTACGTCTGTCAGCCCCATACCAGATTTTTAGCCTGCTAGGTCAGAGGTGGCATTTATAAAGTGCCATGTGAGCACAGTGTCACCAGAGTGTAGCAGCAGCTGGAGCTGTCTGACTGAAGTGGCTCGCAGCTCTGCTTTTAGGCATCCATCTCTAGCCCTCTCAGTTTTCCTCTTTCTCTCCACACTACTTGACAATTCCCCCGCCCACCCCCAAATCAATTCTAAATCCAATTAGTCATTGCATTAGACTGTGAGGAAAAGCACCACTGTGCACTGTAGCCTGACAAGTGTTTGGCTTCAGCTGCTGTTTGTTTTCCATGTGAGAGCTATTGATCAGAGGGTATGAGGGCACTGGGCGAGTGGTTTGGGTGGAAGGTGGAGAACCTGGTAGAGATAAGTGTTATTGTAAAGGAAAATGTGAAACACTTGTCTGTTTCTGAATTGGAAAGGGAGGACATAAAAGGTGTGGTGTGCAGGGGAAAAGTTCTGCTGGTGTGGGAGGGGGAAGATCAGATGAAAGTGTGACTGAGGCCAACATCTGGCAACAGCTGGGGGCGGGGGTGAGAGCGGGAGATAAAGAGCGAGGGGTGGCATGAAGGACGGATTTTTGCAGGGTTGAAAACAGAGACAGATTAAGGGAAGGAGAGTGGCACAGGGTGAGCGTTATTGCCTGAGGTTGAACGCGTCAAAACAAAAATGATGATGCCGGGCAAGGCCGGCAGGCTACCTGGGTATCTGGCAGCTTCCTCAGCCAGGGGTTCCCACTCTGAGGTGCCAACATGAAAAGGAGAGAAGGGGATGGATAGAGAGTGGATGGCGAGAGGCAGGCAGGGAGAGGGAAGGCTGATTTTAAAGGAGGATAAACAAAGAGGACAGATCAAAGGGCCGAGCAGACTCACAGTTTCACCCAAATCGTCGTGAAATCCCTCATGATGCTTTGGAGGCTCTCAGAGCCGAGCAAAGCCGAAACAGGAGTTTTGAGCATTACACCACAAAACACTTACAGCATGCTGCTCTGGGCAACAGCCCAGAAGGGATAATAATACAATAACACAATATGATGGTATTTAATACTCCAAGGGAAATTAAATTCAAGCCACACAACACGGGGGTGCACATCCATAAACGACTGCAGTGGAGGATATAGTGACCAATTAACATCCACAATTAAATGAGCAGAGCATATCACATCTATTGTTATCTGCGGAGAGTTTATCCATACATGCATATACTTATTTTGAACTGGGTCTCCAAAGAGAGATGGCATGTTTGCATATCAGATATCCAAAGGAATCCTTACACAAGAAATGCAGTGAGCAAAAACAATAAGCTGCTGCTTTATTTTATTACTCTTTTTTTGAGGTGAAGATATGAGATTTGAGAGTCTAGATATTGTCAAAAGTAACCTCTTCTATTTTTTTCCCCATATTGTCTCAGCCCACCCTTCATGTTTGTGCCGTGATTTCACTTGCAATTCCAATATTTCATCTAATATTTCCAGGGCAGAGAGCAGTGTTGCTGAATTATTTAGGGGTACCTGAAATCTGGAAAGGTTTCACACACACATATACAGTACTAGCAACTTCCAAAATATAGACTATGCTGTCGATTTATGGCTCTGGGTGTTGATTTCTTGCTATTGAGGAGTTCAAGAATGGCCATTCTTGAACTCTGACCTAGGATGGAGAGAGGATGGAGAGAGGTAGATCAATCAGGAGAACTGACCCCCACACAGGCGCAAGTTCACAGTTACCTATAAATCAGGTCGACACAGACGGTGCTGTTGGTCAGTTACTAGGGTGAGCATTGTCATGGATATGTGACATTTCTATAATGCGTCCTGCGGGGATTTAATTTGTAGCTCCTCAGTGCGCTGTCAGCAGCTTGTGCGTGCATTGTTGGATGTGCTCACAGGCAGCTGGAGCTTTTGTACGCTGGCCTTTATGCACCATTTGTGTGAATCAGCTCTCCCCACATATGTTTCCATCATCTCAATTCTGAGCCCATTCTGCTCCGCCCTGACTGGACCAATATCCATTCTTCTATGAGTCATCACCATCAGAGGTGTAGGTGGTATTGGGACCACTGTATTTTTAAAAAGTGAGGACTGGTGGAAAGATACGAGCAAGAAAAGAAGACCAGGAATTGTGAAAAGAAAGAAAGAGCAGTACTACAGCGCCAATCTGCGGCTTTAATCAAATGTTAACATAACAAATGTTCTTCCTAATAAAGAATTAAGCGTTTGTACATTATGCACTCTGTATATGCATTAGCAATGCGGACAGGCAGACAAAGAGTTCAATCAACATGCGTTGGCCTGATTACTTCCCTTCAATCAAATAGTATTCACTGAGATCACCAAGCACTGCCATGATGGAGGTCACGTGGAAAGGAAATTGAGACTGCACACCAAGGAGGATTAGGACAAGAAAAGATCTCCACAGGTGTGAAAGTAGTAGGCCTACACTTAGCTGCTCATGGCTGTGTGAACTGAAATAACTGGAAAAGTTTGGACTTTAAATTTCTGTTATTATTCATATTTTCTATTTGACTTTTAGTTTGTATTTCCTGGTTTGTTTCCTTATGTTTCTCGGTTTTTGTTATCTAGTTTCTGTTGATGGCTAAAGTTTGTTTGTATTCGCTTGCTTGTTTCAGTTATACTGCCTTTCCCGTGTCCCATCGTCTTACCGTCAAGTCTCAGTTTTTGTGCTAGGTGTCCCCATCTTTTGTTGCTTCCTGTTTTGTTTTGGCAGTTTCATTCTCTTGTGTGTTTTTTCTAGTTTGTTTTCCAGTTGTGTTTTTACCCTGGTGTTTCCCATATCAGTGATTACCTCCTGTGTCTGTTTAAAGCCTGAGTTTACTTTCTTTTTCACATCATACTGTTGTCTGCCTATGCATTGCCCTTTATCTTGGCTTGATTTTTTTATCTTCTCTGGATTTCTTCAACCTCAATAAAGTCTCGCTTTTCGTTTAACTTAAGCCTTGGCAGAAGAGCAGTGGAAGCTACAAGCTAAGAGTAAATGGCTAATAGCATGGCTGTAGTTTTGGAGGCAGAGCGGGTCTCCAGTCTGCATGCCAAGTATCATTCACTAAGATATTCACCACAATGCATCCATCCATCCACACAAGTTGCATAAAAAGCACTTTGAGTGATCAGTTAGAGTAGAAAAGCACTTTATAAGAACCAATCTATTTACCAAACATAAATCTACATCATGAATAGGGATGGGTATCGTTTAGGTTTTATCCGATACCGGTGCCAAATCGGTACTTTTGAAACGGTGCCGGTGCTCAAACGGTGCTCAAACCGGTGCTTAAAGAATGGAGAACACAAAATTGGTGCAAAAACCTCTCATGCTCAGCTGTTTTTTGTAAAAAGATAACAATGTTAGCCTTTTCTGCAGCTGTGGGGCATATATGGTATCACTCTTGGCTGGAAGCAGTGCTTAAACAATGGAAAAAACACAAACTTTGTCCAAAAACCTCTCATGTTTAACTGTTTCCCACTTTTTCTTTGGTCATTTTAGCCTTTTTGGCCAGGGTGAAGGGAGTATCTGCCGCATGTAGCTATGATGATGTTTGCTAGTTCACCTTACGTGCATTAATGTAATAACGTGGTTAGCCTACTCAACGTAAATTACACACGAACAACATTAAGCTACTCACGCAGAGAAGAACGGCTGCTGCTGCATCATCATCCTCATCATTTCTGCTACACTGGCAGGGCTAGGGGCCAGGACTCTCCTCTTCGTGTTTTTGGGGGATGTTGCATAACAGGCAACCCACCCGCAGTAGATGCGCTCGGTGTGAGGTCTCGCAGCAAGCTATCAAATACGGCACATTTCTGGGCTTTAAAAAAAAAGGCTATGCGTCGCCAGGTGTTTCATTGGATTTGAGGTGTTACCTCCTTTGACAGTATCACAGTATCAGCTTAAAGCACTTGTTGCAGGCTGCTGAGTTTGCATATTTTGCTGTGAAGTACAGCCAGACTTTTGACCGCTTCGCCTTGTGCATTTTTAATCTGTAGCTCTGCTCTAAAAGAACGTATGTACCTGGACCCGCCTACTATCCTCGGAAACGTAAAATGATTGGCTAGAAGTGTATCACAGCTCAGGAAAAAAAAGCACTGAAATAAAGCACCGAAATGTGCGCTGCTTTTCGGTCTGGTTACTACCGTTTATGTCAGAACCGGTACATCATGGCACCAGACACCGGTATCAATCCCTAATCATGAATCATGTGATAAAATTGTCCACATATTTTAAGCATGTTTTGGTTTCTGTCACTTGCACAGCTGTTTTGTCATGTTATTGTCTTTAAAAAAAAAAACACCTTCACGTATTTTTTGGTCTCTATGTTTCATTCAGCTTCCATTGTGTTTTGTGCACTCTTGCTACATTTTTCTATTTGCTCGTGTTTTCTTAAATTGGAGTGCATTAGACCTCTCAGGGCCACCATATAATAGAAGCGTAATAGATATAACAGAGCAGCACTCACCTTTTAGCAAAGTAAGAGAGCAGCACATTTCAAAATCTGGTGTCTATTTTCAGAAATCAAGACCTAGTTACTCCAAAAAAGAATCTACAGACCTTATTTTGAGCAGTTTGATCAGGCAACTATTTTCTTTTGACCAAAATCCCAACAGCTAGCTAACATTACGGATATGCTAAGGGTAATAGCATCAATGTTACTATCCTGTCACAGCTACCAACCTCTTGTAGATTTTTGTTTGTTTGTGCTCTTCTCACTGGGCTGTACTTGGCACATGTTGTCTTTAGGATTTGTGATGTTTCGATGATCTTTTGTGAGGCTTCAGTTCAGCAGCACCCAAATGAAAATATGTTGACAGGTCTTCGCTTGTCTGCAATCTTCATTCAACGGTGATCAAATAGTCTGATGAATCAGATTAACAGGTATTTCAGGGTATTAGAAACTTAATAAATTATAAGCAAGTATCATTTTCCTCAGCTGTGTCATTAATTATTGAACATGAATTCTTTTGTTATCGCAAGTGGGCTCAAGTTGCAGACATTTCTAATCATGAGGTTTGGAGAAAGGCTCAACGGTGCACAGTCTAAAATCTTAGCAGGCAGTAGAAACTATATATAAAATGCATCTACTGATTTCTGTCTAGTTCTCATTTTGAGTCATCTTTAAAAAAAAAAAAAAAAGGAAAGGAAAGAAACATCCTAACTCTGTGGGTAAAAAAAAAAGGCTCTCCCAATCTGGATCTACAGTACGACCACACTGCATTAGCACTCTGGCTGATACCTTACTATTGACTCACACCAGTGCGGTGTGTGTGTGTGTGTGCGCGCGCATGCTAAGCCTCTTTCAAGGCATCTGCTCAGCTCTCCAGAGCTGAGCTGATGCCTACCTCGATCAATACCTGGCCTCCAATACCATCCTTCATATATTCAGCAATGTCTGAGGCATGGCCCTTTCTTTCTCTTTGTACTTTCACCCTTTATCCTCCATCCTGTAAAACAGCTTAATTTCATAAAAGGGCATCATGATAACCTGTATTATCAGCCGACTCACCAGGTATTCATTGGGAGGCTCTCACTTTGCTTTTATTTCTTTTATTTTTCTCACTCTTCTGTCTCCCTATGTATTATTTTACTTCTGTCTCCCTCGCCTCTTCCATTCTCTCCCGCTTCGTCTCTGTACCTACCTATTACTGATGAGTCGATTTCACGAGTCATTGATGCGGAGAGGGTACAGTAGAATATGGTGCGAGTGTGAATAACAATAGCTGTCTATGCCCCATAAGAGAAACAATAATTACATGGACTGGCACGGGGATCGCATGCCTCATAAGAGCACAAATGGTCATTTCAGCTGAAAAGTGTCCCTGTTGTTGGGGGAGATTTTAGCTAATTATGTTAGGAAATGGGCATAGACGTGTTTTATTAGCATTTTTGTAGTGCAATCAATGATTTGTCTGAATACTTCTATCTCAAGTTGTGGTGTTTTCTCCCCCTTTTTCCAGTTTCTGTGCGTAGCTACAGAAATGAGTGAAACCCTCAGATAGTCATAACAAAAAAGAGCACATTCACATTAATTATATTCTTGATTCTCCAGCAAAATCAAATCAGAGCATCTTTATAATACCCCACTGGCTTCGTTTCCCTCATTTGTGCTGCATAAATCAATATTTGGGTCTGTAATTGAAGTGGGAGAAATGTAAGTACATGTGGCAGGAAGAGAAGCAGTTTAACAGTGTATGTGGCAGAACACATCTCTGCTCCGTTCAAGGCTTACTGGTGAATTGAAATGAGCATTGGGATCAGTTTGGCTACTGTCTGTTGCTATAGAAATGTAAATCAATTAATCTTGCGGCACAACAACATAAATCATCTGCACAGCATAAGAAGAAATTGCTAACAAACTTATGGTTTGTCTTAAGACAACAGTAAAGATTTACCTAGAATTCCATTTCGGTGTTCCAGATTATGCTCTGAAAGGAATCTGTGCAGCAGATTAATTCAACAGGCAAAAATTCAAAAACAGCATTCAAAGCATTTTTTAGCAGGTATCAGAGATACAATTAGGCTACTGGCTCATTGTGGAATTGCACTTTAAAAGGTTTTCCAGTTCCGACGAAGGCCTTTGTGACAGTGTGTACACACTGTCCGCTTTTTGTTTGTCTGCTTTAGCTATTTGGGCTGCAAAGTGGGGCTATTACACATCCATTGTCCAGGTAGAAAGGCTGTCAAAAAGGATGCTTGTAGAACCCTTTCCCTGTCCTTTTTCTTATTTCCCCCCCCAAATGTTTTCTCTCTCGTCCACGGCTCGATGGCGCAGCACCGAGAGGAAGGTCGGAGATGTTGCGGGACTGATGGCTCCCGTCCTTTGTGTTCAGCAAATAATCTTAATTTTGGTTTCTTTTTTCCAGCAGCTTCAAATATCCAAATAGCAGTGAAAGCAACAGATGCATTCTTGCCTGCTGGCGCTCATGTAAACATTTGTTCACATGATGCTGAGGGTGAATGGAGATTGAGTGCGGTGCCTTTTCACCGGGGACTCACTCTGCCAGTCTCTGTTTTTATCTCAAAGCTCCACTCTCCTCATCCCTGCTGTGCTACTTGAAGCCTGTGTACAATCTGCTTCTCTTTTGCTTCCTTTCCAACATTTTCCATCTGTCCCTCAGGTTAGTTATTCTTTTTTGTGTGTGGGGGGGGGGGCATTTGAATTTGCCTCAATTTTCTTCTTTAAATATTTGACATTTTTTGGCACACTTTGGACCTCCTGTTGCAACTGATCATCATCTCACCTTTGTCCATATGATCCCCTGTTAGTGTGTGTGTGCTTTGGATCTGGGTGTCACAGGAAATTTTTCTGGTGACATTTAAAGAGGCTTGTGTGTTATTACTGGCTGATTGTCATGCATTTCTATCCACGGCCCGGGAGCACACATTCAACACACATAGAGCTAAAAGTTTTGCAGATATGCATGCTAAATCCCTGAGGAATCTGCATTGTTCTTTTTCTTTTTCTTTTATCTCATTATTTGCCCAATGAGATATCAGAAGCTTGAAATATATTGATTTTGCAGCCTTCTTCCTTACTTTCTCACTTACACACGCACCACTTTGCCACGAGCTGAGTAGTCTATACTTAAGTCAACATATAGAGTGAAGTTTAACCAAGCACGACTCCCCTAGGCCTCCGCCCGTGCGCATTGAATTAACAGCAAGCTCGAGAGACCTGGGAAAACACAGCGCACATACAGAACAAGGGGCAGAAGAGAGGGACACGGAACTGCTCATTTTATTCCTCATCTATAAATCCACCGCCGCAGACTCATGTGAACACTGAACTTTCCGTGAATCATCCAATTCTCATTCATTAAGAGACTCAAGATTGCCAAAGACTGTAACTATCCTCTGCTGAAAGACCACAAAGATGGAATGACGCTCTCCCGTCGCTGTTATTTCCCCCCCACGCTAACTGTAATCTTCGCTGCAAGCTGATTTTTAATAGGCTGATGGCAGACAAATAATTGTTTTGAGGGGAGCTGAGCTCAGACCTAATTCAATCTTCTCGCCACCCAAATCCCCACCCAAACACGCTAATGCACATTAATGAGATTTCATAGCTCTTAATGGGAGACAATGTGTCTGTGCAGGTTTTATCCTGTGTGCGTTAGCCTATGTTTTTGACGAATGTGAGCGTATGTGTTGTCTGTTTGGTCTAAATCTGTTTTCATTAGCTGTTGCATGAGCTCAAGTATGCTTATCCATCTGCTGCAGGGGATACATATGCAGCAAACAGCATGCATGCATAGAGTACACACCCTATGGGTGTTATTTAGCAAACTAGGCAAACATTAGAATGCCTTAAGGACCAATATTTTTTGTTTTAACTTCAGCTCATCTCAGCCCATGGAAATATCTGTCGAATATGTTCTTTTCTATTGAATTGTATGGAAAAGGTCCAAAATACGTTAAAGGACTAAAAACATGAATAAGGGTGTATTTGCAGAAAACGCTCAACACAGGATTTTGTGTCAGTCCCTTAATTTAATGGAGACATTACTATGGAATTGCTCATTGTATACAGATTTTGTCAAACTGTAGCATCCACTAACAGGACCAGTATTTTTTTTCACAACTATAAATTCGCCACAGTGCTCTGTAGTGTGAGCGTGACTTCTTGGGTTTGTTATTCGCAATATGCTGAACTGGTTCTTATGTAGCACTTTTCTACTCTATCGAGCAATCAAAGTGCTTCACACAACATGTCTCATTCACACAAGCACTGTTCTCTACATCTAAGTGCTTTCCTATGATGATGCATCAAGAGCAACTCAGGGTTCAGTGTCTTACCCAAGGATACTTTGGCATGAAGACTGGAACGGCTAGCGATTAAACCACCAGCCTTCTAATTAGGAGCTCAGTGGTGGTTAAGACTGTTGCCCTATATCGTGCCCTTATATCGTCAAACCCTAAACAGGGTTAAACAGAAGATAATGGATGGAAAATCTGCGATGTAGTTGTACCTAGCTACAAGCTAAATGCTAACTGTATAACACTTGGTAGCTAAACCAACATAGTATATAATATGCAAATAGTATAGTAACTTATCTGTAGTAACTTATCAGATGTAATGAAACCACAAAACCACACAGAGTTTGTTTTGATGTCTTTTTCAAAATCTCAGGTTGTTATTTGGTATGTGCTTAACACTAGATTTTTATGCCTATTTATAAATCATTCAGTACAAAAAGACTTGCAGTTGAAGAGCACTCCACACACTGTGGCAGATTTAGCTGATCTAGAGATAATTTGGATACTATGCATTACAAGCTAGTGACAATCTCCAGGCTTCACAGTCTTTACAAAGACTGTTTATGAAACAATAACCTGTCATGATATATAGTGGAAATAAATGTAAACTTTAACTTAAAGACAGGTTTAGGTCTGTTATTGCTTACATCCACAGCTGCTGTTTCTTTTTCCTCTTTATTTTTGTGTTAAAGAGTTACCATCTGGCTACTCATCTCTTGATGTAGGCACCTCAGGTTTTATTTCATGGATAAAAAGGGCAGTTGGCACAGTTCCCAAACTGTTACATGGCCCTCAACACATCAAACAGTTCACCCTTCCCCGGCTGTCTCAGCATGCTGCTACGTTGTATCTCCATGGTTCTTCCACAATAAATTAATCAGACACCCTGACTGCAATGTGTGATGTCACTGTAATATCCACCAAACCAAATTAAAAAATGAATATAATAATAATTCAACACTATCCAAGCAGTGATCTAGGTTACTTTATATCATGTTCACAGGAATTGCTATTATTGTATACTAGTCATCATTAGGTATTGGGTAAATGGACTGATGGACTACTTATATAGCGCTTTTCTACTCCCCCAGAGAACTCAAAGCGCTGTATAACATGCCACGTTTTCAGTGCTTCCTAGCTAACATTCACACACATAACACATCCATCATACTTAAATGGATGCATCAGAGAGGAACTTGGGTTTCCCATGAATACTGGAGAACCAGGGAACGAACCACTAACCTTCCCATCACTAGATGACCTTCTCTGCCTCCTGTGCTACAGCCACCTTATCAGGTATATGTAAATATCCAATAAATGTTTTTGTAACTTTTGTTGTGTGGCCCATGTCATTGTTCATGTTTAGATTAGTTTCATGATCAATAGGTTGCAGCTTTTTTTTGTAATTAATGTGGCCGTAAAAATAAAAGTAGTTTTTGTTCAGCAGGAATCTGAAACTCGAATGATAAATCCAACTAAAATGGCGTTATTTTCCTTTGGCCAGTTCTGTTCACTGTTCATTGTTACAGTTTTACTCATTCTGGGCACCGATGAAAGGATGTGGCCTTGGGTGCGTTTACTGACAGCTGAGGGAGAATTCTCCGAGAATGTCTGAATTCTCTCACATCAACCATCGTATTAAGCAAAAGAGAAAGAAGCATATACCACACACACACACACACAACGTCCCATGTTCTGATGTTCGGTCTCCTTTTGGTCTATGTCCAAATTCGTCTGTGCATCAAACCTTACCTTACCCGCCTCTCTGATGGTCTACCTTAGTGCGGCTGCAGCCTTGTTTTTTCAAGATTAAGCCCAGATCTAACCCATAACAGTGGCACTGATGCTTAGCCAGCTAGCGCTTGTTGCCCATTGCTACAGGGCTAATCTCACATATGCTACACAGGACACGGACACGAATTACACACCATACCAAATCACTGTTGGTCTAACTGAGCCATTAGGCTGTGCTGATAGCGAAAGCATAAACCAGACTCACCTCAGAACCATTAAACGGGGTGCACATGTGTGTGTGTGTGTGTGTGTGTGTGTGTGTATCTGGAACATAGGTAATGCTCTTCTGACTCCTTTGCTGAGTCCATAGCTTCATCATCATTAGGCTGCTGCAGTGATAAGACAAAGTGATAGAAGGAAGAAGGCACAAAGACAGACAGAGAAAGAGGCAGAGAAAAGGGTTTTGCAGTAGAGGTATCGGGGGATTACTTTCACAACTGCCAGCTACCTATTAGAATTTCTTACCAGGTCTAAACACACACACACACACACACACACACACTCCTTTTTAAAATAACACTTTATCAAAAGCCATGTTAATGGTTATTCTCCAAAAAAATGGATTTTTTTTGTTATATACTCAAATATTGTTTGATTTGTTATCATCATCATCAAAGGGGGAAAAAACAACTCATTTTGGGGCTTAGAGATGGCAAATAAGACTCAAAACCCAAAGATGCTTTTTTTTCATTCTTTATGCTGTTCCAAAGGTTTCTCCTTTAATGCTCCTTTTTTTAATCTTCTTGCATTGCCCTTATCTGATCCGCCTTCATTAACAGCGGAGCATTGTTAGGGTTCCTCGAAACGTTAATCTCGTTAAGAACAATCAAAGAAGCCTGAATCTGAGGCAGCCTCCACGCAACGAACAGAGAACAATGGTGCAGTTGTCTCTCTTTGAACTCTTTTCATCTCTTTTTGTAAGTTTCATTTCTTTTCATTTGCTTTATATTTTACATTTCAGACATTTAGCTAATGGTTTTCTTCAGAGCATCACACTGGATGAGCCAGAAAGCTGGGGATCAGTGTCCTGCTAATCTTGTCCTGCTCTAATCTTTAACTCTGTTGCTGGTACTGTAAATGCTGAAACATTTGGGTGCATGACATCTTGGAAGCTAAGAGGGGAAAAAAGGTGTGTTGTGAAAGATTTTCTGTACCTTTATTAGCAATTCATCATGGTTACTTTTAGGCTTGATTCTGACCTCCACACTGCTTACATTCTAATAGTCCTCATGTGTGATCTTTTACCCCTTCTCTTCTGCCCTTCTTCTTTTATCTTTGCAGAAACAGGCACTGACATCATGCTGATGTTTAGACATTCCATCATAAGCTGATTGGTTATGGCGCTTGACAGTGATTGGATTTTAATTGATTAGTTACAACCTAATTGACTGATTGGCGCCAGTTTAATGAAAATCAGAACAGTTGAAGTCAACTTCGACTCAGCCTTCATGTGTACCACTAGAAGAGACATCCCCATGGCAGCAAGTTGAATAAGATGCCTGTTACTCTAACAAGCAACATCTTTGAGCCCCTTTCTCAAGGATGCTTGAATTAGATGAGGTGTGTTTGATCTAGGTTTCCCCTAAAAGTTTCCTACCACTTGGACAAGCTTGGACACTCTTGGAAACCTCCAGACGTAAAGATATAGATTCCAACCAGAAGATGTTTTACAGAAACTTGTCATAGGTTTTAAGGTGAAATGTTTAATGCAATTTCTATGATTTTTACCTGATTTAGCATTAAAAAGAGCAAATCCTATATTACTCCAGGAGTGCTCTCTTACCTTTTCAGTTCAACATTACTTATCAACTTTCATATCTACCTCCCAGTAATTAATGCTACTTTTCTAATACTGAACAAATTTTTTTACCCATTACTTTTTCTCATTGAGATATCTGTGATAGAAAGCTCAGTGAGTTCTTCTCCTTCTGGGACGTATATATAACAAGTAGCTAAACTGCTAATTGCTGTTGCAACCGTGGTTAAATTGTGTGCTATAGCAGCCTGAGATGAATTTCCTGTGTTGAGCATGTCTTGTCAAAACGAAAGTTCATGTGCCAGTCACACCACAAATGCAAGAGTCCCATGTCACAGGGCCAGTCTCCGCAAAGCAGGCTTTATTACTGGGTAACTGCAGGATCATGACTTAGGGTAACATGCATCTGCTAATGAGGGGTTTTCCATTAAATTGTAACACATCACTAGGGCCTGCCATAAGCATCTCAGTGAGTTCTGGCTTCTGCCATTTCATTGGTTGTGTCAAAACAAAAAAAGCCCCCGTGTGATCTAAACAACTTAGTGAAAAAGTGAAAATTCCCTTCAGTCAGAACAGGAACACTGGCTTCACTAAGGAGGAAAATAATTTAGGCTGCTGTGGTTTAGTGAATAACAAAACATCATTACCAAAATGGGTGAAGGTTCATCACAACCTTCAACTCCCTCTGCATAGAGGTCCTATATAAAACCTGCATCAGTGTGATCCACTTGTCAGTTTACCCTGCATTTTACCCTCACTTGATAGAGCCATGGGCTCAGACCCAATTCTGCCTTAGTGCAGAAGGTAATTGTCTACTGAAACCAACAACGTCACATCATCTGCAAAAAGTACAAACTTAAACCAGAGCTCGGAAATTAAAATTTTCGATTACTTCTAGCCAAGGATACAGAAACAGCTCTCACTCTGGTAATATAGGGACCGGTCTGTCAAAGGCTTAGGAGACATTGGCACCAAAAACTGTTTCCTCATTTATCATCTATGGGTTTCAAAGGTGTATTCATGCATCATACATCATGACTGTGACAGAAGGGTTGTACAGGAATGTATGTACACGTGTGTAACCTGCTCCTGGAGTTGGACATGTAGAAAGAGTGGGCCATATTTTTCTTAGTTTAAAGCCTAATCAATCAGTTTGTTCCCTTTTCTTCCTGTGGTCTCCATGGTGATCAGAATGGGCCTTATGCATCGTCCTCCATGTGAGGTTTCCATAACGATAACATGGAAGCACTTGCTACATTGCTGACAGCAGTGTGACTGGTCTGTAATTAATTTTCACTTTTACCCTTTTTTTCACACAAAGAATCATGGCAAAATGACTTAGACACACAATAACAGTGTGTCTGTAATGAAGGACTGTTTGTCTGGAGCATTGCCAAAGCTGAACATGAAAAATGATTTGGACTTTCCCTCTTTCACCCCTTTATTTTTGTGTTCTTCTGATGAATTGGGCTTTGGTTCTGTGCATCAGTGGGAAAGCGCTGGATGTTTAGCCTGGAAAATAAATGGTTTTTTTGTGTCTGGGTGAACAACAGGAAAGTTATTAGAGCAGCATAGAAATCATCACTGCCGTTTTGTGTTGCATGCATTTTGGTTGTATTCTCATCAGGTTCACATTCGTGAGAGATCAAAGTTTCCAAATTACTGAAATCTGTCGCTGCGGGTTGAGGATTTGGTCCTTAAACCCTCAGTGCTGTGTATTCTACAGTCTGTCTGATAAATAAAGATCTGATCTCTTGGCAGTCATTAAAGTGATCACTATGTGTGAGCGCTGGGGATGTGGGGAGGGAAAGAGCATTGGTCTCTGTGTAGCACAGCAGGAAACCTTCAGCAAAGGGCACAGGCTGCTCACAGCATGCACACTGGTCTGCTTCAGTGTGTGTGTCTGTGAGTCTATGATCTTTGCTCAACAGAGGTTGTGTACAGACCTCACAGTAAACCCCGTGTTGGCAAGAAACACTGAGGAGGCAAACTCAGGGTTGCAGTTCAAACAGAAAGCTTAATCTTTTTCAAGATGTCGACCATGTTCACAATGATGCTGATATATATTTTTTTCTTCACTTTCACCCTGCATCCACACTAAGCTATAGTATTTTAGACTCTGAGAAACAGAGCTTTAAGACAATGTTTCCTGACAGAATTTATCCTCTAAAATGAATCCATTTCAAAACGCTCAAAATCTAGCCTAAAGCGTTATGAAGGGGGAAAATGGTGGGAGACTTCCAATCTTTTACATACAAATCCAACATACTGCCAAAGCATTAAGAAAGAACATTGCAACTTATCAGACTTCTGGAAGTTTGGTTTTTAAGCTTAAACATCCTGGCCTGAGTGAAAATGACATTTTTAAGCATATCTGCAAAAGAACATTATTATGTGAATAGCTGATCAGAATTTTACTGTACCTATATTGTGGCCCTGATTGCAATTGCCTGTCCTACGGTCCTTTGAAGCCAGTAGGATGCTTAAAATCAGGCTAAGATTTTTTTTTCCTGTGGAGGAAACACTATACTTGTCTGTAGTAGAGGTGCTAATTTCAGACATGTTATGAACAGGATGCCAAATAGGTGAAAGACAGAAAAAATGCACATTTGCAGGAAGGAGGAAATTAGTTGTTTTTATTGTTTCCTGTATGAAAGATTTCTGTAGAAGTGAGTCAGTAACACATCATTGTAGCTTCCTGAGCAATGCTCAAGTATACGTTTCATAGATCAAACAGCAGTGTCTGTTTACTAAAAACGGTATATTAGTGTATTACATTTTGTTTGACTCAGAAAAGTTCAAGATACTGGAATTAGTTAAATTGCAGCAGTAAAGCAAGCAATCACAACGTGAGTCAGAGTTGGAGGCAGCAGAATGGAGCCAAAATCATTACTCAGACGCTGTTCTTAATTCATTGTAGTAATAACGAAACTGTTTATTGTTTACTGACTGTAAGTATACCTAATTGTTCTTTGGAAATGTGTTGTTATTAGATGACTATTGATTTTCATGACAGGAAATGCAGCGTATCAAACATTCATTCAGTTGAATTGCTCCCATACTATCCAATAGTTTTGTTGCCTAAAGGTCCACTCACACATGCCTAGAGACCAGCTGCTGACCGCCTGGCAACCACCATTTTTCCAGTAGGGAAAGATAATATTTCCTGACCGGTTGTGAATGGTTGCTGGAGGTTGCAGGCAGATGCTGTTAAGCTGATTGATAAAGCTCCAACCACACTGGCCTAGAACCCCGGTAACCACCCATCACTACAGATAAAAGTAAATTTTGGTTCAATTCACTTTTATTTATACAGCGCCAAATCACAACAACAGTCGCCTCAAGGCGCTTTATATTGTAAGGTAGACCCCACAATAATACATACAGAGGAAAATCCAACATTCATATGACCCCCTATGAGCAAGCACTTTGGAAACAGTGGGAAGGAAAAACTCCCTTTTAACAGGAGGAAACCTCCGGCAGATCCAGGCTCAGGGAGGGGTGGCCATCTGGGGTGGGAGGGGGAAGACAGGACAAAAGACATGCTGTGGAATTTCTTGACTGGTTGGTGATTGGGTTGCTGGATTGGTGTTGCTAGGTGAAACTGGTTGCAAGAGGTATATGGTCCTGCACCGAAAACCTGCTGGTGATTGCTTTGTTGCTGAAGACACCAGCTTGACAGCAAACACTCACCAACTGCTCACTAAGCTTGATTGCAATACAAACTAGAAATGGAGAGCGTTCACCTTAAAAGTCAAAGTTGAGCCTTTTGAAACACGTTCAACTTTTACTTTGAAGGTGAGTGGTTGTTTTCAGTTTGCATCACTTGTTCAAGTTTCACTGCAGCTCAGTGATGAGTTACTGAGTATTTGCAGACAAACAGGCGTCTTTGGTGACCGCAGCATCTACTAACAACCAAAGCAATCTCAAGGTTTTAGGTGCAGCAGCCTCTTTATGACCGAGTTCACCGTTTGACAGACCTCTACCGAAAAGTAAACACACATATTTGGCTGTGTGGTTGAGTGGTGTGATTGTGGTGTAAGCTTAAAGGACGTGATCGAATTCTCATTTCATTCCAACACCTAATCTGGTGCGGCACCTCTCCGTGCAGTTAAATACAGTTACACTATGTTCATCTACCTCGAATTTTTCCTGGCTAGCTCCTTTTCTTTCCCCCAAGAGAAGATTTGTGTCTCCTCTATGAGGTACAACTTGACCTTAACCTTCCCTCATTCTTTCCCACACTGCCTCCACCATTTTCCATTTGATGTAAATGCAAATGATTCATCATCCTCCACTGATACAGTATCAGCAGTCCATGACGGGTGGGAAAAAAGTGATTTTATGGAGTAGTTCTCCTTTCCAACAAGTCTAGTACCTCACAGGGACTCTTTTACATAGAACTAGAGTATAATGTAGTGTACCTATGGAGTCCCGAAATGTGTCATTGTCTTGCTAGTTAAGGCTCAAAACGAAAATCCATGTGGATTTTTCAAATACCGAAATAGCAATTGTCATTCCTATCATTTCTCAGTTTTTCCATCTCGTCCCTCTGTTCTCGCTCCCTTCTCCTCTCGTCTTCCAATGTGGGCAGCAGGCATTCAGCCTCTTATCAGTAGAATCAGCCAAGCACAGCCACTTTGGAGCCACAGATAGGCAGGAATTGGCTGACAGTGTGGAACTGCTTCTGAAAAAGAGAGAGAGATAGTAAAGATGAGGAGGGGCAAGAAAGGGTGGGGGGTGTTGGGGTGTTGGGGGTAAGGAAAAATGACTAATCATAAGGAAAAGAAAACAATCTGAGGTGTTGATTTTCTTCATAGAAAAATTCCTGGAGATAAGGACTTTTTCTTCCAATCACAACATCCAGTGCAGTCTCTTTTGCACAGCATACACTATCTCCCATGCCATCTTCAAAAACTGGCAAGCTTGCGTTTATGTTTGACTTTCGGAAATCCTTGCAGCTCCAGAACTCA
The DNA here is from genome assembly GCF_964374335.1 of Astatotilapia calliptera. NCBI lineage: Eukaryota > Metazoa > Chordata > Actinopteri > Cichliformes > Cichlidae > Astatotilapia > Astatotilapia calliptera. The sequence continues at coordinate 33,240,210 of NC_137435.1, forward strand.
GCAACTTTTTTCCTTCACAGTTTAATTCAAATACTACACATTTTGTCAAGTCCCCCTACATATAAAATATGTGTTAGCCCATTTGAAAGTGAGATCAGACTGCAGCTAATCGGCCTGGAAGCTGATCGTCTCCACCTGTCATGCCTCATCTCCTCTAAGGTAAACACAGTGATGTTTGAAAAGGCGGCTTGCTAGGTGTGAGCAACTAAAATTGTAATTACAGCGAGACAGGTGTCAACAAAATAGAACAGGCTATGCAGACAAAGAGAAGCTTCCTGTCATGTGACGCCACTGAAACTGCTTTTTTTGTTTGAGTATCATGAGGGATTAAAATCATAGGTTTGATTAAAGCATGAAACCTTCAAGGATGGTACAGCCCAGGCAGCCAAGAAGGGTCCAGTTGCACCAAAGAGTGATTGCTCTGATTTTACAAAAACATCACTCCCAAAGGCTAAAACTGATAAATAAATAATACAAATTGATGTGAGAAAAAGAAAACTTTGTACAGTTATGTGTTGTTCTTTGTGAATATGGTTGAATCCTATAAATGTTGGTGCCTTTGAGGGAAATAAATATTAACAGCAAACTGTTGTACACTTTTACAGTGTTTATAGATCTATATGGTTTTTCTTTATTCAAGACAAAACTCAGAAAACTATAAAGGGTTAAGATAAAATTATGAATTTGGAGTATTTTGTGTTTAGACTCTGAAAATTGTGGCTGTATACACAGTATAAAGAATGAGAAACCTGAAGACTAGGCTGTCCCATGTTACAGCCTCGCACTTCCGGCCTTCTCTGTCTTCGAAGGACCCGGCCCATGTAAACCTCCGAAGGAGGACCGGGACTATGTCCCTATGAATTGGGACATAGCTACAGAATGAAGGTGAGTTGACAGGGAGACACAAATATCTAACACAGGAAGCTAGACACTAGAGGATGGAGAACACAGAGGGAAGATAAGACACATTAGACACGAAAGGAACCTAAATCAACCTAAACAAGGAACAGAGAACTAAGAAAACTCAGAAACGTATGGAAATCATACTCAGGAACTAGCACATTATCTTAAACCTCACTCCAGAAATACCTACCAATTCAAGGCAAGCACAAACTGCTGGTCACTACCTCGGGATCATCGCCTGAATAACATGAACGAAGGTTACACTACTTAAACGTAAAACCACAAATTGTACCTCTATCTAGGCTCCACACAAACTGTTTCCTTTAACCAGTGATTAACTGTTATTCTGGCCACATGGGGAAATGCTTGGAGTGCAGTGTGGATATTGCTGGGGGCGATGCCTGCGGAATATAAAGCGGAGGACAATATGGACACTCTGTCTGTAACAGGCAGTGAGTGAACGCCATGTGATGCTTTAAAAAGCTGGGGGAGAAATTTAGGAGGGGGGGAGTGGTGATAGTGGTGGAGTAATCTGTCCATTTTAATGCATCTCATTATTAGGGAAAAAGAGGCCCTGTGACATAGAGAGGGGTAGAAGAGGAATAAAAGGAGAAGGTGAGGAGATGAGGGGAAGATGTTGGAGTGTAATCAGACTATAATTAAGCTAGTCTTTCATCCACTTTTAGGGGTCTGCATATGCACACAGAGCAACTTACATGGTCGTGTATGGGCTCACGGTATCAGATGCATTAGGCATACTTCTCTGTTTGTCTTTCGTTCTTCTGGGTTGCAGTTTCATGGCTGCAGATCTATAGCATGCTGGCATTTAGGTGACCTTGAAACTCACCTGGCTGTTCATTTGGCATTTATGTGTCTTGCCCACCTGGTTCGCCACAAGCTGCAAGAGATGACACAATAAAATGTTTCATGTATTTAAATAAGGCAGTGATGGTTGTTGTTCTTTTTTGATATTCATTTAGGTTTTTTTTTAATTTAACATTTTTTCTCTGTAATGTGAAGCAGTTGCTGTAACTGGTCACACTGAGAATCCACAGTGCAAACGCTACAAGTCTACACTGCAGACTGTAATTGGCCAGACTGCATGGTTTTGTCCCAAGGGCTAAAATGCAGAAATGCTAAATAATACATTTGCAGAAGTAAATTTCTTGATATTATTCCAAAAGTTGGAGGAGGCCTGAAAAACTAGTGAAAAACAGCAAATAGAGAATGAGGACACTTTCTGTTTCACCTCTAGCTTTACATTATTTAACACCTGTCCATAAATTTCCAGCAGCACCTTGTGTCTGTGATAATCCATAGTTAGAAGCGCTGCAACCACTGCGCGTCTTTTGTCAAACACACCTCATTTGTGTTGTACCCTAAAGTATTTCACTAGTAGTATACAGTAAAAGACTGCCATGCTAGCATACCAGCACACAGACTTAGAAGTAACAAATAGTCAGTACTTTCTATTATACTAGCTACACGACACTTAATCAGAAATCATAAATGCAAACATAGGATATAATTTGGATGTGTCACACAGTTAAAGTTTTTATTTACCACTTAAATCTATCTAATCAAATTTTAGCAGTCAAAACAAAGGGGTGGGTCATTACCGCCAAAGGTACTGAGGTGTGAATCTTAAAGGTGGGCAGATCAACTCAAATAAAGTATTGATACCAGTGCTTGTATTGGTATTGGATGGATACTAGCATGACTGGACTTGTACTTTTATTCTACCCTCTAAAGTTCAGGATGTAGCCCACTGAATTGTGGTAAATAAATGATCTTTATGGAAATTGGAAACACTCAAATGTGTTCAGAATTTTGCAATATGCTGATGATTCATCTCATAAGTCATGACACACTGCTCTCCCCTACAGCTGGCTTTATAGGTTAAAAGTATCCATATCGGTATCAGCAATACTGGTCCTGTATTTCCTTAGTATCTATTTGATACCAAAATTTACAGTGTTGCACAGCACTAGTGAATCATTTACGAGATATCACATGAGCTTTTGAAATCAGATTACCTTCTGTTCCTATTCCTTATTTGTTTTTCTAACAGTTACATAGTTGTACAGCTCTGGTGTTATACTACCTTGGTAAGTTAAGCCAAATCTTTTACTAGGTAGTAATTATGACAGTCTAGTTCTAACGAATTAGACATCGCAAAGAATACTTTTGATCAATTTTGATCATCAGTTCTTCAGAAATTGATTTTCTGAGAATTTATCTAATAGTTGGAAAGTTTATCTCATTCTAGCAAACCAGAGCTCGTGGAGCAAACTTCCACAGAGTCATTCAGGTAGAATATGTGAGGTCTGTTGGTGTAATGGGTGAGAATTTTTCACCACCTCAATCTGCATATGTTCCGTCAAATACTACATATTCTGCACCACATGCCTAACGATGCTAATCACAGAGTCAACACAAAACATTGTCATTGTTTTTAACACTTGGAGTTTGCATCGTGCATGCACACTCACACACAACATGCACGCGCACGGCATTGAAAAACAGGTCTTACTCACTTTTCTTATTGCAAGGGCTCAAATGCTGCATTAGCATAATTTAACACGGGAAATGTGTGAGTCATGGGGAGGGAAGAGCTTATCATCTAAAAGGTTATCTGCATGTTCACATACACAGGCTCACATGCACGCAGACCATCAGGAAGAGGGCAAGATATTGTGAATGATAAATCAAAGAAAGAGTTGAATGACTAATGATGGAATTTTTTTTATCAGATTGTATCAATTTGCAGGTCCTGTGGCTTCCACTGCAATCAGATTATACTTTAAACAATGCAAGCAGTAATAAGGACTCGATTAGATTTTTATTAGTTGCATTTTTCACTTTCAGAGATCTATAGCTGAAGACTTACTTAGTGTCAGCATGACCTCCAAAACCTGCCCTTAGGCCGGTTGTTGGGGCATGGATGACACCGCGCACTCAGGGAACTGACTAATGCATATGTGAAATGCATATATATATTATGTAGTGCATGCTCTTGGCGCCGGATCGACTAAGTGACCAAGCTTCTTTTTTGAGATTGCTCTGCAGAATTACAAGTAGTCAAAAACAGAGGTCTGAATTCAGCGGACATTTGATTTGATCAATTTACAGCAGGCAGAACCTTGAAGAAGAAGCAGCGGCAGGCATCAGATGAAAAAAAGTCTTCCGTCTGGCCTTCCCAGTGAAGTTTAGTAAACATGTGAGAGCACCAGAAAGAAGAGAAGATTAGCTTGTATCAAAATCCTCCCTCCTTCTCTCCAGTTCGCCTCTCTGTCTCTCTCTCTGTCTCTCTCTCTCTGGTCCAGCAGGTTCAGCTGCAGCAAGTGGCCATGAAAAATGGATGAGTGTGTTTCTCTCTCACTCACTCACTCACTCACACACACACACACACGTATACACTCACACTTCTTTCTTTCCCCTTCACTCATCCCGTCTTTCTCCCTCACTGCAGTCTGATCATGCATGGCTGTAATATATTTATTTTGCCAATAACTCGAATGAAGACCATTTCTTTTCCTTTTTCCTTTTTTGTAATCTTGTTGCAGAAAATAGCAGAAGAGAACGAGCAGAAACAAAGGAAGAAAATAAAATAATAAAAGAATAAGATGGGGCATTACTGCTGCCCAAAAACGTGTGAGCAGGTAAGGCAAAGTAGAGTCGTTGAAGCGCAAAGTCTGCATCTGTTCCATGCCCGAAACCCCCTCCCCGAACACACACACACACACATACACTTCTAGGAAACGTCACATGTTAGTCAGTGCATCTGCCACCAGTGCCACCTCATGTTCTCCTGCACCTTCTGATTATAGCACTTTGAATTTGGGTTTGTGGGCAGATTTATTCATCTCTAATCTCTCCACATCCTGTGTGTGTCTGTTTGTGTAGGGGTGTGTGAGAGAAAGAGAGAGAGGTGCCTTATACGTTGCCTGAATGTGGTAGCAAAAGCAACAGAGGAAACAGACAAAAAGATTGACCTTTCTCTAATCAACTCTGGTTGTGTGCATATATATGTGTGTGTGTGTGTATATATTTGATATGAGCGTTCAGAAAATCACCGCCACGTTTCTACTCTGCTAGCGTCAAACCAGGAGCACATTGACTGATATTTATCCAGTTTTAAAGATGAGGAGTGCTGAGCTGAAATCGTCAGCTCGCCGCCTTTGATCATTGTATTCACATTAACCTGAACAACCTGAACTGACTGCACATCAGTGCACTAGCTCAGAGATGATTGATTAATGGCAACCAGCGAGTGCAGGCTCAGAAATGGCCGGCCAGAGTTATGGTAAATAATTTGGCAGCGTTCTCTTGCATTCTACTGTGTTGTTTACGCCTGCAAGAAAAACACATACAGGAAAAACACTATTATCATTTCCATTTGATTTTTATGGCCTATTACTAATCTTAGATGGGCTTTCGCCCCGGTACTTCTTTGGCAACCTGCCGTTGTACCCTTTCATATCCCAATTGTCTCCACCTCAAATTGCTTAAGCCCTGTAGTCCTTTAGATGCTAAGAGGCCTTTGAACTGGAGCCAGCATCTTTACGCTTCACTCAGTGGCGAGTCTTCAAGCAGCTCAAATATTCATAGGGGCCACGTCTCACCTGGCATACTGATGGACACTGCACCCTGTGGATGGGAACAGATGTGTCAAGCGTGGTCCAAGACACGGGCCACAGGTACAGTATATGAACTGTGTTATGGCACTGGCTGTGAAAATGGTTAGAGAGTTGCCAGTAGAATGGGTTATGCCATTTTATTGCAACATGTGATGGATACTACAGCAAGGTGCAAGGACTTTCTTTTATTTCCATGAAGGTCCTCTGTGTGGGTTATACGGCTCTCGACCGATATAGAGGTGACTGTAAATGTTGTTATGGGGGTTGTTCAGAGGTTTGTATGAAAGTTCACGGTTAGGTCACAGCGGGATAATAAGACTGCTGCAGTGATGTAAGTTCTCCTTGTGCTGGTAAACAAAAGCATGCTGGCTAAGAAGAGTGTATTTTCAAAATATAGAATTTGATTATTTAAAATAGCTTAAAGGACAGATGCTCAAGTACCCGCACTGGAACTTGAGAGGTCTGCTGTAATCATGCCGCTGCTTAGTGGTGATCAAAAGAATACTTCCTAAATCTCTTTTAGTGCTGCTGCCATCATCATCTGCAGTCTTAGTTTGTGCAATATTGTATTCAGAAGTTTGCTTTTCTCTTTAAATATGAGGCTGCAGCAGTGTGAGCTAAACTCATTCAATGTTTGTGTTTGCTTGGACAGACAAACATGGACTTTTTTCTTTTCTTATTAAGGGACTGAAACAATCTTTGGAAGGTACCGACTGGATTTGTTTGTCTCGGCCTGCTGGAAGTGTTTTTTAACTGAGTGAGGACTGCTGGATTCTGCCTGTTATCTCTTACAATAGAATTGCAATTTGGAAGTCACATTTAAAAAGCAAGTATGAAAAGAAAGCATGATCACAGCCATCTGTTAGGGTTGGCTGTCAGAAATGCCCGTAGATGTAGATGGTGGTCACCTTCTTCTGACAGTTTTTCCAGAAGAAATAAAAACACTCACAAAATCCTAAATATAGACGTATAAGAGAACCTAACAGGCAAAAAAAAACCCCAATCATGTTGTTTTACTGAGCCATGTACACAGCTGGGCTTCACAAAAGGTTTAAACTGTGTTTTGGCAGACATATACTCATTATTATCCCAGTTTACGGCTATTGTAGTAAAGATGAAGCTGTGTGTATTTATCTCTTTTTTCTTGGCTAAATGTATTCATAACATGATTGGCGATTAGGGTTAAACGCAAATTCATTTTTTAAGCCATTTTTAGCTCAGGGATTCTGATTTGTGTTAAAATAGACTCTTACAAAGCCAGATTTGCTGCTGTTAGTGTAATAGCTGGATGTCTCCAACATAATCTGGATAGCTCTCTGTTAGTCATTAAATACAGTACAACTAAATACAACTAACAAGTCGAGAACTATGAGAACCGCTGGCAAAACAATTGCTAATGACCATTCAAGTTGGTCGAATTGGGTATTCCAAGCAGAAATGCTTTCATTGCTCTCACGAACACATGAGAATTGTTTTTGAGACATTTTTAATTATTTCTGGAAAATATTCATCTTCCTCAGCAGCCCTGGTGTTTGCAAATGGCCAGTGTCAGGTGTTAGCCTCACCAAACCAAAGCCTCACGCTACGGATGGCTGTGCTCTATTATGCAGAGTCTGGATCTAGATTAAAGCAATTTTTCATAACCAAATATCATTTGGGCTGATTACAACACAACAGGTTCCTTTCCCCACATGGTGTTCAGTTCAATTCATCACACACTTCACAACAGAGGCATTCTACACTTGATTACCAGACAGGAGCTATCGTATGTAATACATATGTTCTCAGCGCTTAGTGAATGGAGTCTGGAAACGCTTCTTTGCCGTGCCAAGAGAAAGATGCATCCATGTTCATGTTTCCTTGTGCGGGTCAATGCATTTTAGTGTGTGTTCTTTTTAAGGAGTTCCTACCTAAAGTTATTTATGACTCGTCTTCTGTGCTTTGTCCCATGGAGTGCGGCTCTGAATGGTTTCAGGATTTCACTGGAAGCAAATGAATAGAGGTTGTCAAATTATAAAACATTTAAGCTGTTCAAACTGGCAGTAAAGAACATTCCAATAATCGTAGCCATTTAAATTAAATTACTTCTTATTTCTGAGTTGAAAATGGCTCCCTCAAGCCATTGGGATGTAACTGCCTTTGTTGACCTGTCATCGGCTCAGGAAAATAATTGGTACCAGGTTGAGATGGGTGTAACCCAAAGAAAAGGCATTCAAATCAGTGCCATTTAGACTGGGAGCTCGGGGGGTTGCGGTGGGGTTGCGGGGCAGGCAGTTCTCTTTGTATAATCTGAGTGTTGTGAATGTAGCAGAATGAATTTAAATCAGACACAGATAAAATAAAGAAACAAAGAAAAGCAAAATTGGAGAAAATAGAAAGGAACAACATTGGGTCAATGAATCATGCTATTTAAAGATAATGAGTGTTCTCCCCTTTGAGTTTTATGTTTTAGTGTTTATTTAGAACAAGCACATTTCAAAATTGCCAGTTTACTGAGTCACCACTCACAATCAGTTGATTGTCCATTTACTTGGAAACTTCTAAAGAGGCCCTTTAGTTCATTTCCCTTTTTTTTTCTTGTTCTTGAATGTATGTTATTACTGTGGTGAATATTCACATATAAATAAACACGAGAATAAACACGGCCTGAGTTTCAAACGATGACTCATTATATGTACTTTGGACATTTTTCACTCTTTTTTGCTCTGTATGAAGCCATAAAGTGGGATTGTTGTTAATATTGTGATCACAGAAGTCCCATCTTTTACTATCAAACCTGTCTAAGAGGGGCAGCCAATCAGAAGTAGGGTGGCTTAAAGAGCAAGTGGCCTAAGAGAGAGATGAGTTAGAATGTCTTGTTTTAAATAGTGGATAGACTGAGGAGCAGCACCAAGGGTCCAGTATAAAATAAAGGTTTAATTTTTAAAACAAAATTTGTTCATTATCTCTTCATTTCTGACAAAACGGTCTCAGATTCATTAAGTGGTTGGTAGATAAGCTAAACATACCTCCAGTCAACTTTTTCAAATATTCTCGAGTCTTCTAAGAACCTTAGATACTTACTTACAGTTTATTTACATGACGTCACTGTGTTATTAAATTATGTCTTTGGAAATGCATGAGGAAAAAATGCCATTGGGATGAAGAATAACTGGTGTGTGCTGCCAATGCTATTTCATCTAATGTTAGTCGGGGTTCTCCAAATCGCATGAAAGACAAGGCAACCAGGGGAAATACAAATGATAAATGATTAGAAGTGCAAGGCAGTCCAGACCAAATGCTTATTGTTGTCTCATTCAGCATTGCACTAATGCTCTCATTATGTATTGTGTTCGAAATTCATTAGACCCATTCTTTTACAGCTGTGGCTCAGTGTACAAAGTCATCCCCAGCCTGGCGGTGGCATGTTTATCTTCCCATATGAAAAGATATATATAAATCTTATAAAGTTTGTATCTGTCTTGTGTGAAACTTGTATGAAAAGCATACAAGAGTGAAAACAGATATAAGATCCCTTGAAAAATTGTATAAATAAAACTTGTATGTTTTGGATACTTACTAAAACAATATACGAAAGCGGCCACTTTCATTAAAAATTCATATAAGCCTTATATGATTCACTATATGAAGTAGACCAAATCTGATGCAAGTCTTTTATAAGTTTTTTTCTATTTCTTTTCCACATGGAAATAGCTGTTTATCTTAGTTAACATTTCTTTCATTTGTGTCCCCAAAATTTGATTCTGTTTCTCTGGATGTTGCGTCCAGCATCCAGACGAACAGGTGAATAGAATCAACTTTTTGTGATTTCCGTACCTGGATGATTGAGCATCAAGATCATCATTTCATTTCTGTCCCATTTAAAGTCATAATAATGAATTGTTAATTGAATTCTATCTAGAGGTTGTGGCTCCATCGTATAGTGGTTTACACATCGACCTAACAAGTGAAAGATCGCTGGTTTGATCTCAGCAGGAGAAGCAACTCCGCCTGGGGCATCCAATCGTAAAAAAAAACCAAACTCAAACATGTAGAGGCATCTGCTACGGTGAGCAGCTTTGGAAATGATGTTTGACGTTCAAGGAAATCCACAGTTAAAAGGAAATTCTTCAAGTTCAATATATTGTTTTCAAAGTCATTGAGTATCTGTGTTTCTCCTTCCCCATATTAACCATGCTTAATTATTTGGACGTAACACGCAACAATGGGTCATTTTAACAGCTTGCACAAATGACCTGTGGAGGTTGTTTTCTCGAGAAAGATGCTGTCAGAAGTATTCCAGACGAATCTGTTATAAAGTCGTTGAAAAATAAAGACAGAAGTGCAGTTCTGTATCTCCAACTGAGCACCTTAAGGTCAAACAAGAGCAGATTGTTCTTAAAAACCACATTGGGGGACACTAGTAAAGGATCCTGCCACGAGGCCTGGGGACATAAACCTTCATCTGTGCTGTAACAGAATGTGTTTACTTGACAAAGTAAAAAGCATATGTTGTTTTTGCACGAACCGCACTGATAGAATCTGCTGTCCAAAGGGTGACAGTCTCACACATTTCTGTTTTGGTCCATCGGTCTTCAATATCCACCAATTCGTCTGTAGCAGAGGGTCAGAAATGAGTTGTCTCTGTGCTAGCCAGCTGGTCATGTGACAGCTGCAAGCCATATGCAGGAGCACTATTCTGAGTATTGCTAGCTTAGCGTTCAAGCCCCTGTGCTTTCACTCAGTAAACCCTCCACATCCCCAGCACTGCTTCCCTCTGACTATCGTGACTGCCATCATTCTTACTACTAATAACTGTGAAGAAAGCAGTCGCACTGGAAAACAAAGCAGGGAAGTGCAAGTAATCAGACTATTATAGAAGTTTAAACAAGCTCATAGGGCAGACAGGCTGTCTGCTAAGTAGCACAGATCGAAAGCCACCTTCTTCATTCAGGTGTAATTGTTTAATGCATTCAAGGTACAGCTTTTTCTGTGCACTGAGAACTAAGCATTAATGTAGTTGGAGATCCACAAAGACACAGTGCAGCTCCTTTTGACCTTCTCCATACTTCTCCATAAACACTCAAAAATGGCATCTGCAGCACTCTTTTTTGGCTTGGAGCCATACTGCTGAACTGATCATCATCCTTCTCCTTAACTTAGCTTCAACAAATCTTTCTCATATCTTCATGGTATGGCTCATCAGTTTTATCCCTCTGTACCGACTACAGCTCTGCACATCACCTTTGTTTTTCAAAACTGGTACCTCTCTCACTCCCCAGGATTGTATTAAAGAGGCTGGTTAAAAAGTCCAGTCTGTCCCTGAAATCTCCACACCTCCACTAATATGCCATTAGGTCCAATGTGTTTCCACCCTTCATCTCCTTCATAGTTACCCTCCCTTCCTTTACTAAGAGTACCCCCACCCCCAATGGCTGAGTTATCCAGTACTACATTTTAATTAGAAAATTAAATATATTATGGAGAGCGAAAATAATCAGGCAAGCTTTGAAAAATCTTTAGATTAGTATTTTGAATGTTATTTTATATGAATAGTAAATGGCCTAAATGCTGTTAATATTTTCAGATATAATTTGAAAAGCCTGGGCAAGGTTGAGTGGAGGTGATCTGTTGATCTCTTTCAGAGAAACTCAATTAAAAATGCTTTATGCTCCTTTCATTGCTGATTTTAATACCGGTCTTGATTTGTTTACTCCCCCGCATTTCATGTGGTTTATGTTGTTCTTTTTCAATCACTTTTGTGTGCACTAGTATTTCATTAATGTACATTTGCCTGTGGCTTGTCCACCAAGTCCGCTAAGAATTTCTTTGACTTACTAAAATGTGCCGTCCTCTATAGATTATAGAGCGTCTAAGTGGAAACAATCAATCCTTTCATGCATTGCGTTGTTTGCGTGTGCTTGTGCAATGGTCTTTTGCTTTGTGTGAATGGTTTTCTTTATATGTTTGTGTGTTTACACTATTTAAGTGCGGGTGTGTTCACAAGTCTGGCCTCACGGCTTCTGGAGCACTTCTGGGCATCGAACAGCCTGTGAATGTTTGGACCAAGGTTGTCTGCAGTGAACTGATGTGTTCCTCTTTTGAAACGACTGCTTCTTTTATTTAAAATAGAGTTAAACATAGTTGAAGGTGTATGTATATAAGATGTGTGCATTTTTTGCCTCAATGTGTTTGCATGCCCTCTGTAGAGATGCTTATTGCTCTGCTGGTTACTGATGAATCTCTGGTTCAATGGAAAGTGACTAACACAGTGCAAACCTACAACAGTGGCCCAAATCCATACCCTCATATTTGCTAACAGTCCCATTAGTCACATATTATTGTTGTTGCATTCTTGGCTACCTGTAACTCAGTGTAGTTTTTATACTCTCAGCACACATCAGAAGAGGCACTTAACGCCCATCTTTAATTTACGGTACATTCAAAGCACCTACAATACAATACACACCAAACAGACGTCATGCTTAATCAGTTGCACCCCCACACCCCCATGTTTTTACACCTGAATTAATTTGCTGCACAAAAGTGCAATATAAATTTCAGGAAAATTACATGCAATATACAGCGTGCGTGTGTTCATGTGTGTGTGTGTGTCGTATTCTCTTCAGTATAATAAACTTAAAATATAAACACTTGATCTTTGGCTGAGTTAAAAAGAGGTTGAGAGGATGTTGTAATGCACAAACACTTTAACAAAGCAACAACAACAGAAAAAACTAAAACAAAACAATTGATTGCTTCAGTATTTAGCAGCATACATAGTGGGTGCTACCCAGGGTGCAGATGTGCATCATAAAATGAAGAGTGCCGGTCGGTGGGAGGAACAGCACAATAATTGGACATGAGTGAGCTTTGTGGTTCATAAGTGGAGACTGTGCGTGTGTGTGTTGAATACCTGCTATTGTGTTTCGGTTGGTCTTTTTGTTTTGTCTGAACTGCATTTAACTTTGTAAAACACTAAAGTGTTCCTGTGCCTTCCATAAGAGCTTCTTTAACACTGTCATTTTTCCTGTTTGCTGCTTCAAATAGCGCACTAGCAGCTTTAAGAGATCCTCTCGCATAAGTGTGGCTTTGCCAACGTATGCCTCCTTTACCAGTCTTCCAGGAGTTTCCTTTTGATAGGGAAGTAGTTTTGATTATGTCAGGTATGTCAGTAGCATACCCAGCAGTCAAGCCTGATTGGATACCGCTTCTGGGATTTTTATTTTGCTTATCGGTGTTTGTTCATTCTGTGCGTATCATCAGGTACATATTTTGGAGATTTGGTGAAGGTTAAAGTGCGCTCAAAGCAATTTTCTCCTTTGTGTACATCGCTGACTTGCAACCTCTTCTGTTCTCACGGTTCACACTCAGGGCTCCATGGTCATGCACTTGAGCTCTCTAGGTTTAACCACAAGAAGCACACAGACACAGGCACACACAAGAGAAACAAATACACAAGAAGTGTGTAAGGGAAACAATATCCTTTTTTCATCTCTGTGCCATTTGGGCTTGAGAATTCCAGCTTACCCCTGCAGTCCATAAAATGCCTGTCAGGTTAACTGCTGAGTCTACATTAACTGTAGGTGTGAATGTGTGTTTGAATGGTTGTCTGTCTTTCTCTGTTAGCCTTGCAATAGACTGGGCACCTGTCCAGGGTCTACCCTGCCTTTCACCCTATGACAGGTGACAGACTCCAGCCCAACTGTAACTCTGAATTGAATAAATTGAAGAAAATAAATGCATGGCTGAATGGATGATTAAAATACCATTAAAATTACAGGCTGCTGATTTCTTTGACAGTTAAAATTATGAATTCAGAAGAAGGGCAAATACTTATGTCATCAACTATATATATTTCTCTCTCCAGGTAATATTGTAACAAATAAATGTGGACTTGTGTGAAAGCTGATCCTTTCGGTCTGATGGCTAGATGATTAGGTCAGAGCATCTCCAAACCTGTAGCTCTTGTGAGGTGTTCCCGGTCTGCAATGATCAGTATCTGCGCAAGTTGGTCCAGGGAAGGAACAGTGATGAACCAGCAGCAGGGTCATGGGCGACCAAGGCTCACTGATTCAGGTGAGGACTAAAGACTGGCCTATGTAGTCCGATCGGAACAGATGAGCTACTGTTGCTCAAACTGCTGAAAAGGTTGATGCTGGTTCTGATAGAGAGGTGTCAGAATACTCAGTGTCACAGTTTGTTGCGTATGAATCTGGTCCTGGCACCAATATTGGGCACGTGAGCATCAGAACTGGATCACAGTGCACTGGAAGAAGGTGAGCTACTCTGATGAATCACATTTTCTCTTACATCATGTGGATGGCCAGGTGTGTGTGCTAAATATGGAGCACCTGCCACCAGGTTACACTATGGGAAGAAGATAAGCTGGCAGAGGCAAATGTGATACTTTGGGCACAAGTTTGAAGTATTGAGTTGGCCTCTAAATTCTCCAGATCTTAATCCAATCGAGCATCTGTGGGATGTGCTGAACAAACAAGTCCAATCCGCCTCAGAACTTACAGGACTTACAGGATCTGCTGCTAACACCTTGGTGCCAGATACCGCAGCACCCCTTCATGGGTCAAGTGGAGTCCATGCCTCGATGGGTTGTTTTGGCAGTGAAAGGGAAACTAACACATTGTTAGGGTGGTCATAATCATACACCTGATAGCCGCTATCAAGTAATAATAATAACAAAGTCATTTTAATGTGAAACCAGCAGGCTACAATGAGACAGACGCCATTGATTTCCAAATTATGTTGGAAATCATAATTTGGAGGCAGCAAGGTGCAGCAGGTGTTTCATTATCAATTAATAACGTTTCTGTGCAAAGGATGAAAACTTAACTTTAGCTCTAAATACACAGTGTAGAACTTTTATCATCACACTGCCAAAGAAGGGCATTATTGTCTCCTTCTACAGGAGCAAAAAGTAATGTTTCAGATATATCTGTTTTACATATTATGTGATAAGTTGTCCTTCACTCTATGCTGATTTAAATAAGTGTATTGGTGTTGTTTAAGGCAAAAGAGCATATATTGAATATATTTTAGACTTAATTGTCTTCAGAGACAAAAAAATAAAGCTTTTGTGTTTTGTTTACAGTGGAACTGTCTCACCAGACATTTTTTATATATTAGGATTGACAAATTTAGCTCTGCTTGAAGCTGTTCCCCAACAGTATGTCAGTGGGGCTAATGAGCCCTCTTTAATTCTTTTCTGTTTCTGCTCTCTTGAACTTTGTTTTTGGGGAGGAGGAGAAATGATGCATTTTAGCTCTCTTTTCCTGCCCTTAATCCCTCCAGGATCAGGTAAAATGAGCTAGATATCTGCGTGGATGAAGTTTGTGCATGTGTGGGTGCGCGTGTGTGTTTAGCAGAGGTCCAAAAAGAGTCCCAGCAGGGATACTCTTCCTCTCATCTCCTTGCTCAGTTGCCTTCGATTTTTAGAGCAATATGAGAAAGATAGAGAGAGGCAAAGTGGAATGGACTGCCAGGAAGAATCATGAACACGCTCTTAGGAGCACAAGGGACTAAGTGCTGTGGAGAGCTGAGTGTATGTGTATGTGCGGGGGGGGGGGGGGGGACATGTGTCCACGGTATGTAGGCGACTAAGATGAAACAGCCTGACCAGACTGCATGCATTTGAGTGAAGAGGCTGAAAGTAAAAACACAAAAAGAAATGAACAGAAAAAAGGGAAAAAAAACTAAGCCAACTAAATCTATTTGAGAACAGACACAAGAAGAAATTGTTTCCAAGGTCATGCCGCTGTAAGTGTAAATGTTTCCTTCACGCACACACACACGGGGCCACATACACACACGTCTTTAACCAGATTACTGTGCATAGTGCACTTCATGTTCCATAAGACGGTGGCCTTCGTTTCAAAAGCCCAGCCACTTTAAAAGGATTACACTGGGGATACTTTTATTGGCTCAATGTGTTTTCAACCCCCTGTTCACAGCTGGCCTGAGGTGCCATATTAACTGGGCAGAGGAAAAATTCTGCCTGCAACTAAACAGACCTGAGAACTCCCTGCGACTCCTTGTTCTCAGTTCATACATGAGGCCATCTGCAAATACGAGGACACTTACTGAGCTGTGAGAGAGAGTAGAAGTGGTCTGAGTCAGCCTAGGTGTTATATATTTGGTTTGCTTCCTACAGTGTATACTATAGAGCTTACCACCCAACTTATCTAATGCACGGTTTCTAGAAGTCTAAAACAAAGCAGGCAGAAACTGAGGTTTTTTTACACTTAACTGAGCAGAAAATGATCAGTATATTCATGCATTCCTGCTAGTCAATTACATTTTCCTGCCCCTCCCTGAAAAAGTCCACCAAATACTATAAAATAAAAACAGACTGAAAGGAATAAAAATAAAAGTAAGATAAAATAAAAGTATGGAGCTTTTACATGTACGTCTCTTGCAGTCAAGTAAATGTCAAGGTTCTATCTAAAATAATATTACAAATACACACACACACACACACACACACAGGAAGCGGGTGGATTTATTAGGTGCTGGAGTAAAAAAGAAAGGAAGAAAAGTCATTTCTGTTGGGTGGAGAGCAGCTAAAAAGGAGGACGCAGAGATCAGGGAAGCTGATAGGAAAATGTAATGTATTAAATAACAAAAACACAAAGAATAAACTAGCAGTCAACAGTATATAATCTCCACAGACACAGTAACCTTAAACCAGACGTTTGAGAAACCATTACTGGAATCAGTCGTTTGGGTCTCACTATACAGCAAGCTGCCTTTCACTGGGTCCACCTCATCTGACACCAGTTCCACAAATGCAGCTCCGTTGCTAGTCTCCAGTTTCCTTGACATCCCATGCAATGTGATTTTTAATGCTTCCTCTCCTTTCTTCGCTGTCCTTGACTAAATTGTCCTTCACTGTGCTGTCCTTCACTCTTTTACACCAGGTGACTGTGCAGATGTTGACCATTTCCTCAATTGGGAGATGTGCATATAAAATTTCCAAATAAAAAATGTGTAAATAAAATCCAACAAATCCAAAACAAAGTTTACTAATAGAAACCAAACAAGATAAAATATTAACATTTATTTAACCCCGTGACATCAACAATGTCTCTAATCCTTTCAACAGCTTTTTTTTTCCACATAAAGGGAGAGGTCTCACTGGTCCCAAATTCAATCTGCAACATGAAAAGGACCACGGGCATACAGGCAGCATTATAAACAACTCTCATCATCTTCTAGTAGAAAAAAAAAACAGAAGCGCTGGTCCTAACGTGGCATCTAGGACTACAGAAGCAACTGAGACACAGTAGTCATAGCAACATGTTGATTTCATTTTTTTGGCTTTTATCAACTCTGTCTTTCAAAGTCAATCAATAAAAGCTATTCAGACCATTATTTTTAAGCCTTCTCAATTTATGTGCCTAAATCAGCATTTCCTAACCAGAGACTTTGACCTTATCTCAAAACATATCCAGCTGCCTCTAATTGATTTGAATTGCCATGCTGTTTCCAGACCTGTGTATGGTCCATGGTTACACTTTATTATTTTCCATCAGGTTGGCTCTTTTTTTTTTACCTGTTTTTGGTAGAAAGTTGGTCATGACTGAAGCAAACTGGCTCTGTCTTTGTTTATAAATTAGCACATTTTAGTAGATCAGCTGCAGAACCTTCTACTCCTATTGGTGCATTATTGGTAATGCAACCACACGCTAATTTGCCCCCTTAGTAAAGTTAGCCCATGCTCTTGAACTTATTTGAACTGGATAGGGTTCAAGGATTTTCTTCTAGCATGAACTAGACTGAAGCGTGTGATCCGCAGCTCTGAGTGTGCTGTAGTCAGCAGTAGATACCCAATAATGTATGTATTGTAGGTAACTTTAATATACTCTGCAGCAACCCTTTTTTTCATGTGCATTCATTACATTTTGGCAGGAAATTAGTGTACTATGTGTAGATCAGGAATTTACACATTATATATGATGTGTAAATTCCTGATGATTGCATCTGCAATAATCCCGCTGTGGTTAATTTTCCTATTTTTCAGTGACTTATCAAAACCTCTAGTGACAGTGGCAGCTAGTTTGTAATTAAAGTTCCAAACTTACTGCACTGGAGAAAAAGCTCCACTCAGGATAGTTAGCATCTACAAGTCCATGTTGTGATTTCTCCCTTAACCAAACAGAATGATCCCCTTTCTGTTTTCCTGCTTAGTTCTGTCCATTTGGACTGCTCATAGAGCTCTTGATCAGAGTCCTGAGTAAGGATGCCCATAGCATTTCAGAGCAGGGATACTGATCATTTTTCCATGATTTTCAATTTTATGTACTTGGTAATTTCTTTAATCATTCCACTTTGAATGGGTCGATAATAACTCACCTTTTCCTGTAGTGTTGGTAATAAACTTTGCTTTCAACGCTAACGGTCAGGGTAGCTTAGTTATAAAATGAATTTGCAATGGCGTGCACTAGTAGGTTCCATTTGGGTGGAGGTGTGAACCTCTACCTGAGAGTAATAAGCATTTGAACACCTAGCAAATGCTCATTGAGTCTGCCACTGATTTGTGCTGTCTGCAATGGTTCAGGTTGTTCTGCAGAGAAATCAGCAACGTGTTTGCATTAGCACTGTCATGTAACAACAGCTGCGGCAGTGAAATTATGCAATTATACAGCGGAAAGTATGTAATCACAACATGGATTTGAATTGGTTAATGTAACAGTTTCTTTTGATGGAAATCTGAAAGGCACATGTTCTGGAAAAATATAGCATAGTTACAACTTCTTTGTGCACGCAGTACAGACAAGTACAGCTGTGTCTGCTGCTGCTGTGGGTGGTGGGATTAAGACTGGGGATGTTATCTTCCTGAGACAGAATCCATTTCAAAGAAAATGTCAACTATTATATGAAACTGACATATGCAGGATGTTGTGAATTCCTCTACAAAAAACATCTCGACAAAGTTTGTCAAACGATATGACAAACTGAAACTGTTCCTAGCGACTGTTTTCAAAGTAATGTTGAATGTTTGAATATGCCCGTCAGTGTAACATTTTGTAATACGGGCATCTCATTCCTCTGTAATTAGATCACATTTAAATATAGGCCCACACCAAATTTTAAATGTGAAATTATGATATAATTCTGTTGTTTTTACCAACTAATACTTGGAAGTATATACACTAGAATAAGGAGGAAACAACTTCAGAAATTTGCCTAACTTCCAAGTATTTTACATGAAAGCTATGTTTGAGCAGTCGTTGTGAGAGAAAAGCTACGTTAGACTTGACTCATTATAAGGTCACATAGACCTGCAAAGTTTGAGGGGATTTACTTTTTCTTGTGAGTTGGTAAGGGAGAACAGTCCTTGCATTTATATTGGTAAAATAAAAGGACCACTGAATTAGAGAATATTATTCATGTTAAGATAATGAATATTAATTAAAAGTGTAAATAAATAAAGATTGGATTCATCTACTCCATAATCAGCCTACGCCTGAAAAGTACAGGGTATTTATGATGTGAGGTGGGGTAATAAAGTTTGTTTTTATGTAAATTTACCATCAAATTACACACTACCTGAAATTACTTAGGAGTTTGCTTCCTGTAAAAATTTGGCTTAAGAAATTATTGCATATTATATTAAGTAGTGTTTCACTACTACTTGTTCTCCATTAGTTTCTTTCATATCCTGTAAAAATGTCAAATTAAAAGTAGAGATTCTGATGTAAATGCACCATCATAGTCTTTACTGTTTAGTTTATTCTCAGTATGCATGTGATATGTGCACTCAGTACACATCATTTGTGATTCTTGTGACTCTTGCCCCGCAGCAATACTTTGCAGTGTAGGTGTATTTAATGGCATGTTCGGAGTGCATGTGAAATTTGAGAAAAGCAGGAAGCTGTAAATGCCATATCTCGAATTGCACATACAATAATGGAGCGGGGTAATGGCTCTCAAATGACGCACAGAGAGAACATTTGTGACTGTGAAGCCATTTGATAAAGAGGGGTCGTGATAGCTGGGGGTAATGGCACCAGAAGTGCGTATTCAGCTCCTGTGAATCTACCCTGGTCATTTGGATGGATGCTTTTAGTTTTTTTTCTTCCTCTGTGTACCTTAATGCATAACACTCCTTCATCTCTCTCTTTGTTTTTCTCACACTTCCTCAGGGGCAGTCACAGACGTGGGGTTGTTACACAGCAGCAGAGTAACTGTTCAGTGAGCCTTTTTTCTGCGGGTTAATAAGTCCCCACCTAAAAACAGAGCAGCGCACACGGTGATACGGGAGAACGGTGACTTACGACACAGAGACAAACTTCGACAATTTGTATTGTGCATTTCCGCCTCTCTCTTCTCCTCTCTGAGGCTCTTTTTTGGTCTTGCATTTAGACTCCAGAGGGGGATTTTGCACTTCAGCCAAGGTGGATGGAAAACAAGCTTATGATAAAAGCCTGACCTTTGTCTTGGCTCTATCATTTTGCTGCAGGGACAATGTTGAGGGAAGGATGGCAGACAAATGTCAAAAGAAAAATGCCATTGCTCACCGAGGTGGAAATAAAGGCGGACTTTGATATGTGTGGCAGCACTTACCTCCTCTGTGTTTTTTTTTTTTTATCTTCTTGTGTAGTGCAGAACTATCAGCGCTCCTTTATGAGTTTTTCTTTTTGTATATGAACCTTTGAGCTTGATTGTTGTTATATTGTTTGTTGTTTTTTGCCTTCTTTTTTTTTTACCATGGTCAAAAGCCTGCTGGGTGTTTTCACACAGCGTTGTGTGAACTTGCTGCTTTGGATTTGTTAGGCTCAAAGGCTGTAGGTACCTGCTGCAATGCCACTGTGCTCTCCAGCATGCCACTGAACCTCCCCTACTGCCCTCCCAAGCAATAACCAACACACACACAGACACACACACATGCACACACTCACGTACCAGACACCAGGCGCTTGGATCATACCCAGAATGCACAACTTGCCAGGACCACAGAAGCAGCAGGCACACAAACATGCACAGGCCTATATACTGCTTTTTACACCTACACATGTACACACAAACACACCTAGGGGCAATGCAGAGCAGACTCTGAATGATTGGGTTATTCTACTCTCAACAAAACCAAAAAAAAAAAAAAAAGCACAGTGTGATCCCGCTTTATCTCACTCAGCCCAGGGCTGCAAACAGCTCATAATCTCAAGGAACTAAATCCAAACAGAACAGCCACAAAAGGCCAAAGAGGGGGCAACAGGTGAATTATTTTCTGGCCGTGTCATGATTTTCAATTACAACCCAAAGGACACACAAGGTCTATGTGTAAGGATTTTATTTTTCTATTGTATGAAACTGTGGAGTTTAGCTTCCATTGTGTCCTCCAGACACTGTTCTAAGATGAGAGGACAGCAGAAGGAGCTCTGTACCAGGCACAGCGCAGGTCAGGGTGTCACTGTCTGAAAGGGACTGCAGAGAGACAGCCTCAATGTGACCCAGGTGTTTTGGCAGGAACACATTTTCTTTTGCTGTATGCTCTGACTGACTAATGAACTTGGAACTTGCTTGCATTCTACTCAAGGAGAAAAAGCAAAACAATAAAAAAAAGCCTTTCTCCCCCATATGGAGAATAAACTGAATTAAAAAAATCCTAGTAATGCTTTTTAATACAGTCCATCCATCCATTTTCTTCCACCTATCCAATATATCCGATACAGGGACGCAGCCGCCATGGTGCAACATGCAGGTTACACCATAGACAGGTCTGCAGGTCTCTTACAGAGAGGCAGACAACTATTCACACACACATTCACATCTATGGTCAATTTAGAATCATCAAATACCCTAGGACTTTGAAATATTTTAAATAATTTGATTGTAAGTGAGTAGTGCTTGATGGTAATTTTGCAGAAAAAAAAGCAATATTTCCTGTCTTACATTGTAAGTACACGGTACTTTTGGGTACATGAATACAAATTTACTCACGCATTACTTAAAATTACTTGCGCACTCCTTAAATTTACTGACTATAATTATTTATTTATTTACCGTTAAACCTCAATTATTACCTCCTTATTCAACTGCCTACCTTTGAGTATTTATAGAAAAATATAATAACAATGTCATTTGAAATTAAATACATATCATTTAGGAGAATTATACCCGTAGTCATGGGTCATATCACATCCAAGTGTTTTTCCGAGTGTTACCCACTATACAAAAAAGGGCCACATTCATGAGTATATGAGACATATTGTGCCATATTTATTGTAGAAAGTAAATGCTTACTTTGTACTTTCTTTTCAAGATCCTGTTTACAGATTACTGTCAAGTTTCTTAATCATTACACCATCCATTGATTCAAATTAAATAATCCAACAATGATATTCAATAGAAGCAGAAACCAATTCTTCATAAACTGGTATCTATGTTCCTTTTCCTTTGTTTTATTCAATAAAATACACTAAAGACTCGACCCAAAGCTCAACCCAACATTTTGAGAAAGGCAGTTGACAGTATTTTTTTCTTTCTCGAAAGACTAATCAGAGCCTTACAAATGCACATCAGGGTAGCCTCGCAAGTTACACCAAGACCTTTGCATTTCATTTCTACTAGGCAGTCTAATTGTGTTGAATGCTGGCATGAGGGAACTAAAAGGTTACATTAACTCTTCACGTATTTCAAGATCCTGCTTAGTGAAAGAAGAAGAATAGTGTACTATTTTAGCGGAACAAAAGACGATATCATAGTATATATTTTTTACAGTGTAGTCGCCATGTGAGTGTGACTTTGGATTTCTTGCAGACATCTGCATTACAACCTGTGGGTGTGAATTTACAAAGATGTGGGCATTTAGTAGGCAGGGAGGTACTAAAGGCAGGCTTTGATCCAAGGTGCAATACTAAAAAAACACTGCACCTCTAAAATACCCACAAAGTTTTTTTTAAATGAACTTACACTATATAATACACATTTTCTCAGCTCTCTACCTGTATTACCCGTATAGTCTAACTGATCTTAATTCAAAATCACAGAGCGAGTACTCAGAGCAATGTAATAAAGTCTTCCCCCCCTGCAGATCAGTCCTGTCATCTTGCTCTGTGAAGCACAAAGCCAGCACACTGAGTGCAAAGAAGATTAAAGTTTGCAAAGATCTCCAAGGTTCAAGGAAGCCATGGATCACTGCATTGAAGAAGTGGTAGTGGGTAAAGGGGGAAAAGTGCAATGAGAAACACCCCTTGACAATGGCAGAGCTGGGATGTTTCTTGATAATTTGCAGCAACCCGCTGATGGACATCTCTGAGCCTCTCCGAGCTGGCGTGAGCTCCCTGTTTGCAGTGTAGCTGTAATTGCCTGTTGGTCACAGTAATGGCTAACTGTCTGTGCTACGTTTGCTTTTCATTATGTTGATGTATTCATCATGGCCCCCTTTTGTTGACCTTATCAATCAGAGTTTAATTTCAAACAAATTTCTTTTTAATTACAACGGTTTCTCTTCCTCCCCTGTCCCCCCGAGAGGCTGTTCAGATTGCAGCACCCGCCTGTTAAGGGGTGGCACCTGCCAGCACAGTTACGGTGGCACACCGTTGCTTGGTCAGAGATTAATCAGCCATTATAGCGCCCCTGCCATGCCCAGAGCCTCAAGTCAAATCCACGACACTCAGCTTAATTGGCAGTGAAACGACAGAGGCAGATAGTCCCCCTGACCTGCAGCCAGCAGTAAAGGGCACATGAGCTCCAGCATTCACCTTTCAGCTGTCACACAACCTGATTATATTAGCCCGTACAACTTTGATAACTGGATTGCCTAAACCCTGAGATTAATTTGAAGTACAAAAATGATTCAGTGGCCTTTCACTTCACTCATTTGTGAAAAGACAATGAAAGACAATATTACAAGAAAGTGATAATTATGGAAATGTTCGAGTAATACATTTGATTAATTTAGTGGCAACAAACCCAGTAAAAAGCAGAGAATATTGAAGAGCTTAAGGCAGTAATGGGTTTCATTAAAACAACTAAAAAAGAAAAATGGTTCCTGCTGCATTAGCTCCTACTGACCACAAAGCCACAACCCCTGCATATTTTACTGCTCTCAGAGCAGGGCCACACCAGCTACCGCATTACACATGCAACTGGCAAATCTCAGTGCGTGTTTGGTATTTAAGCTGCTTTAGCATGGCAACTGTTGCCGTGCATTGGCAAGCCACTTTGCAACCCATCTCCCATTTCGCTTTATATACATATCACATCACCATATAAAGAAAATGCAGAAAAAATAACCCATCCGATATATTCATATTTTAAAAGAAAGATCAACTGTCCCCTGAGGTCACTGCTGTCTTTAGGTTTTGCATACTTAGTGACAGGAGAGCACATGGTACTACTGGCTGTCATTTCCAAATGTAAAAGTAAGAAGAAAAATAACATTTGGTATTGTGTATTTTGTAAATATTTAATTCAAATTATAAAATGAACATGAGCGGGCTAATGTACCTTGAGATTTTTTTCTCAAGTGTGCAAAAATGTGACAAGATCTCATTTCCACAGTCACTTCCATTGCTTTCTTTAATGTGCCAGAAAAGACATATTGGATGGATATGACAGTTGCCTTGTTAAAATGCTTTTCAATTGTCTTATCATATATTCACTTAAATGAATCCTTTTGGTTATAGTGGCTGATCTAGAGTTTTTTCTCCATTAACAGAATTCACCCACTTGCTTCGATGTGTGTCATGGTTGTGAAAGGTCATGATATTTGAATACCAGCTTAGGTCTGGTTGGGAAAACATGATAATCACACATGAGCAGTGTGCTCTGCTTGTTAACACATGAAACAGAAAATAATTTTGGCTCTGTCGTTAGGTGTAACACGTCTCTTGCATCTCAGTCAATTTCTTCAGCCAAACAGCCACCAGGTCTCACGAGATGCTGGCAAATTGACCTTCTTCCATTCACAAACACAGGTTATCACATGCCATTTACTGAGTGCTTTTAGTAGCCATTCAAGTTGTTTGCTTTTAAAAATTGGGGTCACTCAAAGTGCAGTTTTTTTCACGCGTGGGCATGTTTGTTTGGTCCTTTTTTAAGCACACATCTTATTATAGTCTGTTTGAAGCCTGAAGGCCTCACAGCACCACACAGTTCAATCAGATGTCGAAAAGACCAATCTCACTGGTGTGTCGTTAGTAGATAAAAGCTCAAAGCCTTTTAGCGAAGAGAACAACTGTTCTCTTTCTACCTGCAGAGGGGAAACTGCAGACAACTTTGGCTGAGATTCATGTTCATTTCAGATTGATTAGCGGATTAACCGTGTGTAGTTTTGATACAAGACCCCATTGATGAGTATGTGGCTAATCACTTGGTTTCAAGGCATTAGTGCTTGCAGCCGTGGGTTCGATTGTGTTAATCGGCTGCAATGTTTCCTCTGGGAATCTCTGGGACTGATCGTCCGGCTCATTCAATTCTCCCCCCACCTGCACGCCCTCCCTTCTACCTCTTCTCGACTTCTGATGTCCTGCATTATTTCTAAGGATAAAGAAACATATCATACATTTTGTGGCACTGACTCAGGGTCTTGTCTCAAGTTGTCAGTACATGAACCCCACTCTGCTAAAGTGGTGCCAGCATCATATTTCTTACCAATGAATACACGAGCTGTCATTGGGGGTTAACGCGTAGGTGGTACTCCCATTGAGATACTGTGGCGATTAGTGGAGGTGGAGTCTCTTTTAATGGTCTCATTACTTCTGCTGAAAAACGATTCCATCCCACACACTGAGAGCAGTGAGACTTTAAGATGGATTTAACCCTCAATGCCAATGCAGCTTGGGCACACCGACTGGAAAAACAGTCCACTTTGCACATGCTTGATATGACAAAGGTCACCAGCAGTGTGATATTAATAAACTAATTTGCAATGTTCACACCAATAATCACTGTGTACTGCAGTTTATGAACAGAAAAACTTATTTTTTAAAGTTTTTGAAAAGGTATTTTCTTAATTCTAACAAGCTAAGACTTGGTTACAGTACACATTTAATGCACCTTTACTACAGTTGCTTGAAGGATGATGATGTACAAAAACTTACAGAAGCCTAGTTGGGAGCAAATGGATAAGCAGAAGAGGATGTACGTATGGATGGATGGATTGGAAGGCATGTGGATGGGCTATTGGTATGTCCAATTAAAACAACAGAGCTACGTGCATCAGTTTAGGAAAAAATGATGGTTGTGCTTAATCATGCTCATTTCTAGCATAGTGGTCACGACATCAGGTAGGGTGACACACGAAGGTCTGCACAGACTACCCAAGTCGAAAAATTATCACAAGCAACATTATGTGACGAGCTGGGAGTGAGGCCAGGTTGGAATGCTTTGTGCTTTCACAGGGGAAAATTTGGATAATGCTGAACAGAACCTTTGGGTCAGCGTGACACTGCTAAGTAGTCATGGTGAGTGGCAGAAACCGAGAATGAAGGATTAAAAGATCAATAGGTCATCTAAACTGTGAGAAGACTGAATTTGAAGCCGATGACAAGCCCCTTCTATTCTGTAGACCCCTCATTAGCTGTCATGCATTGTACTCAAACAGTATTATGCCCTGTATTACACATTTATTGGGGTTGCGCACTCGTACCAAGTTGGAGAATAATATTAGCTTTTTTCTTGTCATCTTTTACAGATTACTTATTTTTGGATTTGCCTGCATGGGATCCTGCTAAAGCAGTTGATTTTGTCTGGTTTATTTCTGCAACAGTGTGCTAATTGTTCTGTAACAGTCCAACAACAGATTGCTTTGGAAAAAAAAGCCTCTCAAGAGTGATATTTTTTTGTATGTCTTGGAGGCGCCGTGATAACACAGTCAAATAATGTTTCTACTTGATATTCCTGTGCATCATCAACAGCAAGATTTTCATTCCTAACATGACACAGTTTGACATTTAAAGATGAAATCCTGTGGAAAAAAAAAAAGTTTTACCCCTAACTGTTGTCACAACCTCATGCATGTTTATCACACCCAAATACACTAACGTGTTCCCATCTCTGTCTCCCTGTAAATGAGACTGATTGTATCAGCGCTGTTAGCCATGCTTTGCGGGTTGACATTCATGAATATGCATCCCTGTGGTGCTAACATGCATTTCCCCAGTCTCATTACCTTTTTTTCTGCTACTCACATTAAGTGAAAATATAATTTCAATACTTGTGCCTAAATATCAAGTTAAGTACTGAAGTGATAGAAACTTGCTCTTTCAACACTTAATTTACATGGATTACATTTAGCTATTTCAGCTATTGCTTTTGGCAAGTTCCATTATGACACTATTATGTTTAGCTAGTAATTTGAACCATTTTTCATCAGTCTATTTTTCAGTTTTCATAATTTCCTTATTTTGGTTACTTTTAGCTAATTGAACCATTATTACATTTACAAAACTATTTCCCTTTTTCCTCTTACCTGTTCCCTTGACTGTTCAAACCATTTAAGCTAACAATTTTGACTTTTGTGGCAGTCACTTTTAGCTAATAGTTTCTAGCACTGTCATATCCACCTCTTGTATATAATTATACCAACCATCTATCATTATGATGATGATAATAATAATATTTAACTAACATTTTTGATGTTAACAAGCTAACTGATAATTGACTCCTGTTGGTTGAAGATCTGCTCCATCTGATAGCTTACAGATTAGCATGATTATAACTTCTGATCACCACTGTTTCAACTTTGATCCTATTTCGATGGTGATTTTTCACCGCGATACAAACACATCAAATTCACATTAGTTGAGTTTCATACAATCTTACCACAAGCACCCAGGCAGCTGTAGAAGTGTCCCCCGGGCTCCGAGTACTCCTGGTTGGGAATCACTGTTTTAGACCATGTTAATTTGATTTTAAGTGCAGTGAAAGCAGATAATTAAATTGTGTGGAAATGATTAAATGAAAATGTAATTGAAGATGCATTTGTTTCATAACGACAACAAAGTGTTCTTTGTGTACTCACATTAAACGAGCATGATGTCTGGGTGCATTTACTTGTCTTGTTTGGAAACTCCACTTTTTAGCATTGTCAAGTGGCTTTTACTGGCATTCAGTGCATAACTGAAGTGCTCTATAACAATGATTGCTTGATTAGGATTTAGAAAGAGCATGCTTTCTTTGGTTTTCCTTTCACTGAATGAAAAGTAATTATTGTTTATGCACTTCATTCACCATTAAATAAAATATTCTGTTTTTTAAGCACCGCTTCTCAGGGGACCTCAAATTAAAGCTTTTCATCGTCAATTTCAATCCACATACAAAAACATGACATTTCGAAAGTAGACAAAGTGCTGTGTTTTTCGTTTGTTTGTTTTTATGGCCTGGCTAAAAGGCAGCAAAAATGGTTCATATGATCCGCTGTTTTCTTTTGGCTCTTTGTCTCCTTCTTCTTCTTCTTCTTTTGACTTTAGAATAGTAAGCAAATCGCAAGTGGATTGGCACAATGCTGCGCACAATCCAAAGGGCTTTTATTCAGTTATGACCATTAATAAGACCCTGTGTTTTGACTCAGACCACAGTTTTGTGTTGGCAGCACAGTGGTGGTCTTTGGTTGAGTTTTGTCACCATGCTTTGAAACCTGCGGGGAATGTTTGAAGGAAGAAAAGAACAAAAGAAAGAACAGAAGTAGCAGGGGAGATTAGCCAAAATGAAAAGGTCTTAGAGAAAAGGAGGCTGCAGGAGCTTTGCCAGTAAAATTTGTACGGCTATTTGCAGCAGCATGTTAGGTGAACTTGTCTGTGGCCACGTTTTGTTTTGTTTTTAAAGGTGACATTAGTTGAAGATTTGCATTTTAGTATGTTAAGGCTGAAGCATAGACTTTTTAGTTTACATATGTTTTCTTTCTGTCTCCACAGTGAATAAACACAAGCCTTGGATTGAGACATCATACCATGGGGTGATCACTGAAAACACTGACATCGTTCTGCTGGATCCTCCCCTGGTGGCCCTGGATAAAGATGCCCCAGTTCCTTATGCAGGTATCATACATTTCAACCAGGTTGTCAACTTGACAAGGATCATAGCAACAGAGCAGACCAAATGGAGGCGGTCGCCAATGACTCAGGTGTTAATCCGCACAGTGAAGCATAGCCGCGGGATATACTTACACTAAGGGTATAAACATATAAAGCTGTCATGTGACATCAATGTGAAGGGGCTTAAATTGGCTTCACTATAACTGCTGCATCACAGCCTTTTTTTAAGAGTTATCCGAGCTCTTTGCTGCCTGCAACTATTAAATCCAATAATTCCCAGTGAACATACATCACATACTCATCTTTCATATTTATTTAGAGTGGAAAGTAGCCCAAATAAGCCCCATGGTGGCGGAGAAGAGTGGGGACGGGAGGGTAAGAAAAAAAGACGAGTCAAACCGGATTAGATTCTTCCCACTTTGTGGCCATTCCAGCTCATCCAAAGGGTGCCAGCTCTTGTGGGAGGACGTTAGCTGGAGGCTGTTGGCGAGCCCAAACAGTCAATCTCCTGCCAGGCTGCTAATGTGGCCAGGGCACTAGCATGGGGCTGTTGTGCGGGGCTGAAGCCCACTCACAGAGACCCTCAAGCTGAGCTGGACGAATGGTTGGACGGAGAGGGGGGCGCGTGTGATTTGTGTGCTTACCAACATATTTTTTTTCATTATTGGCTATTGTGAGTGTGTGCGTATGTGTGTGTGCATGTGCTGGAGCATGGCCTGAGGGGCTCACTGTAATGGCCACCCCACAGGGAAAAAGAGAGAAAATGATTAGACAGTGGGGAGGGTAGCTGGCTGACCAGCGTATGTCCTCTGGCTCTTGAAAGACTGATAGCCACACAAGCAGGAAGTGCACACAGAGAGCAGGCAGAGCACATGAGTATTCCAGGATTGCATAAGTGAGAGTAAAAGAGAGATCTTGCACTTCGATATTAAGAAACAAAAGCTGTAGCATTACCATGATGTTTTTTTGCAGTCCGCCCTCTCTTGTCCTGCTATCTCTGTCAGTTCTACATTGTCTATTGCATCTTATCACCACTTCCCACATTCATCTCCCTCCCTGTGCACTGTTGAGCAACCCCCAGCAAGCCCACAGTGCAGCAGACACTCTTACAGAAGTTTTATCCAAATGCACAGACAAGATTCAGGCCAGAGAGAGTTATCCAGTAATTAGCTGAAGTGAATCTTTCCTTCTTCCAGCAAATTGCCAGTGTGGAGTGGCAGGGCAGGTAGTGGTTAAGGCTCATTAATTAGGCCAGCCAGGTTTCAATTACCATAGATCTAAGACACGGACACGCCACGCCTGACTGACAACAGTCACCCAGATGAATCGACGATTGCAGGAGCAGTGATATATTGACGAGATCGTAAAATCAGCATCTGCTTGAGCACATTTCTACACTTTTGAAAGGTGTTAAAATGTCTCTCTCTCACTCACACACACACAAACACACACACACACGTATACACACCACAAACATTTATGTGGAAATCGGGATACACACATTTTCTGGGAAGCCCCTCATGGTTGAGATTAATTCAGCAGCAAAATATGACTAAGCTGCCGTACACGCCTGTCTTTAACATCACTCCAAACCTGACCAGTAATCCTCCCGGACTGCCGAGCAGGATGCAGCAGTCACCACAGTCACTGGTCTGGAACAACAGGAACTGTGGCAGCACTGTGTCTGTCTAAAAGCTGGCTGAGACTGACATCAGCCATCACTGTGGCGCTACAGCAGATCAGAAGCTTCAAAATCACAGAGACAGAATATCATGACAAGTGAAATGCGCCAGCATAGATACTCATTGCTTTATGCATGGCTGTGTGTGACAAAATGGAGCCGTTTTGCCCTAGGAAACAAGGAGAATAAAAAAGGCACCTGATTCAGACAGCTATATGCTCCAGACATCAAGGCAACACTTCAATATACATTCTCTGCTTTATAACTAAGTTGATTTTATATTCATGAAGTGAGTTAGAATGTGCAGGAAAGAAACCTTGTCTGTAGCATATGCTTCTGTCTACTCTGTCACAACACATAATTTTATTAGTTGACAAGTGCCTACACAAACTCAATCATCAACTTGGATTTTTCCGTTCCAGTGACAGCTCTGCATAGAGCGATGTTGAAACTGTGCTGGAAAAGTGACAAGTACCAAGAGAACATGTCAGCTTGGTAAAACTAGACCTTATTAGGTTACCAAGGAAATCAGAAAGACTGCATCAGGCTGTTATGCAAAACTACAGATTAGTTTTAAAGACTGAGCTCGAGATAAAGCTAGTTGTAGTTCTCTGTAAACTCTGGTGTTGGGTCAGCCTGTCCGGAAACACATCTTCCACATGCTTCAGGCTTAAGTTGTTAATCAGACATCACATCAATGCAACACCAGGTCTCACAAATAATACATAATTTAATCATTACAAAAGGTTTAGTATTCTCCGAACCTGAGGAAGGAAACTGCTCCAACATGTATAGAAGCCGTTACTTCCCTATTTCTGACAGCACAGGCTGTGGCTGCCCTTTAGTAACCCCACTGCTTTCACCAATGCTGGGTGCTGGTGATGTACGTGATAGTATTAGGTACAGTGGGTTCTGAGCTTTCTTTAGCAGGATGCAATTGTGTGATGACTGTCACCATAACCATTCAGGGTCGCATGGGGACTGGAGTCTTTTAAAAGAAAGAATATTTTGAAAGAAAAATATTCATTTGCTCCATCTCAGCTCTGTGTCTGCGTCTCTCAAATAGGGCCTTAATTTTCCACAATCTCCATGTCTGAAAAGACAGTCATGGGTGTCTAGTTTGAACAGAAGGGAGCTGAGCACACAATCTTGGGTGGCTCTGATACTGAGCACTGGAGCAAAGTAGGTGTTACTGCCAGTCCGAATGGTTTGGCACTGAAACTTGTCAATTTAAATTCATCTTTTAATTTCCATCTGTATACTTAATATGATGTAATTTTGTGCTCCTTTGCCATAAATTAGGAGCTACTGACTGATCTGATTCAGATGCACTATAAAGGAATATTGGCCTGTGACATATATTATGCAACCTCATTTCCATAAAAGTTGGGATGCTGTGTAAAATGTAAATAAAAACAGAATTCAAAGATTAAAAAAATCGAATTAAACCATATTTTATTCACAGTAGAACACAGGGACATTTTGAACGGTTGAAAATTAGAAATTTGACTTTTTGGGGAAAAAATTGCTTATTATCAATTTGATGGCGGACAGGGCCATCTTTACTACTGTGTAGCTTCCCCTCTCCTTAGCAACAGTCTGTTAACATCTGGTAACTATGGAGACCAACTGCTGGACTTTTGGAAGAGAAACATTGCCTAGTTCTGGTCTCATATTTAATTCCAGCTGGTCAACAGTGCAGTCTTCTTTGTCATATTTTCTGTTCCATGATGTATCCAGTGTTTTCAATCATGGAAAAGTCTGGAATGCAGGGAGACCAGTTTAGCATCAGCTGTCTTTTATTATGAAGCAACGCTTCATATGACGCAAACCTGTATAGATCTTTCAGCATTGATGGTGCCTTTCCAGGTGTGCCAGTTTAATTACAGGCACCAATGCACCCCACACCACCAGAGATGCAGGTTTTTAAACCGAGTGCTTATAAAAAGCTGGATGGTCCATCTTTTCTCCCTTTTTGATTTTGATTTTTGCCCACAAAACATTTTTTCCACATTGCCTCGTTCCATTTTAAATGAGCTTGGCCAAGAGAAGACAGCAATTTTTCTGGATGATTCACAAATGGCTTCTTCTTTGCATGGTAGAGCTGTAACTTGAATATGTGGATGGCACGGTGAACTGTGTTCACAGATTTCTGGAAGTGTTGCTGAGCCCATACACAGATTCATGCCTTGGAGAAAGATTAGAACGATTTCTCCAAATTCTCTGAATCTTTATTGATATTGTTGATATTATGTGCTGTAGATGAGATATTCTTTGCAATTTCCATTGAGGAATATTTTGTTCTGAATAATTTTACACAATTTGTAGATGACTTTTTGTAGATGGGTGAACATCTGTCTATCTCTTCTTCAGAGAAACTCTGCTTCTCTAAGACGCTGTTTTTATACCTGACAATGTTACTGATCTGTTGCCAAATAACCTCCAGCTTTTTCTTTTTAGTACCACTCTCTTACTGCCATCAAATTCAAAATCAGCTAGTATTTTTCAGGAACTAGTGAAATGTCCCTTTATACATTTGATATGTCTTCCTAAACAAAATATGAATTTATGGGATTTATAAATCATTGCAGTCTGTTTTACACAGCGCTCCAATCTTTTCTGGGATTGTAATATGTCACTTAAGATAATCAAAGGGCCCTGGAGACTTTACAGATACCTTTCAGTTAGCTAAGACTGTCACATGACAAGTATTGCTCTGGATGCTGCAACCTAGCACTAAATGGCATCTCTGGAAAGTTCGGGACATTTCATATTGACAAGAAAGTATTAAAATAAGACAGTATTAAAACTATTCATCCTTAACTTAAGATGAGAGTCACAAATGAATGTTCTTAGGCAATAATTTCTACTGGACAAATTATTGCAGCAATCACATATACACAAACACATTCCCGTGAATTGTCAGGGTTCCTGGGTCGTTGACCCAGTGATTTCAGTTTGTTCATGTTCAGTTTGGTTCGCCACATTAATGTTCTCACTTCCTGTTTTTTCCCGTGTCAGCTTGTCTCCCGTGTCATTAGTCAGATTATGTTCAGCCCTGTACTCACCTGTTTCCAATCATTGTCATCATCCACCTGTGTATTTAAGTTCCTCGGTTTCACCAGTTCTCTGTCGTGTCATTGATGTTAATGATGTATGTCTGATGTCGTCTGTATGTGCAGTCAGTCAGCCAGTCCTTAGTTCATTCATTCATTCATTCATTCATTCATTCATTCAGTCAGCCAGCCAGCCATTTCCTCCTTCTGTACTGTTTGCTCACTCCTTCGGCAATAAACATCCACCTTCACCTACCTGCCTGTGAGTCCAGCGTTTGGGTCCTCCTCCTCTCATCCACGACACTACCCTTGACAGAATGACACGACCCCGCGTTGTGGACCCAGCGGACCCTGAACTTTTCGAGCGGCAGGAGGCAGCGCTCCTTCGCTGGACGGAGGGGCTTCGGGGAAAACAGCGGCTCGTCGCGGAGAGAGAGCACGTTTTCGAGGGGACTCGCCTGGCTCTGGGCGGGCCTCGGAGACGCCACGTTCCCCCACCTGCTGCCTCAGCTGCACCGGAGCATTCGCCGCGGAGAGTGGGCGTCACAGCCCAAGCTTCGGCCGCTCGCTCTCCCGCCGCTTCGCTCCTCGCTCGCCCGCCAGCCTTTTCACTCTCCAGCCTTTCCGCCTCGCCACGGCACGGCGGCTACACCTCCCATCTCTGCTCAGCGGAGGCTACCGCGCCAGAGGCTCAGCCGTTTACCCGGCCCGCTTCCTCTTCCCGGGGAAAGCGGCGCACACGCCGCCATAAAACGGACTCTGTTCAGCAACTCCCGGTGGTGAGTTCCAGTGACTGTTTTCCACACCCCTCATCTGATTATCCACTTAAAACACACAACAGACTCTTTTCTGATTCATGGGGAGTTTCCCTCCTTGAGGATGATGTGGACTGGGAAGATTTTTTCTGCTCTGGCTCCCCAAAGACTGTTCAGTCAAAAACTGTAAATAGTGGTGGCAGAAAGACCAGAATACAACCCGATAGACCTGTCAGTGTCGCTCACCCAGTCGTTATTTCCACTCCTATCAGTCAGCCTACACCCACTCCAGTGCCAGCTCCCAGGAGGAGGGCAGCTGCGACCCAGTCTACCTCCACACCCGCTCCTGTTTCTCGGGTGGGGGTGACTGGTGTCCAGCCACCTTCTGTGCCTGTCCCAGCGCCCAGGCTGAGGGTAGCCAGAACCCAGCTTGACCTCCCTGGAGGCTTGGAAGAGCTAACTGGTCCACCTACTACTTCACCCTTTCATCCACCTCCTGATCCAGCTTTTCACGCCCTCGCAGTATCACTGGTTAGACTAGCTGAACTGTCCCCTGCCCAGGCACCAGCCTTACGAGCCCAAGCCGTAATGTTATCTCCATCACTAGCTCACTCTTTAGCTCAGCCATTAGCCTCACCGGCCTCTGTTTATCCGTCAGTCTCCTTAGTCCAATCGGTTCCCTCACCTGCTGTCCAGTCTCCTGCTGCCCTCCAGTCAGTCCAGCCACCTGTAGTCCAGTCTCCACCTGTCCTCCAGTCACCTGTAGTCCAGTCTCCACCTGTCCTCCACTCTTCTGTAGTCCAGTCTGCCGCCCAGTGCCCTGTAGTCCAGTCGCCTCCTGTTTCCCAGTCACCTGTCCACCATCCCGTCCAGTTCCCGGACCTGCAGCCACAGCACCCAGAGCCAGCTGTGAGCCTTCCTGCTCCTCAGCCAGGGGTTTCCACACCCGCTGGCCCGGCCGCTCCTCAGCCAGGGGTTTCCGCACCCACTGGCCCGGCCGCTCCTCAGCCAGGGGCCTCCGCGCCTACTGGCCCTGCCTGTCTCCGGCCAGAGGCCTCCGCGCCTGCATCGCCCGGCCCGGCCTCAGCTGCACCCACGCCCGGCCCGGCCTCAGCTGCACCCACGCCCGGCCCGGCCTCAGCTGCACCCACGCCCGGCCCGGCCTCAGCTGCACCCACGCCCGGCCCGGCCTCAGCTGCACCCACGCCCGGCCCGGCCTCAGCTGCACCCACGCCCGGCCCGGCCTCAGCTGCACCCACGCCCGGCCCGGCCTCAGCCTCAGAGCCTTCGTCTGCGGCAGCCTCAGAGCCTTCGTCTGCGGCAGCCTCAGAGCCTTCGTCTGCGGCAGCCTCAGAGCCTTCGTCTGCGGCAGCCTCAGAGCCTTCAGCCTCGCCTGGCCCAGCCTCGTTTGGGTCTGGAGCTAAACGGCCATTTTCTAGACCGCTGGCTGAGCCACTGGCCGGGCGCCGTCGCCGTCGTGGGCGGCCCACGGACCCTCTTCGCCTGAGTGGCCGCCGTCGCCTTCCGCGCGGCCGGCCCCCCGAACTGTGTCCACGTCGCCGCCGTTGCCTTCCGCGCGGTCGGCCCCCGGACCGGTGCTGTTGCCGTCCGCGCGGTCGGCCCCCGGACCGGTGCTGTCGCCGTTGCCGTCCGCACGGTCGGCCCCCTGAACTGTCTCGTCTCGGCCACGGGCCGCGTGGACGCCCACCTGAACTGTCTCGTCTCGGCCACGGGGGCGCCCACCTGAACTGTCTTGGTGTGGACTCCGTCCCTCCGTCCTGGGCCCCCTCCGCCCGCCCTGTTCCGGTTTTTTTTTCTTTCTCTTTTGGCCGTCGGGTGCCGGCCTTTGGAGGGGGGGGTACTGTCAGGGTTCCTGGGTCGTTGACCCAGTGATTTCAGTTTGTTCATGTTCAGTTTGGTTCGCCACATTAATGTTCTCACTTCCTGTTTTTTCCCGTGTCAGCTTGTCTCCCGTGTCATTAGTCAGATTATGTTCAGCCCTGTACTCACCTGTTTCCAATCATTGTCATCATCCACCTGTGTATTTAAGTTCCTCGGTTTCACCAGTTCTCTGTCGTGTCATTGATGTTAATGATGTATGTCTGATGTCGTCTGTATGTCCAGTCAGTCAGTCAGTCCTTAGTTCATTCATTCATTCAGCCAGCCAGCCATTTCCTCCTTCTGTACTGTTTGCTCACTCCTTCGGCAATAAACATCCACCTTCACCTACCTGCCTGTGAGTCCAGCGTTTGGGTCCTCCTCCTCTCATCCACGACACTACCCTTGACATGAATATAACGCGACTGATTAAATTAACTTTGATACAAAATTTGTCTGTCTAGTAGGTATTATTTGTTTAAAATTTGCGATTCTGTTTACGAGGTGTAATCCCAACTAATCTTTCCAGAGAACACCCACTCAACAACCAATATTTTACTTAATTTACTATTTGAACACAATTATTAAGTGGGAGGGGCCACAGGTTTCAGAGTATTTTACCCACTTGGGATTTTACTTTTAACAACTATAATGTTAATGAGCACAGACTCACAGCAGTCTCCTGAATAAATACACACTACAGACATGCCTGTGAGTGCCAGTCTGCAGTTGTTCATTAATTAACGATAGCTTTCTAAGAAGGCATGTGGAGGAAGTTCTGTTTGCTAAAATTTTAATTGTGTGTGTGTGTGTGTGTGTGGGGGGGGCAATTATGTTTATAGTTCAGATGCTGAGGCTCTGTTTTATGTAACTTTATGTTAGATTAGCAACGCTGACCCACAAGTGGGTTACGAGGTTGATGTCAATCCCTGAGTGACAAAATGTAGGTATAGTCAAACTGTTGGATGCTGGAATAGCCCTGCTAAGTATGCACGAACATGGTCCTGTTTGGCTTTATATGTTATTTCTAAAATTAATTCTTAATTACTTAATGGAAATCTGTAACTTAAAAAAACACAACAACGAACAAAACTGTTAAAGTAATAAATCACTCATTCAAAAAATAAATAGTGAAATACTGAAATTAGGGTTCACTAGAAAAACTACACAATTAAGCAGTTTATAAAATGAATAGGCAAAGATTCCTAGCAGTGTTAATGACAAAAACTAGCTTCGGTCAAGCAGGATTTAATTTTTTTTACAAGTACAGTGGGTGTTTCAAACTGTTCTGCTCTGCTAAAAGTAAAATTCTCTTGTTGATGTAAAAATGGACTGCATTCTGAAACATTCACTCTGTCAGTGGTAGAAAATATGTGAGAACAGTGCAATAGTCCATCAGGTTATTAAGATGAAGTGGCTGTTTTAGGTGACTTTTTGCAGGCCCAGTGTTCTGAGTAGGCTTCTAAAGTGCCAGGTTTTGCAAGGTTAATGGGCAAAAGCAGTGCTGAGCGCTGGTATTTGACACAGGTTAGCTGGTTGTCAGTCATTCCTCATTTTCTGCTGCCTGCACACACACAGACACCGGCACCCATGTATTTTCTTGAGGCCTAACTTACTATTCATGTGTCAATCCTTCACTTCCACTGGTCCCTGGAGCCTCGCGACTTTTATTTGGGCGGCAAGCAAATGTCTCACCAGTGACCCGCAAAGCGCATACGTGGCTCAATCAGGAGCGCTGGCAGTTGAGACAGGCTCAGAAAACCTTAAAACCTCCCCTCTACACATTCACTTACACATTCAGCTTTCATAAATATATCCCCCACTTTACATTGGCTCTAATGTGCCACACGAAACGTGCCTTTTGTCAGACTCTAGAAGAGGTAGGCTTGCTACTTATTCCTGTTTGTGTTCTGCAATCATTCACAGCAAATAAGAAATCAGACTGACAGCAGGTATCAGCCCGATTCCCGCTGTCTCTTCTGATGTCTGCGCAAACAGTGTTTCTGAATTCAAATTTTTCCGCATTACGAAAATATACCTCTCAAGACATTAATAAAAAATAATTATCTCTGACCTTGGGAGAATCCAGCAGCTTCCCATTACTTAAAAAACGGCAGGTGATAGCACATCATCTCTCACCATAAAGCAAGGTAAATAGATTCACATAAACATACAGGGTGGCTAATGTGCTGTGATTAATTAGCCTCTCAGCGTCTGTCTGATTGAGAAACAGATCTCAAGCTAATTATCAAAAGTATCTTGTTAACATGGTAGTAGTAGAGCTCGGCGCAGTGTGTAGGTGGAGAATTAACACT
Source organism: Astatotilapia calliptera (assembly GCF_964374335.1). Classification (NCBI taxonomy): domain Eukaryota; kingdom Metazoa; phylum Chordata; class Actinopteri; order Cichliformes; family Cichlidae; genus Astatotilapia; species Astatotilapia calliptera. Next base: position 33,278,417 of record NC_137435.1, read on the forward strand.
GCTTTGCGTTTATTAACAAGAGAAGAATGAGAAGGGTTTGTTCTAAGGTTGATATATGTTGTGTGACTCAGATGGAAGAAATATGTTGAAGTGAGATAAATGGCTTAATGAACAGAGGATGTAAAGATTAGGGTACAGTCACTGTTTCTCCTTGTAAAAGATAAGATAATGGCAAGCTAGAAAATCCTTTGAAGTCTCAAAATACGCATGTTGAGAGGTCTTAATATGAAAATACCACTTCTCTTAGCATGCATACTTGCAGCTACTTGACTCAGACAGCGCCTATGATCTGTCACCCAGCACACTGACAGCAGTGTTGTTTTTAATGGTTAATGTTTTAATGGTTAGTTTTGCAGTTTACAGGTTCACAACAACATCACAACAACAGTCGCCTCAAGGCGCTTTATATTGTAAGGTAGATCCTACAATAACACATACAGAGAAAAAACCCAACAATCATATGACTCCCTATGAACAAGCACTTGGGCGACAGTGGGGAGGAAAAACTCCCTTTTAACAGGAAGAAACCTCCGGCAGAGCCAGGCTCAGGGAGGGGCGGGGCCATCCGCTGCGACAGGTTGGGGTAATTGAGGTTCAGTTAGTTACTTTTTCACATTCAGTCGGCTACTATTAAAATAATTCCACATTTTCCTGATTGTTCTCTTGTTCATTTACTTTGTTGACTACAACGAAGCAGTGTTTCTGACTCTTTGGCGCACAGCTGCAACACAGTGATGTTTCCTACAGATGTGCCAGTGTGCATAGTCAGCTAGTGAAATTGTTATTATTACTATAAATTTTATTGTAATTATTTCAATGAAGAGAGATCATTAGAAGGAACTGAATATGATTTATTGAGGCAAAAAACTCTAGTCCCTTTAAACTCTGCCCATCACGGCAGTGACAGGAATTAAGGCAGGACCCCCTCCTTGTTGGTTTGAAGAAGGCGAGAGAAAGATGATTGGACTACAGCAATAATGTGGGCTTTGAGTGTGGGAAAGTGCAAGTGATGTAATGAACAGAAAAGCAGCTAAACACCTAGGACAGCAGGTAGAGGAGTAAATGCAGAGCTTGAACATTCACATAAGTTTCACTATTATTATTATTATTATTATCATGTACTTTGCATTTTAAAGACGCATTCTCAAGCTTAACACAAGCTTGAGAATGAAGAATGATGTTGATGCCACAACTCTGAAACTGCAACACAGTGGCTGAGACAACACCAAATGTGGTGTCACTTCTGGCACGTGGCGCCGTTCGCAAGGGTGAGAACACCGAGTATAATGGGCCCATTAGTTCTGCTCTGCAGAGTGAGGAGAGTCCTCTGAGGGAATCATGAGTGGGACTGTATTTTGCAAAAGACATTCAGCTGAGTACCATGACATCTAAATGCAGCGCTGCATCAGACACATTTTAAAGATGCTGAGGGAAATGGCAGAAAGTGCTTTCTTTAATGAGGGGAGATTCGCAGGAAAAGGACGTCTCATTTCGCGGAAACTTTTCCTCGCTCGCTATTTCTTTTGCATCGCCTCCACCCGCCGTGTTTAAGCTGAGTTTATTACGTTTTATTGTATCGTTTGTCGGATTGAATAAATGGAAACTAGATGTCATTCTCATCTAAGACCATCACGACTGAGAAATATAGATGTGGAGTTAAAGAAGGAGCTGTCTTGTGATAGAGCCTTTATGCCTTTTAAATTTCATCTCATGAGCTGAATGGAAATTTAGGGCCAGGGGGCTGCTTTTAATAAGGCAACTTTTTTCCCCCTTTTTTTTATTTTTCAACAGGTGCGGCTGTGTCAGTTCACTTAAAACACTCTACTTCAAAGCTGTGGCTTAAAACGATGATTAAAAGGTAACAGATTGAAATAATTTTGCAGAGCGATGGTCCAAAGACACACACGAAAAAAAGAAGAATCCTCCATCACAAGGCTGCCGGATGCCCTTAATCCATCTCTGCTTTCTGTTCAGGTTCTCCTCCTTCCATGGTTCAGCTCCTCCTTCCTTCTTATTTAGCATTTTTCTTCTCGTATTTCGACCTGAAACAAACACTCGCTTTCCTTTCTTCCTTCCCGTGCGCTCGCACAATTGTCTCATCTTTGCTCGGATGATTTCCACCTGTCAGATTTCATCCAACAACTGAGCTCCTGTGCACAGGATGTTGCATGATTTTCCCCACAGATGACTGCTCTTACATTTTGGACAAATAAAATCTAATTACTTCTATTTGATGTCATTTATGAAGGCTAACAGGAAACAGATGGACCTGACAAAGTGTGGAGTGCTAGTGCAACAAGCCTGTAAAACTTGAGCACAGTGTTATTGTGTGATACAGGTATCCTCGCAAACTTGCTTCGGCTGACTTTTGAGCTGAAGAGAACCGGCAGCATAATGACTATCTTGCTTCTAACATTCAGAGTGCCCTATAGTGTTCAGCTTGAAGACAATGGAACCATCACTCTGCCATTGTTCACATACTCATTTATTAATGAAGTACTGAAATGCAATCTGCTTCTTCACTGAACCACACAGATGAGGGAAATAGTCTTTGTAATGAGATTTTTTTCCGGGCTTTTAGCTTTTTTTTGTCTTTTGATGAGTTACAAAACTGGCAGAGGGGTGTCAGGCAGGTTAGAGTCACTCACTCTTTGTTCGTTCAAAAGGACTCTGGAAAAAAAACCAACCACATTTTAGATATCTTCAATTCCATTAAGCTGAATTTTCAATTGACTTCATCCTTATCTCACTGTGCAGCTTAGTAACGTAGCCTCTTTCATAAAGACAAATTTGGTGGTATTTATTTAATCAATTTTTTTAGGTTGCTCAATTGAAAACGTCGATTATTACTGCAGTAAGTGTACAGCTGTGATGTATTCTTTAGATCAGTGGTGTCAAACATTTGGCTTGGGGGCCAGATTCATCCTGCCCAGGACTCCAATCCGGTCCACTGGGCCGCTTTTGGAATAAGTAAGGCATAGATTTGGGAGTTTTAACTGTATTTTCAGCTATTTACAGCTCTTCCTATTGATAAAAACCCCCTCCATAAAAAAAAAATTTAATTAACTAACAAAAATTTTTCTTTTTTTCACTATCTACAATAGAAATACATTTTTCTACGGTTTAAAAAAGATAATAGCTAAACCTGTGTTTTTCTGTGTGATGTTACTATTTTTATTCCTTATCATTTAAGCCAACTAGAGCCTGGACTCCACCGACTGTCAGTTTAAAAGTGATGCACGACAAGCAAATCACTTCGTGTGGACCCATGAATAAGCTTTAACAAAAGCTAAATGCGTGTTATTTAAAAAAAAATATATATATATATATATTTTTTTTTTAAATCCACCCACAGTATTATCATTTGTACCAGGGTGTTAATGTGCTTTCCAAAGGTGTTGGTGGAATATAACGCTGTTTAGTTCGTCTGCGTCTTTGGAGATTGACTTGCTTTTGACCTCAAGTGGTCACTCCAGGAACTGCAGGGTTTGGCTTCATTTTCCAGCTCTGGATGTTTCTGTGCATATAAAGCACATGCATCTTGTGGTTGAAGGTGTGCAAAAAAAAAGAAACCATATTTAAATGTCTGTGCAAATAGCTGTTTGTAATGTACAGTTTCTCAATAACTGCAAGTGCCAATAACTCCAGTCTTTCATTTAACAAGATGTTTATAGATTTATTCAAAAGGTGTCACTGTTGCAGCTGCTGCTCTGAATAAAACACTTTGTATGTGCAGGATACACCTATACACAAATCTAATTTTCATGCAACTGGTACATTTAGCACTGTTATATAACCATATGTTTGCTGCTGGTGTATTTGTTCTCGATTACTAATCAAGCCTCGAGGCTTCCAATTAAAGTGTCAGCAAACTGTCATGAACGCTCCTCTCGGGAGACAAACACAAGGAAGAGAACCAAGAGTCAGCTTCGAGTCGTTGGAGTCTGATAGAAAGAAGGATGTTGTTTCAAAGACTTCTCGCTGAAGTTCAGCTATCGAAGCTGCACTCCATGAGAGTAATCCATGTTTTAGCAGTTTGTCAATATCACAGTCATCACTTGCCAGTACATTACAGCTTTCGCTTCAAAGAGTTTGACAACGCTTTTGATATACAGCTTAAATTTCAAAGTTCATCCTGTCTACCCGTGAATACTTGTTTTTCATTGCGCTCTCTCTGATGTGACTCCCAGTCCTATCTTCACATCATCCCATCACATTTTGAGTCCTCTCTCAGTCTGTTTTCTGAAGAAGACCTCCCCATTTCTTTTGGAAATTTGACATCTCCGCTTTACCGCCCTACTTCACTTGCGCACACACACAGACACCCAGCAGAGACCTTAGTCGCTGTGCGTGTGTCACACAGATTTTGAGGTCATAAAGATGCTCTTTCAGAAAAATAAAACTTCAGGAACAACTCAAGCTCACACTCGTGCATTTGTGAAGAAACTTGGAAAATTCAAGAATTCAACACTGCCACTCCTTGATTTACTTTGCTGCTAATATATTTATCCTTCACTCTTTCACTGCCTAGTTTCATTGAGTGAGTGCAATTTTCCCACAAGGGCAAGAAATTGTATGTCACACTGAATTTAAAAGCAGCGAACTGCTGTTATTAAACAGCACACAGGAGAACAGAGGGAAATGAACCTGTGAATCAAATCAAAATCTCCTTTTGATAGAAACATAATAGATAGTCAGAGCTTTAGATTTAATCCTAATCCCCCACCCACATCCATGTAGTTAATTCCTGGATGGCCTTGTAGCTCCGCATTCAAGAGCACAGAGGCTGTTAGGGCATTGCTCCTCAAAATGTCTTGTAGCTTTAATCATCTGCAGGAATGATCACCTGAAAAGGCACCCACTCCTCTCTCCACTATTACTTCATATTGAATAGAAAGCACTTAAAAACATAAATGAGGACTTACACAATCTTAGCTATAAAGACTATGTCCAAATGCATTGGAGGGCAGAACAATGTACAGCTCACTCGTGACTTTGAAGGCACCTCCTTGTTAATTCATTCAGCTAGAAAAATAAACACGTGCACTTCCAAGCTTTACAAAATTTTTATACTGATGCATACAGATTAAATTTTTTCCAGAGCGGAGCCAATGTAAGAAAGATATTTCCATATACTGTTAGTATCAGTGGCAGACGTTTGCTGGAGGTCAGTCAGGACACGGACGCTATAGTCCTCAGAAAACAGGAACAAAGACAAGGTTTCATTATTTAGCATCAGTATCTGTATTTTTGAATAAAAAAAATAGGTATATACATTTATATATGCAAGGAAGCTGATTTTGCCAGTGGAATACTAGCTTTCTGCTAACACATGCTGATAGGATGGGATAATACCATTTCTAAATGATAACTATGAAGTGGAGTTAAAGCATGAAAAAAAGTGTATAGTCGTGTATGTGACGTAGGTGGTCATGGTTATCAATGGTGACTGCTCATTTCCAGATGAATTTGAACAATAAAGTCAGTAAAACTCACATAATGTTGATTTACTACAATCAAACCCCATCAAACCAAAAATAAAAAATGGAACTCAAGTATTGTGCACATCTCAAGCCAACCCCCATTTCTTTCTATTTTGTCAGGAAAATGGGAAATGGGTGTAACGATTTATTAAAACATGTGCAATCATATATGGAAATATATGTTATAAGACAAAAAAGCATTTTGGAAAAATTCCCACAAGCTTGAAAGTCGATGTTTTGTTTCACCACCCACTAACGCAGCCTGTGTTTTTCTGGCCAAGTATGCTTTTACTGCATTGGCAGTGTGCTTGGGATCATTGTCACACTGAAAAATGAAGCTGTTGCCAATCAGATATTTCCCAGATGGTTTTGCATGATAGGTCAAAATGTGATGGTACTTCAAAGCATTCAGTTATGTTTCTGCATTCCCCAAAGCAACGGGCTGAAACAAAGCCCCAAACATGACAGAGCCTCCGTGTTTTACTTATGGCTGCATCCTCAGTTTTGAGTTTTTTAACAAGTTTATGTTTTCTTTTGGTTTTGAAAATTATTAATGGCTTGGTTTTTCCTTTGTGTGTTCATAATTTCTTTTGATGGTGTATGTTTGAACTTTGGTTGCTTGTTTGTTTTGTAAGTTATCTTTGGTTTTTGGTTTTGTATGTAGTTTGCTGTTAGTTAAGTTAAGTTCATACATGTATCTGTGTTCCCCATTTCAAAATGGAGAGACTATTTAGAAGAACTAAACATGATTTAATAGGATAGAGGAATTAACTAATCTATTTGACCATTTGACATCGATCACCCATCATGTTAGAACGGAATCCCAGCAGCAATAGTCTAGAATGGTGGTGGGGAGGAGGTTGGTTGCACGAATGAGAGGCTGATAGAGAGAATGACAGAGTTCTGAGATTTGAAGCGAAGTCGAAGCTGATTGGTTCATCAAAGGCGAGCAAGAAGATGACTGGTCTAGACCAAGTTTGGCAGCGTGGGAAAGTAAAAGCCTTAATTTAAATGTTTTCTCTTCCTGTTTTATTTTGATAATCTTTTGTCTCCGGTGCTTTGTTTTTAATTTTACTTCCCCAAGTGTCCTTTGTTGTCTCCTCCATTTTGCTTTGGATTGCTTTGCTCTGCTTTCCCTGTTCTTCCAGAATTATTTTTGTGTTTTCCTGGATACTTGTTTTTCCTGGCATCAGTCCCTACTAATCCTTGGAGTATGGAACTTTTTTTATTTTTGATTTACCAGCATTGAAAGCTCACTTTATGTTTGACTTCTGAGTCTTCCATTTGAGTCTGTAAAACAAAGACACACAGCGTTTCATGACAAACCATTCCTGATGGGACTTCGATGGATCAGCTGAGGGTCCAGATGTATCTTTCAGGTCCTCTGTCAGATCTTTACTGGAGTTTTTTCCTGGTTCTTAGGGAGATGACTTTCAGATAATGCTCATCTGCTGTTGATTGTTTTTTAGGCTTATTTTTCCCTCAACTTTCCCTCCAGTTTCATGACTGCAGATGCTGAGTTTTCAGCTAATAGCCCTTTAGAAATCACCTTGTTGGAACAAAAGTGCTATTTTATGCTTGTCAAACTATGTTATTCTTACCATTTTTTTTGTTTAGTTCACGAAATAGGAACAAAATATCTGTTTTTATGACAGTCTGCCAGTTACAAAGTGCCTAAAGATACAATTGGTTGTCTGTTATATGTAGACGCAATCCTTGTTCATCCCTTGAGCTAATTTTTCTGCTTGTTTATGGTTGAATGATTCATAGATTAGTCCTAAGTGGCTTAAAAAACAAATGAACAAAAACATTCCTCTGAAAACGATCAGGTGCAATGAGTGAAAAAGCAGACAATGACCAAAGAAAATCTTTGAAAGACCTTCAGAAAGCCTAGACAACTAAAAAAAACTTTTAAACTGTTTTTTTTTGTTGTTGTTTACCTGACTACATTTACATTTTTGAGCTACAGCTCTGTGGTGTTCCATTCATTCTAGACACAAGCACCCCCTGAGAAACCACAAATTCAGACAGTGGTAGTTATGTTAGTTCCTATTTAGACATTCATTGCTCAGAGCATATTATCTCTGTATATAGGAGCGACTCACAGTCGGAAGCCCACTTTAGCCTAATAACACTCTGCTTTTTATTTCTTATTAATTTATTTATTTAGATTTTTTTTTTTATCTCTGCTCTGCTGTTTTATCTTCTTTTCGCTACATGTCGTCATGGCTAATATCATTTCCAAATGTTCCCTCGCATTTAAATCAAAGACTCAATTAACTGAGTGAAGGCTGGGTGGGTGGGTGGGTGGGAGGGTGGAGAGGCAAAATGACTGGCGGAGAAGGAAAACAGGAAAGGAATGATGATAAATCGTAAAACATCAAGCGGCATCAGTCGGGAGGATACATGACTTACTCAATGTGACTGGAATGGAAAAAGAATTTTTTTTTTGTTTTCATATAGAGGGGTGAAAGTAATGCAGGGAATGTAATTTCTGTTTAGGCATTATAATTAATACACAGACAGACGAACACGTAAGATAGTGTAGAACGTGCTGAAGGTCGTCTGGTAGACACAGAAAAGGAGATATTTTAAGTAAACAAAGATTATATGGAAACATGACAGGAAATCATCAGTGGTAATTAATAGGCTCTGCTGACTCGAGATTACAGACAATATCCAGGAAGCTGCACATCAAGGTTATTTACCTGAAAGGAAAATGCCTTAAATGCGTTAAGTTTCTATTACGTGAACTGGTTTTATATATACAATCTCCATCTGCCGTGCACACACGCACACACACACACACACACACACACACACACACACACACACACACACACACACACACACTCACTCACTCGTTTTTATATCTTAGTGAGGACATCTAATTGGCATAATCCTTTTCTTAGCCGCTTACCCTAAGCGTAACACTTACCCTAAGCCTAACACTTACCCTAAGCCTAACCATGACCTAACTTTAATCCTGTCACTAAAACCACATTTTGAGCATCAAAAATGGCTTCAAACTCATGGTGATGAGTGACTGTTGGTCCCCACAAGTATGGTAGCATGCCAATTTTCTGTCCTCACAAAGACATCTAAACATGTACACATACACACACACTTGCAGAAATGACTGCTTCTGGTTGTACACCTGTATAGTTCAACAAGGGTAAATGGTAAATGGCCTGTATTTGTATAGCGTTTTACTAGTCCCTAAGGACCCCAAAGCGCTTTGCACATCCAGTCATGCACCCATTCACACACACATTCACACACTGGTGATGGCAAGCTACATTGTAGCCACAGCCACCCTGGGGCGCACTGACAGAGGCGAGGCTGCCGAACACTGGCGCCAGCGGGCCCTCTGACCACCACCATTTTCCCTCTGAGAAAACACTACCCTGTGACTATTCATAAAGAATATTCATGTGTTGTATTAACCCCGTATCACGATATGTTCATGCGGTGTCTGACTTTGGAAACTTTTATGCGCACACCGCTCCCAATACCTATAAACAAAATCACTGGATTTGTGCCAGGCAGAAAAAAAAAAACTGTGTTCTTCTAAACAAGGCTGAGTTTTAGAGTTTGGAACAAAATACAGTTATCTGACAGAATGGGAACAAAAAGAGCCTCGGGGGGGAGGAACATTGCTGGCTCCAACCCCGTAATCATAGAGGGTTTTAAAAGGTACAAACAAGATGAGTCGAATTACTATTGAAGGGTCTGGTTGAGATGGGAGTAATTGGGTATGGAAAGAAAAGGAGAGCTCTAGATGAGGGAGGGAATGAAAATAACAAGACAGAGAGCCTAGTTTTTCTTCTCTCTCACTTTCTTTTTCTTTTCTTTTTTTTTTTTACTTCTTTTAGTTAGCATAGATATTCTTGTAAGTGGCATGTCGCAGGACCCTGCAGTGAAACGCTCGCAAAATTACTGAAAATTAAGTGTACAAGATTGGCCACCAAAATCCAATCTGCTCCCAGCCTCAGTCATTTTGTAAAGTTGACGATGCCTGGGAACTTGTGACAGTCCAATTAAGGACATTTGCATATCAGGGGGCTTAAATTATTGTCATCCGCTGGAGCATAAAATGGAGGTGCAACTCAGGAGGAGATAGTGGTGATCTGCACTCGTAGACCATGGAGGAGTAAGCGGAGGGGGGAGCTGCTTTCAGTTAGATACATGTGGTATTATTGTACATTCCCAATGCTTTTTTTAGTCTCATCCTATCATTCTCCTCTTATGCTTTCACCTCCTGCTTCTTTGAGGTCCCTCCTTTCTCTTTACAACCTTTCTGTCTCTCCTCCCTCCTCAATCCTCCCTTCTTTTGCTACCTTCTTCCACCAGTCCCTGTACTTATGCTTTCAGCTAATTGAATGAGTTTGCTGATTAGCAGATCTTAAAATTTTATCCTCTTGATAAATGGATAAACTATGTGAGTACAGGCTGTAGTTGTAAAATGCTCCATTACTAAGAATAAAAGTATCTCAAACAGTTTAAAAAAAACAACCTGAAGTTTTTTTCCCAACTCAGTCTTTCCCCATCTTTGCCTGGGGCATGTGTATCGTTATGGTCTTATGTCATGGAGGTACAGCCAACAGGAGATACAGCACAAGTAAAGGTAACTGTCAGGTACAAGACAAGAGAGGCAAGGCCTTACAAGGAATGACTGCAGGCTGTACGCACAGACCGCATAAGACAGTTTTGTTTATCTTTTCCTCTGTCTGTTTCTCTTTGTGTTCGCATCAGTCTGAGCACGTCTCTTTGCTTTTGTGTGTGTGCTTTTTTTCTATTTGTTTCACACGTGGATCAGAATCAAGGTGCAGAGTTTGAGTCACATTTCAATAACTCTACCTGCCTCGCACTTGACTGTGTTAGAGCTGTCATTGCCATTTTGGCGGAGTTATGATAATGTGCTATACATCACACGGATAAATTTAGAGAGGAAACGCTTCCATGAAATGCTTGAGACACCTTCGCTGCGCATGCAGGGGCAACCATAGTCGCCTCCACTCTATAAGTTATTTATATCCACAATGACTCATGGGCTGCTAAAGTTTGCAGCGTCAAAGGTGAAGTAGAGTGCAAGGTGAAGGGACCACACAGCACTTCCCTTCAGGGTCGACTGATGCTAGCCATTTTCCACCTCATCAAATGCCCATAATGCTGTCAGCCATGTAAAAAAACCTGACCTTTTGTCCCCCCTGACTTGTGCTTTTCCTATATTCCTGAGTGTTTTCACTCCATAAGCTTAAATCCATGCATTTCTTAGAGGTATCTCAAAAACAAAGCAAAAAGACAACTTAGCATGCTGCAGCACTGCAGTTTTATGCATTTATGGTAATAAATAGGTAAAATGTTTCAACATGAAACAAGCTACTTTTGGCTGCTTCTTTGTTTACAGGGGGAGGTGCTACAGTGGTTTGATTTGCATATATGCAGATTTTAACACTTGATGCCCTTCCTAACACAACTCCAAAGGGATTTCAGTTTATAGTGTGTTTTTTTAGTCAGAGTGATGAAGGTTCCAGAACCCTAAGAAAGTTGTATTTCTGCATCTACTCATGTATTTTGTGTATATATATGGTTTCATTTATATATTTTTTTGAATAGCTGCAGCCCATAATCCTCAGAAAATGTTGCTATCTTTATGCTATGCACCTCGCATTTTTTTCTCCAGTGGCAATGTTCAGCACCAGCAAGTATCCAAAAACAGCATTTGTTCAAGTGATGTAACAGGATGTGAAGGAGGGATAAAGAAGGATGTAAAGCATCCTTTACAAAGCAATAAAGTCTGTGTCAGGAGCAGGTTGGCAGGAATGGATTAATCAACAATAAAACAGTACTACATAAAAAACAAAAAAAACGCACACACACGCACTCTAATATCTAACCATATTTCACTGGTAAAATAATTAATAGTCGGGATGCAGCGATACCGATGCTGGTATCGGGTATCGGGGCCGATACCATAAAATGTGCGTGTACTCATACTCGTGAAAGTTTGACCGATACCATGAATCAATACCAACTTACTTCATGAATCAGAGGGTGGCCTGTACTTTCTGTTGTAATTTTTTAGATTGGCCGCTAGGGGGACATGTCACTAGGGTTAGGCGAGTGAGACTGGCAGCTCCTGTAACTACGCTAAACAAAATGTCAACAGTGTGGACTTACTTCAAAATTTGTGAAGATGACAGACGCAAGGCCGAGTGCAAACTGTGTACCAGTAAGGTGTCCAGGGGAGGGAAGGAGAGTACATCGTTCAATACAAGCAATTTAATAAAACACCTGAGGACACATCATGCTCTATACACCGAGTTTGCTAAGGCTAACTCAAGACCAGAACAGCCCACTTTAACTCAGGTTTTGGAAAAGTGACGAAAAATGTCAAGAGAAAATCCACGAGCAGTTAAAATAACAGAGGCTCTGACTCATTTTGAATGATCAGCCACTGTCGGTCGTGGAAAACGTAGGATTTTGCCGTCTTCTCAGCATACTCGAGCCACTATATGATGCTGCCAAATCTTTTTGAAGAGGTAAAAAGAGGTAAAAAAAAAAAAAAAACACGTGCATAACCTCTTGCAGGAGGTGTCAGCCTTAAGTTTCACTACCGACATTTGGACAAGCAGTGTGTCCAAATGTGTGCAGTGGATTGATGAGAAGTTTGTTCGTCATCAAGTAACACTACATGCAAAGTCGTTCAGGGGCTCGCACACCAGCCAAACCATCGCAACTGCTTTCGATAGCATGCTTCAAACCTGGGATATACCAAAGATGTCCGTCCACGTAGTGCTCCGGGACAACGCAAGAAATATGATAAAGGCCATGAGTGATGCTGAGCTGCCCAGCCTGCCTTGTCCTGCCCACACTCTCCAGTTGGTTGCTCATGAGGGCCTTCTGTCACAGAAGAGTGTTGCTGATGCGGTGGCAGTTGGCTGCAAAAAAGTTGGACATTTTAAACATTCTGCTCTGGCTAGCTCCCGTCTGGAGGACATTCAATTACAGATCAACCAGCCCGCGAAGCGGCTCCAGCAAGACGTTCAGACCCGCTGGAACAGCACCTTTTATATGATACAGTCATTGATCGAGCAGAAACGGGCTCTGGGAATATTTGTGTCTGATTATGGACTCCCTGATACGCTCACGGCTCACCAGTGGACACTGCTGGAGAAGGTGATATCTGTTCTGGGTCCATTCGAGGAGTTAACTCGAAAAGTCAGCTTTTCAGATGCCACGGCTGCAGACGTCATTCCAGCCATCACTGTGCTCCACAGATTTCTAACAAGGGAGACTGACAAGGACCATGGGATCAAAGCAATGAAGGGAACCTTGTCTGCAGCTGTCAGGACGCGGTTCACTGTCGTGGAGGAAAATTCACTCTATAGCATCACCACGCTACTCGATCCCAGGTGAGTGTTGTGCCTGTGTGTGTGTAACTGTTTGACTGTATGTGAATGTGACTGTGTATGTAACTGTGTGTGTCTGTGACTGTATGTGTGAATATGACTGTGTATGTAACTGTGTTACTGCAAAAAAAAATGGTAAGCAACACAATTGTCAGCTAACTTTTTTCTTTCTCCGTTTTAGATATAAAAATCGTTTTTTCTCCAGCACCACAACTGCTGCAAATGCCAAGGAGATGCTAAAACTTGAGCTGCTAAGGTTGGCTGGAGAGGAGAATCATGACCTGAATGAACCACCTTCAAGAAAAGCACGCAGTGACCACCCCACAGCTAGTCTGGACAGCATGTCTGAATAAATTGCAGATGAGCAGGCATCAGCATCGGTAGGCAGAGCTGTGGTAGGTTCTAGTGTAGAGTTAGAGACATATCTTGGAGAGGCTGCAATTTTACGAGAAGACAAACCTCTACAATACTGGATGGTTAATAACGTGCGGTTCCCAAACCTGGCTAGAGTGGCAGGCAGACACCTTTCAGCACCATGCACAAGTGTAGACAGTGAAAGGCTGTTCAGCTCAGTGTCACACATTGTGAATGAAAGCAGAAACAGGCTCACAGCTGATCATGCAGAGATGATTCGTTTCATCAAAAAGAACCTGCCTCTCACTTTCCCAAAAACAGTTTAGTTTGGAGGTCACACCATTGAAGTTTTTTTGTTTGATTAAAATGTGGACACTCTGCAATAGGTGGTTCATTAATGTTATGTGAATCTGAAAGCTGTAGACAGTGCCACATAGTTCACTATTATTTTGTTTGGATATAATATGGACATTGTTCAATAATTTAACAAAAGTGTTTATTTTATTCTGAACAGAAGTGTTTATTTTTCAATCTGAAAGCGGGAAAGAGACCGAAAGAGTTCAGTTATTTTATTTTATTTTTTATTACAATGTGGATACTCTGCAATAGGTTCATTAATGTTATGTCTGACTCCAAAATACTTTAGTTATTTTGTTTGTTTGTCTACAGTGTGGACACTGCGATAATTTAATGTAGTATTTATTTTTCACTTGAAATTAAATTTTTTGTTGTCATTTTTATTAATATTTTTTATTGACAGAATGTGTGTGGTAGACGTATCGGTTTTTGTACTCGGTATCGGCAAGTACTCAGATCCAAGGATCGGTATCGTATCAGTTTGAAAAAATTGGTATCGTTGCATCCCTAATTAATAGCTATTTATTTTAATAAAGACATATCTTTGAAAGAATCCAACATAATTTACTGAAGCACAGAATTTGAGTAAACATAATTAAGTGATTAGATTTTTGTGAAACTCCCCAGCAGAGACTTTGAGAGTGCCAACAAGAACAGGAAGTACTATAGTATACACAGCGATCAGGCATAACAGTGACAGGTGAAGTGAACAGCACTGATTATCTGTCCATCATGGCACCTATTAGTGGGTGGGATATATTAGGAAGCTGAGAAATCTTGGGTCTTGCCATTCATGTTTATGTTACTTTGATTGTACCACCTACCTGAACACTGTCACAGGTCATGCACACCCTTACATGGAAACAATACATCCTGATGGCTGTGGCCTCTTTCAGCAAGGTAATGCACCATGCCACAAAGTAAGATGGTTCAAGAATAGTTTGAGGTTTGAGGTGTTGACCTGTCCTCCAAATTATCCAGATCTCAACTTAATCGAGCGTCTGCAACTTGTAGCCAAACTTTGCCTTAGCTTATACCGTCAGTATTGACACCACTGGTTGACAGTAGTAGGATCAATTTTGCTCTTATAATGATGCCATAGTTACTAATTTATGTAGCAAAGTGGCACTGAGCTATTTCTGGCACAGGTACAAATGAGACTTATTGAAGATGCTTCTGAAGTACCGGTAAGTATCAGGTGACAGTGTCAGTACCTCAAAATCAAAGAGCACAAGCTAATGCTATTATTTTCCTACTGTCAGCTGGGAGCCTGTGATGTGCAGAATATAAAATGCAATATTCTTATAGGTGTCTTGTTTGGGTTTGTTGTTTTTTTTGCTTTATATATATAACTATACTCTCATTAAGAAAAACAGATTAGTCTATTGTTTCTCTTCTGGTAAGCAACACATTGAAGTGGCATGCAGCCAACTGTGGGATCAGTGTAGGGACATAAAACATTATTAACCTCGTCATCACTCTTGACTGTCACTCTAAAACTACACCCTCCACTAATGTAATTACAGTCAGGTCAAGTCTTCGGATCACACAGTGGTATCCTGACAAGCTTCAGCTCAAAGGGTTCAACAGTGAGAATACTGACCTGACACTGGGATGATGTAGACCTTCTTTAGCTTTATTGAAAGCTGTCTCTGAATTGTTGCCAGAACAACGTGCATTAACATATGAAGAGAAGCACTCACTTAAAAAGATGGAGTAGAGTTGTGGGGGAAAGAAGCAGTTCAAGGAAGGCCAAATACCAGCTGTCTAAAGCCATGTCCCATTTACTGAGTGTAATCGATACATGTGTAGTAGGCATACTGGATGAGCAGCTGAGGAGACAGGTTAGTACATTGCAAGAGGCAGTAGTGCTCAGTTCGGAAACATGCTGACATTTCATCTATAGGTTACTGAATTATCATCAGTGACACTGAGGAAAGTCCTACACACATCAAGTATGTCTGAAATGGATGGGACTCTTTCAGGTAGGCTGTCCTCAACAAGAACTGTGAAGAGGCACTGCCAGCATGTGCATTCTGACAGTTTGCTTACTGTAAGCCCATTGGCATGCATCCTGTCTGTGTTTGGATTCCCATCTGTAGACTTGGGTAGACTTCAGAGAATGTGAAGGATCATCTTCCAACATTTGAGTGTGAAGGATTTCAGAGAAATAGCAAGCTTATTTGGATAAGGCGAGTATGGCTCAGCTCATAGTAGACTCTCTACAATTTAAAGGGTTCACACACACACATGCAGTCTAGCTTAACCCCCTCTGCCACATTTTATGACATTTGAACACAGGCGCAGACTAAATCCAACAATTTCTGTCACTTTCCAGAAGTGACTGTCCGACAAGCCCGTCCATCTCATTGCAGCAATTGACCAGTTGTACTTAAATGTGAAACTACCATGGCTTTCTGTGCCACTTTATTTATGTGGCACTAATTCACAACAACAGTTATCTCGGGGCGCTTTACATTACCGAGAGAAAGCCAGCGACTCCCAGAGCAGACATGTGGACACAATGGGACGTGAAAAAAGTCTTCCTTTTTAACAGAAGGAAACAGAAGCAGGCTTTGGAAGCAGGGCCATCTGCCTCGACTGGTTGGGGTGAGAGGAAAGTGAAGAGAGAAAAGAGGCTTACTAAAGCTTACTTCTTTTATTCTGTCTCTTTGACTTTTCATGTGTACACCAGAGTGTCACACCATGAATGGCTTTGGGGTGAGGAAGTCAGAAAGTACGCACCAGTATGCTCATTTGTACTATTCATTGCATCTCGTCTATGACGGCAGGCTTTTTGCACTTCACATGTGGCACTCTGGAACAGGTTTTAGCCTCTAAATGTGGTTGATGACACATTGTGGCACTTTCTTTCATTCTAAGCATAATGAACGCTTTAAATTGAGCAGAAACAGCAGAATGTCTAGACGAGCAATTAAAATCAAACCAAACCAAAAAAAACCAAACCCCTAAATAAATTAAAAAATAAAATCACTACAATAAATTGGCTGTGCGCCTTTTATATTGGACTGTGTTGCATCTCGTCTATGACGGCAAATGTCTTGCAGGAAGGTGTTGGCCACATCCTTCCTGCAAGACATTTTCCACTAACAAGACTCTACTAGACTCATACTGTGTCTCAAATCACAGACCTCTTTGCACTTACATTTACTCTTCTAGTTGTATAATTTTGACAGATGAACTGTTGAACAGTTGAGTGTTGCATGCTCTACACTTCTCACCCTTAGTGCTTACTGGCTATGTAGAGAACAGGGTGGAACCAACAACCAGTGCTCAGCCAGGAGTAGGAATATACATCGCCATTGCTGGTGACAGTGTGATGCTTAGCAACAGAGATACATTTTAATCTAGTATTACATGTGTTGCTGCGGTGGCTGTTGTTTCGAGGGTTCTTGTGTTAATTCTTTTTCATTACTGTGCAAGGAATTAGTATTCAATGTGAGGTTTGAGGTTGAAAATGGTCACAAAAAGTAACAAGGCCTCACTTTGCCCTGAGAGAGAGTTCACTTTCAAACTTAAGCTAAGTGTACGGTAGTGTACAGCTACTGTCATAAGTTTATATATACTCACTGTGGACATGAATGTCATGGTAATTTGGGGATTTTAAGGATTTCCTTGAACCGTTTGTTTTCTAGAGTGGAGCACAGCATACATCTTTAATGACTTAAAAGAGGAGGAAGAAGAAGAATTTAGTGCAATAGTTTAAATTAATTTAGGTTTTTGTCTAATCCACACAGGCTCAAATATATACAAACCCTCATTTAAATCTTTGAAGTGGTGCTGAATGTTCTTTTCACTTGACAAGGTCAAGGCCCATGAACTTCTCATTAGTGATTTTGATTGTTGGGTAGTTTCTTCTTTGCAGCATCAAAAATTATATGTTTGATAGCACTTATTGGACTTACCAATACTCAGAACAAAGGAAAAGCCCAATGAACTGAATGAGGATCTAAGAAAGAGAATTTTTTATTTATTTGGGAAGGTCTAGTGGAGCCATTTATAAACAACTGCATATTACAAGATCAGTTAAAACAGTTATATGTACAAGTAATATGGATGTGCCACCACTGTGCTGAGGCCTGGAAGAAGATTCGAACACTCAATCTCTGACGAATTAAAGATGTTGAAGTACAAGCCTGGAATGGCCTTCCTTAAGGCGCTGAACTCAACTCAATTGATAATTTGTGGACTATGCTTAAAAGCTAGGTCTGTGGCACAAAATGTCATGAATCGCTGTGCGGCAGGCAGGAGTTGGACCCAAAGTGCAGGACTCACAGACTCAGGGAGGTGAACTCAAAACTCAGCTTTATTTGCTGGCAGGGAAAAAAAACATACAAACTAATCTAAACTGGGAACTTGGAAAACTCACAGAGAGACACACAGGGAGACCCACACAGCAAGAGGGACGACGCGACACTGACTCAGAGAAACACAGGGTTTAAATACACTGGGAAGTAACGAGGGGAATGAGACACAGAAGGAGGGCACAGCTGGGAGAAATCAGGACTGACGAGACAAGCAAAGCAGGACGCATTCACATGAGACACGGACCATCAAAGTAAAACAGGAAGTATCACACAGAGACGCGAACTTGACACAGTGGAGACAGCAACTAAGAAATACAGAGACATAAACCATAAGGCAGAGGTCTAAGAACCAAAATACACAGGGAAATACTCAGCTGGGAACACAAGAGACTAGACTAGAGAGAGTAACAAAAAACCAACCATGAGAACATAATGCACAATGCAGAGTGACAGAAAACAAGAAACTCAAACATGCAAAGACACAATTACACAGAACAGAGGGGACACAGAGAGACATGAAGGGCAAGGGATCAAAACTAGAAGCCATAGAATAAATCACACACAAGTACAATAATACAAAAATCACAAAGAACTAAAAACGCTGGGTCAGGAGACCCAGGACCGTGACACAAAACCAGCCAATTTAAATGAACTCTACCAATTGTGCCAAACAGAGCGGTCAAATACCAGCCACAAATGTCGAAGCTTGTTGATGACTACATGTACTAAAGGTGTCTTGCGGAAGTGCAATATTAGTGGGGGTGTATGTCTGCTTTTAGCCATGGGTGGATTTGAGAAAATCCCAAATAAATTCAAATTAAACCAATTTTTCAGTGAAACGATTTAAAGACCAAAATTACCATTACGTTCATGTCCATCATAAAAAGACTTGCTTGACTTAAGTGTGCTAAAAAGACTCCAGTAAAAGTTGAAGTATTGAAGTATTCAGCTTCTTCTCTTTTCATGAAACATTTGAATAACACAAATTTAGTATATTTTAGTTTGTTTTGCAGGTTGTCGATAATACATCAATTTTGAAAACACATTATATATACAAATCCAATATGTAATTAAAATTATGACATAAACTATAAAGTTTAAATCTGCAGAATATCAAGCGTCACTGAGCAGTCCCTACCTTGAAATCCGACCTTAATTCTTCCACTGGTCTTCTGTTTGTCTTCCTCCATCTCTGAGTGAAATGATCTCACACTCTTCTCTCCCTGTGAAATGCAGCAGCAACACACTGTTCAACAAACTACACATAAACAGTTTGTGATGTTTGTCCAATAGAAACATTGAATTTGAAATTACCCGCCGCTTAAATAAACGTCCTTCCCTTCATTCTTCCTCCTCTTCTGTAGAGCTGGAAACAATGGGAAGAGATACTTCAGCTAGATGCTGAAGTATCGCAAACACACCTGACGGTCACCTGCACTCCTTTATTTCCTACGGAGCCCCGCAAAGGACATGGGAGAAAAAAAAATTATGATGAACTTTTGCGAGATCTCGCAAAACTAACTCGGGATCTCGGAAAAGTTGAATTCCAACAATGGCGGCAGCTACTTAGTTGTATTATTACTCTTTCTGGGTCACAAAATAAACTTTTAAGATATTTTGAGGCGTGAATGTAGTTGTGTAAACGTCAAATATGTACTCGGTTTACAAGACATCACATATTTGCAAAAGTGCTGCGACGTTTTCGGAGATCTGACACCCACCATGTCGAAGCTAACGGGAGGTCGAGACCTACTACAGCCGGGAGGCTGTGCTCTCCCGGCACATCATGCCTCGACTTCCCGGTCGGCTTTGAGCTGGCGGCCTCCGAAGAATGCAGCTAAAAGTTTTGCGAGCTCTCGCAAAAGTCCGTCTTAATTTTTTTTTCTCCCATGTCCCTTGCAGGGCTCCGTAATTTCCTAAGTATAAATGCTGTAGATAATAAATTTAAGCTAAAAGTAACGAACCTATTTTGAAAATGTAAGCAGTACAAAGTACAGATATTTGTTTAAAAATGTAAGGAGTAATAGTAAAAAGAAAAATGAGTACTCAAGTAAAGTACAGTAACAAAGTATTTATAGTTCATTACTTCCCACCTCTGATGACGAATGTATGCAAACTTCTGACCACATTTGTATACAGTTTATTGCATGCAAGTATAAAGGCTGAAGCTTTCAAATTTCTGCTTAAGTTACTTCTCCGTGTCACCGTGCGAATCCATGCTGCAGCCTTTAGCGGACTCATTTACAGGGGAGGCCACCTCTTGAAAAGTAATCATCAAGTGCCTGAGCATTTTATCTTGTGCATTTAATCACACACTTGGGCTTTACAGGTGCAATCCTCCTCTACCCCTCAGCTATCCCCAAAGAAAAAAAAGAAAAAAAAGAAAAGCTCATTTTAAAGGAGCGTCTAGTGGCTCATCAGAGGTGATACCCTGTCTTCACTTCCCTCTAGGCCTGTAAACACATGAGTAATGAATCACTTCCCAGCCATACCCAAGTGGACAACAATTTGTGTCCATCTCTGTCTGGTAACTCCATCTCTTCCACTGCGTGAGACCTACAGGGATTACCGAAAAGAGAACGACTCAAAGTTTAAAAGCTGCTGTGTGCATTGCTGTCAGTGAGGATGAGAGCCATCTTAACACCACGTGTGTGTCAGCCTTGCAACATAACCCTGCCCATCAGCATTATTGTAGTCTATTAGGGTAGCTGCTTAGTTGACAGCTGAACGATTGTGCTTTACTTGTGCTGTTGCCCGGTCGTGTCGTTTTCATGCTCCGAGCTCTTCCCTGTCATTTTCCCCTTGTCTGATCCTTTTTGTGATACTGATGCTTACATACAGTGCGCGGAATATGGGAAAGACCTACTGTAGTACACACCTTCATTGGAGCTGTCAAACCTCATTGCAATGACAAGCCGGTGGGAAGCGTAAGAAGCTGCGCCAAAAAAAGAAAAAAATAATAATAAGGAGCTAAAATGTTGAAGTGAAATGAAAGGCTTGGGCGTTTATCATCATCCACTTGACACACAGGAAAGGTGACAAGCTGTAGGGATAAAAGAGACATGGAAAGTGATAAATGTGGCTGGAGTGTAAACTTTAATGGCCCAACCTTGGATGGGAACAATTTGCCAATATTTAATTAACTGTAATGTGATCAATCAGAGTGTTAAAAGATGAGGCTGTTCCGGTGGGGCACTCTGCCAGCTGCACTCATCCTAGAGCTCATTTAGTCTTGAGAAAGCTCCAGCAAAATGCAGCAATCAACAAAAGCCCCTCTGGATTCTGTCTGGAGGATCCTATTGTCACTGCACCGACAACAGCAGCATGTGTTCCCTGTAAATCAACAGAGAGGCTCTGCTATTCACTCCAGTTTGAGGTCTGCGGCGCTTGGGTTTCTTTTTTTTGCTTGGATTTCTGTATTTATGAGATTAATGTGACATGATATTGAGATTTTTTTTAACTTCTTTTTTTGCCTCTTGATTTTTCACAGATATATTATAAAAAAAAAAAAAACATCAAACAAAGATTTTCAGGATTGGTGCTCAGTTACACATTTGCACATGTGTACAGCCTCTCCCATTGCTGTGTCTTAACTGTGTCATGTCGTTTTGAGAGCAGATACTGCTGAGTCCAGTGTTGGCTGAGTCACTTGTTTTCTTTGTCTCCTTATGTGTTTCTCTCTGTTAGCAGAGAGGACTTAAAATACGAGAGGGTGCCCACCTTAGAAGTAATTAACTCATAAAGTCCATCCAGAAGTAGATCTGGAGCCAGAAATTCCAACATGTGATCTTTAACACTACAAAATATATATACTGCATTGCTTGGAGAGACTTGTGTGTGTGATGTCTCAGACTTCTCTTGTTGTCTTTGTGGTATTGCCGCACTCATATTCAACTTTTAAATGGTAAATGGCCTGTATTTGTATAATGCTTTACTAGTCCCTAAGGACCCCAAAGTGCTTTACACATTCAGTCATCTACCCATTCACACACTGGTGATGGCAAGGTACATTGTAGCCACAGCCACCCTGGGGCACACTGACAGAGGTGAGGCTGCCGGATACTGGCGCCACCAGGCCCTCTGACCACCACCAGTAGGCAACGGGTGAAGTGTCTTGGCCAAGGACACAACGACCAAGACTGTCCAAGCCGGGGCTCGAACCAGCAACCTTTTGATTACAAGGCGAACTTCCAACTCTTGAGCCACGATCGCCCTTTTAAGCCAAAGGTTACTTGCGATAAAGTGTTCACTGATGATCATTGTTTTTCTGGGGGAACTTAGACTAGGCCACATGTTATACTCTGTTATAGAATTCGTTTCATTCATTTTCATTTGCTTTACTTCACTTGGTTTAAAGGTGTAGTTGATGTCTGGGCTCCTGTGTTTTCATTCCCCAGAAGATTACACCAAGCTTAGTGCAGCAGGGATTGGAGAGATACAATAATGAAATCTCCAGGGGAGCTGGTTCCCATAGGTGAACGCTGGGAGGGAGGAGGAAATGAAATGCTATAAGAACAGATATACGAACAGCAGATCAGCATGCTTGCCTAAATGCATTTATACTCTGAATGATCTGCTACATGAGCCAAATTCTGATTTATTTAGGTTTGAAAATGAATGGTAGTTAGTCGCAAAGAAACATATTTCAGAGTCTTAGTGAAATCAAACTAGCACAAAAAGAGATCATAATTAAGAGACTCTTTATTCTCCATTAAACATAATACAGTGAAAAGTAAAGGTCATTCTATGATTACAACCAAACCAGACTTAAGATCTCATATCTGTAGTCTGCAATAGACCGTTTAACTAAACATTTCAAAGCTTTCTTCTTTCTTTTTTCCAGATAATACCATCACCTGTGTTCTGATAAACATATTATTCATTCATGGTGTCAGGAGCTTTAATTTCTCTAACGTTCCAAGGTTGCCCCATGCTTGTGTGCTCATCTAATTTTAAGAGTTTCCTTATCACCTCCAGTTCCGCAATATTTATCAAATAAATAAGTGATTAAACAAATGAAAATCTGAAACCTGGCTAATATCGCTCTGGACCAGTGACAGCGATGCTCACTGTGCTGTCTGTCAGAGATATATTCCATCTATATAACGGCATCTAAAACTGTCAATGAAGATAGACAACAGCCAGGCTAAGTGAAAATGAAGTGCAAATTGATGGCATATATTATCCCTACCTCAATTTTCTACTCGACCTTTACAACTCACCACCAAAAAGGAAAAGGAAAAAAGAAGGTCTTTGTGCATTCTTACTGGTTGAGTCTCTAATCTCTTGCAGAAAACTAGGAAGATGGTGAGGGTAGGATGCTGTGACCGAAAATATATGAATTGGCTAATAAAAGTGTGGCCGATTAAATTAAGACAGTAACTGGATTCCTGCATGAGCACTAAAATAAAGCTGGGTAGAATGAAATAGTCTAGTCAAGATTTAGTTACATCGCTGCTCTTTCCCCCCCTCCTTTTAGAGCTGGAAGCTGGAGCGGGGTTACAGTGACAGGCAGAATTGGAAACTGGGAACACGGCAGTTGGAAAATGGATTGAGACACACAAATTTGTTCACCGCTGAGCAGCCAGGCAGCCAAATAGCATTTTGTTTAGGCTTCATCCTTCAAATCAAGTTCAGTGACTGAACGCAGCGAAGGCAGAACTTGCAAACAAAAGCCATATGGCCTCCATTATTCTCTCTTTAAAATTTCTCTCTTGTGCAATCGCAGCGAGAATCTTCTGTAATCGTTTTCTTGGATTGACAAATTTAAAACGCTATTAAGTCATTATTAGTTTGAGCCTAACCTTGTCTTTTCAAGATAACCTTTCTTTTTCTCTGTCATTAAAAATAAGTTAAATAAATGATTGTTCCCATATAGAAAGTGCTTTGTGCACTGTTCAACTGTCTCTCAGTTCTACAGGAAGTTTGATCTTCTTTTTAGTTTTACAGCTATAGTTGAATTCACACCGGATTCCTTCAGTAACTGTATTATTACCATGGCAGCACTTTATGCTGTGGACCAGGGCACTTTTACTTCAGCTCACGCAAAGGTCTGACTATCACTCATTCCACCTTAATGATCCATTAACTTGTAACACACACTGAGCACACACACACACGCGTTACACCAACACCACCACTATAAGCGATTCATCAGCGCTGATTTATTGAGAGTATGTGTTAATTACAGTGAGCTAATCGATACCTTTCACTAAGCGATGGCTCCAAAGCAGGTACCTTTGCATCTTCGTATGTGACCAAGTGCACATCTCGGTGTATGTGTGTGTGAAATCCCCTGAGGTATAAGTACTTTCCATGATGCACTTTTTTGCACTTTCGATGATGGATGGTTGAGTGTTTTAGCCATCAGCAGTGTTTTACTGGCTGTGAGCGCTCATTCTGCTGAGCTGACCCTATGACAGGCAGCCTGGAGCTGAGCCAGCATCTGAACAGCTGGACTGATGGTAGTTAGAGCAGTCGAGAAAGTGCCTTGAGTATGAAATTAGCTCTGCTAGCTAAAACAAACTATTTACTGTAGAATTAAAAGTATGGCCGCCTTTGTTAACTATGAATATATAAGACTTTGTGAATATACTCTCATACAATTTGAGAATGTAATCAAATTGTTTATCAGAGGGAAAGTGGGATTTTTAGGACAAACAAGCCTAACGTTAGCTGGCATCATGTTAGCTAATAGCTAATAACCAACAGCCATCTATAGACAGGAAGGTAACATGTCTAAACTGCTGAAGATTAGTAATTGTTTTAATATTTGGAATAAGAAGTATTTATATGCCTTTGTGTGCTAGAGCCCCGAGACAAAGTATGAATTAAAATTTGCCTCCACAGCACACCAGTGCCTGTGGTTGCTTTGGTGTACTATGTATGCACCTGGTTCGTAGCTGCATACATAATGCAACATTTGGCATCTATGTATATTTAATAGATTAATTCTAAAAATGATAAATTTGTTGAAAGACAAATATATTTGAGTACAGTATCCCTTTTTTCCTATCAAATAACCTCAAAAAACAGCTGATTGTACCTTTAAATCTTCTTTCCCAGTTCATATTGCAAATGGTTTCATATTCATATTGCTATAAAGTAAAGAATGTCACTGACATTTTGTTGTAGCTGTTGGACCCTTCCTGCTCAAAGTTCTGAAATCAAGCATCTGCTATTGTTGTAATCTGCTAGTGTTCAAAATTTCACTGAACCATTGTAGCAAGGAGGAGCATTGAGACAAACGATGGTCTGAGTCGATCACAGCTTCATTGCTAACACTTTTAACATTACAGACTAACAATGTCTAGGCACTCCATTACAGATATACACCTCGGGCTTTTATTGAAGGGCAGAAAGCAAAGAGGCAACTTAAAGACCTGGTAGTTTGACTTCTTCAAGTGATTGAGATAACATGGCTAAATTGTTTGCTTGTCAACAGTGCAGCTATGACCAACTCTGTTTGTTGCCACCCCAGGTTAATTTAGGTCTAACCGGGTACTTCAGTGAATTTAGTGTTCTCCACAAATAATGGCTGAAACTATAAAAACATGTATTTATCCAGGAATACATTGCTGAAATGAGTGCTCTTTACAGGAATAAGCACCACACAGTTAAAAGGATGAGCAGCTCCACCTTGAGTCATTTGCAAGTGGAAGGCCTTGTTCAACAGCAATAGTGAGTGCAATGAGGGAAAGGCAATCGCTGCTCTTGTCTTGGACAATATGTATAAAACCATGTCAAGCTGATGGTCTTGGGCCACAGAAATAAAAACACAGCAAGGAGAAACATTTGTATAGCATGGCACATGTGAAAAGAATCACAATTTTCAAGAACATTCGCGCCTGTCGTGTTGCAAATGAGTAATCAAAGCGCTGCTGGCTATCATGATGAGACAATAATTAGTCCAACCCTGATAAACCAAAACATTTAAAAAAAAAAAAACATACTTTCTACAACTGTGTTAAACTTTGTCAAGATTTCAATGACCAAAGTTTAAAAGACATCAAAATGTGCACCGCTAACTCAGTTTCCCCAAAATCGCATAATGGTGTTTGTCATCCTAGAGGAAACTCTTTTGTTGATCATTGCGCATTATGCCCTCTAAAATACAAAGGGTTTTTTTTTGTATGAGTTTATTCTTATTTGGGATGATTGAAATAGACATGCTTAAACGCTGTGGCTTTTACAAAGATTGGGAAACCACCAACTGTGCACCATAGCTGTCATGGATGGAGGAGCATGTGTATGCGCCGGGGAGAGGATAAAAACAATAAAGCAAAGAAGAATGGAGGGTCGCCTGGGGAGTTGTGCTAAAGCACTAATAACGCTGTTAGGAATTTTGGTAATTTTCTGGATGAAAAGCATCATTTAGCTGCAGACAAATTTGCGTAAGGCTCCATAGTAATTAGAATCTGGGGATATGATTATAGAAGGGCGTCAGCATGAGCAATGACAGGCTTTGAATCCAGCAAGTCTAGATGAAAGAAGGAAAAGAACCGCAATAATAACAACAACAAAAGGGAAATTAATGTAAACACATTAGCAGAGTATTATACTAAGAGTCCATGCTTATTGAGAATTTTTAATTATCATTCAAAGAGCTGGGACTGTTATTGCTAAATGCTGTTTCACTCGTCATTTTATTACGTGCCTATCTGTGATCAATCACGCCTCAAAGTCGAGAGCAGATTTGGAAGTCTGAAGTTAAAGTTTGATGTGAGAGGGGAAACATAAAGCTCTGTGACTTTCCAGTTAAAACAGTATCAAAAGAAAAAAATCAAGTATCAAAAGACATATTTCTTGACCATCCATGTGTTGAATTGTGCGATCACACTACAAATAAAACAACTTTTTTTTGTACTGGAGCCTAAACCATAGGAAGAGAAAAGAGTGCTGAGCAGGAACTCCAAATCAGGTTTTGAAACAGTGAGATTGTCAGGTTTTTTCTTTGTTTTGTGTGTGTGTGTTGGGGAAATATTCACCTAAATGTGTATGTTTGTGCTGTATCAGTTTACAGAGATCTGTGTAAAAGTAAAGAGCTGTATGGTGAGATTATGGTGCCTGTCAAAACAGTCCGTTGGCAGTGGAATACAAATTTCTCCTCTCCGTAGTGGACTGCCAGTCACAAATCTTTCAAAGGCAGCATTTAGTGACGTATTTGTTATTCACTAAGCTTCATGTCTAAAGGTCGTCTAGCTCAGTGCTCCTTGCTGTAGAAATCAAATTCTAGCTTGATCTACAGCCTGCTGAATGCCCGCACAAAGGCTTTTATTTTCCTTCATTTTGTGCCTTTGACTAAGTCTCATAATATTTTGGGAATGATTGACAATGAAAAGCAGATTAGACGTAGATGAAAGAGAAAACACTGTGTTTTCAGACAACAGAAGGATTATTGCGATTGTGTGAGATATGAAGATGAACCCTTGAACCCTTTCCATAAAGCCTCTTTAACTCTCCTTACCTCACTACACTTCAACTTTGCTCTCCACCTTCCCACCCCCACCTTGTTGCATTGAACCTGTCTTTATGGGGAATATGACATAACGGGCTGACGGGGCCTGTCCCGTTTCAAAGACTTCTGCAAATGCAGCAGCTGCTTTGGCAAAAAGGCTTCAAGGACACTTTCTTTAAAGGCAAAACATATCAAAAGAAAAAATAACGGCATATTTACTTGGTGTTTTTGTTCAGGCGTTAATCATCACCTGTAAACACAGAAGCCAGGCTTCTGTGTTTACAGGGTCAAACTGCATTTAATCCTAAAGGGCAGCAACTGAATGCACTGAATTGGATGTAGTGTGCAAAACACGCATCTACTGTAACCTCTCAGTGCATGTGAATGCCACACTAAAAATGATATGGCCATCGTTACATAGCATCTATACTACATGTGTTGGAATCAGCTTACTTCTAGCCCATTTTAAGTCTACAGAAAATTGTTTCCATGCATTGAGAGATTGCGAAAGACTGTAGTTGCTAGTCAAGCATTTGGTGGTATGTTTGACACTTTATATAATATTATGCACACACACACCCAGTCAGTTAGTGTGAACACAGTGTCTACTTACTATTAAACAACTACTGCAAGAAGGTAGGAATAGTATAAGCACTGAAAGGCATAAGAGCTCGATTTTTAAAGTTGGGATGTTTGTTGCAAAGAATCAAATGAACCAAGTCTTTATCATCCAATAGATAAGATCAAGTAATTGCTTTTAAGTGTAGTATGGGTTGCACTCTGTTACGACACTGGTTGTTAATTGCTGGTTTAATGAGCAGTGCAACCATGTCTGACTGCGTGGTCAATGTTATGCTAATCTGTGTGTTTCTGTGCAAGTACTGTGGTTAGTGTAGTTCACATTCAAGTTGTGTCAGACGAGCCAAAAGCTGATTTTCACAGATATGGAGATGTTTGCTGTTGAATTTAAAAGAATGTGTCTCATTTGGCATTCTCCTTCCATTAATTTAATTTTACTGATGAAATCCTCAACCGTTGTACGTGTGTTGTGTTGTGCGCAAACCGTGCAACAATCAAATATGAATTGTTTTTGCATGAGACGTCTGATAAGTGCGGGGGGTGGAGGGGTTGCTGGCAAATGGCAGTGATGATACGGGCTGTCATTATGAGGGATGAATTGGGATCTGTATTGTAGGCTGTCTGTGCAGCATGCATTCAAAATGCCACATGTACTGATGTCATTATAAACAATATAGACTAATTAACACATACTTCCCATGACTTGTGATAGATTAATCAAAATGGGAGCACTTAAAACATCGTTGCATCCATATGCTACTGTTGATTACAACCCTCATCACTTCATCACTATACATAGTACCAACATTGTAAAAATGAGTGCAGCCATTTCTCACTCATGTTACATATTTAACCATCTGCAGAATTCAGTACTTCATATTTTTATTTTTATTTTTTCCATTTTAAATATAGTGGGGTGCACAGTTGGGGGAAGGCATAGTAACTGTTGTTTCCATATAGAAGGTCTTGAATCATCAAGCACCGTCTTATGTTAAAGACCTCATAGCGCCGTATCACCCCAATAATTCAATTTCAATTCAATTTGATTTCTATAGCGCCAAATTACAACAACAACAGTCGCCTCAGATTGGTTTACTTGTGGTCTCTCTCTGCTTTCTTCTCTTTCCTCTCACACCAAACCGGTCACAGCAGACAGCTGCCCTTCGCTAAGCCTGGTCCTGCCACAGGCTTCTTCCTGTTAAAA
Organism: Astatotilapia calliptera; assembly: GCF_964374335.1. NCBI lineage: Eukaryota > Metazoa > Chordata > Actinopteri > Cichliformes > Cichlidae > Astatotilapia > Astatotilapia calliptera. Next base: position 33,307,594 of record NC_137435.1, read on the forward strand.
GGGAGTTTGTCCTTCCCACTGTCGCTAAAGTGCTTGCTCACAGGGGGTTGATTGTTAGGGTTAATTTCTAATATTTTAGCGTCTTATCTTACTTGAATCACTGGCTTCTTCTAGAGCAGTCTTTTTAATAGTGACATAACTTCTGTACGATGTAAGACGGTAGCTCTGGCCTGTTTTCCATGAATTCATGAAGTTTCTTGAAGACGTTTCACCTCTCATCCATGAAGCTTCTTCAGTTCGCCGTATGCTTCTGCTGCAAGTTTTTGAAGAGTGGCATGTCAGGTTCACTGACCAGGCCAGCTACTTCGACTATGGTATTTGTTGTGCTTTATTTCTGTTGCATCAAACTTGTAGATTTGCATTCTGTAAATGTTTTGCGAGCGTCACAGACTCTGTGACACAGACTGTGTCATATTACTTATGCTCTTATTTACAATTTTGTTTAGAAATTTAGAAAAATAATGTAGGATTAAGATGCTGTTTTTTAACTAGAACCTCTAGAACTGAAGTTTCTGCTTTATTTTTTTTCTAAGTGATTATAATATTTGAATTTTTGTGGCCATTCAATGCATATATTTTCCCTGACTACAGACGTCACTGTAGCTTGCAGACTAAACACCAAAAGTAATTTATCATTATCAGTCCTGCTAATTTCCTAAACTTCATGAAAAACAGTCTATCTTTGTAGCCACTTGTGGTATTTTGTGCTTGCTCTGTGATTGTGATTGTTGTCAGCTCAGCCAAGAAATTCTTTTTTTCCCTCTTTTACCCCCGGCCTTTCATTTACACTGACTGCATGAACAATAAAGCCCAAATGAAATGCCTCACCTGAGTAATGGCTTAAGGTTTTCACAAAAGCACAGCTCGATAAGTTTTAGCGCAAAGCTGAGTTATAGAAATACGTCGAGACTGTGATGTATAACAAGCATATTGTATGCGCGCTTTGTCTGTGAATGCAGTCATTTTGTTACCCATTCACTGCATTTGAATGCTTTTTTGTTATATTTAGCTGGAATCACTCAGTGTCTCCAACCATAATGTCAGTAGATGCTTTAATTTTACTTCCTAAAGTTGGAATTCAGGATAGAAGTGGATTGTGGAATTCTCTGCTGTACACAATTACATTACATTAAACCCAGGTAGACAGAGAGCCGGAATTTCTCTGTTAAGACACGTGTTATGTGTGTGTTCACAAATGTACAGTATGAATGAGAGTGTGTGAGACAGAGATAAATAGAGAAGAGCGGAGGTGTCAAAGATAGAGACGGGGATAGAGATAGCTGTGGAAATCCTGAAGCCCTCTCATCTTTCTTAATGATACATTTGTGATGAGACGTTTGCAATGATGACATCTCTCATTGTAATTTGAAGTGCCTGCGCCCGTATCAGAGTCGTACAAGACAGGATGTGAAATTGGGGTCTCAGAACGGGATATTTTATTAGCTGCTGGATATTTCCAGGGTGGTTAAGATAGGGTATTTGATTTGCACCGCTCCTTTCATTTACTCTGTTTGATTTGCGATAAGTGACTGTTCCTGGGGAAGAAATCGGTAGTAATTTCACAGTTTGTGCTCACTTTCTCTCTTTTTTCTCTTTGTGCCCCCCCCCCCGCTCAACCCTCTCACCCTTATGGACTCCCCTCACACACCTCTCTGAGACTCCCACATGCAGCCTCAAGCCACGATGGTGATGAACAATGCAAATGAATTGATTCCAGTATAAATGAACTCATGATAGCAATCCCATGCTAAGTGGCTGCTGCTTAATTTCATATTGATAAATGAACTGCCGCAGCCAGTGCTCAGAACAATGGTTTCTAATTAGAGCGACACTAATTGCAGACACATTGATTGGCTTATGAGGATCCAGTTGGATCAGTTAAAGAGCTGTTCCTGAAGAAAACACTTCAGAGTTTGTTGCTAGAGACTCTAAACCTCCAGGAGCACCATTTCAGAAAACTCCTTAAAAGCACATAAATTTATCTCTATTAGTCTGCAAAATATGTCACGGGAACAGCAAAAATGTGTTTTGAAGCAGCAGAAAAGGGACAAATACACTGTGTTACATAAATATAAAATAGTTTTACACAGCATACATGTTTAGTAGCTTTTACAACACAACTCTTTTAACCTTTAGGGACATGAAGGCATTTTGACAGCTTGGAAATAAGAAATAAAGTATACACTCGTACCCTAGCCCTTTCTGTGTGGTCTTTAAATCATAAAAATGTACAATAACAGCAATATACTGACAGCAGGCGTGCCAATATGTTACTGTTGTTTTACGGTCCTTTTTATTGGTATACTTTTCTAGTAAGTGTTAGTGTTAGCATCAGTCTTATTACATTGCCATAATGATACCAGTCTCTGAATTTCAGTGCATTGCTGTATTTCCTTAAACTATTTCCTCAACTGGCAGGCAGTTTGCTGCTAATTTTCCTACAGTTTGCTTGTTGTAAACTAAAGATTCATGTCAGTGTCATGTTGGCTAAATATTAACCTACAGAGGACACCTTTAGGTTGAGCAGACAGGAGACAAAGTTAAAGAGGAACGGTTGTGAAGATTTGACATGTACAGAGGAGGCTCCAGTGGACAAAGGATGTTGAATATGGCCAAGTAAGAGGGAAGTAGGAAGATCCCAGAGAAGCTTTATAGTGAATTAGGAAGGGTAGGCCTTTGGGGTGACAGAAGAGGATCCTGGGAATAAGGTGAAATGGAGGCAGATTTTGTGGTAACCACTTAAGGGAGCAACCGAAAGACTATGTTAGAAACCTCTGATGTGGATCTAAAGTTCAGAGTTTATCTGGCCTCTAAGGCTCATCTTGGATTTAGTTCAGAGCAATGACTTTCCTGGTGCTACAACAAACACAAAGTTCCTGGACAAAAATAAATAAATAAATAAATCAGGGCTGTGTCTGAAGTCATTCGGTTAAACTCTAAACATATTGTTTACCTTCTGCTATCTTACTGAAGTGTCGGGAGTCTGAGTATGTACTGCTGTGTAGCATGTTAAACACTTCTTTTTGCCGAAATTCCCACAGCACAATCTAAAATTTAAAATGTGCAAATTGGAAATGCACATTAAAAGTACTAACATTTATGGATTTATCACTTATTTTTTTCATATGGGTATGAATTTATGAATATCTAGTTCCAGTTATGATTGAACTAGGAATGTTGCAGTGGGATCCATAATCTGTGCAATGAATATTTATACTGAATTACATAGTGCACCTGTTATACAGCAGGTATGAGCAGGCAGGAACCAACCAGTGAATGGCTTTTGATACTTCAGAAGACTTTTATTTTATCATTGTTGCTTTTTTGATTAATTTGACAAGGACATGCATAAAGCAACTCACATCCAAGAAATGAATGAATACTGATTGCATCTCTAGCATTATGTGTAGCATTATATTGTCTCAAAAGCCATTTATATAATGGGAAGAAAAACCAAAACAGAAAACTTAGTGGAGATCGAAGACACTACATTAATATTCCGGAGCGGGATTACTTTTGGAAATCTTTGTTCTAAAAAAAATAATAATAACAAACCTGAAGTCCAAATATGTTATAGTAAGAGCTTGAATAATTTTATAAGAAACACTCAAATTGTTCTTTTTCTGTCCTTATATGTCCCATTTCCCAGTGATGTTACTGTAAATAACAAACATGGCTGACCTTTAGCTTGCACATGGACCTTTTCCTGTCATGTCTGAAGTGTAATCCCTGCTGAATGATGACAGTGTTGTAATGGTGGCTTCTACAGTAGAGTCTGTTGCCTCTAACAGGGCAGTGCAGCTGAGATCAAATCATTTGGTCTGATCCAGTAGAATGAAATGGAGTTAGAGAAGGTCAGCCTGTGGCGCCATGTTTCTCACTCTGCTCTAATGTAATAAGAGCACACTGTGAGAGACATGGATTAGACTGTAATCCACCTGCTTTTCTCTCTCCCTCTCTTTCTGATTTGTTTGCATTATGCATCCCCTTTTTATTCTTTCTTCTTCTCTTTCTCACACTCGTCTCCTGCACCATCTCTCTTCCAAAGCCAATTTATTTCAGCCTAACCTCACTGGGTTATTGGAATTCCTCTTCTCTCTCTGTCTTCTTCCTTCTCCCTTCTGCTCATCTGCCTACTAACGCTGTCAGTCAGTCTTTGGTTGTGAATATGTCAAGTGTTTGATCAGTTTCAATGTTTTCATCACTTTCAACCAAAGTTTTTATTAGAAATGGGACTAAATCAGTCAGTATAAGGATCCCAATAATGTTCAGCTTGTCTATGTTTTATTTTTTGGGGGAGACTGCCCTTGAATGCATTGTCTGAACTTTTCTATGTTATGTGACTTTTTTTAATGTAAATTTTTAAAAATAAAATACCACCTTTTTACATTATTGGACTCATGAACAATAACCATATGACTGTACCCGCCACTAACACATGACCCTACGCTGTGTCACTGCATCATTCTATGTTTGGCACTGATCACCACCTGCACTCATGTATATATCTTTCAACGTAGCACTCTTAATTCTTATTCTCATGTATATATCTCATGTATATCTCATGCACATATCTTTCCACGTAGCACTTTTAATTCTTATCCCTACTTTTATTTTTTTCCATGTCTATTTAAGTGCTATTTATGACAGCATGTTTGCACTGAAGCACCGCAGCAATTTCCTAATGTTGTAAACCTGCTCAACATTTGGCAATAAACCCCATTCTGATTCTGATTCTGATTCTGATTATACATTTCTGTTCAGTTTTGTGAGACAGACTCTAAGAATTGCTGGGTTTTTTTTCTGTGTAAGATATACTGATTTGATCATTTATATATTTGATTGTAAAACTTTATATAAAGATGAGCAACATAAAGAGTCCAGGTGATTGCGTGTGGATATTATGCAATGAGAATAGGTTCATGAACAGACAATCATTATTTGATTCCAGTGTAACACATGACGAGTACTGACAATGGATAATTAATTATAACAGTACTGTTTAACACTTTGATATAAGCTGTAGGGCTGGTCATTAGCATGAGTGTTAAAGACCAAACGGGATGTTTAACTGTACATATTTATATATGTAGTTAAAGGCACATCTGCACTGAAAAATGCTGGAATATGGCATTATGGAAGCTCCATTTGTCCCAGCGTAAAGTAAAAATATTATACGAAAAGAAACCACATTTTGTTCCCTTTAGGATAATATAACATTGGAGATCTCTTAACTCTTGCACTGTGAGCTTTCATTTGTCCATCACTCTGGATTAATATTAAGTAATTACAGAACTAATGATGAGCCTCAGCTGTACCTTCAACACAGTAGTGTGGGAGTTAGCTCATTAGCTTGGTTAGCTAGTTTGCATCTTAATCGCAGTACAAAGGTCCACTCACTGGGTGATGCCTTTCTGTTTGGAATTTGCAGTGCAGTGACATTAGGTTAATCTGTGAATGTGGCTGAATGGCCTCTACACCATCTGTCTCATTTTAATGTCGATGACAAGCATGGTAAAATAAAATCTAGCTAAACATGCATGTTAGCATTGTCTGCTTAAAATGACTAACAACTGTAGTATCCTCCAAGGATCCTTCAGATTTAGTCAGTAAAAACCATAAAACCTACCTTCTGCTTCCAGCAGTTTTTGTCATTTTGCGCACAGCTTAAAGTGCTAAAGCAGATTATCCCAGCAATGTTAAAAAAAAAAAAAACTTCACTATAAATGCTGTAATGTGAGAGAATGGTTATTTGACGAAGTGTCATGTTGTATTTGCTCAGTCCAAATGTGATTTCATTTTGTGATTTTTATCTCAAGACATCAAATCTATAATTTACCAAATATGTCACACAGCAGGCAGCCCCATATCCATCACATCACAGATCAACAACCCAAACTAGCAATAATCAGTAAAACCTGATTAATGATATGTAATATCAGTCTGATATACTGCCTTTAACAGAGATTAAAATGTACTTACTCTTCAGAGAAAACATAAAAACTCACTTTGCTTAGCTCAAATGATTCCTGTCCACACTTCATTTACTGCCCTTGGGAAAAGACTATGACAGCAACCCACCCCAAACTTCTAAATGCTCAACCCTACCTCTTTCTTAGTTAAGAGAAGCGTGTGTGTCTTTTGGGGGTGCGAAACAGTCCATTACTTGCTGCCCCCCACTCCTCCAACCTTCCTCGTACCGAGACAGAAAACTGTCATCATCATGTTCCGTCAGTTCGATCAAAGCTGAACACAGTCAGCGGAAAGCAGATTTCGTTGTTTAAACAGTCTTTGGGGAGAATTGGACAGGAATGTGATTGTGGTGACAGCAGGAAAACTGGTGGGAATAATGATGTGTGTGTGTGGGGAGTGTAGGGAGAGTGACGCAAACACGATGTGCATCACTGTGAGATGATATATCAGGAAATGTCTGAAAAATAATGATTGTTATAGTCAAACTTTTTTACTTTATTTTCATCTATCTTGGAGTGGGAGGCTCTAGTTGGCCTTTGTGTCAATATGTAAAGACATCATTCATCTACACTGAGTGCATTTACAATAACTTCTTAGTATGTACAGCATAGCTCACATTTTTATATTCATGTGTTGTATGTCCATTCTGCAGTGGTTGCTAGGTAGCATCATGACATCATAACATGTCACGTGTAGTTCAAGTTTTGGGAATATAAATGAGATGCTGTTTTTGTGAAATTGAAATGTTACAAAATTTTGCAAGGTGTTGTAGGTTGTTTTAACCCACTGGTAGATAGTTGCTAGGCAACATGATGATGTCTTAATATCTGATATCAATGAGAATTTGCACGGGTCTAGGATGAACCTGTGTGCCAAGTTTGATTGCTCAACTCCTGATCATGTAGGAGTTTGCAGGCAAACAGATGGATGGATTTTGTGTATTAGAGTAAGATCCGATATTTTAGAATTTAGTTTTTATGGTAGTGAGTTTGTTTCTGCTCTTTAGAGTGATAAAAAAACAGATCTTCTTAATGGTGATCTTAATGGTGGATTTAAATGACAGAGAAAGATGCCACTCAAAATACTGAATATTTTCAATAGGTCCTGGCAGCTGCATTAACACAATCTAAAGAGTGAATTTCTCTGAATCTTGCAGCCTTCTCAGAAAGGAAATGGAAAGAAAGTGATTCCATTACTCCCATGGTCAGTGTTTTCGCAGTTTTTGAAGTAAAGTTTGTAGTCATCTGAGTATTTTGTCCTTAGCAGAGATGGGCAGTAACGCGTTACTTTTTTCGAGTAACAGAGAAACTGCCGGATCCTTCCACTGACCTCTGCGGCACACCTGCACCAGGGCAAGCCTCCACCTGCCCCACTCCTGCTATACAGGTGAAAATAGAGCAACAGAACTGCTGAGTCTTTGATTTTATTTCTTTTCTGCTGTGTTTTACGTGTATCTATTTGAAAGAGTGAGTGTAAACACAAAAAACTATTTTATTTTACATGCTGGAATATGCAGAAAATAGGTTTAAATATTAAACATTTTTCTTCCAGTCAGAGACTGTTGCATATAATTTAATGATTGCTTGATGCATAAAGTTAAAAGATTAAAACTAATAAAACAAGTTTTAAAAAGAGACTTCTTCATTTGATTATTTTTTATATGATGGATTATGCAGAAAAAGTAGAATTGGGCTGAAAGATCTATCGCTTTATTACCTATTTAGGGGATAAATCATGTTTTAAAAAGTAACTAAGTAACTAATTACTTTTGAATATAAGTATTCAGTAAAGTAACGGGATTACTTTTTTGGGGAAGTAATCAGTAATTAGTTACTGATTACTTTTTTCAAGTAACTTGACCAACAATGGTCCTTAGTGTATTCCAGTAGTGTTTAGATAAAGGGTAGTCCTGGTATTAGGGTGTGGTATTAGCCCTGATTCATATCACTCACACTAAAATCACAGAGTTACACGTACAGCTGTCTGAAGCTGTATGGCCGTCTTTGGCATGTCACTCACACTGCCATAAGCCACACAAACTCTGAGTACCCGAAAGCAGACGCTGAATCTGAATACAAGTTTCAAAGGTTTATTCAACACCAGAACGCAGAGGCGGCTCTGGGTCCCTGACACATACTCCTTTGAGTTTGTTCACTCTCAGTCTCACCTTGTCACATATGAACCCTTGTAAAGGATATCTTGGCATCACATTTACGGTGTGTCATTTTTCAAGGTGCAAGGGCAATGCTATTTTACTCAAAGCACAATCTCTTTCTGGTCCTGTTTTCTTTTTTGCTTTGTTTTTTAAGCCTAATCAGCAAGTGCAAGTGAAAGTAAAAGGCAAGTGAAAGCAATCTGAATAAACCGAATCTCCTAAATGGTGCACAAACTTCAGCCTCCTGACAGTTTTTGACATGATAGGATGATAACATGTGGTTTCTCAAGGCATTTTCAGTATCTTCAAAGACTATTAAGTTAAAGATGCTTCAATTTCTACATACTACAATTTTGGTAGAATTTGTCTCAAAAAAATCAGAGTAAAACCGAGTAGTAGCAAAAGAAAAATGCAGTAAAATACTGAAGTCTGGAGGATGTAATAGTTCCTTTCAATGCAGAGGGAATACATCTATTCACCCATCTAAACAAGCAACTCTCAAACTCTAAGCACTTTGTATGTTTGTGTATGTGCTCAAGTTTAGTTCTTGTTTGTTTAAAGCTGCAAGGACACATACCAATTCCCAGATTCCTTTCTAACAGTGGCAGGCACATCCTCCTGCGTATATATATGTGTGTGTGTGTGTGTGTGTGTGTGTGTGTGTGTGTGTGTGTGTGTGTGTGTGTGTGTGTGTGTGTGTGTGTGTGTGTGAGTGAAAGACAGAGCGATAGTTATGAAAACTTCTACAAGCAGACATACTCACATGGGTAACTACCTGAATATGCATGTCTGCTTCTCCTCTTTACGCACTTTCCTGCACGTACACACAATCAATAAAACTGAAACACAGCTCCCCTTGACAGGTACTGCTGTTGTTTCACTGGATTTGCATTGACACGCCACAGTTTATACATCTCCAGGTGGATACGTGCCTTCTGCTGTGTGATTTCCCATTCAGTTTGTGTGGAGGGATTATTCTTGCATGTATGAGTCTGGCCTTGTCATATGTGTGCTGGATCGAGGCAAATCCCACGTTTCCGAGCAGGGATAGTCAGTGTCAGTCCTCGCTGACATGCTGACATTTACCGCAACGCCGACGTCTTTGTGCTGCTCTCATCACCGTGACAGCGGGCTCACAGATCACCAAGAATCCCTGCGCAGTATCAATTTGCTCAGGCAGATCGCAGCAAATGCATGCAAGGTGTACACACAACCGCACACAGAGCTGTGGAGTAGAGGCACGACACACACACACTAGTGGGGTGGATACTGAAGGGCAAAAGGTCCAAACCCCATATTAGCTGTGGTGATAATAACCTCGAAGTAAAAGGATTGAAAATTACTGCAAGTGACAGACTGGCCTGTGATTTACATCTCTGTGGCTATTTTGGTGGAAAATAAAGGCTCAAGATTTAAATATGGCTGCCATGAAGCACATTGAGATGCATTAAGGGTTACTCATTATCCTTTTCAATATTGATCAGACATCAAAAGATCGTCCAACAAGCATGCAGCTAAGACTTCATCTACTGTCTATCATCTGCTGTAGGCAGGGAATAATACATTATTAATCCCCTCTTGGCACATGAGCTGTTGTTGTCATTAATAGTTTAGAAGGCCTCATGACTGACTCTAATGAATCAATGTTCAGACTTATTAATATTAATTAAGGGTAACATGTTCATATGAAATTATTCAGTGTTTCTCAGTGTAATATCACACATTTTAAAACTAAAGCATGTTTAAATGCCTTCAGTGTAATCCCCCTGTTCAGGAGAAGTACTATTTCAAAGATTAACCGTTACTGCATGATTGCATGCATATATTTGCATCAGATTGTGTGTTTTTTTTCTCTCATGCAGTTTTTGTATTTAAAGAGTTTATTTTTGCGTCAGCCACCTGCGATAGAAGCATAACTTTCACTGCATGACCTCTGCCTTCTTTATCTAAACTTACAGAGGTGAACGGAGTCAAGAACAAAAGATCTCCAGTCTCTGAAATCTGAGTCCATTATTGCCTGTTCTAGTAAAATGTGATCAATTTACCTTGGAATAATTTCACAGTCTCTTCTTCCTCTTTCCAGCTTACAGTTTAGGTTATTTGTGAAGTTTGGGGAAAAATTGAAGTATTATTTGCATTAGTCTTTCTTCAGTAACAGAAGTGCAGCATGTTTAGTTTTAAAAAGGGCATTTGCACAATTTTAGCTCTTTGACATTTACTGGCACTGTTTAAACAAGTTACCGATTTTGAACTTCTAATCACATAAATGCTTTAATCAAAGAGCAGCTTTTTAATAATGGATTGCATTTATATAGCGCTTTGAGGCCCCCTCAAAGCGCTGTACAATGCCACTATTCATTCACACACTGGTGGAGGCAAACTACAGTTGTAGCCACAGCTGCCCTGTGGCAGACTGACAGAAGCGAGGCTGCCATATCGCGCCATCGGCCCCTCTGGCTAACACCAGTAGGCGGTAGGTGAAGTGTCTTGCCCAAGGACACAACGACCGAGACTGTCCGAGGCGGGGCTCAAACCAGCAACCTTCCGGTTACAAGACGAACTGCCAACTCTTTGAGCCACGATCGCCCAGCTTAGACATGCCTCTTTTGTACATTCAAACCCCGACTCCAGCAGCTGTATGTATAATATAACAGTTGTCAGTAGGTAAATGTCAGGTACCAAAACATAATTCAATCAGATAATATTTTTATTTGCTTTAGAGATCATTTATTTCCTTAGTTGTAAATACTGGCTTTTCCATGACAGATAACTTTAATTTTGTAGCTAATAGAGACGGACGGTGAATTTCGGTAAAAGCAGTCTTGGCCTCACTACCACCGTTTGCTTTGGAGAAGCTGTAGTCAGCAAGAAGGCTGAAAGGGCAGCTCATTAGGATCTTCATATGCAAAGGACGGGCTTATTTATGGAAGCTTTGTGGCTTCTATTTGCAATTGATTGCATGATTGTGTTCAGAGCTGAAATCTAATCTCAACACTACTGGCTGTGATCTCATTATGATTTAGCTTTTCATTTACATGTGTTTTTAACATATGTATTTAAACTTGAGTGGTGCATTGAACTGAAAGTCTTGGTCTGGGTTTAAGTTATATGTCGACTGCTATAGAAGCTCTCAAACATCGGTCATTCAGCAAAGTCATGCTAAGTTGTTAGGTGATGGCTGATGTTCACAAATTGGGATCAACTACTCCCCAGGACACAAGCGGCTTTATAAAACAGTAGGCTTATGATTTGATGAAGGCTCATCACTGATTAGTGCAATTGCCTTAATCCTCTAAACATTCTTCCATCAATAAGTGCCTTATTTTCAACAGATTTATGCCTGAAGTGGAGCTGTCGAGTAGCCTGTATTTAAAACATTTTCATTTTCAAGGATGAAGTGAGACAGAGAGGTCTGTGGAGGTGCTGTTCTGGGAGGGTTAATCTTTAATTTATTTGGTTCAGACTGTCCAGACCACAGCTAACAGTTCTTTTCCTCTTATCGAAGAATCCCAGATCAACTTGAAAGAACGCCGAGTTCACACTGTAAGGCTCTTCATCACCATGTGTCATAAAAATGAGAAGAAGACTATAAACTCCTAACAAATTGCCTAAGATTTATAAAGTTCATCTGAAGAAGCAAATAAAATCTGGGATCTTATGCTGTATGGACTATATACACCTTCAGATAAAAAGAGGAGGATTTTATTATGCAGTTGGTATGCATGGTGTTAATAAAGCAAAGCATGCCCTTCCTTTTTTTTTATATTTGCAGCACATAAAGAGGAAATGAGAAATATGCCAAAAAGTCTCGATATTCCCTGAGCAGGAAAAACATTTTTATAAAAAATGTGTGAGGGTAGCAAATGGTGTCCATTACGACCCAACCACCTCGGTTATTAGATGAAACATCAGGTTAAATTCTCTGCTACTTAAACACTGCAGTGAATTTAATTACTAAATTATCTCTGAGGAGAGGAACTGTTTTTTGCAACTAATAGCATGAAATTGGACTATGATCATTATATATTGTAAAAGAAGGGATTCTGCTTAGGGGAAATATTATCGTAATTTCCATGTGTTTAGTTCCTGGACTCTTGAATATCTTTGTATGATGCACAGTTCAAAATGAAACTCATTTATCTCATACTGGGCCTCATTTTGTCCACTCTGAAACAAGCAGCTTTAGCTCCTCTCCCTTTAAGCCAGCTTTGTTCTGACTGGCTGCTTCTCACAAACAGCAGGTACACTGAAAAAAATAATCAGTGGGATAAACGTAAAAAAAATTATTGTAATCGGTTGCACGAAATTAAGTTATGTTTGGTTAACCTTAGTTTTTTATGTTATACCTGCACACATTTTTCTGGTAACATGAACATGACTTTTTTATGTTGTTGTTATGTTTTTCATTCCGGTCAAATATTTATAGAAACCACTTGTTTATCAGACATGAACTTTTTGTGTTAATTGTACTGGACTACTATATGTTATATTGACAAGATTATTTTATGGTAAGCTTATTTTATTTTATAACAAATTTCTAATATATAATCTAATATGTAATTGAGTGTTCAATAAATAAAACTAAATTAAGGCTGATCTTACTGTATGTACTGTACACTTTCTCTCAATCAAAGAAATAAGCAAAACATTTTTGAACAATGACCTGTATTTTTGAAAATACTACACAGTTGTAACAACGGACTTTCAATTCAGGCTTCCAAAATATACATGAGTCATATTTGTACAATGCATCTCTTGAAAAACATTCCACAACATTCCTCAAAGTTATCTTCTGTAAGTTGAATTCAACATTGTGGGGCCTTATGACATCGCGCTTATGTAAAAAATTGTTTTTTTTAAATGTAAGAGCCATAAGGTAATATGGCAACAGGGGTGTAATTATTAAAATGACACAAAGAAGAGACTTAAAATAACATTATAACCCACAGGCACAAAACAAAGAGACCTAAACTGATTAGTATTGGCTTGCTTCTATCACTAAACATCACAATCACTAATACTAGACGATGCAATCTGTTTGTAGTGGTGCACCTTGGGAAAAAAATTGCAAACTGGTGAAATTGGTGCAAGGCACCATTTCCATTGAGAAAAATGGACATTCAAAGTTTTAATTTTTTTTTAAAAGAGTCATGGCTTGAAAAGTGAAAACTGCAGTAATAAAGGCCCCAAGTTGAAAAGTGCCAGAAAAATAAGTTTCACTATGTACTGCAACTTTACCAGTGCTGGCTTAAAAGAAAGGATGGTACATATTCGAAGAGGTAAACATGTTGTTCCCACATCATAACTGGAAAACTGTTCAATCATACAAAACCTGGGCCTTCTTTGAAAGGCTGTTCCTTTTGAGCTCCATAACCAGTTTCTATAATACCTCGAAGGTATACTTTTCCAGTGGGTAGGTGAGGTTCAAAGTGTACATTAGTCCAAACAGCATTGCAGCTGCTAGGGTATAGTTATCCAAATCCTGCCAGACTCTCTGGCCTTCAAGGACTATCCGGATGTCCTCAGGGCTGCCATTGGCATCTCTTGACTTTATGATGTAAATTCCCATGGTTGTTTCCTTATTAGATTGTTGGATAATGGCTTCATCTGTGGCCTAGAAAATGCAGAATTCCAAAATTTAATTAAACAGAACACTGGTCAAAGAACATTATACCAAATCTTATTTTAATCTGTGTCACTATTCCAAAAAATGTTAACATTAACACATTAGGTGAACAAAAATGGATTCATTACAGCATGTGATTTGAGTCCTCAGAATGCTTAAAAAGGTAATGAAGTGAAATCTCCATGCAAAGAAGCAGAATACTGTCAGAGCATAGAGAGGTGTTCAACTATGAACTCCACACATAGTTCTAATGCAGGTAAAGGAAAAAAACAAACAAAAAACGCACCCATGGTAAATTGTGAAAATCCCAGGTGATTTTTGACATACTCCTGGCATAGAGTGACAAGCAGCATTTTGTTAAAATTATTATTTTCCCTAAAGTGTATACACAAATTAATTTTTTTCTTACCTGGGCCGTGGGCTCCAGAATGTTCTGAAGTCTTCTTCCTATTTGTCCTCCTCGCCTTTTGAAGACCTTTATTAGTTTGTCAGATAGCACATCTATCTGCGAGAGTAATCTGGACTGCAGTGGCATGGTGGTAATGCGCTTAAACTCTGTATCTAAAAAGAGAAGTTGTCACATAAAAGTCCTGTCAAAATCTCAAATCTCACAAGGTTACATCCACACAAAGTTATATTACTATTTATTAGCTATGGGTCCCATGTTGCTGAGCAGTTCCATAGTTGCCCTTACTTCCAAACCACCCAAAGCCTGTTTGCAACCACAGCAGTTGCCTCCTTCTGGCCATTTTGCAGTTCTGCCAAATGACCCAGAAACTACATCTATTATTGTCATATACACATCAAGGTCTTTCATTAATACTTAGTTAAATTAGTTAATTTGACTTTTCCAGAAAATTTACCTTACAGAATGTGAGATAACATATGCAAATCTTCACTAGTAAATAAAATAATGTTATTAAAACCTTAACTGTAACACCTCTACATAACAGCGCTAGACAATTGTTCTGAAGCAACACCAATCTGCCCTTCAGCAGGGATAAGCACCATATATCGATACAGAAAAAATAAATTTAACATATTTCTATCGTCATTATTTTTATCTCTTTAAGCCCTCCTCTCAGTCTCTCTATAAATCAGTTAAAACAATTTGTTGGGTTTTTGTGTGTCTTTAACATGTTATCAGTACATTACATTCACTGCCCCAGAACATGAAATAAAGCCCCACGTCATGCACTTCCTCTCCTAATGAGTACTGCATAGGTGTCATGCCCTAAATAAACCGACTTTAGTGAAGACCCCCCCCAACACAGCCCACCCCATGGCAAACTAGCTTATTTAACTGTTTAACTAAAACATTTTAGGTACAACCAGTTAACTAAATGGACACGAGTTTGTTAGTCTGTATTCACTGAGAAAAAACAAGCGGATGTGACTGGGCACACACTGAAAAAAAGCTAATGCACATAATATTGTCTCGCAGCTTAAGCTAGCATTATCGTTAGTTAACTTAAGGAATGACTTGTTTTTTACATTATGTTGCTCAACAGCAATTCACGAGAAAAACTTCCCCATCTAATGGATGCTCTCTTCGTTTCCTCTCAAACATGTAGTTTTCAGTTTACCTCGACAAAGTAAAGCTCAGCACCAAACGTAAACGAAGCGAAGACAAAAAATGGCGGACCGCCACAGTGAATTTTCCCTCGTAGAACACACCCTGGGGGGTGGAGTTTCAACAGAAAACACAACTATTTTCTGTTATTTTGATATGACTGGTTTTAAAAGACTGAACATCCTTCTAAAACAAGTGAAAGGCGTGAGACTTAATTATGTTTAGACCAAAAATATAAATGATTCATGTTGGATATATTTACTGTGTTTTTACTAATTTAACAACCTCATCATTGCATTAGTCGCTTTATGCTATAGCATTACGCTTACATTAGCTTGAAGTTCAAGGTCGTCATTTTATTTAATTTCTTTTTCTGGGCTTACAAACAGGACACACAACATTTAGATAACCGTTACACTGAATCTTGGGTCTGTGTTGAGTCTTCCAGCTGCTGACTACAGAAGCTAGATTGACCTTTCAGCATGTTTATAGCGGCTGTGGCTATGTGCTGGTAATGTTACCGTGTGTGAGCAGTCACATTGGCAGCAGACATGTTTCAACAAACTAGTCATATCCCGGCCCTACATTAGCTTGTTTAATGGTTAAGACACTGCAGGTACCACCACTTACTACAGACACCGATGCAAGTTTGTAATAGTCTGGTAATTTAGACTGAAAGAATATACAAACAATATTAACTCACATTATATATGTTAATTACTAATTTGCTTATCGCATAATTTCGGTTACCATTAGCTAACTGGAGCCTAACATTGGCCTCTCATGGTTTTCGATAAACAGCCCACATACCTGTAAAATAACAACACCCAGTAAAAGTCCACATATATAAAGGGTCTACACTCTTTCTCACTGGTGTGTTAGCTTTAAAATCTTATTTACCTTCAAGTGTAAAACTCCAGATGGTAGTAGATTTTCCAAAGCGAGAGACAAAAATGGCGGACAGTGCAGCCGATTTTTCCTTTCCAGGGGGCGGAGCTTGAGGATAAAACACGACTAACTTGTTTCTTTTCAACATGATTTGTTCTAAAAGAATCAATATTCTTAAAGAATATGTGAAAATTAAAAGACAAAAATATGTTTAGATGTGAAATTTAAATTAGTCATGCTGGATATATGAAGTAATTCTATGCAAATTCAACAACCACCCTATTGCATTTTTTTCAGTGTAGGTGGAGCTTCTGTGGTCTACGCCAAAGCGCCAAATTAAGAATAGCCGCTTTTATTGATCAGACAGGGCTATGAACTCACAAGGACTACTTGTACTTTTACACACAATGATCTTACCTTGAGCAGCCTGACAGTAGGCAGGTGGAGGTCTGCCATTGCAACACCTTGATTCTTTTAAGAACTGTCTTCCAATTCTTTTTCAGCCATCCTCTTGCTGCTGTGCTGTGATTATAGTCCTGTTGCATGGCCCAGTTTTGGCAAATTTCAGCTTTGCCAGTCTGACTCTAGAATACTGTTATACAGTGCCTGAGCCCTCTGCCTGCAAAACAAGCTTAAATCATTACCCCTCCACCACCATGCTTCATAGTTACTATGAGGTGATTGTGCTGATGTGCCAATTTTCACCGAACAGTATGCATAGAGTCTCGTGAAAGCTTTCTTTTTCACTTGACTGTACAGTGCTGGTGTAAAACTAATACAGCATATAGTAACAGTAAAATATAGTGGTGGTAATGTGATGGTCTGGGGCTGCTTTGCCACTTCAGGACGTGGGCGACTTGCTGTAGTTGATTGAATCATGGATTCTGCTGTCTACCAGAAAATCCTGAAGGAGAATGTCCAGCCATCAGTTCGTCCCCTAAAGCTTAACTGCACTTGTGTTATCCAGCAGGTCAGTGATCCAAAACATATCACCAAGTCCACCTCTGAATGGCTCAACAAAACATGAGCATAACATAAAGGTTTTTTAGTAGCATAGTCAGTCCAAATTTTAAATGAAATGCTTTGTCCAAGAAACCCCTCCAATGTGGCTGAATTTAAAGATTTCTGCAGAGGACTAATTATTAGGTTCAAGAGGCAGCTACTTTTTCATATAGGGCCAGGTAACTTTGGATAACCTGCTTTACGTAATAAGTGAAAATAGCATTTAAAAGCTTACTCTTTGTGTAATATTAAAATTTGCTTGATTATCTGAAGTAAGTGTGACAAACATGCAAAAACTAAGAAACTGGAAAAAGGGGCAAATTTCACAGCACTGTATATGCTGGGAAATAAGAAATAGCACAATCGCTTATATATTAGTATATGTAACACAACATGCTATGCTCATACTGTTAATTAAAGGTGTTATGTAGTGTTAAATGTGCAAGAAGAATCAGCATATCATCACTAAAGGCAGGTAAGAGCTTTGCTACAATGTAAAACTTCAACTTAAATGTTTCATGAGGAAAGAAGTGCATTTAACACATAATGTGGAGGAGGTGAGAAATAGTGAATGTAAACAAGTTTGGTTTGACAGAGAACTCCACAGGTTACCTTTAAATGATCTGTGACATGCACAACATAATTCATTACAATAGTTTCTGAATAAAGCGAACAATTATTATATATTATATGTTAGATATTGTAGTGATTAGGGCCTTAAGTGGCCAATTAGCACTTGAGTTTATCACGCTGAATGATGCTTTAGTTGACATTATCACCATCTGTAGTGGCTTGGGGCCTGTGGCTCAGCTTTAGCTATGGCTGTTTCCAGAACAGCTGACAGCATCTATTCTGTAGTTAATGTGGCATAGTGAGGAGCTGCAATAAAGATAATGTAAGGGTTGTAAAAGTGCTAAAGCTAATTACAGCTTCTGGTAGAAGCACGCCAGGTGAGTGGAGCTGGTCGAGATGAGGGACAGACAGGAAGAACGATGGAGTTGTTTTTTTTAAAGCAAGCTGTGGCCGGCATAAAAAGACTCTCAAGGTTAAAAGTGTCGTGTGCCAAGTATCACAGGAGTGAATTTGTGCATTTTCCTCACTAATATTGATTAGCCTCGGATATAGCATGACACTGTCAAGGAGAAAGATCAGGCCGGGCTGTGCTATTTTATTAGCATCCTTCTCATGCTCCATCACACCATGTAATACACTCCAGCACTCTGTTGGGACCTGCTTCACAATCCTGTTGCGGCAGGAATGATTATTTGAAATATATTTCTCAAAATATTCCCACGCACTCTCAATTAGACTTTGTCTTTGTAACTTTTATGTTTACGGATGGTTTTTTTTTGTGTGTGTGTGTGTGTGTGTGTGTTTTAAACTGAAGCATTTATATTATCCTTTACCCCCTTACCAACTTCATCCTCTGTTAACCCTCAAATTTCTGTCAAACTTTAACTTTATAAGATTCTGGCTTTAAAAAAATAATTACAAGTAGGCCACACCTTCATACCAGATGGATTTTAAAATAATAAAACTATAAGTCAAGCTTACAATTGCTATGATGGCTACGTCTGCAAAGAACATTTAGTAACATGGTTGCATGTGAGTCATTAGGCTTCTGAAAGAACAACAGGCTGGTACTCAAAACAGCGATTTTATATTTTATTCATTTATTGTCTTGTCTATTGTGCTGCTAAACATTTCATACTGGGCTCTGAGCACTTCCATAATGCGGGCGAGCCATGCCACCACTTCCTGTGTATACACGCAAACATCCACTAACAGACTCCAGAAGCTGTGGCTCAGACCTGGACAGTATCCCTGGGGAATTCCTCACAGAGTCACTTCAGAGTTTTAGGACAGCTGATGTAAATCGCTCTCTTGGTGTGATTCAGCAGCATCGTAAACAGAGACGATAACTGCCTGATGATTATTTTAAGGCTTTAACTGTTACTCTGGGCTTCATCTTGAACCTCAGTGAGAATTATGTGCTGTGCCTTTAAAGTTATCTTGGCTGAGTCGCCACAGTTTGTCAATACGATGAGCTGATCAATCTCTTTTAGAATACCTTACAAGTCTTATGCAAATCAGCAATTTTCTCTTTTTGATTGATTAGACTCCAGGTTTCTAACTCCTGGCTTCAATTGGCTTTTTTTCAGATGTCATTATCCAAGTGATTCACAGAGTTATTAATGATCAGTTCACTGTGGACAAAAACACCCGAAAAACTTGCTATGACTACGTTTTAATGTATTTGTATATGGAGGACAGTATAATGTTATTCATTAATGATAATATTTTTTTTATTTATTTATTTTTTACAATTAACATGCAGATCTTATCAACAAATTAAGAGTTAAAGTCTGTTTTACCAGCAGTTCTTGTATAATTACATAAAAACTTAGACAAGGGTTTTGTTACAGACACCTCTTACACCTTAAACCTTATTACCTTAAATCAATGTTCTTGTCATAAGTTAAACGTCGACTTATTAACAGGTGACTAAGTGTTACAAGGCAGTTGTTGTCTTTATTAGATGTTGATGTTGAATATGGATATGGTGACTGAATGTGCCAGCACTCAGCCCTAAGCATCCCAAAATCAATTTCATCCTTGTTTGGACGTGATTGGTTGATTGATTTTTAACACTGTGCTCTATAATAGTCCAGATAAAGGCGCCCATTAAGCACTGTTATCTCTCAATAAGTATATTAATACATCTATTAAATTTAGCAAATCATTATTATTACTTAAGATCTGGTGCTTGCAGATAAGTCAGCTGTTAATAAGTCGATGTTTAACATCTAGTAAATGTATAATGAAGAATGTGTTGATGTTAAAGAATCCACACAAATCAGCAGAGGTTTATATGATAGGAGGTTAAACAGTTATTAACGTATAATATCAATGTCAATGAACATCATATAAGTATTTAAAGGAATTATATGACTGTGTGAGTTTACTCTTCACATCCATGACAGATAAATAAGGGAGCAATCTCATTCCCAACGCGTAACATAACCAACAATTTGTCACATCCCGAGGCGTCCCATGGGTACGGAAAAGGTAACCTTCCGCGTCCCTATGATACGCGCCCGATTGTGGATGTAATCCAATAGAATGACGCTCCAACTGGTAACACACGTTCCAGCCATGTATTTGAGCCCTAACCCTAATCCTAACCTTAACCACAACCTTAATGGTGTTAGATAGTGTTTTCGAAAGCGATTAAAATAAAATGAATATATATGTGCAGATTGAGTCCAAACGGTTCTCATGTTTCCACCTTTTTCTGAACACGTAACACAGGAACGTGTTGGGTGGCCGAAAGCGTAACATCCTGACGATTTGTCACATACCGTAATATGTTGGGAGTGAGAACATGTTGGCATCTTTCAGTGTGTGTCATTGATGGTGGTATCCTTTAATGCTGAATAATAATCAGTGGATATTTAAATGGAAGGAATGAGAGATGATGGATGAGACAGATTCATACACATCAACTAAATAAAAGGTGGCACTCTTATTTTTTTTAATGTTGTTTGAACATCATAAGTTAAAAGACAAAGAAAGAAAATTGCTCTTGAAGTTCAGTTTGCACTCAGCTTCCCACCCTTGGTTGGCCGGCAACAGCACACAGAAAGTATATCCACTGTATCTGGCCTTTTCCTGCTACCTTGATCTAAGGGTGGTTATTGAAATGTCATTACTGTAATTCTGCAATTTTAAAGGAACATTTATTAGGGTTTTATGATGGAAAGAACACATTGTTAAATTACCTCTTATTTGGACCATCAGTCCATTTCTCAGCCCAGACCTGTGTAATCTGTGTAATTTTGTGATATACTGAGCTGATTGGAGATAATGCCACACTATGGGAATAAAGATAGGTCAATGAGCCACCCTTAGCGTAAGGATTTAATGGCCCGCTAAGGGCTGAAAGCTGGAAAGCTGCCTCTTTAATGTGTGATCATTATGTGAAAGAACAGAATTACAGTACCAGCAGTAATAATATCATATTGTTCATGTCAAGTAACTGAAAACTCATATATATTACGGTCATACATTATTGCCATTATTCATAGACTGATTTGTCTTGAAGAAAAAACAGTGTCAAGATCCAAAGAAAAGCCTGTAACAACAGATTCTTCTCAAATATTTCAGCAAATATCTACAGATGTACTTTGAAGGCCAGTTAAGTACTTGTTTGGGCTTTTTTCCCCCTCATTCATCGTTACATTGGAAATTAACCTTCTTGTAAAGTGTATCAGCAGCATGAGAAGTGACACTGCGGGAAATGTGACCCGTCCTCATTTATCAGGAGAAAACATTTTAATCATAAAGCCGCTAAAAGCTGTAAGGAGATGTGTTGCCAGGTTTAATCACGTTTCACTCTCACTGGCTGTGCTTTGAAGAAGGAGTGCAGTTTGACTCGAGTGTCCCACGGGCCTTTCTTGAGTGATCCGCTGAGGTCCTCTTGCCAAGGATAGGAAGCTAGGAAGCAGACAGGAAAGAGAGTGATAGACATCTAATTTGGCAGTGAGGTGGAAATGACAACTAGCTTTGATGCCCATCAGCATGCAACAGGTATTTAAGTACAGCAGCATCTTTTTGTTGAAACCGTGGTACGTTAAGTACGCATCGAAACAGGGTTGGAATGTATCCGGTTTCCTTAAAACGATTAATCGGATAATTATTAAAAATGTTTACACAACCTATAATTTAGTGCTTTCTTTTTTAGTTAGTAAGCTAGACCACAGTTTTGTCAGGGCCTCTGTGTTTGGTTTTATTCATAATTAATTGAGAAGATACAACAGTTTGACGGTTGATCCAAAAAGATGGTTCCACTTACATAAGCAATGAACTCATTTAATGCTCCGGTCAAGCCACATCCAGTCAGGTGTCCTTTTTCTAACAAAGCTGTGTAAATAAAGGATAAGAACACAATATCAGAGCAGAATACACAAGCTTTAATTCTCCAGCAAGGTGAAGCAAGAGAAGGACAGAATGGCATGAAGGGCAAATGAGGGAATGGGGGAACGCAGCACCATGGACAAATGGCACAGATGACAGACATTTAATAAGAAGCTGAATTTGAGAAATGGCAGCAGCTGAACGGCAGGAATAAATGAGAGAGCGAATGAGAGAAATAAATGATAGGAGGGATAGAGGCCATGTTTGCCAGCCAATCACTGAGTGTTTTCACTCTGTGCAGGTTTTCAGGAGTGTGCAGAGACAGAAGCACACACTGGACAATAGAGATAGAGTGGGCATTCGCGTGCACACACATGCACAGACATCGACATTTTTAGTTAGAAAAAGAGACAGGTATAGGAACAGCAAGAGACCAGCCCCTCTCTCTCACACACACACATGCAGAGTTCTAGAAAAACAGGTGCAGACAGCAAGAAATCCCATCTATAGGGTATTTTTGTGGTGCGTATTGTTGCTCCCATAATCTCTTATCTTTCATGCTTACTTGCTCTAACACCTCTCTCTCACACACACAGACACACACACGCACACACACAGACACATATATATACAGTTTGTGGCAGGGACTACCCTGCTTTCACAATCCCAGGTTCCTAGGCCAATTTGAACTGTAGCAGTGAGCGATGGTGACCCACTGGTGCCAGCAGACCTTGGTGGAAAAAGTCATTTTTCACAGCTTGTGCAAATGCAAACTTCTCTCCAATGAGAGCTCAGGTAATATTTTGCCTCTTGGAACGATTACTTTGTGTTTAGGGAAAATAGAAATATATCATACTTTTACTAGAGTTTCTTTGAAAGGTTTAACTGCTGGAAATATTTAAACTGAAGCTTCTGAAAAGCTGAGCTAAGAGCTGAGTTTTAGAGTTTCCCAGTGGGTAACTTTTCAGGACGGAGGGAGGGAGCAACTATTCCCAAACTGCTCACTTTAACTAATTTAATTCCAGGTAAATTTTACATGTAATGTTGCTGCATATGAAAAATGTAAAACATTAAAATTAAATGGAATCAGGTCAAATGAAAGATACTTGTTTGGTATATATCCAGTTTATATTGGAGCATTTCATTTCATTTATTTATTTATTTCACACTTGGTACAACAATTCAAACAAACCAACCACACTTGCTATCAAAAAGCACTACAACCATGTGTGAAAAGGAGCAGGAAGAAGAAAATATTCTTATCTATTATTATCTTATCCCTGCCCCTGCATAATTTCCTCGTTTATCATATGAAAAAAATAAACCTTTGATTTGTATTTCAGTTTCATTTTACTCACTTATTGCTTCATGTTTCTAAGGACCAACATGTGCCATTTAAAAAAAAAAAATCTGTTAAATGCCACTGTGGTGACAGTTTTAACTGATTTAAAAACAGCAGCTTTGACGAATGCCGTGATGAAAATGTTTCATTTGTTTCACACTCTTTCCCCGAACCACGTGCTGATCACAGTAACTGTTCACACTGCGGAAGGCAAAGTGAAGACATTAAACCATAATACAACATTCAACTCACACAGCATTCATTCTAGCACAATAAGCCAAAATGTGTTTAAAAATATTCAGTTCAGTGCCACTTCATTTATATAGCACCAAACCACAAAAATACCAAGAACTCAAGGTTCTTTATAATGTAAGGTTAAGGCCCTACAATGAACAAGCACTTGGCAACAGTGGGAAGAAAAAACTCCCTTCCAACAGGAAGATACATCTAGCAGTACCAGGCTTTAGGGAGGTGCGGCTGTGGAAGAGAACTGGAGATTAACTACTACTTATTAACTGCAGAGTTGTGTATAAACACACAGTGAGTGAAAAACAAATGTTCAGTGCAACATGGGAAACCCCCCCCCCCCCCCCCCCCAGCAGCCTACGCCGATTGCAGTGCAACTAAGGGAGGGTTCACCCGATCAAGCCCAAAATTAGTTGACATTATTGGCAGGCTAAAGTTATAAATTAGCCTATTTAGCTGTTTTGGCATTGATGCAAAGACTGCTTCCTTGTTAGCTTCTATAGCCACTACATAAGTATTAAAGAAGCATATAACAGCACATTAGAAGTGGAAAAGAGTAGTCTAAAGTCGGGACTGGTGTATAGAAAACTAATGAATCACAGTGAGGAGAGCTATAATTTCCATGTGTGAACACACTGTCTACAGTGATGAAATTTTTTATAGTTATAAACCATTTCTCAGATATTTAGTGCTTGGAGGGGGGCTGGAATGATTTCTGCCATTTTTCTGAGCTCTGTGTGTGTGGTTTAGAAAATCATGTGAAACATTTGCCAGGAAATCAGCGTCTAATGTAAGTTACTAAGTTGCATTATAGGAAACGTAGGTGTGTGTTTGGGTTGTTTTACTTGTTGTCTTTGTTGCCGTTTTGCATCTTTACACAACTTATCATGTACACAGTGGTATTTGAAATGGACTGTTAGCACAGGGGGAAGCGTAGCCACATCCATGTGTGGGAAGAGCCAATCTGGTCTCAAAAGCACAGTGCTTTAATGAAATGAAACAGAGGCTTTAAAGAGGGCATTCAAGTGTTGTGAACGCTGGAAAAGCAGAAATCATGTCTCTACTGTAGCTGTCAGAATAGCTCATCTGTCACATCTGTCTTGCTGTTTGATGTAAATGCCAAGATTGTGGTGCCTTTTGTAGATCTCCGAGGCACAAGTATAAAAATAATCTTCTAGGAGTTTTCTCCAGGGACGTCACACCAACACAGTAACAACATTTTCTCTGCAGCTGTTATCAGACACACTGTACACTTCCCCCCCAAAGGTAAACACTGCCAGCAGTGATGGTGGATGTGTCATGTGAGCCCGCTGCGTTTCATAGTCGTCAGCGTTCCACAGCAAGTCGTCCGTCCTGCACTCCATTCCCGCTCGCTAACACAGCCTAACACAGTCATTACCACAGAATGCACTAAAAGAAGATATGTTCCTGCCTCGTGGACCCTTTGGCTGCGGGAGCTTTTAAACAGGATGATGCAACTGATGGCAATTTACATATAAAATACACCAGAGATATGGGCAGCAGCATCAATATTTTCATCTGGTTTCCCTCTCAAATTCCCTAATAGAGCATAAACAAGATTAGAATACATTTTGTGTTTTGGTCAGTTGGGACACGATGCCTCTGCCATAAACGATATCGCAACTGATTTTCTGATAAACCAATTCTCTGTAGCATTTACAAACATCCAGACTTTTGGTTCCTGCCTCATTTCAGCCCCAAATGCGCCGATCGAAGCCTTATGCCTTGTTGGCTTTGGTCCAGCTTTCGTTAAATCACGGGCAGAGTAAGGAAAGCTGAGTGGAGCCACATCCATTGTGTGGTTGGACCGGAGCCTATAACACTCAGTGGTGATGATGGTGAACAGCTGGGCCTGACTGCCGGAGCCGTCGGTACACGACGAGATGATCGATAGCTCGATGGCAGGATTTCAGCCTGTATTTGGGCAGAGTGGAGTGACATAATGGAGAGTCAGAGTAGTTATTTTTGGAACTGGGACTTTTTAATCTTCCTCTGGGCTCTGTGGAGGGCAGTGGGTGATGCCTTTTGGTAAGCTTAGAAATAATATTTGGAATGGCTTTAAAATGAACAGATGCATTAAAATGCCAGGTGATCCCTGCAGTGGTCATTCTCTGATTCGGGTTCATTTCAGCTTATTATTATGATATAAACATGAACTTCTGACACTATCAAATCTTTCATTCGAATATATAAAAAAGTTTAAATCCCTGTTTTTGTTGTAAAACAATGAAGCTGATGCCGACAGAAATAGATACATATAAATGGATTTTCCCAGTGGAAGTTTTTGTGTGACTTTGTATCTCAAGTTGTGTCTTGTTTTCCTCATAACATACGATTACTTTACCCAGTTTAAAGTTTGCTATATAGAAAACCTTTTTAGCAGTAAAAATCAATAAAATGCATACCTCTTATTGCCATATAGTTCTGTTAATCGAACACTATGTGGACGCTGCTGTGAGACAACATTTGCAGAGGTAAATTGTCAGGTTCTTATTTAATGCACGACTTAATCTACCTTACACAACATGTCTTTTTCACACACACACATTTACTTTTCTACATCTAAGTGCTTTCTATCTATTGATTCACACTCCGATAAACATCTGGGTTCAGTATCTTGCCCAAGGATACTTTGACTGGAGCATTCAGAGATGGAACCACCAACCTCTCAATTAGTTGACAGCCTGTTCTACCAAGTGAGCCACAGCCATCACATTAGATCACTACTAATGGGATGGGATGGCACAGATCCTCATCTGTGTGTTTGTGTGCGTGCGTTTCTGTTCTCGTGTTTCAAATTGCTGAGGGTCATCTGTTTTTGTTACTCACCGTTCTCTTGTACTCATGCAGACATGACTGGTATATAAAAATAAACGAGAAGGACTCATAAAAACCTTCTTTGTATCTTTGAACTGATTACATTTGTAAAGTTATTATTTTTTAATTATTGTTTTAATTAAGGTCAGTAACCCTCTGGTAGCAATCAGTTGTGGAATCAGGGAATAGTGACTGGAGGTTGCCAAGGGGTCACCAACTGTTCTTTATGCTTGTGTGAGTGAAGCCAGAATGTAATTAAATCCTTCTGTTTGCTGTGGGCATCCAATCAGAAGAAAGATAGCAAACAGAAATGTAAGCAGAGCCTTCCAGGCAACAGGACTGGCTAACTGTTCTCTTAGTTTAGTAAAATGAAAAGCTGAACAGTGCAAATGGCTTAGATGCATCAATAATCCAGTTAGTGCGAGAGTTAAACTGATATCTGAAACGAGCTTCTCATAATCCCTGCCTGAGCCTTAGTGGATCATTCTGACATTAATTTCGGGCCTATAAAGCTCAATAAAGCACTGCATGCTACACTGGTGAAAAACAAATAAAACTGAAATACTGTAAACGTCGAAACAAAGCCAGGGTGTTGTTGCGTTGTATTAAAAAACACATGAAAAACGTTTGTGGGCTCGGTTGCATTTCTGCTGTGAAGAAAACTTGGCACGTAATCAGGTTTGCATGTACTCTAAATATTCTATTGTGTGGTTGTTCTTTGATTTTGTTTGGCTTTGCTGACCTTAGATCTAATAAACTCTATCCATGATCAAAGAGAGTGTCAGCGGTGTGATGGTCTTTGCTTCATCATGTTGCTCGACTGTGGAGAGAACATCCTCTGAGGCATTAATGGGGGTCATAAACTCTGATACGGATATTTGAACACATTGAACTTTAACTGGCCTTGCTCAGACAAGGACACATGCTCTCCCTCGAGGGCATTTCCATGAACAGAATTGGAAAATAGAAACTATTGATTTCTCTTTGTGTTTAATGTGATTGCCTTGGCTTTGTTTTGTTAATGTTTAGCGGGTTTTTTCTCTTTGGTTGCTTTTGTGGTTTTTTACCTCCTCTCACCATTTTTGGAAGGCCAATCATATTTCAGTATTCAGCGTAGAGGAAAGAGTTGTGTCAAAGAACTTGCGTTTTACATGTAGAAAGGCCTTACAAAGTCATTCTATGACACAAAATAATGGAATTGATCTTAATTAAAGCCTTATATTGATTCATTTTATGGCATTATCTTTTTTCCCCTCAATTAGCACTTGGTGGATACAGTTTCCAATGTGAGCCATGCCTTAAATCAGCAACAGGAAATAGAATAAAGTTGTTTTTTCAAAAAATTGCCCAATGTCAATTTTTAGATCACTGTCGGGAAATTTCACCTTTCCTGGCCGTCACTGACTGAAAGCAGTGAATATTCTGTGGGTGGATGTAAGCTGCCAGCTGATTAAAGTGAAGTGTTTGTGTTTACTGTAATGATTTAGCTGGTGCTGCATCGGATGCCAGTCTGTTATTGATGGTTTGACTCCTGCACGGCAGTGCTTTGGCCCTGCTCCAAGTTGAAGTAATTGACATGTTGCCCCCTGGGGTTTGTGATTAACTTTACTGACATATAAGGCGAGGTGGGTGTGTGTCATTGCACACACTTGGCAGCGCTAACAGACCTTTGAAGCTGCTATGACAAAGTAGCCTTGAGTTATTAAAATTTTTTTGGTGCTGTCCAATGAAATGCCTGGAGAGATGAAACCGAAAACCCCATGCTGATTCACCCAAAAATCTGACCTAACCGGACTCATACTGCGATACTTCTACAGCACTTTTAGATGCTTCTAGAGGGTTAGGGTTTTTACCCACTTCTAAACATCTAAATCTGTGCATTTATCATAGAAAGTTCTTCTCAGTGTTGGGGTAGTCCAAAAACTCTATAAAGTATTACACTGATGAAGTAACTAAGGTAATTTTGGCTTGTGTTTGAAGAGCACTACATTAAAAGCCAAAGCTTGTGTGACGAGCTCAGTTAATTTAATTCATATGTGCACTAGGCAGGGAGGGACTGTGAAGTATGCAGAGGAAACTCATAAACCATTAAACAGCGATTTTACTCTAACCATAACCTAAAAATAAAGTGATACCAATAAGTTCTTATCGCAGGGCATCAAATATTGCTGTTCCGTCAAAGATATGAGATATGACTAGATCCTTTGGCTTTGGTGGCTTGTTGTAGAGGAGAGGAAGCTGTTCTCTGTGAAAAAACTGAATTATAAAATTGGAGGAGTGGTGCAAGCTTGGGGAGAGTCACAAGTTTGTCAGTGAAGAAATTGTCATTTGTGTGTTTGTGATTTGTGTTTTACACTTCATTTACACTCACGGATTTGTGTCATTGTCACTTACTTTCTGAATTCACTCGCTTGTTGGGTTCAGGCACTTGAAACTACTTGGTTATATTTTTGAAACGCTCCGAGTTTGGGTTCGAACGCAGTCATATCTCTCCTGGTTGAGCAGGCAGCCTACATTGCTGGTGACTGCCCATTTGGAAAAGAAATAGAAAAAACTTGCATAAGATGTGGCCTACTTCATATAGTGAATCATAGGGCTTATATGATTTACTCATGAAAGTGGCCACTTTCTCATTACTTTCATATATTGTTTTAGTAAGTATCCAAAACATTTATATAATATAATTTCATTTATATAATTTTTCAAGGGATCTTATATCTGTTTTCACTCTTGTATGCTTTTCATACAAATTTCACAGACAGATACAAACTTTATAAGATTTATAAAGTTTGTATCTATTCCATATGGGTGGCGTCAGAGTCCGCCACAATATTAACTCTTCACATTGAATCTCGGTGCTTATTTAGTTCGTTTAAATGTGACATAAACTGGTGACAAGTCAGGAGTAAAAGACACACGTCATAATTGCCATAATTGTATGCATCAATGTTCTGATATTTATACTATCCTTGGTCTCAGGCAAAGATTTGTTCACATGAGCCACAAATTCCATGCATATATCTCATGCACAATGCATTTCATGTCACACCAAATCTGACTGTTGATTCTCCTGCTGGATCACAGCTTACTGGGGATTTATGCTTCAGCGGGAAATGTACTCCTTAACCACAAACCCCACTGAAAACTTAAACTGTAACCAATGCGAAACGTGATGTGCAGCTCCCTACATATGCAACTACATGTCAAGAATTTGAATTTATCACTGAGAGAATCATCATCATCTTAATATAAACAATAATAATCATAGCATCAATCACAAATGTCAGTAAATTCCTGGAGGGACAATGCAGAAGCTATCAGAACGGATGTGTTCGAATGTACAAAGAAGGACCAGAGGGACAAATGTGCTGAAAGAAAACTGACTACAACCAAGAGCAGGGGGCCAGAGTTGAGAAGCAACCACACGGTAATTAACACATACTGCACAAGCATGAGCATAAATGCTGACAGCGACTTCAGCCGTTTAGGTGGATAACATCGTAGGTTCTACAAAGGTTCAAGGCTTAGTGTTTTCCACATTCACTACTAAATCCAGTTTGCACTTTAATTTGACCTATTGTACTTAACCTAGATTTTCTTGGTGTAGGTTGTGCTGTTTTTTGAAATGTTGACCCAGTTCCTTAAAAAAAAAAAAAAACAACACTTTTTCATGTACAGTATTTCCTTTTTCTTCCTACCAAACTACACCCACCAATTGAATCACCGTGCAGAAAAGGAAATTCCCACGTACCTGTGATGAGAAACCTGGACCTGTGAGTGGATGTAAACTTTGATGAGTGAGCTGTAATCTTTGGAAGCTACATGCTTGATTTGGTTGGCAGATTGCACTTACTGGAAAGGTCACGGGCAGCCCACCGTGCAGTTTTCTGTGTTCACTGTACTAATACAGAACGCTGTTCTGCACATCAGGAGCAGGGATAGTGCAGATACATACCGTCTACATGCTTATGAACAACAACAGCATGAGCTGATTTCAGGGGGGGCACCCATTGCTTCCTTGACGTGAGTGTCTGAGTGTAGAAGGTTCAATCCTCCACTGTTCACTCTCTCACACATGCCTACACACACATTCACAGACACACACACACACGGTGGGTGTTCACTCTGATAGAAGACAGTGGGATGTCATTAACACTGTGTGAGGGGCCTTTAATGTAATTAACAGAGAGGAGAGGAGAGAAGGGAGGTGGCAGTGGGGGTGGCACCCACGAGGTCGAGCAAATCAACTCGCACCCCTTCTGCAACAGTCGAACACACGCAAGCCCACTTCCTCCCCGCTTTAAACCCCTGTTGAGAAAGCTGTAGTTTAATTAAAAATCCCCGTTCCGACAAACACTCAGAGGCGCTCACTGTACAGAAACACCACTTCAGTTTTCATGCACCGCAGTCAGAACATGTGGACTTGATTAGTATTAATCCTTATCTCAGAAATGGACAGCTTCTCAATTGTGTTTTTTTTCCTCTGCTAGCTAATTTCATGAAGAGCATAATTACAGCATTTTCAATTTCGTCCCTCAGCAGAGTTATGAGGCTCGTGCTCTATCTCTGCACTGCAGCTGAGAGGGGCCGGGGTGTGTGCTTGTGGGTGTGTTGATTGCATTTTTTTTTTTGAGGGTGGGGGCTGAAGTAAGCAGGAGAATTAGTAGGTTGCAGAGGTGACTAATACACCAGATAATTTGATCCCACGTCAGAATTGGAAAAGCAGCTGAAATCATGACAACTGTGTAAACCTCATAAAACACAGCAACTCTTCTGCAAACAGGGCCGGTTTACTAACAGCAACAAGGGGAAATATTAAGTGAACGCAAACATTTCAGTGCCAGCGAAATGATTCCTCTTCCAGAATGTGCTCGGTAGCAGTATGAGATCCAGAAATCTGATTTACTTGCTGTCTATCTGGTGTTTGTTCCAACAGTAGGAGGATGAAAGGCATGTCGGCTCTGATTAGAGCCGCCGAGCTGGCACTGTTTGAGTGAACGTGTGTGTACTCATGCCTGTGCTTTGGTCATTCTCCAGTAGGGAAATCGGAGCTGCCCTAAGGCAGCAGTGGCCATGTTCCCATCCTTCTCAGTTCCTCCTTTCATCTATCTCTATATCTTTCTCTTCCTCGTCTTCCTCTCAGCAGTGTGACTGCTTCCTCGCCTGATATCTCCACTTTTACTCCTCGCTCAAATGCTCGGTAAACAGCTGCCGCGCATATCTCTGCACTCGTGAGCGAAAGCACCTTTTCGGCTTGTGTATATATTAAGATACAGGCAGCTCATCAAGAATGCTTTGTCAGCTTTGATAATAACTTGGGGCCCCAAGGCGTCGAGGCCCCTGATATTTTGTCACACTCCTCCAGCTCTGCAAACACAAGCCAATATTGCCGGTAAAGCAGCTCTGCCTTCAGTGATAATGAGCTCTCCGTCCTCTAAGATAGTGCAGAGTGGACCGGTGCCAGATTCCCTTGAGGTGTTTGAGCACTGGACGACTTCTGACACCAACAGGACAGCAGCTTAGGTCCAGAGTGCACTTTCTACTAACTAATAGACAACCCTTAATTCAGAGTTGATTAAATGAAAATGTAATGATGTCCAAGGGGAAACGCAGTAATCACAGCAGCAGAGAATGAGGTAGCAAAGAAGAGGGGGGCAAATCAGGCATAGTCGAGTAAGTTAGTTTCAAAGTTTTACAGTGTGTAAAGCATAAAAGCATATAGTGATTAAAAATGCTGCAGGCCTACTATATGGAGTGCTGAAGATCATAAAAGCAATTTATTATGCTAAACAGTGGTGATTAGCCAGAAAATAAACTAATAAAGAAACAGCACTGCACTCACACTATCCATTAGTTTGCATCCATTAGTTTTAAATGTCCCCCACCTCACCCCCCTTCAAGAAGACAGAGTTCCTTCTGATCGTAAATCTACCTCTTAAAAGTCTAATGTGACACCGAGATGCATATTTAGCTAACAGTTTAGCGCAGTAATTAGCGTTTGGGAGCGCTATGCCTCTGCCAAGTTCCATCCGCCCAACATCTGTTCCTCACCTGCCTCCGGGGGCCAGTGCTCTTCCACCTCGTCCCCTCTCCCCCATCCCGCTCCACCGCCCATCTTTGCCTCGCTGTAGGTGGCAAAACACTTATCAGGTCTGGAGTGAAGTGATAGATAGAAAGGAAAAGAATGGCAAAAAAATGACAGGTCTGTTGGCAGCTGGAACCACTCACAGTGTTCTTTTGAGACTTAAGAGGGAGCCCCCCACCCCACTCCACCCGCCCCCCCACACACACACCTCCTGCGGTCACCTTGACCCTTCTCCCTGCCTCTCCCCTTCAGCTACAATTAAATCACGATGGAGCACGTCAGGCCACCCAGCCTCGACGGTGGGCGTGCGCACCATCAGCATATCTTCAGCATATTCGCCCTGATGGGAAGCTTCTGCACTTGCCTGTGTATTGGATTTATTTCTCGCTCCAGCAGTGATGGATTTTCCATTTTCCTGTTTTGTGTGGTGGTGGCGCACTGTCGAGAGAAGCCTCACGTCAAGACTGTTGCATCTTCTGTCACTCGCCGTCTCACACCGTTTGCTCGGTGCCATTTTATGATTTTTCTCTTGCCGGCAAGCCGTGCTTCTCCATGACATGGGGGCCCATTTAAGTCTGATAAGTCATTGTTCAGACAATACAGAAAAGGGAAGGGGGGGGGGGGGGGTGTCCTTTACAGTAACCAAACAATGTTGACACCTCCCAACCCTTTCAATTCTCTTACTTTCTGCCCTTTTTTTTTCCCTCCGTCTGCTCTTTCTTCATCTTTCTTCGCCTATAGCTTGTCTGCAGGCAAATTGTCATCTCAGAGCCCCTGCCCCTAACTGGAAGGGAGGGGGCGGGAGAGTTGGGTGTGGGCGGGGTGAGGTGGCGGGGATTATGACAGAAGCAGGATGAAGGGGGGCAGAAAATAAAGTTGCTCTTATCAGAATTTGCCAGGAGCAATGTGCACACAAAGCTGCTTGGGAATCCAATTTAGTCCTCGCTGTTAGTTTAAGTGATATCAGCGCAATTAGCCGTCACAGGTCAGAGTGTGAGACC
The DNA here is from genome assembly GCF_964374335.1 of Astatotilapia calliptera. Taxonomy (NCBI): domain Eukaryota; kingdom Metazoa; phylum Chordata; class Actinopteri; order Cichliformes; family Cichlidae; genus Astatotilapia; species Astatotilapia calliptera. The sequence goes on from NC_137435.1 coordinate 33,341,240, forward strand.
AGCACGTTAAGTGATTTCCTGAAATCCCACCAGTGGAAGCACAAGAGGATGTCAGTTCTCGAAGTTAAGAAGAAAAAGAAAGCGTTCCGACCCCACAAATGGACCGCTTCTTTATACTCTCCTGCTAATAAATGTCAGCCTTCTCTCGCCTCTTTTGTTTTGCTCATGTCAGCTGCTCACTCTGGATTTAAATGGATTTTCTTGCTCTATATCTCGCTACAAGGGTGACTTTGAGCTGTTTTAGTTTTGCTTGAGCCTCTGTGTAACTCAATTGTGCTTAATGTTGCTTTTGGGTGCACTACTAAGAATGGCTCCATGTTGGGTGGAGAAACGGTGGGAATGTCCTTGGTGTTTCTCACAAGAGCAATTAGACACTAAGTACGAAGGGGCATTGGCGGGATTGCGAGTTTGATCTATTTATAAATGCTCCAGTGTGACTTTCTGATGCTTTTTGCTTTGCCTGTATGTTTCGTTGTGCACCTGTGAAGGAGCGATAGGAATAACCCAAGGTGACCAAGAAGTAAACGTTAGGGTTTGTTTTGACCAGCTTTTATTCAGCCACAATACACTTTAGATCAAATAAAGTTTAAATTAAAGAATTTCTTTTAAGCGAGGTGTTAAACCTTACCATGGAATTAACTGTACTTCTTACACTTTAAATAACGTTCTCACATCATTTGAGCAACACTTACAATATTAAGAAAACGTAACAAAGCTACATCAGGAATATTGCTGTACAACACAAAGGAACCTGTAAAACGCAGTCGTAAAGCACTTTCTGTCTTCTGTTTAAGGACAGGTATGTTACTTAACCCTCTGAGGTCTAAGTCATCTAGATACCACAAACTTCTTGTTGTTTCACAGCAAGTAGGTGAAACAGCAAGTAGGTTTGAATCTGCTATCTGACTGGAGCTTTTTTCTGTGGAGTGTATGTTCAGTGTCAGTTGTATGGTTCTTTTTGTTTAAGGGGGACAGCCAATCACAAGTAAGTTGGCTTAAAGAGAAAGAAGCCTAAGCTTGTTTCAGACTGTGACTGAATAGAGAGCGGAACAAGCAATATAAAATAAATCTGTATTTTTATTAACTATAAATCTGTATAAACTCTACTAGAGATCAAGAATCCAAATATAGAGTTGAAAATAACATAACGGCTTTAAACTTTGCTAAATTTCTAAATTAAGACAGTGAGGTTCTAATGTAGAGTCTTACAAATGAGCCTGTGATTGTTAGTGTAGAGCATTTTAACTTTATTCATGAACTTTCTCAGGCAGGAGTGGGCTAGACCTTTTTTTATATAATTCCCAAATAAAAATCATGAGGTTTTAGTAATCTACTTTCTTTACATTTTTATTATTCTTTCCAGTATGTCACCACGTATGTATTCTCTGCACTGGTATCTTTCTCAAGGATGATGCTGAGAGCATGTGTGAAACAGTTACAACTGTTATTTCTCCTCCACTGCAGATAGGGCAGCACAGAGCAGATATGAATATCGCAACAATATCTCTTACAGTGGCTGCTGGTGGAAATAAATAGCTCAGCAATATTCCCAGAAAGCATGTGTTTCTTCTGTGCAATACAATTAAGAGTTGGACCCACAGGAACATCCATAAATGTTAAATTAAGTCAGCATTTCTTTCCTACAATGTTAGCGTAATCTGATTGTGAAAATGAGTTAGTTGGCAGGTAGGTTGTTCCAAGCATCTTGGAGAACCTGCCACACACTGGCTTCATAATGTCAATATCAAGGCTCTGTGGGGGTCGGCCATCTGTAGCGGGGCTCCTTCTGAAGTTTAGGGTCATGTCACGCTGCAGACTGAATCTGGGACCAGTCAGGTGCTCTCTGGTGGGTTTGCATGATGGATAAGAACATTTCAGGCATCTAGTAAAGGCAAACTTTTTTCTTGAACTTCCTCTCCCCAAAAAAGCTTTTTGTTTGCTTAATTTACACACAGAATTCTGTCTAGCTGGTTTCTGTGTGACAGACACTGATTAAATCTGACCTCATCTTTCCTTTTCCTTCTCTCTTCTCTACCACCCTGCTCTCTAGGAGAGATCTGTGCATTCAACATACACGGGCTGGACGCACCGTTCGAGGCAGTGGTGCTGAACGGTACGTCCGGTGAGGGCCAGCTGAGGGCACGGGGCCTGGTGGACTGCGAGTTACAGAAGGAATACACCTTCATCATTCAAGCTCATGACTGCGGGTCGGGCCCTGGGGGCATCGAGGGCAAGAAGTCCCACAAGTGAGTAAAACAGACAATGGGGTTTGAATAAAGCAGACTTTGCGAAGGTGGACAGAATGCACTGACACGAAAATACCACCAACTGCAAGGCCTAGACAATTAAATAAACAAAACCCGAGTTAATAATGCATGTCAAGTGCTTGGGCTACATTGTGTAAGGCTACAAAGTAGAAAAGAATGAATTATTCATGAAGACAATGTCTAAACTCACATTATCAGCTATCCTAGAGGACGGTGGAGCTTTGGAAAGACTAACGAAGACAACTAGTCGGCTTTATATAACTGTGAATATATATATATACAGTGGAACCCTGGCTTACGAAGACCCCATTTAACGAAAAAGTTATTAAGGCACATAATATTTCTGCCCGTGGTACGGCAAAATGCCCGCAAAACAAAATAGATAAAATAGAAAAAAAAATTCAATTAAATTCCATAATGTTATATACATGTACACGTATGCTTTCTTCAACCTCCGCCACCTCCTCCTCCACCAAGAACTTAGTCTTCAGCCAGTATTGCCTCACTCAAAAAGCAATGGAAAAAGGGGCTTTGACTTACGAAAATTTTGACTTACGAAAGACCCTCTGGAACGAAATAATTCCATAAGTCGGGGTGCCACTGTATGTATGTATGTATATATATATATATATATATATATATATATATATATATATATATATATATATATATATATATATATGGTAGCTCCTGTACATGGATGACATCAAGCTCTATGCCAAGAGTGAACGAGACATCGATTCACTGATCCACACTACCAGGCTATACAGCAATGGCATTGGAATGTCGTTCGGACTGGAGAAGTGTAGTCGGATGGTATCAAAGAGAGGGAAGGTAGTCAGAACTGAGGGGATTGAACTACCAGAAGGCAACATTGCAGACATAGAGGACAGTTACAAGTACCTGGGGATCCCGCAGGCAAATGGGAACCATGAAGAGGCCGCTAGAAAGGCTGCAACCACCAAGTACCTGCAGAGGGTCAGGCAAGTCCTGAGGAGTCAGCTGAATGGTAAGAACAAGATCCGGGCCATCAACACGTACGCCCTGCCCGTGATCAGGTACCCTGCTGGGGTAATAGGCTGGCCAAAGGAGGAGATAGAAGCCACTGACATAAAGACAAGAAAGCTCCTTACCATGCATGGAGGGTTTCACCCCAAGTCCAGCACCCTGAGGCTGTACGCTAAGCGGAAGGAAGGGGGCCGGGGACTGGTGAGTGTCAGCACCACAGTCCAGGATGAGACAACGAACATCCAAGAATACATTGGGAAGATGGCCCCAACTGACCGAGTGCTCAGTGAATACCTCAGGCAGCAGAAACCCAAGAAAGAGGAGGGAGACGAGGAACCATCATGGAAGGACAGGCCCCTGCACGGTATGTACCACCGGCAGATAGAGGAGGTGGCTGATATCCAGAAATCCTACCAGTGGCTGGACAAAGCTGGACTGAAAGACAGCACAGAGGCACTAATCATGGCAGCACAAGAACAAGCTCTGAGTACAAGATCCATAGAGGCTGGGGTCTATCACACCAGGCAAGACCCCAGGTGCAGGCTGTGTAAAGATGCCCCAGAGACAATCCAGCACATAACAGCAGGGTGCAAGATGCTAGCAGGCAAGGCATACATGGAACGCCATAACCAAGTGGCCGGCATAGTGTACAGGAACATCTGTGCCGAGTATAACCTGGAAGTCCCGAGGTCAAAATGGGAGATGCCCCCAAGGGTGGTGAAGAATGACCGAGCTAAGATCCTGTGGGACTTCCAGATACAGACGGACAAAATGGTGGTGGCTAACCAACCGGACATAGTGGTGGTAGACAAACAGAAGAAGACGGCCGTAGTGATCGATGTAGCAGTTCCGAATGACAGCAATATCAGGAAGAAGGAACACGAGAAGCTGGAGAAATACCAAGGGCTCAGAGAAGAGCTCGAGAGGATGTGGAGGGTGAAGGTAACGGTGGTCCCCGTGGTAATCGGAGCACTAGGTGCGGTGACTCCCAAGCTAGGCGAGTGGCTCCAGCAGATCCCGGGAACAACATCGGAGATCTCTGTCCAGAAGAGCGCAGTCCTGGGAACAGCTAAGATACTGCGCAGGACCCTCAAGCTCCCAGGCCTCTGGTAGAGGACCCGAGCTTGAAGGATAAACCGCCCGCAGGGGCGTGCTGGGTGTTATATTTATATATATATATATATATATATATATATATATATATATATATATATATATATATATATATATATATATATATATGTGTGTGTGTTTGTATGTGTGTCTGTGTGTGTGTGTGACAACCACAATGTGCGTCCACATGTTTTGGATGGTCCAAAAATGAGACTATCGGCAGTAAGTTCCTACTTTATTCTCAAAATGCTAAGGAGCACCTCTGCAGCTTATGTCAGTATCAGCTCTGCCCTTCAGCAAGATGGATACAGCTCTGTACCTTCATGTCTTGAGGCCCATATACACAGAAAGACAGTTATTTACATATGTTTGGTTCTATTTAATCAAGTATTCTAGAAAATTATTGCAGTTTAAGTTTATTTGAATGTGTATTTTGTAAATTTACCAGATGGTTTAGGGGCATCAGCTTAGTAAATATGTTCTATGACTTGTGTCTTTTATGCATCAGTAAAGCAGCCCGCCCCCCTTCTTCAGTGGGGTGTTATTATTCATTGTAATTAGTAATGAAAAAAAAGAGAGCATCACAGACTATGTAGAAGACATCGAGTCTTTCAGTGAAAAGGTGCTAATGTAAAAGCTGATATACGCTTTTTAAATTGCACTTTAGATTGTGACCCAAACTGTGACCGCCTAAGCCTAATCAAATAGCCCATTTTTGTTGCATAAAAAAAGCCAATTAGTGCATGAAAGTAAACAGCCACTAAAAGACCAATTAAAAAGCTCTTTGGAACAAAAATAAAATCTAAAATATGGGACTCAAACTTGTGTGATCATTGAAGTGAACAGCCCCAAAGCCTCGTTCTGTGAAGTTTTGTTTTGTTTTACCCACACTACAGCACCAGATTCAGACCTGAAAATGATTTTTTTTACAGAATGAGTCAAGTAAGCAAAATACTTCAATGATGCCAATGCAGCTATCATTACAAGAGCATTATGTAGTTATATTTATGAGGCCACTGTCATTGCTAATCATCAAAAGTCCATGGGTTGTATATCAGTTATAGAATTAAAGAAAAAGTACCTTGAGAAAATAAAATGATACTGTCAAGGGATTCATTATTTTAAAATGTATTGTGCTACATATTTTTTTTAGGGGTGATGTAGATGTCTCAAAAACTCAAGTTCATGAATGAGATTGATAGACTTGGTGTTAAGGGAATACATTTGATGTTAGATTCTGTCTCTCTGCTTCTTCATCATGTACTCAGCCTGATCATCCTCACCGTATGTTCCTTTTTAACACCAGTTTATGTGTGTGTGGTAAACAGTGCGTGGAGTTGTGTTTGTGTAGCTTGTTTAAACTATGAAAATATATATTTAAAAAAACAAAGCTGCACCAAATCTACAAAAGAACCTGCTTGTTTTTCTTGACTGTGACCTGATTCCTCATGATAGACGATTGTTTGCATCTTCACCACTGAGTGCATCCCTCTTTACACATCTGATTGATGCTCGGTGCTTGCGTCATTTTTAGGAGGCTATTAACTGCAAAGAAGGTGGCGTCGCCTGCAGTCTCCCTCTCAGACTGCCTACAGTGCCAACAACCTCCAGCTAGAAGTCAGGGCAAGACTGTATGCAGTCTGAGGCAAAGCACAGGGGGAAAAGTGCTCAAATAACATGCTTATTAAATTTGTTTTTCTGAGCACAAAATAGGCATCAAATATAACTTTTTAAATCAAATTTTCTTTTCAAGTGTCGTTCTACTTGGAACAAAATGACGTTTCCTGCCAGCACAACAGTGCAGGTTATAAGAGAAAAAAAATACAGTCAAAATTAAAGGGGATAAGTAAACCAAATTAGAGCAGACAAGGGAAAAAGCAAAGTGTGGAAATATATGGAGTTCAGAGACATTTGAAATGTCAAGAAAAATGGGGCAAAAATAAGAACTCAGAAAAATTAAATTAGGTAAAAAACTTACAAGTAGATATCTAGTCCACTTAAAACTAACTCCCTAGACATGGTGTTTATATTCATTACAGAAAATAAATAACCTTTATGTAGGACTCATTGATTATAATTCTGGCTTTAGACTGCTCTGCTAGAGATTTGTAACATAATATTAAGTGAAGCTGAAGGAAAAAAAAGCTTGATATCTGTTTTTTAAGTCTGTCTCACACCTTTGTGAGCATTTATACTCGTGCTCTGGTCTATTTGCCAGTATGTGGCAAGTAAATTGCCAGAACACGTGTTGGAATTGAATTTTACTTTAAACAACAGCAACTACACCCAGAGAGGAACAGATATGCAGAAAAATACATTGCAACTAAATGTATCTGGGATTGAGCTGGGAAGACTGCATGCACTGGCAGAAGTCTGGCTATTGTGTTTGCAATGTAGGCAAACCTGACATATTTTCAACCGACAACACATTTCACATTTTCACATTGTTTCAAGGTAGAATTCTTGCACAAAATAATATGTCATGGTATTTTTTACACCCTTTAATTACATATTAGTCCAATGGCACTCAACATATTTCTTTAGCTCTTCCTCCTCCAGCCTTCACTTGGTCTCAGCTTGATTCCAGAATGCTTTGAAAGCAACACCCACTTCATCTCTCCAAATACTGGTAGACTATACTTTAAAGAGTTGACCTGATAAAAACAATTTGTCACACTTGTTGGCTTTCCTGAAAGCAGCTTCTGCCTGAAATTGCTCTCAGTCCAGACACCTCCCTTTGTCCACTGTATAATGCACATCTCTCCTCACAGTCTCTCCACTCAGCTCCCACTCTCACCTCGGCCAACAACGCAGTCCAGCACAGAAATCTATCATTGTGTCGGTGCATTTACTGTTATTGTTGATCATTGTTATGAATAGCTCTAACATTCATTCAATGAAATTAATGAACAATGAATAAAAAAATTAAATGTTTTAATTTAAAATACCAGTATATGCCTCATATTTGTGACTCCCGTAGCCTACAGTCATGGACAGATTACGAGAGGATGAGGCACATCTACCCTTCTACACTAAAAACAACTACAAACAACACAATGTAATATGAACGTTACTGTAATTTTATTGCACAAAAAGACAAAAATGGATGATGGTGAGGTGCAAAACACAGGCTATAAGACAGTATTCTAAGTACTGAAGAACCAAAATGGATGTTAAAAGTGTACACCCACTCCAGAAAGGCATTCAAAGCCTGATTTTCAAACATCTCTTTGTCTTTGTTTTGGATCTTTGTCTGATAGTTTTGCATTTCTGGGTGATTGTTTTGTATGTCTGCAGTTGGTTTGAGTCTTGGTGTGGTTATTTTGCATCTTTGTGTGGTTATTTTGCATCTCTGCACAGTTGTTTCACATCTCTCTGTGTTTTTTTGTATCTTTGTGTGATTGTTTTGGATCTTCTCTCACCCCAACCAGTCGCAGCCAACCGGTCTCACCCCCAACCGGTCGCAGCAGATGGCTCCTCCCCTCCCTGAGCCTGGTTCTGCCGGAGGTTTCTTCCTGTTAAAAGGGAGTTTTTCCTCACCACTGTCGCCAAAGTGCTTGCTCATAGAGGGTCATATGATTGTTGGGTTTTTCTCTGTATCTATGAAGCGCCTTGAGGTGACTTTTGTTGTGATTTGGCGCTATATAAATAAAATTGAATTGAATTGAATCTTTGTGTGGTTGTTTTGCATCTCTGCAGTTGTTTTGCTTCTTTGTGTGGTTGTTTTGCATCTTTGTGTGGTTATTTTGCATCTCTCTGTAGTTGTTTTGTATCTCTTTGTGGTTGTTTTGCATCTTTGAATGGTTGCTTTGCATGCCTGTGCGGTGGCTGTGTAGCTGTGTGGTTGTTTTCATCTCTGTGTGCTTGTTTTGCATTCCCGTCTCTGCCTTCACGCTGTTGATAATGTTTTACATCCCTCCTAAGCTCCCAGGCATTCTGTTATGTCACACTATTACTTTCTATCAACATAACTCACTGCCTGCTGTGACGTAGAAACAGTTTGGTTGGTACAGACAAGCTGATGCTGAAGGGGAAATGAATTTGGGAACACTTTAAATGGCCTGTCCTTTTGCTGGCAACTCTCAAAGGATGAGGCTGGCCTTTCACTGCACTGCTCACTTGCTTGCTCCGATTTACAAAGAAGCTAGCAGGGAAGAAGACGAATCTCTGCCTAAGGCTGTGCTTAAATTACACATGACACATCAACAGCACAGAGAGAAGGCAGTCAAGAAAATTAGCCGCTAAAGAGGACAGGGGAGGGGATCAGGAGTGACACAGGATGAGTTCAAACTCATCTTTCTACCCTTTATATATTCCTGCTCTGCTAACCACTGGCTGCTGCCCTACTTCTCCCTGTAGTATTTTTTCCCCTGGCTGGCTACAGCTCAGCCAGCGCTTGCTGTCAGACGCTGTCCTTCTTTCCGTCAGGCCTTCTCTCTTTGTTAAAGGCTGCCGTGTTTGAATATTTTGTTCCACTGCCTCTGCATTCACAAATGGATGCTCTCTCTGCTCTGGCTATACAAATCTGTCTCCCAGTGTGAGTTTTTTGCACACAAATGAGATGTTTCTTTCTTTTTCAAAATGCCATGTCAAACTTTGAATACATGTATCCTACAGAGCCAATAAAAATGCTACATTCCGACGCATTTGACGACTTTGTCAAAAACCACCGAAACAGACATTTTTATAAACAACGACATTAATGACTCAAGTCAAAGCACCATTTTAAAGGATTCCCCAGAATTACTCTTCTTGCCACTGCCCTCAGATATATTTTACTTGGCTACTGCATTAGTCACTTGTCAGCAAAGTGCAAAGCTTGAATGAATTCACCTTAAACTCCTTGAGGCAGTTTCTGCTCAGGTCAGCTTTAAATGAAACACAAATTACACTATAGGGCTGACCTCTGTCAAATCTGAGCTGTGAAGTGTTCTCAGCCTTTGTTGCAAGGAGCCATAAATGTAATAAATGTCCATTTTGTGTCAATTGATTTAACACAATAATGATTCAGCTCAGGCATTAATGAAAAAGTCAAGCAGTGCTGATTTTTGAGAAAAAAAATGCATCTCATAAGCAGGAATGACTTAACCACACAGAAATGTCATTAACAAAGAAATCATTATGATGCATCTGCTGAGGCCACGTCGTAGCCGTAGGGCGGCTCATGTGGTAGAGCACGTTGTCAAGTAACTGCAGAGTTTGCAGTTTGATCTCCGGCACGTCCACATGGAAAAGTGTCCTTGGGCGAAACACAGGCGCCCAAGTTACACCTCCTATGACATGCCAGTTGTTTCATGGCAGTTTGGCTGTCATTTGTTGTGTGTGTGTGTGTGTGTGTGTGTGTGTGTGTGTGTGTGTGTGTGTGTGTGTGTGTGTGTGTGTGTGTGTGTGAATGAGAAACACATTAAAAAGCACTTTGTAGAACTGCTACACTAAAAGTGCAGCTGGTTACTTGACCAGCATGTAATGTAGGTGCTTTGGAGGCCGCAGGCTTTCAACTCTGACATAACATGCAGGAAAAAATCTCCAAACTTTATTCTGTATTACAGAACCAACATTTTGCAGACCAAGTTTTAGCAATTTGCTTTTTCAGACAGAAGTTTCCAAGGATAGAGTGCTTAGTGATCAAACTAGCAATTTTGGTAAGAGACTACAGTCATAAGCTATAAAGGTGCAATGCACAGACACACATATATGCTAAATGGTGCCTAGTGATAGAAAATGAGAACGTCACTCAACGTGATGTGTTGGCTGATGTGTTCCACGTAGCAAACCATATTTTTTAGACAACGCTGTTGAAAACACCAGGACCTCAAAGAATGTGAAAGTTGAAAAAGCAGAAACTATCCACAGAAACCAAAACATGTATGTAAACTTTATAAACGTAGTCGGGCATTTTAACAAAGGAGTTCATGGAGACTCCCTTTTGCTGTCAGACTCGTGGCCATTAGAGCAAATGCAAGAAGGAGTTAGATGCAATTTTCAACATCTGAGGTTGCAGCTTGACTGTGACCCAAATTTTCTTTCTCTCCTTTCTCTCCATACCCAATGTTTCTTGTATCATTGAAGGTTTTGTGTGGTTTTATGTTCTGACAAAAGAAATATGGTTATTATTCTAGATCTCTGCCGAGTAGAACTAAACAGCTGTAAAGTCAGCGTTTATTTAAACCCCCAGATTTATTGTTTTAGGGCTGATCGTTCCAACTTTTTAATCAGGAAGGGATCAAAAGTTACATCTGAGATCTACCCGTAAAATCACAGTATGAAAAACAATGTTACGTTTCTTTTCTGGTTATTGAATAGCTTTTTTGTGCCTCTAAAAATGATTGAAATTAAGCAGCCTATGTGGGGAACCTACTTTTCAGTTAAACCTCTGACAATTCCTGCTCAAGGGGCCATAACGTATACATTTTTTTCTATAATCGTTAAGGGTAACTCATTATATGATTTTTTCTTTTGCCGGTGCTCCTGTGAAACATTAAATAGAAAGCTCAGAAGTCACAGTTGCAGCTACAGATGTAAGCACTGAGCCTTTGGGATGGGCACACTTGAAATCCAACCAAGTTATAGCAATAATAAGTGTCACGGTCTGGCTGGGGCAGACCGTATGTGTTGCAGGGAAGGACTCAAGCGCAGACCAAAACGTGGTGTGGATTAACAAAACAAGCCGTTTAATAAGGCAAGAAACAAGGGTACAAAATAATAGGGCATGGGTGAAAACTAAACAATAACCTAAACTGGGTGAACTAATAACAAAACATGAAAAACCTTAACCATAATGAACTGACATGGGTACCTGGAGATGAGACATGGATGAGCAGACGACCTGACAAGGAATGACTGAAAGCGCGCGGACTAAATACACACAGGAGGATAATGAGGAAAGTGGGAACACATGAGGAAACAGCTGACACACATGAACATAACGACATGACAAGGGGAGCGTAACATTAACAACATTGAACCTAGGAACACAGGAACCCTTCAAAATAAAACCGGAAATCTAATGAAACGCAGACCTGACAACATAAGACACATAGATAAGAAACACACGAAGCGAAGGGCAAGGGAGACTTCACAGGGTATGACAATACAAGGGGGGAACTGATAAACAGATGCACCTAGGAAACATAATAAGCTAGAACATACACTAACAGCATCAAAAGAACTGAAACTCAAAACACTGGGTCATAAGACCCAGGACTGTGACAGAGCCCCCCCTTTAAGGGCGGATTCCAGACGCCCGAAACCCCGAAAAAACAAAAAACAACCCACCAAGGGCGGGCGGCGGGGGTCCAGGATGGAGGGCCAGAAACAAGGCCACAAAAAACAAAATGTCCAACAAAATCACAGGAGCACAGGGAACAGTTCATGACTCCTCAGGGGGCCGACCCGGAGGGTGACGGTCCAGAAAATCATAGTTCATGTGATCAGGGGGCCGACCCGGAGGCCGACGGCACAGCAATCCATGGTCGAACAGTTCCGGGGGCCGTCCGTGCGGACGGCAATGGTGGCGACATGGAAACCGTTCAGGGGGCCGACCGTGCGGACGGCAACGGCGTAGAAACAGTTCAGGTGGCCGACCTCGACGGCGGCGACGTCCAGCAGGTGGCCGAAGATTCCCGGGTGCAGAGCGAGGCTTGGGCGGCGGCATAACAGCCGTAGGACCAGGCGACGCTGAAGCAGAGGCCGGACCAGGCGAGGCAGAAGCAGGAGCCGAGGAAGACTCGGATGAGGCCGGACCAGGCGTGGCAGAGGCAGAGGCCGGACCAGGCGTGGCAGAGGCAGAGGCCGGACCAGGCGTGGCAGAGGCAGAGGCCGGACCAGGCGTGGCAGAGGCAGAGGCCGGACCAGGCGTGGCAGAGGCAGAAGCCGAAGCCGCACCAGGCGAAGACGAAGGCTCCGATGAAGCCGCACCAGGCGAGGACGAAGACTCGGAGGCTGCACCAGGCGAGGACGAAGACTCGGAGGCTGCACCAGGCGAGGACGAAGACTCGGAGGCTGCACCAGGCGAGGACGAAGACTCGGAGGCTGCACCAGGCGAGGACGAAGACTCGGAGGCTGCAGCAGACGAAGCACAGGCTGGAGCTGCAGCAGACGAAGCACAGGCTGGAGCTGCAGCAGACGAAGCACAGGCTGGAGCTGCAGCAGACGAAGCACAGGCTGGAGCTGGACCAGGCGTAGCAGAAGCAGAAGGTGGCTGGACGAGCTCCTCGGGCCCGCCAGCAGACGTGGCATGAGGCTGGTGCGGTTCTCCTGAACCCCCAGCTAACGAGGCGTGAGGCTGGAAGGGCTCCTCGGGCCCTCCAGCAGACGTGGCATGAGGCTGGTGCGGTTCTCCTGAACCCCCAGCTAACGAGGCGTGAGGCTGGACGGGCTCCTCAGGCCCTCCAGCTGACGTGGCATGAGGCTGGATGGGCTCCTCGGGCCCTCCAGCTGACGAAACTTGAAGCTGGCTGGGTTCTCCTGAACCTCCAGCAGACAAAACATGAAGCTGGCCGGGTTCTCCTGAACCTCCAGCAGACAAAACATGAAGCTGGCCGGGTTCTCCTGAACCTCCAGCAAACGAAGCATGAAGCTGGCTGGGTTCTCCTGAACCCCCAGCAGACGAAGCATGAAGCTGGCTGGGTTCTCCTGAACCTCCAGCAGACGAAGCATGAGGCTGGCTGGGTTCTGCTGAACCTCCAGCAGACGAAGCATGAGGCTGGCTGGGTTCTGCTGAACCTCCAGCAGACGAAGCATGAGGCTGGCTGGGTTCTGCTGAACCTCCAGCAGACGAAGCATGAGGCTGGCTGGGTTCTGCTGAACCTCCAGCAGACGAAGCATGAGGCTGGCTGGGTTCTCCTGAACCACCAGCAAACGAAGCATGACCAGCAGGTGTAGAGACCACCGGCTGGACAGAAGGCTGAGCAGGCGATGGAGCGAATGACTGAGCTGAACAATGGGGAGCTGGCTGAGCTGCACAGTGGGCTAAGGGCTGAGCTAACGGAAACGCAGGAAAATGACCTATGGACTGGGCTGCTATCAGAGCTAATGACTGAGCTATAGACTGAAAAGCATGCAGTAGTGGTGGTGGTGTTGGTTGCAGACTGAATTCTCCTGAGCCTTCAGTAGAGACAGGGACGGGTGCAGGAGCATGCCGGACACTAGTCACTCCCACCCGAGGAGTAGGTACGGGTGCGGAGACGGGCTGTATCCTGGCTGACCTCACCCTGGGGACCGGAACAGGCACCGGCAACGGCTGGGCAACTGCCCTTCCCACCCGAGGAGCTGGTACGGGTGCAGAAAGGGACAGAGCCTCAGCCGGCCTGGAAACCAGAGCAGGGACCAACTGGGCCTCAGCCTCCCCCACCCGAGGAACTGGTACGGGTGCAGGGGTACGCTGGGCCCGAGCTGCCCTGGCAGCAGAAACACGAACAGGCAAAGGAGCAGGCTCAGAAAAAACAGTCTTAGAAACGGCAGGCTTAGGGTTAATATGTATTGGGTCGACAAAAACAGACCTAGCAAAAATGAATCCGCCGTCCACTTCATGTTTAGCAGTCTTAGTATTAGCAGTCCTTGGGTTAACGGTCTTAGAGTGAGCTGACTTGGGGATGATTGAACCAGACTTAACAAAACCTGAACTGACAGAACCTGAACAGACGGAAGTGGAACTGAGTGTGTTTGTCCAGGTAACGTAATTAACAGTCTGTCCTTTAACCCTATGTGCAGGCTTAGGCGAGCGGGAATTGTCTTTCATCCCTCCCTGTGTAGAGGGAGTAAAACAAAACGGATCCTCCCAGTCCACGTCGTCATCCATAAGGGAAATTCCCCATGGATCGGAAGTGAGCCGATTGTTGTTAGCATCAGACGGGACGTGAGAATAAAAGTCATTTTCACTCACCACCGTGAGCTGCTCAGCGATGTCCGGTTTATGGCGGCGTGCGCGCCGCTTCCTGCGAATAGAGGAAGCTGGCGGAGCGAGCGACTGAGCCCCTGGTGCACAGAATGGTGACACCGAGGCTGGAGCGTGAGCGCCTGAAGCCACACGGAGGACTCCCACCTGAAGCGAGCGAGGCTTAGATGCAGGCAGCGCAACAGGCCGGGACTTTCGGCAGCTCTTGGGACCTCCGAGAGCTAGCCGAGTCCCGTGGAAAATGCGCTCGTAGTCGAGGGTACGCCACGGCTTCCAGCAGAGCTCCTCCTCCAGCTGGGCGAAGGCTGCCTCCCGATGCTCGTAAAGCTCGCGGTCTGCTGAGTCCATAGTGGGTCAGGTCGTACTGTCACGGTCTGGCTGGGGCAGACCGTATGTGTTGCAGGGAAGGACTCAAGCGCAGACCAAAACGTGGTGTGGATTAACAAAACAAGCCGTTTAATAAGGCAAGAAACAAGGGTACAAAATAATAGGGCATGGGTGAAAACTAAACAATAACCTAAACTGGGTGAACTAATAACAAAACATGAAAAACCTTAACCATAATGAACTGACATGGGTACCTGGAGATGAGACATGGATGAGCAGACGACCTGACAAGGAATGACTGAAAGCGCGCGGACTAAATACACACAGGAGGATAATGAGGAAAGTGGGAACACATGAGGAAACAGCTGACACACATGAACATAACGACATGACAAGGGGAGCGTAACATTAACAACATTGAACCTAGGAACACAGGAACCCTTCAAAATAAAACCGGAAATCTAATGAAACGCAGACCTGACAACATAAGACACATAGATAAGAAACACACGAAGCGAAGGGCAAGGGAGACTTCACAGGGTATGACAATACAAGGGGGGAACTGATAAACAGATGCACCTAGGAAACATAATAAGCTAGAACATACACTAACAGCATCAAAAGAACTGAAACTCAAAACACTGGGTCATAAGACCCAGGACTGTGACAATAAGCAACAGAAGACTAGAAGTTTGTCTATAAGGAGTATAGCTCGCCTTTTCCCGCTCCCCTCTCTTGACACAAAGTTGTGCCATTTCTACAGAGTAATTAGGCGTAGGGGATGTTTCACTGCCTTACAAAGCAAGTCATATTCATAATTCCTCCCAGGACTCACACCTAACCATGACACGTGTATTTAACACTGGCCCAGGGGTTAAGAGCCTGGAGGCTGTCAAGAAGGGTAATACATTCACAAGGTTAGGTGTTCCTGGACGTGTGTGTTCATTTGTGTATGTGTTCAAAAGAAACTCTAGACTCAATGTAGACACACATATGTTTTTTCGTGTCCCTAAATAGCCACACATTCGCACACTGTGCTCGGCAGTACGGTAGTTATTAAAGTCATCATTAGAAGCCTGCATGTTCTAACCTCGCCGCGTTTATGAAAAGCTAATTATCCAACTGAACAGCCAGCTGAAGGACAGCCACGCATGCCCACACACACA
The DNA here is from genome assembly GCF_964374335.1 of Astatotilapia calliptera. Classification (NCBI taxonomy): domain Eukaryota; kingdom Metazoa; phylum Chordata; class Actinopteri; order Cichliformes; family Cichlidae; genus Astatotilapia; species Astatotilapia calliptera. The sequence continues at coordinate 33,357,016 of NC_137435.1, forward strand.
GACACACTCTCAAACCCCAAATGCTGAGACAAATTCACACTCATATACCTACATTTACATACAAATAAGGCAAACAGTGTAACTGGGGATAGATAGGCTGATTTTGCATCTCATAACCGACTCACAGATACTCTCCTAAAAGCACCTTTCAACATTAAAAAAAAAAGAAAAAAAGGGAAGAAAGTCACTTCCTCATGTGTGAAGAAGTGTGCCAAACGCTGTGCCTCGTTAGCATAAGCTGTCATGATAAATTTCTGCAGTGAGAAAACCAGGGGACTCCTCGCAGATACTGCCCTGTCAGTGCGTCGGCTCTTTATTCTACCAAGAATCTTAACTTCTCACTTGTCACACTTGATGCTAATATGAGTGAAACCTCATTCTGTCAAAACCTGTTAGTTGACGTGACTATTATTCCCAACAAGCCAAGAAAAAAAAAAGAAAGAAAGAGAATACACATCTCGTGTAGAAATATGTTGTTTATCCTCAGCTCACAGATTGTAATGGGGGAATATATGCTACACGTTTCAATTATGAATTTGCACCGGCAGGAAGTGCGCCATCTGTGTTTGCATCGCTTACCAGACAAAAGAAAGTGAAACCCGTTCCTATCCACGATGCAAGCCACAGTCAGGTGTTAATACACATCCACTGACACTGAGGTGCTCGTCAGCAGAGTTAAGCAACAGGACATTCAAATCAAATCAAATCAAATCAAATCACTTTTATTGTCACATCACATGTGCAGGTACATTGGCACAGCACATGTGAGTGAAATTCTTGTGTGCGAGCTTCACAAGCGTCAGAGTTGTGCAAAATACAATAATGTAAACAAGCAAAATACAAGAATGGCTACATCTGAAACTAATAAATATATGTACAATATATAATAGTATATGCATTTCTGGATGTGTATACTAAATATTTTTCTACGTGTGTGTGTGTGTGTGTGTGTGTGTACACATATTTTACAAATTAAATAGAGTAAACAATAAATAGAATATATAAAATAAATAAAATAAAATATACAGAGTGAGACATGTGCAAAACAGTGGCATTACTGTACAGTATGGAGTGCATAATGTTAAAGTTCCAGTAGTGAAGCTGAGGTGTCTATGACGTGTTCAGCAGTCTGATGGCCTGATGGAAGAAGCTGTCTCTCAGTCTGCTGGTACGGGACCGGATGCTGCAGAACCTCCTTCCTGATGGAAGCAGTCTGAACAGTTTATGGCTGGGGTGACTGGAGTCCTTGATGATCCTCCCTGCTTTCCTCAGGCACCGCTTCCTGTAGATGTCTTGGAGGGAGGGAAGCTCACCTCCAATTATCCGTTCAGAGCACCGCACTACTCGCTGGAGAGCTTTGCAGTTGTAAGCGGTGCTGTTGCCATACCAGGTGGTGATGCATCCAGTGAGGATGCTCTCAATGGCACAGTGATAGAAGGTCCTGAGGATGCGGGGGCTCATGCCGAATCTTTTCAGTCTCCTGAGAAAGAAGAGGCGCTGCTGTGCCTTCTTCACTGTTTTGTTTGTGTGTACTGACCACGTAAGATCCTCAGCCAGATGTACTCCAAGGAACCGGAAGCTGCTCACTCTCTCCACAGCAGCGCCGTTGATGGTGATGGGGGTGTGTACTTCTCTGCACCTCCGGAAGTCCACTATCAACTCCTTTGTCTTTGCGACGTTGAGGGTGAGATGGTTGTCTTGACACCAGTGGGTCAGGGCGCTGACCTCCTCCCTGTAAGCCGTCTCATCACTGTTGGTGATAAGACCCACCACTGTAGTGTCGTCCGCAAACTTCACAATGATGTTGGAGTTGTTAGTGGCCGTGCAGTCGTAGGTGTAGAGTGAGTATAGGAGAGGGCTCAGTACACACCCCTGTGGAGCACCAGTGTTCAGTGTGACGGGGGATGAGGTGATGCTGCCCAGTCTGACCACTTGGCGTCTGTCAGACAGGAAGCTAAGGATCCAGCTGCAGAGGGAGCTGCTCAGTCCTAGATCCTGCAGTTTCCTGTCCAGCTTCGAGGGAACGATGGTATTGAATGCTGAGCTGTAATCTACAAACAGCATTCTCACATACGTGTCTCTCTTCTCCAGGTGTGACAGGGCAGTGTGTAGTGTCAGGGCTATGGCATCATCAGTGGACCTGTTGTGGTGGTATGCGAACTATAGAGGGTCCAGTGAGTCGGGTAGTGCAGAGCAGATGAAGTCCCTGACCAGCTTCTCAAAGCATTTGCTTACGATGGGGGTCAGGGCTACAGGTCGCCAGTCGTTCAATGAGGAGATGGTGGAGGATTTGGGTACAGCGACGGTGGCCATTTTGAAGCAGGCTGGGACTACAGACAGAGAGAGGGAAAGGTTGAAGATGTGCGTGAACACTCCAGCCAGCTGAGCCGCGCATGACTTGAGGACGCGGCCGGGAATCCCGTCTGGACCAGTAGCTTTGCGTGCGTTCACCTTCCTGAAGCACCTCCGCACATCCTCCTCAGACACAGTGTGCGCACTGATGTCATCCGCGGTGCGCACACTGTCCGGTCTCATGGTGTTCGCTGCGTCGAATCTAGCGTAGAATACGTTTAGATCCTCACACAGAGAGGCCGTGGTCTGCGGTGTGCTGGTTTTCCCTCTAAAGTCTGTGATCGTGTTTAGTCCCTGCCACATACTCCGAGGGTTGTCAAACTGTTGCTCCACCCTGTCCCTGTACTCACGTTTGGCTGCTTTGATCGTCTTCCGGAGTTGGTAATGTGCGTGTTTGTAGTCCGATGTGTTCGCGGAGGCAAAGGCGGTGCTCCGTGCCGCCATTCAGTCATAACTATTTTACTTTTTAATGTATTATATAGTTTTATTAAAATATGTTATTATATAATATTTGTAATGTAATATTTTTGCACTACTTTGAGATTTTGTGAGACCCAGATTTGGACCAAATGCTTAAAACATTGTTTTCAATTCATGGGCTTTAGATTAGTGAGAAAGAAGAGACGTGCATAATATGTAGTCTTCTATTTTAAATAGATTATTAACAGCTATAGTGGAAACTACTAAAAAAAACCCCACAATTTTATATAAATTCTATAAACTTTTATCAAGAAAAGAAGAAACATCAACAGGTATAATAAAGATGAAACAGAGAGAAGTGCTGGGAACACAACAAACAAAGAATGCAAACAGACGTTCTCTGAGATTCATTAAACTACCAGTTTTAGAAGACGTAACTTGGAAAACAAACCTGAGATACTTCTTGAGCACAGAAATGACGTTTAATTATAGCACAAGTTCATAATCTCATTGCTGGATACATTGGGAAAAAAACAATGCATATTACCTGTATGTTTTTTTTATATGAAGCTATTTTGTAATATGTGTGATAGATAGATAGATAGATAGATAGATAGATAGATAGATAGATAGATAGATAGATAGATAGATAGATAGATAGATAGATAGATAGATAGATAGATAGATAGATAGATAGATAGATAGATAGATAGATAGATAGATAGATAGAAAATAGTAATGGCAGATATCTGGTGTATCTCAGTCTATCAGTCTACTTTTTTAATGTTGTGGCTTAGGTGTTTTTACATGTGGGACATAAAACTGTTTATGACTTTGGCTTAGGTTGTAGTTCCAGTGACGACTCTATAAAGATTCCAGCTCTCTGGTTGTCTCTTTAAGCCATCATAGCCATCAGTCACAGGTTGGATCAATAGTATCACATGTGAAGTCAGGAGGATTGGCTCACGAAGCTGAAAACGGAACTGGATTACCTTGCAGCGAAATCACCTCCTATTGAGATTACGCCGGCCTCCGTGGAGTCTCTTGTGGCTGCTTCCGAGGAGGATTCTTGTCGATATGGAAATGCGATTTCCTTGCATAGTGCTGAAGTTACTATCCTGTGTTGTGTTGTGCATTGATCCCACTGGCATAGTTGGGGTTGTTTGTTCCCATTCCGGTCTTGCACGAGGAATCTGACGATTCAGCCTCTCGACTAATTCTTGTCAAAGATTAATTGAGTCCTTTCCCTTTGTGTTGGATGTTGACTTGTGTGTGTATTGGAAGCGTTCAATACTATCAGTCTGTTTGAGTGCCAGTGTTTATAAATAATGAGCGCAGATGAATATGTAATAAGCTTTGAACAATGCTAACCTGACATTAACATGCATCGCCTGCCTTTAACATGCAGCTGGTATCTGATTGTGTCGGCGTATGGTTTAACTGGGTTGAAATCCCACCTGGCACTTAAATACATCTCAACTGCTTGGGATGCTTTTCATTTTCTGAGATACTTACATCATTGAAAAGAGACCGACTACTTCCTTTTATTAGATATACAGTGTTCTATGTAAATGAGACAGCATTCAGGCAACTGGGGTTATTAAGCAAAACAAAGTTACACAATTGTGTATTTTATGCATGCTGCGTTCAGTTCTAGAAGACTGATTAGATGCTGTTAGAAGCACTTTAAACTCTCTGGTCATTTACTACTTTTGATGTAGCTGTTTGAATGAAGAAAGTTAACAACAGGAGCATACTAATATTGTATTTTGATTAATTTTGAGGGAACATAGAGGAAGACTGATGCCCTCCGTCATGTTGCTATTCAGGAATACTATTTCAGTCAGCACCATTACTGAAAAAAAGACTGAGATTTCCATGTGCAGTAATTTATATTTGGCAGCTTGGCTTTGTTCTGAGACCTACCTACCTTCCATGCGTGTACGTGGAATGCATAAGGTGGGGAGTGCTCACCTCTCTGTCCTTGTATGTGCATACATGGAGAGCTGGAGGCAGAGAGAACAACACCAAGACCCCAGCACAGAACGGCGTAGGCATCAAAGACGACTGTTATATTTAAGTCAGATACAGATCGAAAGGAGGAGCTGCGGTGGGGGTGGGTTGCATAGCAGCTAGCAGGTGCAAATCAGCTGTGGGCAGGTGAAAGCAGCTTAAGTAGCATGAGCTACATGAAAGAGCCAGTTGTAGGAGCAGAAAGGGGATCAGCTGCTGTGAGCTGATATTTTTTGCAGATGTTCACAACATAACTAGTAACTCAAATATCAGAGATGGAATGAACTTTGTTGATTCAGTCTTTTCAGAAAATACCCCCAAAATATCATAAGTCTGTTCAAGTGTTAAATATATAACATCCATTATGAACATGTCTCAAAGGAGGAAAGTAAAGTAGAATCTTAGAGACTTCAGAGTGGGGAGGTCATGGTGCTGTGAGCCATCAACAAAATGTTGGCTTTGACAACAGGTCTATGCACAGATTGGTTTCTTTCAACAAGTTCTCATCCCTAGATGTCAAATACTGCCATTCTGTCAGATACCAGACATGTTTACCCTTAGCCTTGATCCACCAACCACAGCAAAATAAGAAGCGAAGAGATTATTTATTTATTTTTATAATAAAGAAGAAGAAAATACCCACTAGCACAGCAAAATAGGTGTATACTGAGTTAAACTACTTTCAACTTTGCAATGAAAACAGGCAAGCAGTGGAAACAGTGACTGGGCTGAAAATATACAAGAGGCTTACCTATGCAACCAGAGCCTTGAATATTTCCTATGAAGGCAAGGTGTCACCTACAAACCTACTAACAATCTTTGTTTGCTGATGGAGATTAAGGCCCAAGCTTCTCAGACATGAGATCATTTTCATGCAGTACTTAGTGCTTAGATGTTTTTCCATTTCTTATCCACTTGTTAAGTTTAGATAAAACCAAAACTACATAACCTATTTAGGCACCAAAAATATACTTGGTTAGGTTTAGGAAGAGACTGTTATTTAGTTGACATGATACTGGAAAAAAACTCTGATAGCTACCTATTGCAGTTAAAAGTGGCTTCAAGGCATATTCACAACTTCAATGAAATATACAGTACGCTAATCACTGTATATACTTCTGGGATCTCCCTTATTAACTAAGGGGTGGCAAAAGCAGGTCGATCTTAATTTGATTTAGCACAGTTTTTATGCCTGATGCAAGCATCCCATTTGTCTGGTGTTGGAAGCAGCACAAGTTCACTAACTTTTGCCCCTTTAAGGCTCTCTTTGTGTGTCCTACCATTCTCAACCCAGTGACCTTTCACATGCATGTCAGATGTGTTAACCAGACTGTTTACTTTTTCCCAATTGCAAAAACGTCATTAGGTTAAGTTCATTTTTATCTACATTGTACTAAATCACAGCAACAGTCACTTCAAAGCCTTTATATTGTAAGGTAAAGACCCTACAATAATACAAACCCCAAACAGTCAAGCACTTGGCGATAGTGGGAAGGTAAAACTCCCTTTTAACAGGAAGAAACCACCAGCAGAACCAGGCTCAGGGGGGGATGGTCATCTGTTGCGATTCCATGTGCTTTTCTGTTCTGTTGTACTTGTTATCTAAACAGTCAGATGACCTGTTGGAATGACAAACTGGGAAAGTGAAATTATTGCACTAGTGCTTTGTCAGCATTAGGGAAACTGAAGGATGTCAAAATGCATTTTAGAGTAATAGGATTTACAAGTACAGTTGTTACTGTGTGTGTCCTTGTATAGCCGGCCACATCTAGCAGTGTAAATGTTTTACAAACAGTGTGATCAGGCACTGTGTATAAATGAGTTCCTCTGAGTTCCTCTTGTCACTTATAAATGCTCAGTGACAAGAGGAACTCAAATGTAGTTTCCCCACTCAGTGGGATTATATAGTTTGTTTAACCTGTGACTTTTCTTTTCAACTAACTATCCCCCATGGTGCAACTTTTTTAATCCTCTTTGTTTAAAGGTGGTGTGATCATTCACCCATAGGGGCATTTAACCCCCCACTGTCTTTCTGTGTCACTCTGACTCATTGTGGACCCCTCCTTGTGAGTTGGAGCCTGTCACAGGGAGGGATAGCAGCCTTGGGCTTAGCTTGGCAATCTTCCAGCACTATGACAACACACACACATACACGCACGCGTGCATAGAGACACACACAAGTAAGACTTGCCCCAGAGAGCCAGGCGTCTGTTTGAGACAGATGTGAAGCATCAGCAGAGATACACAGGCACCCAGACATTTTTGCAGTTATAGCAGTTAGTTATATATCATGCATTTGTGTGAACGAATTCATAATCACACACACATATGTACACACACACATACACACACAGATGAGTCTTTCTGTACAAACCCCAAAGGAGTAGAGCATATGTTTCCTCTTTCACCACTGGGGAGAGTGGCACAGTGAGGGGAGGGGGTGTTTATGAGCAAGTGTCATTAATATGACAAAACAAGGCTGGCAGAGGGATTTACGGCACATTCTGGTGCCACCATCATCTGTCAGTGCTTTTTCTACTGCTGTTAGCATCACTATTAACACTGGGCTAATCCCGCTTGGTCTGCAACATTGTTTAGGTGAGTGACACATGACAAAATCACATTTTAAATTAATGACAGGACGCTATGTTTCCCAGGAGACCACTGAAACATCTCATGAAGAATTAAACAAAAAAGTGCCCATAAATGTCTGTCAATCCAATGCTTTGCATTGTGCTTGGTGATGTAAGGCTTGGCAATAGAAGCTCATTCCATGAAGCTCTCTACATAGTGTTCTTGAGCTAATCTGCAGGCGACATGTAGGCTTGTTGCGCCTGACTTTGCAGAAAGTTGTTGACCTCTTGGCATTCTTTAAATTCCATTCTTTCACAAATGTTTGTAGAAGCATGGAAAGATACTTGATTTTATAAACCTTTGATTGGAGCTTCTAAATTCAATCATTTGGATGTGTGAGTGAAGACAATACAGTGTAAATAGATGCATATTGACACCAGTTACTCAAAACACGATTGGAGCAGAAACTAAAAGTTTAAAAAAAGAAATTCTCAAAATTAGTTTGTACTTCAGCGAACTTGCTTAAGTAAATGTACTTAACAGTAGTTACTGTCTCTGCCCTTTTGCCACGTCTTTTTTAATAGCTTTTCTTCATGAGTTGTTTAGGCCTTTCTGTGTTCTGTTAAATAATTCAAGCATGTGAATAGAAGCTCAAAAACAAATCATAGCCTGTGTTTGTGGACTTGTGACAGGGTGCGATAAGGCAGTATAAAAATCAATTCTGCCTGCGCTCTGCCTGCGCTCTCCCTCCCCGCTGGCTTTGTCTTTGTTGTCCAGTCTCTGTCTTCAACCAACCACCGTTGGAGAAATATCTACTGCTTCTTTGAATAGGATAATTTCACCGTCATTACATACCCAGCTCGAGTCCCATAAGCCACATCTCCACCCCTTTGTGGCTTAAAGCAAAGTATTACTTGGGCTTTGCTGTTCTGAAGCCATTCCAAAAGCAAATTACTGTAGCACATTGCCATCCATCATCAACTGTCAGTCAATGAACTGAAGGACTGATCATGCAATCTGTCGCTTTTCTGGAGAATATTGATGAAGACATTTTGAGGTGATGAATGGTGAGGAGTTTACATGATGTGTGACTATCCATGAATAACTGTTGATAAATCATTTATGGAATAATTAATTAGTGCAGTTTGATGCGCTTGATGGAGATTCTGCATAGCAAGCAAGAATCTGGCAGATGAAGTGATCTGGGGGTTCGCTTTATCTTATTTTGGCACCAAAACACAATCAAAACAGTGCTTTAGGTCAGACTACATTGTGTATTACACAAAGCACAATGCGACTAGTGGTTACTGAGCTAATCCATCACCTGCTGATGCGAACTCTGCCCTGAACTATCCAAATTTAGCAATTATCTAGGAAGCTGTAATTAGTCCTTTATGCATGGCTGTGGAAGACGTATTTAGCCTTGTAAGCCATTTCCCATTTTTGGGAAATGGCTGTGTGTTCTTTCACGCTTCCTTTTATTTTCTTTTTGGGGATAAAAATGCCACATTGAAAATAAAGACAACAAACCTTAATTAAATGTTGTTATTCTGAAAGTTGCTATAAAAAAATTGGCTGCACGAGTTTTGATTGGGTTAATATTTCATGAACGTGAATATTTGAGTTCATTAATGTGCAGGTGATGATTCCTTGTTATCTACTATTTTGAAATGTCTTTAAAGGAGTGCTATGGTGATTTTTTTCCTTCATCTTTAATAGTTGAGGGAGTCATGAAGAGCATGAGATATCCTGCCTTCTCTACGATGCATCATGGGCAGGGGTGTCCAACTCCAGGCCTCAAGGGCCGGTGTCCTGCAAGTTTTTAACTGTACTAATTCTGTACAGTTCATATAAGTTTAAATCAAGCTTGGTAAAGCTTGAGCCTAACCAAACATGACACATGTTCTAAGAAAACAAGATGTGGAGTAGATATATTTATATACAATTAATTTACTTTCTCCTTCAGCCCTGTTTCCAAAATGGGGATGCTTTAAAGTAAATAAAAATAAGAATGCAGTTATGTGCAAACAAATAAACCGAATAACTCAATACAAATTTAGAAAGTACAGCATATTGTACTGCTGTATTGTTTAAATAAAGGATGCCAAAGACATTTTTAAAGAATGGTTTCAGGTTTCAGAATGAGCATGTTTACCACTGCATTGCATCACCTCGACTTTCAACACTGTAACCATTTGGGAACTGAGGAAAGCAGCTGCTGTAGTTTTAAAAGAAAAATGTTTTCCCATGCTTGCTTGATATCGAAGTTTAGATGCACAACAATTTGAGACTTCTTTGTTCTAATGTTATTTTGAAAATATGCCATTTTTTCAATGGGTCACAGCTCTGAACTGTTGGAGGCCATTTTAGCACTAGGAATGTTTATTCGTGCAGAATGTGATTAACTGTTATCTTGTTGAAATAACAAGTGCTGTGCAGTCCTGTGGAAAACTAAGCACACCCCTACTGCTTCCATAGGGATGTGGACAATAAACAGCCAGTTGCTGTATATCAAATGCACTTGATTAACTGATTATCAGCAATTGTAAGAACTGCTACAAAAGCAGGAGTTTGGACAGTTTGCTGGTCTGGAGCAGCATTCAGGTGTGTATTAACACAATGCCAAAATGTTTCAAGGAGTGGACATGCTGGTAAATTCACCCAAAGGACAGACCATGACCTAAGAGCAAGTGAACAAAACTCCAGAGCCTCTTGAGTCTGAGCTTCATGTCAGACACATTTAGCATGTTAAACGTTGATGTTCATGGCAGGACTATTTGAAAATAGTGATCAAGTACAGTTTGTTTGGAAGTGTTACAAGAAGAAAGCCAATTCTCTCTGAAAACAACATGGCAGCGTGGCTTATGTTGGGAAAGTTAGATTGGAACAAACTACAAGGCTTCTGGAATTATGTTCTTTGGACAGAGGAGACCAAAGTGGAGCTGTTTAGTCAAACTGCACAGCACCACATCCGGCAAACACAGATAACAGTTTAAAAACCTCATACCAACTGTGAAGCACTGTGATGCATGTTGGTGGAGGGGTGATGATTTGGTTTGTTCTGTTGCTAGACCACCTGGGCACCTCACAGTCATGGAGTTAGTCAAGCATTTCTCTGTGTACCAAGTATTCTAGGGTCAAATGTCAGGCCATCGGTCTGACAGCTAAAGCTTGAGGGAAATTTGATGAAACAGGACAATGAGGCCAAGCACACAACCAATAAAACATTTAAAAAAAAAAGAAAAGAACCAAGGGGTTGCAATGGCCAAATGTAAGTCCAGATCTCAACCTACTTACAATGTTGTTGTGGAACTTAGCAGAGCTCTGCGTGCTAACCCTCAATGAGCTAAAGTAATTTGTAAACAAGAGCGGACCAAAATTCATCCACAGCAATGTGAGAGACTGATAAATTCATTCAAACAACAAATACATCACATTATTGCTCCTGAAAGGGGTTTTAAGCTACTGAGTACTGTACTTAGTGTTTCATAGGATTGCATGGAGTGGAAACTTTCATTTTCACTTGACTGTATATCCTTCAGTATTATTGTTACCCTGACAGATGTTTAAATTAGATATGTTCTTTAGTTTTAATATCGCCTCCAGAGAAAACCTCACAAGGCAGCATTTCTGTGTTTGGCTTTGCAGTTTTAACTTGCATTTTTAGATGCAGCACCAAACCAGTTTGTACACTGTGTCTGAACTTCAGAAGTGTTCCTGAGTCGGCACAGTAATTTCCAATACTTCTAGGATGCTTTCTTTATACCCAGTCAACATAATAATTAACCACAAGGAATGAGGTTAATTAACTCGGTTTAATTTAGTATGTGTTTTTCAAAGGAAACAATATCATTTCTCAGTTTCACTTTTGCCTTTATACTAAGGCGTTTAAATGTTTGCAGATCTTTTACATCGTTGGTTTATTGAAAATCTGGCTTGTAATTAGAAAAATCATTTGTGTTCACTTCTTCACAGCGACTGACATGATTATCTACTGTTCTCCCCTGCTGTTTACAGGGCAGTGGTGCACATTCAGGTCAACGATGTCAATGAGTTTGCCCCAGTGTTTCGGGAGCCCCAGTATCAAGCAGCAGTGACAGAGGGCAAGATTTATGACAATATCCTGCAAGTGGAGGCTACTGATCAGGACTGCTCCCCACAATACAGCCAGATCTGCAACTACCAGATCACCACTACTAACACACCCTTCGCCATCGATCGTAACGGTGAGTAGAAGTTGGGGTGGAATATTAAACGCATTCGGGAGTTTTTGTAATAGTTGTCACAAAGAAGCTACGCTGTTACCGGTCATATTCAGTGCGCTGTAAGTTTTATTTTGAAACACTTTCCTTGAAACTTTTGTGTGCCCATTTTCTCTCAATGTTCTGCTTCACCTATTTCACTGATTTCCCACAAGTCCAAAAAGATCTTCCAAATCAAGTTTAAAGTTTGTTGCCTTCCCTTGGCTCTTCATCTGATATACAAAAGATGTAAAAACACATTTCTCACATAACGCCACAACACGCATGATCTGAAAATCCCATCCATCCGTACTCACTATAGAGCCATGGGAGAAGTGAACACACATACCTGCATACGCTCTAGTAGAAAAACTTAATACTCTGACAGATATCTCTCCCTGGGGGTAAAATGCACTCTTTAGTCTTTCCAAGGACAAAGTCAAGCTTTGCTCAGAGAGCCATCACTCTCCACAAATCAGATCACAGAAGTCTGTGCACACACAAACATTATATAGACAAACACACACACACGGAGACAAAGAAAAATCTAAGGACACGTTCACATACCCCCGCAAATTTACTTAACTTTGCTGAGTTGCTACTTGTACTTTGCTACATAGGTAGCTATTAATCATTATTTTCTAAACAAAAGTTAAATGTTATCATGAGCCACAAACTCAAATACGAAAATGCCCACAAAATCTATTGTGAAATGTGGTTCCACTGTTTTTGTGTGTAGTGACCTTCTGTCTTATTACCATTACAATTGTTCAATTTTAAATTGTGAATGTAATAATAGAACTTCATACTTAGAATGCAACATATTACATGAGCATACACTTTAACACTGGACTTACTGTGTCATATACTTTTTAGACAGGCAACTCAAATACGGCTGCTGCATTAGTGCCACCGAGACGGTACATAAACTCTTTTGCCTAAAATACAGAGATGAAAGGCACATTACTGTTTCAATTTTTACTACTGCCAGCAGAGAGTTCCTGACTGTTGAGGTGCTGCAGTAAAAAGGCTGACTGAGTGAGGTGTGGGCCAAACTGCTCCGTGAATGATACAGGAGCGAGGCTGCAGCCTGTGCACGCTCTCTCCATTTCAAGGGGTCTTGCTTAGCTATTGACCGCTGAGGAAAAAGGCTTTGAGAGCTCTTGAACTCAAGAGTACCTGAGGGAGAGGAGAAGATGGTGGGAGAAAAGTGGAGGTTGCCTGTGAGAGAGAGAGTAAGTGGTGAGACTGGGTCGGGGACATAAGCACACTGCAAAGTGTAGCAGGAAAAATCTAAACAAGCAAGGAAAAAACTAGTGATGTTGTAATTTTTAAATAGACCGAAAATCCCATAAAAACACGGGGTATTCATTTTCCTAAGCTTAAAACAACCTCTTCCTTTGTACTGTAGATGCTTAAAAAAGTAAAGTAATCACTAAACTTGCATTAAAGAAAGGGACTTGCTTGGTGGGGGTGCTTCGCCTCTGTTACCACTGAGACAATGAAATGCAATGCAGGCGGAACTAGAGAGATGACAAACTATGGGTTTTTGAAGCCACAAAACACTAGAGTGAACCTTTACCACTCTGCTGCTGCAACACTGATTTAGGGAAACAGTAAATACAGTATTCATGCTGTATTGCTGCACCAGGGGGGATATTGCACTACATTCCATGCTTGCTAACATGCTAATATTAGCAAGCAGGTTAATGGTATTTTGATAAGATCCCATTAAATATGGTTAAATATGGGAGGGTTAATTTAGTACAGTAACACTAATTACTTGCTTTTCAGTTATCCTCACCCCAGGTGGATTGAAAGAAAAAAAGATATGCTTTTTTTCCTGCACACTACAGTCAGATGATTTGTGTGCAGGAGAAGGAAAATGGTGGAGCAGAGACTTTTACTGCACTATTATTTTTTATTGCACAAAAGGACAAGAACTTGATGGCGAAGTGCAAACTCTGTCCAGGACAGAAACAACTGTGTTACAATGCCAACAAAGCCTCAGCTCTTTGCAGGCATCTCCACAAACAGCTTTAGCATAAGTCTGGGTTCTTGGGTAGCTTTTTGTTGGCATGCTGAGTGCTGTCCTTAGCGGGTAACAAAAACAGTGATGAGCAGTCAGCCCATGTTTCTACCTGTTCAATCACTTTCAATATTGCTTTTAAGTCTCTTAAGACAACTTGTGTTGTTGGCTTTGTTTTCACAGTAAACACTAAAACAATACATATGTGTGGCTTCAATATGATATATACGCATACATATATATATATATATATACGCATACATATATATATATATATACACATACATATATATATATATATACACATATATATATATATACATATATATATATACATATATATATATATACATATATATATATATATATATATATATATATATAACCCAGCACGCCCCTGCGGGCGGTTTATCCTTCAAGCTCGGGTCCTCTACCAGAGGCCTGGGAGCTTGAGGGTCCTACGCAGTATCTTAGCTGTTCCCAGGACTGTGCTCTGCGGATCTGCTGGAGCCACTCGCCTAGCTTGGGAGTCACCGCACCTAGTGCTCCGATTACCACGGGGACCACCATTACCTTCACCCTCCAAATCCTCTCGAGCTCTTCTCTGAGCCCTTGGTATTTCTCCAGCTTCTCGTGTTCCTTCTTCCTGATGTTGCTGTCATTCGGAACCGCTACATCGATCACTACAGCCGTCTTCTTCTGTTTGTCTACCACCACTATGTCCGGTTGGTTAGCCACCACCATTTTGTCCGTCTGTATCTGGAAGTCCCACAGGATCTTAGCTCGGTCATTCTCCACCACCCTTGGGGGCATCTCCCATTTTGACCTCGGGACTTCCAGGTTATACTCGGCACATATGTTCCTGTACACTATGCCGGCCACCTGGTTATGGCGTTCCATGTATGCCTTGCCTGCTAGCATCTTGCACCCTGCTGTTATGTGCTGGATTGTCTCTGGGGCATCTTTACACAGCCTGCACCTGGGGTCTTGCCTGGTGTGATAGACCCCATATATATATATATATGTGTGTGTGTTGGTGTGTTGAAAGTACACTATATTGAGGTATATATTCCTTACTGGTTATTATGAGACGATGCATTTCAGGTCATTTTACAGACTAATGAGAAAGTATTTAACAAGGGGTAATTTAACAACTACTGTAACAAATTACTTTTTTTTTATATCAAGTAATGTGTCATACGTTACTTTTTTGGAGTAATGAGACAACACTGATAGCTACTGTATAGCCCTATAATCGACATCATAAACTACACCATGGCCTGATCGCCACCTTTGAAGAAATGGAACTACATGGTGCAGTCATGTAGATTTCAGCAGACCTCTGATAGCACTGTATAGTAATAATACGCTTTGTAAACAGTTTCGTCTGTCCTGTCTTGTTCCTGAAAAATTTGATTTTTTTGGCTTTGAGTCCAGCCTGAACACCTCCTTTCACTTGTGATGGCAGGGAAATGCAAATATTGTCCACTGTGTTAATGGGTCTGCACAAAATCATCGCAGTTTATTAGCTTGGTGACAAGTTTCATCTACAATCTGTAAACGTGCAACACCTGTTAATTATTCCAAAGTAACATACTAATAAAATACTAGAATTTCACACACTGAAAATAAAGGCCAGACTTTTTGCATGAGCTATATAATTATTGCATGCCAAATAATTTGTCACACCACATGTTATCATGTTTCGGCTGTGTGGCAGGCAGGAGAGGACCCAAACGCAAACTCACGGGGACAGAACTTGAACTCAAAAGCACAGCTTTAATTGCTGGAAAAATAGAACACAGGTAATACAAAACTAAACTGGGAAAGCTAATCATAAAGTATACCAGGAGACACGGGGAGAATCACACACAGCATGAGGGAGAGAAGGCCACAAAAACAAAATGTCCATCAAAAGCATAGGAGCACAGGGAACAGTTCACAACTCCTCAGGGGGCCGGCCCGGAGGATGACGGCACAGGAGTTCATAGTCAAACAGTTCCGGGGGCCGTCCATGCGGACGGCAACGGCGGCGACATGGAAACGGTTCAGGGGCCGACCGTGCGGACGGCAACGGTGTAGAAACAGTTCAGGGGGCCGACCTCGACGGCGGTGACGTCCAGCTGGTGGCCCGGAAAGTGGCCGGCGATCCCGAGGTGCCGAGGCCGGACCAGGCGTGGCAGAAGCAGAGGCCGAGGCCGGACCAGACGAGGATGAAGACTCGGATGGAGTGGACCAGGCGACTGCGTGGGCGGAGACACGGAGGCCGCAGCTGGCGTGGATGAGGCTGCTGGTGGAGCAGCTGGTGGCTGAACGGGCACCTCGGACCCTCCAGCGGACGAGGAAGGTTGCTGGACGGGCCCCTCGGGCCCTCCAGCTGACGAGGCATGAGGCTGGACGGGCTCCTCGGGCCCTCCAGCTGACGAGGCATGAGGGGCTCCTCGGGCCCTCCAGCTGAAGCAGTGGCAGGACCAGTAGGTGCAGAGACTACTGGCTGAACAGAAGGCTGAGCGGGTGATGGAACAAATGACTGAGCTAAACACTGGGGAGCTGGCTGAGCTTCACAGTGGGCTAAGGGCTGAGCTAACGGAAACACAGGAAAATGAACTATGGACTGGGCTGCTAATAGAGCTAATGACTGAGCTATAGACTGAAAAGCATGCAGTAGTGATGGTGGTGATGGTTGTGGACTGTACTCTCCTGAGCCTCTGGAACACAGGGAGGACTGCTGGGCGGGGTTGACCGAGTCTTCAGCAGAAACAAGAACGGGTGCAGGCACCTGACGGACACTAGCCGCTCCCACCCGAGGAGTAGGTACGGGTGCAGAGACGAGCTGTATCCTGGCTGCCCTCACCCTGGGGACCGGCATGGGTGCAGAGGTGGACTGGTTCACAGCCCCCCTCACCCTGGAAGCCGGGACAGGCAACGGCTGGGCAACTGCCCTTCTCACCCGAGGAGCTGGTACGGGTGCAGAAACTGACAGAGCCTCAGCCAGCCTGGAAACCAGAGCAGGGACCAACTGGACCTCAGCCTCCCTCACCCGAGGAATTGGTACGGGTGCAGGGGTACGCTGGGCCCGAGCTGCCCCGGGAGCAGGAACACGAGCTGGCAAAGGAGCGGGCTCAGAAAAAACAGTCTTAGAATTGGCAGGCTTAGGGTTAATATGTACTGGGTCGACAAAAACAGACCTATCAAAAATGAACTTAGCATTTTTCCCCACCATGTTCTTCAGTCTTTGTTTTAGCAGGTTTTGACGTCCTTGGGTTAACGGTCTTAGAGTGAGCTGACTTGGGGATGACTGAACCAGACTTGACAAAACCTGAACTGACAGAACCTGAACTGAGTGTTTTAGACCTGGTGACATTGCTCACAGTTTTTCCTTTAAAAGAATTTACAGCCTTTGGCGAGTGATTATTGTCTTTGATTTCTTCTGTTCAGAGGGAGCTTTGGTGCAAGCGGGGCAACAGGCGGAGGCTTTTGGCAACTTCGGGGACCTCCAAAAGCCAGCCGAGTTCCGTGGAATATGTGCTCAAAATCCGGAGCGCGCCACGGCTTCCAGCGGAGCTCCTCCTCCAGCTGGGCGAGGGCTGCCTCCTGGCGCTCATACAGCTGAGAACGGTTTGCTGGGTCCATGTAATGGTCGTAGTCTTCTGTCATGTTTCGGCTGTGTGGCAGGCAGGAGAGGACCCAAACGCAAACTCACGGGGACAGAACTTGAACTCAAAAGCACAGCTTTAATTGCTGGAAAAATAGAACACAGGTAATACAAAACTAAACTGGGAAAGCTAATCATAAAGTATACCAGGAGACACGGTGAGAATCACACACAGCATGGGGGAGACTACGACACTGACAAAGAGAAACACAGGGCTTAAATACACAGAGGGATAACGAGGGAATGAGACACAGAAGGAGACCACAGCTGGGAGTAATCAGGCTGGACGAGACAAGGGAAGCAAAACTAGAAACACTCACATGAGACATGGACCTTCAAAGTAAAACAGGAAACACACTGACTGAACTCTAAACATGCAAACTTAACAGCAACTGAGAAGACAGACTATAGGGACCAGAAACATGGTACATAGAGGTCACAGTAGACACAACATTGAACACAGGGAAGCCATATTACAAAGCCAAAGAACTAAACCTATGATAACCATAACTGAAATCTAGGGAAACAAGAAACAGTACAACAAAGGACTCAAAACATACTCCATAATATAAAAAACACGAGATTTCTTCAAAATAAAACAGGAAACATGAGAGGCAGACATGACAACATAAGACAACAGACATGAAACACATGAAGGGCAAGGGAGACTTCACAGGGGTTGAAAACACAAGGGGGAGCTAATAAGCAAATGAACATAGGAAACCTAATAAGCTTAAACATACACTATGAACATCAAAATGAACTAAAACACAAAACACTGGGTCATAAGACCCAGGATCGTGACACATGTATGTTCAAGTGTTCCAGTCCAGTGACTCAAATTAGCTGAGGTGAAGCCCACCAGCAGCTGCCAACACCAGGTACTTGTGCAGTCATCCCCTTGTCAAAGCACCCTAAATCAGGGCTGCCCAATCCCAGTCCTCGAGAGCTACTATCCTGCAGCTTTTAGATGCATCCCTACTCCAACACAGCTGAATCAAATGGTTTGATTACCTCTTCAGCATGCCATCATGTTTGGCAAAGGCCTGATAACAAGCCATTCATTTGATTCGGGTGTGTGGGAACAAGGATGCATCTAAAAGCTGCAGGACGGTAGCTCTCGAGGACCGGGATTGGGCACCCCTGCCCTGAATACTTCTTAGAATAAGTCGAATTTTGAATTTTAGCCCTCATCCTACATACATACACATCCTACATAATTTACATACAGGGACTACTGAGTTGCATCCCTGGGGACCCCAAAAATAATTTACAATGAGAAGCAATTATCATAGCAAATAATAATAGCAAAACTTATTATGTCTTAGAGCATTATCAGTTATGCAATGAACATTGCATATTTTCTAACATCAAAATCTTTGGGTCAGCTCTTGTTTCACCACAGCAGACTGATACAGTGTCCACATCACTGCATCTGTCAGGATCCGGATCATCACACCTGGATCATCACACCTGAATCAAATGATTAGTTCATTACCAGGGCTCTGGAGAACTTCAAAACATGTTGAGTAGGTAATGTAGCCATTTAAATCAGCTGTGTTGGATCAAAGACACATCTAAAACCTTCAGGACACCGGCTCTCGAGGCCTGGAGTTCCCTACCCCTGGTGTAGACTCTGTGATTAAAAATATCCAGCTTCATTTTGGGCATTTAATGTAATATTTAGTTAAAACTCCAACGTAAGAAAACTGGAAAGTCTTGAAATGCAAAAATGTTTTTATGTATTTTGTATTTTTATGTTATTTATCGAAGAAGAGAGGACTAATGTGAGTGGTGTCCTGTAAACAAAGACAAATGGGCCTTAGCAGTGTTAGATAAGAAAAGCTTGGTGGTAAAACTAGATGGTAATTACAAAAGGGGCGATGGCATGAATTCACAAAGACAGGTGCAGAGACGGTTTGCTTGTGTGCGTGTGTGTGTTTTTGTGGATTTGATAGAGAGGCAAATGGGGCAGGTGAGCTGGAGGGTAAAGCAGTCATTTACTAGCTGACCACCCTCACCAGCAGTCACAGCACGCACAGCCTGCTGACATGGATAAGTTGATGTTGTAATTGAAGGAGCAGGAATAACAACCTCTGTCGTGCAGAAAGGCGGGAGTGCATGCACACTATGTATGTGTGTTTGCGAAAAAAGAGAGAGCAGAGCACAACAGATGAGGCAGCAAACAGTGAAATGGGATGAGGCTGCAAAACAGTGAGACAATGATGTTCGCTAGGAGGGAATGGGAAGGTTGGGCAGGGCAGAGGGAGGAGGGAGGAGGGAAGGAATTCTAAACAAGCAGAAAGGAAGACAGAATGGGTGACGAGGAGGACGGGAAGGCGAACAATGCCCTCCTAATATGAATTACAGCTAATCCTCCTACTCACATACTTGTATTCAAATATACCACATTATCAACATTCAGCTCCTTCTGCACCTCTCTCCACACAATGGAAAAAGCTCAAGAAGCATCCAGGCTGTTATACAAGTAACTCATTCTAGCTCCATTTCAACTCACAGCCAATAAGAGCCAATTTCCATGCACTTTACACTCCGCAAGTGCTCTCCATCAGGGACCCCCTCCCTGTCCAGCTCTAGTGGGGTGTAGAGCATTGTCATCTGTCTTTAGTGGAAGACTCATCAAATATTAACAGGCACATTAGGACTACACAAGGTCCCTTCATCCCCTTTGCTCAGCATGAGAAAAGATGCCAGCTTGGAAAATGGGTTGTGGTTACCAACGAGTCAGGAGATTCTCAGTAACTGGTTGTGGTCTAGATGTTGAATGTCCAATGGAGGCAAGCCAATTATCTGTCCCTTCTAAGGTGTTGAGTGGAGCATTACAAAAAGCCTTGTTTTGTACATTAGCATATATAATATCAGTTTACAGAAATCCGACAGGCTGCAATGGCTTACAAAGCTGAATCGTGTGGGTTGGATTGATTGACTAACACAAAGAAGGTGCGAATTCTGCTCACGTCACTTGGACTTGTCATGATGGAGTTCAAACCAGACAAAAATCAAATAAGCTTTCAAATTTGACTTTGGCAGCAGTGATTTATCTCTTCCTCTTTGAAACAAACCTAGAAGTAGTCAAAGGAGCTTGCAAAGAAAAGCGTCTGGACTTCTTTAAGTTGCTTGAAGACGTTTCACCTCTCATCCGAGAAGCTTCTTCAGTTCTAAGGTCAAATGGTGGAGAGTCCCAGATATAAACCTAGTGGGAGTATCCCCCCACAGAGGGACAAAAGGACCCCCTGATGATCCTCTAATCGCCTGAGCCAACGTGTGAAACTGGGTGTGGGTCCCAATCAGCCAGAGTTTCGGGTGAGTTCATTGTGAAACCTGGCCCCACCTTATTATGCGAATTCCTGAGATCAGAAGAGCCACCTCCACAGGACAAGACTCAGCAGTCCATCTGCATCTTAAGGATAAAGGACACTCTTTCGAGGATGCCAATGTTCACATTTTGGACAGAGAAGACAGATGGTTTGAAAGAGGAGTGAAAGAAGCCATCTATGTCCACTGTGAGCGACCATCTTTGAACAGAGGCGGGGGTTTACGACACCAACTCTCTGCCATCTATAATCCAGTTTTGAGATCCCTTCCCAGACGCCTTAACGCCCACTCACATGTTTGTTGAGGATGGGGATATACCCGAATCACAGGGTAACTCTAGGCGTTGTTCAACAAAAGGGAAAGACAGAGATACAATATTGTGACACACAGTACCAAACTGATATTCATGGAAATATTTAGATTAATGATCCTCTCTGATTTCTCTCTGCAGAACCAGAGATATTGATCCTCATTCAGTATTATAAACCTACAAATGTTCTTACCTGTGCACAAAAAGAATCCACACAAACATTTTTCCTTGAATGTGCTGTAAAAGCAAAAAAAAAAAAAACTCCAATGAGGAAATGAGACAACATGTTTCCTAGGAGGAAAAAAAACAGTACCTAAGGGAATCTTATGTCCCCTGAGACACAGGCTTTAATTCAGATTTTTAAAACATACAGTTGATGAGAAAAAAAATGAATAAGAGACTAGAAGAAAAGGGAAGAAGCAGGTGGAGGGTAAGGCACAGCTGATCCGATGGCAAAGATGAATTCAATGTGCTGTATTTACTGAAGAAGCTGAGTCTAAACATTCAAAAATAAAGTACAAACAATGTTCTCTATGAATGTCTCCTGTTTCATTTGGTCTTTATGTTGGTGAAGCCAGGTAGCGAAAGGATTACTTTTTAAAGCTGTAGCTGTAGCTGTAGCTCAGGTGGCAGAGCAGGTCAGCCACTAATCAGAAGGTCGGTGGTTCGATCCCAGGCTGCATCCTGGCTGCATGCCAAATATCCTTGGGCAAGATACTAACCCCGTGTTTGCCTACTGGTGGTGGTCAGAGGGCCCGGTGGCGCCTGTGTCCGGCAGCCTCGCCTCTGTCAGTGCGCCCCAGGGCAGCTGTGGCTACAATGTAACTTGCTATCGCCAGTGTGTGAATGTGTGTGTGAATGGGTGGATGACTGAATGTAGTGTAAAGTGCTTTGGGGTCCTATGGACTAGAAAAGCGCTATACAAATGCAGGCCATTTACCATTTAAAGGGGAGTGTGTTTCTCAAATTTATTACTTTACAGTTAAAACTTGGCATTCTTTACATGTGATTCTGTCGAAGCACCCATCGCGCATTTTGAGTGAACGATAGGCTAATTGCTAACTGCAACAGCAATAAGTCGTTCAAGTGGAACAGCGAAGTGCAAGTACGAAAGGGATTGGGCATTGTAGGCATTCTGGGCTCTGCCAATCAGAGCCAGCAGATTTCGTTACGCGGGCATTTTGCTGTAACACGGGCAGAAATAATGCCGTTAAGTGCCTTCGTAACTTGAATTTTTCGTTAAATGGGGTATTCGTAAGTCGGGGTTCCACTGTACTTGATTTTATCTTTCTGGCTGAGGTTGTTTTGAAAAAACTGTAAATAATTACCTAAGTAAAATTCTCAAGGAAATATTGATGAATCTGAGTTTTGTGCATGCATACACAGCTGAAGCACTGATGTGATGTTTTTGTTGTGCTAGTTGTACTTTTGTGCCATATATTAATTTTCCTGGTCAAGAGATATTATAACTTGCCAACAAGGTTTGTGAGTCCTTTTAAATGACCATGATTTGTGTATAATTACTCATTACAATGTGCTTTGGCGATAAAAGTCTTATACGCTATTTGACTAAATTCAGAGCTGCACTTTTCATTAATAAACACATTAATAGTTGTGCAGACTGAAAAAAGTGTAATTTAAAGTAGTAACTTGTAGAATTTCCAGCTGCACCTTCAATCAGACATTCAGGCTTTAAACGAGTCTGCAGAACCTTTTTAGCACATTTCTTGTAATGCTTTGGGATTCCGCTGGGTTATGGTCAGGCCTCATGTACTCATTTCAACATATGAATTTTCTTATATAATACATATTCAGTGATTTACGTGTGTGCTGTTGGTCGCTGTTCTGCTGCATTACCCAACCTCTCTTAAGCTGCGATAACGTTGCTCCTTAATCATGACGCTCCCTCCACCGTGCTTCACAGCTGTGGAGTTGGTCTCTTTCAAAAAGCACCTAAAAAATCCCCCTTTTTGTGCATTTGGTCAACTCTTGTTTTTATGTTTGGGCATGTGGTTGTGAAGAACTTTGTGATGTTTGTCTTGAAAGGTGGTATTGTCACGGTTCTGGGTCCGTTGGACTAAAACTCAAAACACTGGGTCATAAGACCCAGGATCGTGACACATGTATGTTCAAGTGTTCCAGTCCAGTGACTCAAATTGGCTGAGGTGAAGCCCACCAGCAGCTGCCAACACCAGGTACTTGTGCAGTCATCCCCTTGTCAAAGCACCCTAAATCAGGGCTGCCCAATCCCAGTTGCCGTCCGCACGGTCGGCCCCCAGAACTGCTTCCTCGCCGCCGTTGCCGTCCGCACGGTCGGCCTCCAGAACTGTTTGCCCGCCGTTGCCATGTGCACGGTCGGCCTCCAGAACTGTTCGCACGTCGCCACCGTTGCCGTGTGCGCGGTCGGCCCCCTGGACTTTTTGTAGACTCTTGGTGAGCTCTGGTTTCGTTTTGTTTTTGATATGCTTTCCTGCGTTTTTTGGACTCTGGTGCTCCTTGTTTTTTTGTTTGGGCTCTGGGCATCAGTTTGTTCTAAGCAGAGCAACAAACCTCATGATAATGTAATCATTCCTAAAAAGCTGGCCAGTTCAGAGACTGTGACGCGCTCCAGGGCCTCCCCAGAGGCTGAGTTTCAGCCCTCAGCCTACTCTGGACCCCTGGAGGCTAGGAACCCAGCTGAGGACTGCACCCGGCTGTCACTGCCTGAGCAGAGTCAATGCTCTGGGCGGCTGAAGTCTGCTATGTGTTTGCCAGAGGCCCGTGCACCTGCTGGTTCTGTTCTGTCCCTGCCAGAGGCCCGTGCACCTGCTGGTTCTGTTCTGTCCCTGCCAAAGGCCCGTGCGCCTGCTGGTTCTGATCTGTCCCTGCCAGAGGCCCGTGCACCTGCTGGTTCTGATCTGTCCCTGCCAGAGGCTCGTGGGCCTGCTGGTTCTGATCTGTTCCTGCCAGAGGTCCTCGCACCTGCTGGTTTTGTCCTGCGTGTTCCAGGGGCCCCTGTGCCCACTGGTCCTGAGACTGTTCTCGCTGGAGGGCCCGAGGAGCCCATCCAGCCTCCTTCCTCGTCAGCTGGGGGGCCCGAGGAGCCCGTCCAGCCACCAGCTGCTCCACCAGCAGCCTCATCCACGCTTGCAGCAGCAGTTTCATCCATGCCGCCGCCTGCTGCAGCGCCTCCGTCTCCAGCTTCCACGCCGCCGCTAGCTGCAGCCTCCGTGTCTTCATCCACGCCAGCTGCAGCCTCCGTGTCTTCATCCACGCCAGCTGCAGCCTCCGTGTCTTCATCTACGTCAGCTGCAGCCTCCGTGTCTTCATCCACGTCAGCTGCAGCCTCCGTATCTCCACCCATGCCGTCGCCTGGCTCGGCCTCTGCTGCATCCTCGCCGTCACCTGGCTTGGACTCTGCTGCATCCTCGCCGTCGCCTGGTCCGGCTTCAGCATCACCCACACCTGGTCCGGCTCCGGCTTCATCTTCGCCTGGTCCAGCTCCGGCTTCATCTTCGCCTGGTCCAGCTCCGGCTTCAGCTTCGCCTGGTCTAGCTCCGGCTTCAGCTTCGGCTTCAGCTTCGCCTTTTTCAGCTTCATTCGCTTCGCCGGGTCCAGCCTCCGCATCCGCTTCAGCGTCGTCTGGTCCAGCCTCCGCGTCCTCATCCTCGTCTGGTCCGGCCTCCGCGTCCTCATCCTCGTCTGGTCCGGCCTCCGCGTCCTCATCCTTGTCTGGTCCAGTTCCCGCATCACCAGCTTCGTTTGGCCCCGCCTCTGCATCAGCCTCACCTGGTTCAGCCTCCGCATTCGCTTCAGCGTCGCCTGGCCCAGCTTCGGCTTCAGCCTCTGCCTCATCTGATCCAACCTCCGCTTCGCCTGGGGCTGCAGGGGCCACGCAGCCTTCGGGTCCCCTCCTACCACCTCCACATTGTCGGTCATCTGCCAGGCCGCTTGTTGGGCATCATCACCACCGTGGCCGCCCTCCGGACTTCTGTTGCCGCCACTGCCTTCCGTGTGGCCGGCCTCCAGGCTTGCATTCCCGCCGCCGTTGCCGTCCGCACGGTCGGCCCCCAGAACTGCTTCCTCGCCGCCGTTGCCGTCCGCACGGTCGGCCCCCAGAACTGCTTCCTCGCCGCCGTTGCCGTCCGCACGGTCGGCCTCCAGAACTGTTTGCCCGCCGTTGCCGTGTGCACGGTCGGCCTCCAGAACTGTTCGCACGTCGCCACCGTTGCCGTGTGCGCGGTCGGCCCCCTGGACTTTTTGTAGACTCTTGGTGAGCTCTGGTTTCGTTTTGTTTTTGATATGCTTTCCTGCGTTTTTTGGACTCTGGTGCTCCTTGTTTTTTTGTTTGGGCTCTGTCCCTCCATCCTGGACCCCCTCCGCCCGCCCTGGCCTGGTGCTTTGTTGTGCTTTTTTTTGTTTGTTTGGGGCTGTCGGGAGTCAGCCCTTAGAGAGGGGGTACTGTCACGGTTCTGGGTCCGTTGGACCCAGTATTTTGAGTTCATTATGTTTTGGTACTTTTGCATCATGGATTTTCCTTTGTTTCTCTGGTACTTGGTGTTTCAGTTATCTTGGTGTTTTTCTATATTATGATTTATGATCTGATACTGTTGTGATTATGATTATCATTTAGAAGCCTTTGGTCAGTGTCAAGTCTGTCTCTGTCTAGTCTGTGTCTTAGTAAAGTGTGTTTTGTTTCCTGTTTTACTTTGAAGGTTCTTGTTCCTGTCTCATGTTAGTATGTGCAGCTTTGTTCCCCCTGTCTCGTTAGCCCTGATCTCTCCCAGCTGTGTCTCCCTCCTGTTGCCAATTCCCCCGTTACTACCCTGTGTATATAAGCCCTGTGTTCTCCCATGCTCAGTGTCGCGTCGTACCATCAGATTATACCTGTGTGTTCTTGGTCTCAGTGTTCCGGCCTCACTTCATGTTTGTATTCCTGCCAGCAATAAAGCTGAGGTTTTTTGAGTTACATTCCATTTTCCGAGTCCTGCATTTGGATCCTCATCTCTGCCTGCCCGCACACAGAGCCCTGACAGGTATACAAATAAAATACAACATTTTTTACTTACAATGACGTTTTAATGTCTATCTGGTGTATTTTATCCTGCTAACATTGTCCCAAAGCTTCTGTAGATACATCCAGGTGGTCTTTTCCGAACCAAATGCAATCTGCAGTGTTTCTTTCACAATAGAGTCCTTCATATCTTCCCATCTTATTCAGTGTTTTTCTTAAAATGACCATGACCAAAGATTTAAACAGGTGGCAAGTTTACATTTTTGCATGTGTTTTGCTGTTACTCTGTGAATTTTTGGCTCTTTAAGGATTGCCTGCTGTTTTCTTACTGTGATCTTTGCTGTGAACAGTCATGTTCCTACTGAATATGCTCCAGTTTCTCTTACTTTGCAGTGATGAAGATGTAGTACTTTAGAAATGTGTTTTTGCATCTGTATAACGCTTCTTCCCATATGGAAAAGAAATAGTAAAAACTTATATTATTTACTCATGAAAGTGGCCACTTTCTCATTACTTTCATATATTGTTTTAGTAAGTATCCAAAACATACGAGTTTCATTATATATTTTTTCAAGGGATCTTGAAAAACTCTTGTATGTTTTTCATAGAAGTTTCATACAAGTAGACCTTATACACTTTCATTTATAGTAAGCAGCAGTAACTGCAACCCACTCTTCCCATCTCATCTGAGCTGGAGACATGTTTGTAAAATATTTTGGTCTATTATGTTAGTAGAGGCTAAATGTAGCCTAGAGGCATTAAACCTAAGCAAAGAAACACGGTACAGAGGTCTGCAAAGGTCATTTTTGTCCACACTCCAGATTTTTTTCTCTTTCATTTCAAACATGTGGTATTTAAATTCAGCTGAAAATACCTCAGAATCATTTCTCTTAAGGCAGTTTATTGCATCTTGTACTCTACTCCTACTTTTTTTTTTTTTTACATATTATCATAATATTGGGCTTCTCTTTAGTTACTTCCTGTTTTATTTTGAACTCACTAACTGGATTTTATTTTTTGTGTCTGTCTTCCTGCTCATTTTCCCATGAGGGAAACAGGTGTTCCTTCTAAGGTGTTGAGTATGCAATCATTATTCCCTTTGAATCCCTGCCAGACTGTGGCATATTCTTGTTTAATTAAGCTTTCCCAGCATTCCTAGCATTCACTTTTAACTGTATCATGTGTGACCTTTTGGGATTTGTTTAATGGTGAGTACATTTATAATAAAATGCAGGTGTACATAACATATTTGATCATTTCTAAATTTCATTCAACTTTCCTAGTTTTTGTGCGCACAAGCCCGGATAACCTTATGTAATCTAGTAAAGTGTGCACTTTTTAAGCCTAAAGTGACAAACCTTTGTGATAATTTCTATTTCTATTGATTGCCAGTAGGTATCCAGATCCACATTTCATTCTATTTGACAATACAAAAAAAATCTCTAATTAAAACTGATAAGGGCTTTGATATGATTCATATCAGAAGTTGATTAACCAACAAGGATTTTTACAACAATAGTAATCTCATTGTTGAAGGATGATAATAACATGAAAGGACTAATTGTGGTAATGGCAAGACAGGGGCAACATTGTCTCTGAATCAGAAGGCAGCATGGATTTAATGAAAATGTGTTCTTAATTTTAAAAAAACATTAGCTCTAATCAAACACTTTGAGAGACGGAGGCTACCTGTCATCTCTGCCGTGATCTCATTTGTTACAGTGATTATATTAAGGCATCAAAGTTAATTTGACAATGACATATTGGGATGGTTTAAAATTAAATACTCCTTTGCTCCTTTAAGCAAACAAACTGCACAAGGGAAAAGAAGACAGCAACAGATACACGTTGTGTGTTATCTAAAAAGTCTAAAATGTCATTAAGATATACAGCGTCGTGCAGTAGACACCAATTCAAGTGGAACTGCTGCTTCTCATTTTCCACAAGGGAGAGCATAAGCAAGTGTATATATACTTAACTTACGATACTATGGTTTATGCTAAAATGTCAAAGTGGGTATTTTTCAAGGCACCAGACTAGAGAAGAGATCCATTCTAAATAAATGTAAGTCTAGTGATGAGTACAGAAACATAGCTATAACATATTCCTTATGACTGCAGTAAAATGAAACTCATTTAGCTGTAAAAGATCACATACCCATTTTATGACTCTATAAAATCTGACTTCCAGCCACTGATGATTTAGAAACTCCAGACTCAGATTTGTGTTTGTGGTATGTATTACATAAAATGGTTCACAAAAAATGTGCAGGCTGTTTTCTGTAATATGTAATAACTTCCCAAATGCTTCCACTGAGCATTTTATATTTACTTGGTGTCATGATCTGCGGGCTGCAGATCGTGTGGAGCTGAGTGTGGAACAAAATGCAGATGACGCAGAGAGACAGGAATGAGTTAATGTAAATCGAGCGTTGCTGGAACATGAGAGTACAAAAGAAATACCAAGACATAACAAATAACCTAAACTGGGAAAGGAAACTAAGGAAACATGGGACTAGTGGGACATGAAAACAAATGAGCAGAGACTCCGACGAGAGACAAGGGGAGACTGAGACAATATATACACAAGGGGAAGATTAGGGAGAGTGGAGACAGTTGGGAAACACAGCAAGAAGAAATTAGATGTAACAAGGTAAGGGAAGCAAACTGAACCTAATTCATAAGAGACAACAGACTACCAAAATAAAACAGGAAGCCCAAGGGACATAGAGAACTCAAAACAATGAATCATTTAGAAAAATCAACAGTTTAAAAACCAAAACACAGGCTCAAGACCTACATGACACTTGGATGTTTTGAACTTGCAGCCTTTTTCCAGGTTAAAGGTTTTAATTATTAGATCCCAGATCTAATAATTAAAATTGAGATGTTGATGGTTTTTTTTTTATTTAAAACATATTATATATGTGTATATTTAAATATATTGTTTATTTTTCTTTTAGATGCATGAAACGTATTAAGATTTTCCTAATATTTGTTATGTGTAGTTCTGCTGGGATCAGCTAGTTATTGTTTTTAGCATTCCAACTGCTTTGGTCGACACGCTGTGCAACATTAACACACACTTATACTTATTTTCATTTATCAGCTGTTAAACGTGCCAGTAGCAGTAGATCTGCTAACAGTTAATAGTGGTTGGGTTGGATTAGCCCACATATATGACGATTTAAGGTGCTAAACAATTCAGATATTTATGTTAGTTTACTTCAATGTAAAAGACTAACCTTAAATATGTATGTAATAACACAGCAATTTCACTTGTATAAACATAAAATCAAATCAAGACATGTAGCATCAATGGCTGAAAAACAATGGTGCTTTTAGCTAGAGAGCCAGCTAGCACTAGCATCAGCATCAGTACTCATATTTAACTGTCTGGCAGTTTATTGTGATCCCTGGTCAAGTTTGTAGTAAAGCAGCCACTGTGGATGAAAACTGAGTTTTGCCATTAAGAGTAGTCAACTGTGTCTTTAACCTCATTTTTTTTTTATATTAACATACTTAAGTACTCAAGAGTCATGACTAATCCAGAGCATGCATGGAAAACAACCCTACTCGGCCCTGTGTGCATGTACCATTAAATATTTTCCTGCTGTGTTAGCATGCTTTTGATTTTTAATTATAGCTGTTCCTCAAACCAAAAATTCTGGATGTCTTCCATTTTTCTACCAACTCAGCCAATGGGAGCTATGTTTAGTCTCAAAATGTTTCTGGCCCATGAGAAGAGAAATGTGATTCAACCACAGTTAATTTCATTTACAGCTGCCTTTTTTGTCTAATGTGAAATTAAGATAAATGTGCGTTTATTGTCCAGGCCATAAACCATTTGATCCACCCAAATGGATCAAATCTACAGCTGCCTTATATTTTCCCTAATTGCCTAAATCAATTTCAGGTGTTTTGCTGGTTGGGAAGTGTAAATTAAATTGAACAATTTAACAGAGAATCTAACTGCACAGGATGAGTTCTTTTGTAGAAAATTGGACACAGCGATTGCAACTTTCTAACTTCATCACTGCCACACAAACCAGACAATAGTTTACTAACTGAATGATGGTTATTTTATTTTTTTTATTATTCTTAAAACATTTAATTTTGGCAAACCACTAAACACAAAATGTGTTCATTATGAGACACAATAGGGAAGCTGGATTTACTCAACAATACGCTATAATGAGTTGCTTTAAAAAGCTATTTTGGATTAATTTGACCTCGACCTTTTCTTCCCTACCAGGTAACATCCGGAACACGGAGAAACTGAGCTATGATCGCCAGCAGCAGTACGAGATCCAGGTGACAGCCTGGGACTGCGGCCAGAAGAGAGCCTTGCACAGCGTTCCTGTCCGCATTGACGTCAAGCCGGTCTGCAAACCTGGCTGGCAAGGTTGGTCCTTGTTATATCTGCCTGTCTGTGTTTGTGTGCACAGATTTCAGGCAGGTCTGACTGTGCGGTGTTTATACACCCAGAAACACAGATGCGGTTGTTTGTGTGTGATTATAGTCTGTGCAGTCTGTGTGTGGCTTCATTCTATTGATGTTCACAGATGTGCTTATTTGTAAGTGATTACTCATAGTGTGTGTTCCTACTTACCTCTAAATGCGTTGCTTAAGTCAGCATGCTTCATTTTTCTCCATTTGTGCTTATCATAATGTCTACATTTCTCATCTTTCTTTACCTACAGTATGTTTCTATATTCTTCTCTCTCACTTTCCTTTTCTAAGCCTCTTTCTGTCTCTCTTTCCCTCCCTGAGGAATTGGCCTGTCAAGCGTAGCTGGTGTGATCAACAACACTTTACTAAAAGCACTGTGACTCAACCTATACCGCTCCTAGCGCATCAGAAGATGGTCTTGGCAGCTTTAACAAGGCCCAGAGTAATGCAAAGGCAAGCGTCTGAGTGCTGCCACAACAACACAAACAGTGCTTAAGATAACTTTAGATGCAATTTACGCTTGTCAGAGAGGGCGGCAGCACGTGATGAAAGATGGCCACATGCTGTTTTCAGCTTCACATGTAACCATGCGCAATCTGTGTTGTTCTGTCATTAACAAGGTGATTCATGTGCTCTTTGGCATCCAGCCATTTATCCCACAGAACGCAAAGATAGCAGGCTGGTGATAAACAGCAGTAAATGAGGACCCTGGCAGCAGCTCAGTGGCAGCCACTGAACCCTGACGAAACTGCTAAGTTGCTTGGCTCATATTCAATCTTGTTTCAGTCCTCCAACTTGTATGTTTTTTTAAAGCTTCTGGACAAGTGTTTATGTTTCTGATGTGACTCAGGAATTTCACAGAAAAAAAAAATCTTATAATTCTGTTTCCAACAACACTAGGACACTGTTTGAAATATGAATATAAGAAACATCAATATTAAATGTTTAAGAGCAAAGAAGAGGAAGAGTTGAAAATTAAGATAACTTTTGTACAAGATCCAAAATCCATGCTGAAGAGATCATCTTCTGGTCTTCAGAGGCCACTGCAGTAATAATTGACATGATTCAGTTAAATTGTTTTTCTAACACAACAACATCTGCATCAAGGCACTTTGTATTGTGAGGTAAATACAGAAAATCCCAACAATCTAACAACCCCCTATGAGCAAGCACTTGGTGACAGTTAGAAGGGAAAACCCCTTTTTACAGGAAGAAACCTCCAAAAAACCAGGATCAGGGAGGCGCAGCCATCTGCCACAACTGTTTGAGGGAGAGGAGTTTAGATAAGCGTGATAAATCGAAATTTCAGCTGCTTTTTGGTGTTGTCTGAGAAAAAGAAAACCATAGAGGAAATCACTGGCTCACCATCGGTGCACAGTTCAGAAGCTAGGATCCATGCATGCACAGCATTGCATTAGTACTCTTGGCATATATAACTTCATATCTGCATGACATATAAAGGTTTTGGACTATATTCTAACACCTAGACGGCAGCTTTTTCTGGTAAGCTCCTGCTTATTTCAATAAGACAACGCCAAACCAGCAGGTATTAAAACATCACTCTTACTCTAGTAAAAGAGACCAG
The DNA here is from genome assembly GCF_964374335.1 of Astatotilapia calliptera. Classification (NCBI taxonomy): domain Eukaryota; kingdom Metazoa; phylum Chordata; class Actinopteri; order Cichliformes; family Cichlidae; genus Astatotilapia; species Astatotilapia calliptera. Next base: position 33,388,975 of record NC_137435.1, read on the forward strand.
GTAATAAACTGGCCTCCCTGCAGGCGCGAGCTATCACACACACATTTGGCAAAAAATAGACCCAGAAGGGTCGAACTGTTAAAACTCTGCAGTATATCGAGTAAGGATGGGGAAACATCTTGCTTTCAGAACTACAATTGTTCACCTCGGTTTCCAAACATTTATACAGTGGTGTTAAAAGAACAGGTGATGCAACACAGTGGTAATAATGCCCCTCTCCAAGCCTTTTTGAAACATAGTCCTGGCGTGAAATTCAAGAGGAGCATTTATTTTTTCAAAAACACAAGGCAATTTCTCAGTTTCAACATTTGTCGTTGTACACTTTTAAATTAAATATAGAAAATAAAATATTCAACAGTCGTTTTTGTCTCCACAGTTTCCCAAGCAAGGTGGAAAAATTAAGATGTGAAAAGGGGGAAGCAATCAAATTTAACATTAGTACTATTTAGTATAAATAATTTCTTAACATGGATCAATTCAAACTCCACCAGAGTAGGAGGCTTAATTTTAAGATTCACGGGAATCAAAAACCAAAGAATGAGGGAAAGAAAAGTGTAAAAAATGTCACCCTTTATTTTACAATTCAAATTATTACATAAATATATTATATTAAAATGTATTTTAAAACAATTGCTCACTTTGTTGTGTTTTAATGGTAAAGGTTTAATTTAGAAGTAATCACGATGGCACTTTGAATATTTCGTATTTCACAATGTACAGTTGAACTATCAAGATGCCACAACACAATAGGTCACACATAAGAAAAAATTGGTCATTATGATATAAATACACATTCATAGACTCACATATTCACATATATACATAACTAATAACAAAATTAAAAGCCCAAGCTTAATGTTGTATACACCTCCTGCTGCCAGCACAGCTCTGAACCATCAGTGACAACATTTACAGTTGATCCTTTGGCTGCTGTCGGTACTGAAGTACTTAATTCTAGACGAGGCTTGCTTCATGCATTGGATGGATGGATGCTGATGAACTGAGACTGGGACAGTTTGAAGGCCAAATTATCATAGTGTGCTCTTTTATTGTAGTGCTCATGCTGTGCCTGTGTATTTTTTTTATTTTATTTTTTCCCTTCTGGGAGAGACCACTGCCATCAGGGAGGGCAGCTGCCATTGGGTAGATGTTTAGTTGAAACAAAGTAACCTACTGCTAAACCTTAGACTACCCCGGACAAAATCTAATCCAGCTGAAAATTACATATTAATAAAATGGTCTGTTTTTTATTCACTTTGCCAATCAGGAACTGATCGGTCTTTAGGTTTTGGTGGGTGTGTGCACAAGTTCAGTGCCTTTGCCTGGCACGCTTACAGTCACGCAGCCACACACAGAGCACTTTGAGCTGTTATGGACATACAAGGTAACCTTTACGTTCTCTGTGATAATGCTGTCTTTACACTCTGCTTTTGTGTGAGCATTTTTTCAAGTTAAGATTTGAACTCCGAAATTATGGTGAAAAGATCACACACACAAATCTACACAGAGACACTGTTCCTTCATGAAAGGGCACTTGTCGCTATGAGAGTTGTTTGTCAGCAGGGAAAAAAGCAAAGGATGGAGAGAAAAGTAAATGCCACGGCCATAGATCAGGGGATATTTAATAGGCCTAGTGGTTGTTGTATTAAACACAGGCTACTGCAGGAATGTCAAAGGTGCGCTTGTACACATACACACACAGACACACAGACACACACAAAATTTGCTTTCTTGCAGTTAAAAAACTGTAATCTGTCTGTTCAAGTTAGCCATGGTCTCTGGCTCTGGACAGCAGGGCTCAGTTGTGTGTCTCTACCAATCTCAGGTCTTCAGTTGTTCTTGGAAACTTCTTTACTGAAGGGTACTGCCTGTGCGCGCACACACACACACACACACACAGACTCACATTTACAGAGGTGTGTGTAGTATTTTCAGCCACATCATACAGCTGTTTTCAGCTGTCCACCAATTAGTAGATCATAAGGTTTGTAATCAGCCAAAGGCAGGTCTAAAAGAGAGTGGTTATTTGGCTTTTGGCAATCCAGCAGACGAAAACATGTCTCCATATAAATCATTATATTAGTATGTAACAACAAAGATGTCCTAGAGATTTACCCATATCAACTTCAAATGAGACTCTTTGTCAAAACCTGTTTCTACGAACTCCTGCTGGCTGAAAAAGATCTAAATCATACCCCCCCCCCCCCCCCCCCAAAAAAAAAAGACAAAAATCATGGAGGTAGTTGCGTCTGATGCTGATGGACTTTTTTATTGTTAAAGCTTCAGTGTTTTACCTACTTCAAATTTACCTTGCCTATGGGTATAAATAAAGTTACCTTGACCTACTGTCCTGTTTTTGTTTAATTAATTGGTTAATAACAAAGAGACATGCATATCTGACAGCCTAATAAGATACTAGAATTTCATGCATCAAAACTGAAGCAAAAACTTTTTCACGCAGCAGATCATATTATTTATTGAGAGTAATAATTATAGGTGAGATCTAGCGGACTTCTGAAACCTGTCAATTAAGCTAGCCAAGCACCTGACTATAGTAAAGTATGGATGAGTGTGCCAGGCGATGATTTTTAAGAATACTTTTTTGCACTTCAGGCTTAATTGTTTCAGCTCTGAAAGTTGCCACTTGGTTTAAATATGAAAAAACAGCAAGAGTCATCTGGTGTTTTACACATCAAACATCTGTGTCCAAAGTAACCTTTTCCAGATCTTAATGGATGAAGATACACAGGCAAATTAACTGGACATGGATCATGGTTCAGAGTGCCATCTAGTTCCCTCAGCATGTAAACCTGCAATCAGTGCTCTGATCAGAGCCCACGAATCTGTCCTGTACCTGCATCTCTTCCTGGTGAACATTATGTTTCATTTGTTGCAGGTTCTTGGAAGGATGCCGATGTCTGTCCCTCTCAATTCCAATATGCTCTGTAACTATCTCACCGGTGCATCACTTCTTCATCGTTTTTTTTAGCACACTGTTCTATAGCCGGAGACTACACCGCCTCTGCTTTTTTCCCTCCACCAGTGAAAAGCTATTTAAAACTTCTCAAAGTATAATAGTCCATCTCATATCTTGTCTATTAATCTCCCTTCTCCCTCTGCCCACATACAAAGACAAACATGTGAATACACACACACACACACACACAAAGACATACACGAAAAACTAATAATGGATGGAGCGGCTGTTGAGCCTCTTCTCTAAATTCGAAGGGTTGGCTATCAGCTTTATTTGGTGTGATACAGTTTGTCTCTAACACAATAACAGGCACATTGACAGAAAGCTTTATGTGGTCAGTCTTAAAGCCAGGAGGCCCCAGACTAGAGACCGAGCACTTTGAGTTTTTTTGTTTTCTGAGACTGTTTGTTTTCTCAGTGTTTGTGTCCTTGGATGGTGGTCAAACACAGAGACAGTCACCAACACAACTAAATTGACTTTACGGAGGTACACTCTTCAAAGTTTCACAAAGGATTCTTGAAGTTATTTGTAACTGTAGTGTATGACATCATTGCTTATTAATCTACAGTTTGGTGTTACAAAAGACACAGTATATATTGATCAGCACATTATGGATAAGCATGAAAAGGAAATTTGTACCATATAATGTGATTTAATTGAAAAATGTAAGCAAAATTTAAATGTGTGTGTTTTGCCTATTTTCCTCCTCCTTAGTTGTCTTACAGGCTCCTGGTAGGCAGTGCTACTGGGAAGACCTGGCAAGTCTCCCTGGAGCATTTAAAGAGCCGCCTGTCTCAGTGTTTGCAATCTTCCTCGCTTTACCCATGTCATTTATTTGTTTGGCCTCAGCCTGATTATTTTAGGTTCTACTACATCTCACCATATGCCTAACATGGAAACACTTATCTAACTGCTGACACACTGATAACACTGACTAACACTTATCCTAAAATTAATCATGCTTTTTTTGGTTTATAAATTCCTACGTCTGTCGTATTATTTGTCGTGGATCATGGAACTATGACAAAACTTGCAGCTCAATACTGATAAACTTGTAGGGCAGTGTACTTACAATGGCAACGCTAACATGGTGATGTTGAGAAAGTGTATGCACCTATTCATCATGTGTGAGAGTTAGCTTGAGTACTGACATTGACTAGAAAGAAAGACCTTATGTCTCCCGACTTGAATTTGAAAATCCTGCTCCTCACATACAAGCAGTAGCGGTTTTTGATACGGGCGACACGGGCGGTTGCCCGGGGTGGCATCGTGGTGGGGAGCGGCATCACAGGCATCGGCAAAAAAAAAAAATTGCTCGTACTCATGCTGCCCCGACATCAGCCAGCACATATTGGGAATGGCATAGGCACCGATCGGTTTTCTATCGCCCATTTACTGGGAGTAAGGGCGCCCTCCGTTTGCGAGGTGCGCCCGCTGCTTGCGGCACAGGGAGGAGAGGACGGGGCGGCGGGGGATTCTCTGGCTGGCTGGAGCAGCATCTAATAACCAACTCGCAAAATAAAAATAAATAAAAATAAACCAACAAACATGATAACACCAGACATAATGATACAGACTTATAATTTGCCCCGAATTTTTCGAAATTCTATATGCGAAAAGTGAGCGCGAGAGCCCTCGGTGCGCCTGCTCGGTGCTGAAGTCAAAGTAAACTTTATTGTCATCTCCGATACAGTCCGGTATATAGTGAGATGAGAGAACGAGGCTCCAGTTACAGCAGTGCAAGTAAACAAACAACATATATAAGAAGAGTAAGAAAATAAATATACACTTTAGGACTCGGGGTAAAGGGATCAATAACAATTTAAAATTTACAATTTACAGTTTGATGATTTAAAGTCTCACACACAACCTGTCGAAAGGGGAGGGGGGCCAGCTGCTTCCAAATAGAGCACATTTCAATCATAATGTTGTAAATCCAAGCCCATTATCTATGCATGATTTGAATCCTGGGTTGTGTGAAATCCCAGAAATAAACCGTAGACAAAGTGAATCTGTGAACTAAGGTGCAGGTCTGTTAGGTTATATTGTGGTGATCCTGATCCTCGAGTTGGGGGATTTGTGTTCATACTGGAGTGCAAAATTGAAACCAATGGAAGATGGACAAGAAAAGTTCAAAGCCAGGTGCTCAGTTTATAAAAATTAGAAAAGAAGAAGAGGAGAAACGAGAAAAAGATACAGGTAAGCAGATGTGTCATTGGATAATGGCAGGTCATGTATCCTGAAACAATCAGAATCAGAATACGTATGTTACTTATGGAAATTATGTGGTTACAGTTGCTCCAAGAAGAAATGGTAAAAATAGTAACAGTAACAGACTGAACTCCAAAGAATATATTATGTTACAGATTTTAATATTAATTAGTCGTTGTAAATTGATTTGTCCTGTTCTCATTGTATGACGAATTATGAATTATGATGGCTGTTGGTAGCCGTTTGCATACTATGCATACTCTCTCTCTCTTCGTGTGTGTGTGTGTGTGTGTGTGTGTGTGTGTGTGTGTGTGTGTGTGTGTGTGTGTGTTTCTCTGGTGAATTTCAGTATGGTTCTGACAAGTTTTATGTTAATGTGCAATCCTTAATATGTTTTTTGTGTGTGGGGGGCAGAGGGAGTGTTCGCCAAACAGGCTAGGACCGCCACTGCATACAAGGTCTTAAATTATGAGGCCCATCAAGCTTCATAGTACTGGATCACCCCAATAGAGCACTTTTGGGAGCTCTCAGACTGCTGGTTTACTTGTGGTTCCTAGAGTATTTAAAAGTAGAATGGGAGGCAGAGCCTTTAGCTTTCAGGCCCATTTTTTGTGGAACCAGCTCCCAGTTTGGAATCAGGAGACAGACACTATCTCTACTTTCAAGATACTTTCAAGTTTTCTTCCTGTTAAAAGGGAGTTTTTCCTTCCCACTGTCGGCAAGTACTTGCTCATAGGGGGTGTTCTGATTGTTGGAGTTTTCTCTTTATTGTTGTGAAGTCTTTACGTTACAATTTAAAGCACTTTGATACAACTATTGTTGTGATTTGGTGCTATGTAAATAAAATTGAGTTGTGCTATCATTTGTGAATAAATAAATAGTGTAGCTGAGGCTAAAGTGAATGTTAGCTTTGCAAGGAATGAAATGTGTGCTATCATCACTAACAACAGGAAAAACAGCTTCCAAAACCAATTCTGTCATCTATGCACTCCACAGCAGAGATTGTAGTCACAAGCACACAACTGCACAACCAGCAACAAGCACAGGCCTTGACTGGCAGATGTCGCACTGCTCAAAACAAAAATCTGCATATGCATGTCTTTCCGTTGTCTTTTGAGCTTTTTGAGCCTTAAATATTTGTGTGTCCATGTTTGTGAATGTGCAATATGCTCACTGCGCAGTTTCATTTTTTTCTTTTTGTCTTTCTTTCATAACCACCTACAGCCCCAAACTCCAACTAACCCCAGAGGCAATTAGTGTGTACTTGGACTCCATGTCTGCTTTCCACACTGGAATAATTAGAGCAATATAGCATAGATGTTTATGTTTTTAAAGTTTACATGTCGCAATCATTTTCTTCCTAATGAGAGTCATGGATGGCACCATTATAACATGAGCACACACTTATTTTGAAAGAGGTGGCATTTCTTATTCAACTTTGAATTGAACAGTAACCTTTTATCATATCACTCTAGTTTTTACACAAATTATTCAACTGTTTAACAAGCAGACAACATGCAGGTTTTACAGAAATATAGTTATGAATCTATGAACTAAAAATATCCCTTACTGAGATTGTTTGATGTCTCCATTTCAGCAGAAGATATAAGTGAAGAAAAAGTCATTGACATACAATGTACTGATGGTCCTGGCCATAAAACTGTAGCGTGAGGCGAGATAATTGTGAATTTTATATCTTTTTAGCATGCAGTGTAAGAGATGTGACTAGTTATTAAAAATGCATGCACCATACGTCAATACTACTCAGTTTTAATGGTTTTTGTAATGAGGATTGGAGTAATGTTCGCAGTTTGTCTTCCTTAAAATGAATAGAATTGACCAATTCCATAAAAGGTGAGGTAGACCTGTTGGATAAAATGACATTTATCTAATGGAGAAAAAAAACAAAGATCTGATGATGATTATGATAAGAGGCTCTGGTTTGGCAGATTGTCTGTAAAAAAGGGTTGCATCGGAAAAAGATGAAAACTCGGTCTTAATAGATGCCTGTATGTAGCAGCTTTCAAGAGGATTAAGACGTCGAGACATTAAGTGTGCAGAGATTGATGTTGTGATTTTTTTCACACACATTAGGCAACAATTGTTCCTCATTTTTGTCAGAATATATAAATGTCACTGTGACATAAATACACATTTATTAATGAATGAAAAATGTTCAAATATGCACTTAATTTGCAGTCATGAAGTAGTTTGAATTGTGGTGTGTTATTGCTTAGTTTTCACGTGACTGTGTATCCACCATAATTCAGTAGCTTGTAGATCAGTCTTAGCAGTGATAACTTGAAGTAACTTTTTTCAATATGACTTTATCAGTGTCTCACTTGGTTGTGGAGGAATTCAGGCCCGCTCTCCTTCACAACATTGCTTCAGTTTGTTGAAGGCCTGGGAATTCATTTGTGCACAGCTCTCTTACGGGTGCTCGAAAGTAGTCTGGTTTAGGTCTAGACTTTTAGTGGGCTATTACAACACCTTGATTCTTTCCTTTTTCAGTTGTAGATTTGGGATCATTGTCTTGTTTTATCACTATGTTTCAGTAACGCTTTACCTATTAGACATTTGACGCTGGAATACTTTGATACACAGAAGAATTTATGGTGGACTCTATGGAGGTTGTTGCCCTGATGTGCTTTGTTTTTGCCAAATCCGGTGCTGTGCAGTCCAGCCAAACATCTCCACTTTGGTCTCATCTGTCCAAGGGGACATTGTTCAGGAAGTCCATGCTGCCATGTTCTTTCGGGAAAGAGGAGATTTTATTCTGGCAGCTCTTACAAACTAAAATGTACTCTCATGAAATTTAACATATAACGTGCTAACTGAGACCTGTAGAGTCTGATATGTAGCTCTTGGGTTTTTTGCAATTTCCATGATTATTGGACAGTCTTACTATGGGGTAAATTTGGCTGGGATGTCTACTCGTTGGAAGACTTTGGATATGTATTGACAAACACCTGAATGCTCCAGATCAGCAAACTGGACATGATTAACGTTATGAAATAACCAAAACTATAAACTCTTCCTATCCTTTGTTAAATAGTTTTATTTACTCTAAAACTGGTAAAAAATAAATAAATAAATAGTTGCAGTTGCAAGGGTCCTCCTGGTAAAGGTTACTACTGTAAATGTGGTGGTAACTGTCTACTGAACCTGCTAACTCATGGCAGAGGGTTTTCTGAGAGCAACAGAGGCTTTCAGGCAAATTCTCTCTTTGAGGAAAGAAGCTGAATTTTCTGGCTAACTCTTCAGTGTGTGTGTGCGTGTGTGTGTGTGCGTGTGTGTGCGTGTGTGTGCGTGTGTGTGCGCGTGTGTGCGCGTGTGTGTGCGCGTGTGTGTGCGTGTGTGTGCGCGTGTGTGTGCGTGTGTGTGTGTGTGTGTGTGTGTCTTGGGAGCCAACAGTACTGATCTGTGATAAAAGAAGGAAGAGGATGAATTAAAGAGAGGAAAAAGAAAAATAAATTACTCTGCATTTCCTTTTCCCATTTCCTTTACCACCTCCTCTCTTGCTTCCTCTCTAATCTCACACTGAGGCTGTGTGACTGCTGCTGTAGCACTTTTCATCCCCTCACTTGTATTAGCTAGTTTCCCCATATTAAATTCATTGTTTCCTCGTTTCTCCCTGTCCTTAATGTCTGTGTCTCATACTTTTTTCTTTTGTGGGTTTTGATGCTTTTCCCCTTTCCCCTGTTCCCATATGATTCCTCTCATGAACATGAGGTTCAACCCTCATGTTCATGTTTCTTTCATTATTGCTCCCTTTCTTCTCTGATCCCCTGCTAGTCATAGCAGTTTGTGCACATCACTGTTTTCAGGCTGTTGTCTTTTGCCACTTTTCATTTTTATTGCATCACATCATAACAAATTTGTGCGCATTGTCGCAGGGATCATCTCACCCAAAGTCTTTTCATTCTTCTGTCTGGCTTTAGTTAGAAACGATGAATGAATAATGGTACGGGTAAAATCCATAGCTTTGCTTTTTTTGTATCTTAAGAGACGCCGGTGGTAGGATGAAAATAATGTTATAAATGCAGCTTTTTTTAAAAACTACTGATGTGAGTACTGCCATTGTTGAAGTTGTAAAAAAAACAACCAAAAACTATAAATTTATAATAAAAAGTCACATCTTGTTCTAAAAAGAAAAAATATACTTTCATATACAAAAGTAGCCTAATTTTCCTGTTACTGGTAACATCTGTTGCACATATAAAAACATGCAACAGTCGGGAGAATATGTAGGGTCACATTGTTAGTTGAAGCGTCCTCGATTCAGTTTCATGAGCAAACAAGTATCTTGACCTTTACCTGTTGCAAGTCTTAAAAACAATACTATCCACGTGTGCTTTTTACTTTAGGGAAGTCTAACAAATGTAGGTAAAAAAGACTATTCCTAAACAGAGTCAGATGGAACTCCAGTATATGTGACAATATGACAATATATAAATTGCTGGAAACCATTCTGAAGCCTGAGTTTTTACTCTGCAGTGATCACTTGATATGATTAGTTTTGACTTGATCTACATTATAACAGTATACCAAAAGGGAAATGAAAATTTAAAATATTGACTGCCATGAATTAAACTGTGTTTGGTTGCAACTGCAATACATGATAATCTTTATGTTCCTTTAATCATAAATTATTTAGTTGGACAAAGTCTTGACATAAATACATATCAGTGTTTTTATTTCCTCAGTCCCAGTCTCTCTGCCAGCAGAGACCGGAGCTTCCTTTATAGAAAGAAAGTGTACTTTATTGGTCCCCGTGGGGAAAATCCCTCTCTGCATTTAACCCATTCACTCAGTGAAGCAGTGGGCAGCCACTGGGCGCCCGGGGAGCAGTGTGTAGGGACGGTACCTTGCTCAGGGGTACCTCAGGGTAGTTGTTCAGGGGAATCGAACCCCCGACCTTCCGATCATGGGGCCACCACTCTACCTACTGAGCTATCCCTGCCACCTTACTGTCAAGATGACAAAGCTGGAAAAGGGGAGAGAAAGGGGATAAAACAAAATGGAGTGACTGGATGTCTGAGGGAGAAAAACAGAAGAAGAGTTCAGGGGAAGGATAAGGGAGACATGTCTCTGTGTCTAAGGAAAAGGTTTGGAACATTAAGTCCTTGGGTCTTGTCTAGCGGGGGCTCCAGTTATGTAGATGTATTTTGCTACACACTACAGCCATGTTGCATTCTCACCCTCTCCCGCACCTACAAGCTTTAGATGTGACTAAAGAGCAATACAATGGGAAAATCTCACTGTAGGGAGAAATGACCCTGGGGCAGACATGCTGCAGGGATTACAGTGTATGCCAGGCTTGGATTCCTTTGGGGTCCCCCATGAGGGTTAGAGGACATGGGATGCCTTGAGTACTCTGTTCAGTCTTCTGATATGATGAGCAGGACAAAAACAAAGATGGTATAAAGAGAACAATTTGTAGAGTCCAAAAAGGAACTTTTGGATGATTTTTACTGAATAGTTTTAGTGTCTTCACTTTAAACACACAGGATTAAATTGTCATTTTCACTCAATCCTCAGAGGGGGCAAAAGAATTAGAGTTACTCTAGACATGAAATTGGAGTCTTTTAGGAGGCTTTCCCACAGAATTCTGCAGAATGAGAACTGGTGTAATTTCATTAAATTCCATTAAAAGCTTTATAAGATTATTATAATAGAAATATGTTTCTTACAGTGCAGACCTTTAATTTCACACTCATATCTGCAGCACCAGACACTTAGTAATGACAAATTTAGCAGATTAATCATGTTCAAAAACAACAGATGACAGATGATAACTGGTGCCAGAGCAGTGAAAGCATACAGTGGGGCAAAAAAGTATTTAGTCAGCCACCGATTGTGCAAGTTCCCCCACTTAAAATGATGACAGAGGTCATTAATTTGCACCAGAGGTACACTTCAACTGTGAGAGACAGAATGTGAAAAAAAAATCCATGAATTCACATGGTAGGATTTGTAAAGAATTTATTCGTAAATAAGGGTGGAAAATAAGTATTTGGTCACCTCAAACAAGGAAAATCTCTGGCTCTCACAGACCTGTAACGTCTTCTGTAAGAAGCTTTTCTGTCCCCCACTCGTTACCTGTATGAATGGCACCTGTTTGAACTCATCATCTGTATAAAAGACACCTGTCCACAGCCTCAAACAGTCAGACTCCAAACTCCGCCATGGCCAAGACCAAAGAGCTTTCGAAGGACACCAGGAAAAGTATTGTAGACCTGCACCAGACTGGGAAGAGTGAATCTACAATAGGCAAGCAGCTTGGTGTGAAAAAATCAACTGTGGGAGCAATCATCAGAAAATGGAAGACATACAAGACCACTGATAATCTCCCTCGATCTGGGGCTCCACGCGAGATCTCATCCCGTGGGGTCAAAATGATCATGAGAACGGTGAGCAAAGATCCCAGAACCACACGGGGGGACCTGGTGAATGACCTGCAGAGAGCTGGGACCAAAGTAACAAAGGTCACCATCAGTAACACACTACAACGGCAGGGAATCAAATCCCGCAGTGCCAGACGTGTTCCGCTGCTGAAGCCAGTGCATGTCCAGGCCCGTCTGAAGTTTGCCAGAGAGCACATGGATGATACAGCAGAGGATTGGGAGAATGTCATGTGGTCAGATGAAACCAAAGTAGAACTTTTTGGTATAAACTCAACTCGTCGTGTTTGGAGGAAGAAGAATACTGAGTTGCATCCCAAGAACACCATACCTACTGTGAAGCATGGGGGTGGAAACATCATGCTATGGGGCTGTTTTTCTGCCAAGGGGACAGGACGACTGATCCGTGTTAAGGACAGAATGAATGGGGCCATGTATCGTGAGATTTTGAGCCAAAACCTCCTTCCATCAGTGAGAACTTTGACGATGAAACGAGGCTGGGTCTTCCAACATGACAATGATCCAAAACACACCGCCCGGGCAACAAAGGAGTGGCTCCGTAAGAAGCATTTGAAAGTCCTGGAGTGGCCTAGCCAGTCTCCAGACCTCAACCCCATAGAAAATCTGTGGCGGGAGTTGAAAGTCCGTGTTGCTCGGCGACAGCCCCAAAACATCACTGCTCTCGAGAAGATCTGCATAGAGGAATGGGCCAAAATACCAGCTACTGTGTGTGCAAACCTGGTAAAGACCTATAGTAAACGTTTGACCTCTGTTATTGCCAACAAAGGTTATGTTACAAAGTATTGAGTTGTATTTTTGTTATTGACCAAATACTTATTTTCCACCCTAATTTACGAATAAATTCTTTACAAATCTTACCATGTGGATTCATGGATTTTTTTTTTTTCACATTCTGCCTCTCACAGTTGAAGTGTACCTCTGGTGCAAATTACTGACCTCTGTCATCATTTTAGGTGGGGGAACTTGCACAATCGGTGGCTGACTAAATACTTTTTTGCCCCACTGTATCTAGCATGCCAGTCTCCCATCAGTCTTCCCTGAAGACCAGAGGTTCATCCATAATGGGCATGCACAAAGAACCAGAAGAACCTGCTGGATTCAGAGCTGGCACAACTCCAGCAATCTGTACACTATGCAGATACTTGGTTATGGCGTTCCATGTATGCCTTGCCTGCTACCATCTTGCACCCTGCTGTTATGTGCTGGATTGTCTCTGGGGCATCTTTACACAGCCTGCACCTGGGGTCTTGCCTGGTGTGGTAGACCCCAGCCTCTATGGATCTTGTGCTCAGAGCTTGTTCCTGTGCTGCCGTGATTAGTGCCTCTGTGCTGTCTTTCACTCCAACTTTGTCCAAGCATTGGTAGGATTTCTGGATGTCAGCCACTGTGGGTCATCGAGCTAATAAACTTGTGTATAACAGAAAGTTTTATGTTGAATCCTTTTTTATTCCCAGCTACATCACATTGGCAAGTTGATTATTACAGCTGCAAAACAAATCACACAAACAAGGCTTCTGCTGCCACAGCCTAATTAGATTTATATGTTGGAATCACAGATTTCATTTGCACATTTTAACAGTAATTTTTCAGTTTGAATTTGTTGTGTGATGCAAGCGTCATGCCACTCAGTGACTGTGTCAGGTTTTGCTGCATTCCCATTGGTTGGTTAGTAAGTAAGTAATTATAATTTTCTTTCTTGACATTAGCTTTGCGTTGCAGCACCCTGGTAATGATAAACCTGTCTTTCAGTGCAACCATCATTTTGAAGACATGACTAGGGATGTGTATCGAAAACCGGTTCTTGTTGAGAACCGGTTCCCACTGTTTCAATTCCTTGGAATTGTTTGCCATTTTTCCAAACAATTCCCTTATCGATTCCAGTCGCCCCGAATGACGTCACCACGTTGTGGAGCTTCATTTACCCGCCAGGAAACACGGCGCCTAAGCGGCTCAAATGCTCAAAAGTTTGGTCATACTTTACGAGAACGGATGACAACAGGGCAACTTGCAATACTTGCAAAGTAGATACTTCATTTAAGGGAGGAAACACTACGAATATGCAAAAGCATTTGCTCACAAAACACGCGATAACCTTAAATGAATGTCGTGTTTTTAATTCCGCTCCGGACTCGTGAATCTCAACCCAGCAGCAGCGGTAACGTTTGCACGTCCTCTCCCGTTAATATGGCAGGTAAATAATCAACTAACAGTGCATATTATGTTAGCGCGATCTGCCTTATTACAAAACCTGCCATTACTGTGCATTTAGGTGACCGTGATGAGAGAGACAGAGTCTGGCTGGCTCAGATGCTGGCAGTTCTCACTGCAGTCTACCGGTAGCGTCTCCTTGTAGGCCAGGATAGACGAATGTCACCGAGCAGTGACTGAGTTTGTGGTCAAAGGCTTGCACCCATTTGCCACAGCAGATGCCCCCGATTTCACTTTGGTAAGTGAATGTGTTTAATTGTAGGCAGGGACATTACTGGATATTCTTGTGTAATTGCTACAGAATAATTTATGTTACACTTTGTTATTGCTACAGGAGAATATTTATTTTATTATTTTACATTTACATTTTTTTTCCTGGGGACCCTGTGACACCCCATTGAAGAGCCATAGGATGTGGATCTCTTAAGATCTCACTGTTGGGTTTGTAAGGCCATGTTACTCCTAAATTTCTATCTTGTTCAAAGAGAAGATATAAAACAAAGTTCTAAGCTAATCGAACTTAGTGTTCTCTTTTTTTAAAAATAAGAATCGATAAGAGAATCGATAAGGAATCGAATCGTTAAACAGAATCGAAAATGGAATCTGAATCGTTAAAATCTTATCAATACCCATCCCTAGACATGACCAAACAAAGCATCAAAAACAATTTTCATAGATCATTTTGTTTTCTTCTGGTACACTCCAAAATAATATATCTGGCTTTACATTGATAATGTGAGGCAATGAATGAACTTCCTATCATGGAACACTGAGAAAGGAAAAATCATTCCAGTCACTGGTGTGTTTTTTGCATTTTGACCTTGTTTTTCTACTTTTTTCTTAGCCTCCAACATTTTGTGAGCTGCACATTTTTCAACTGCAAGTCTTGCACTCTGGTGAAACAAGTAAGAGCTCTCTATGCACTTGAGAACAAAAAGTATCTTGTATGGCACACAAAGAGCATGCATGAAAGCATTAAAATGAATCCTTTGGGGGAAAGAGAGAGACCTAACGACAGCGAGGAAACAAGAGAAATCAGAAAGATGAAGTGGAGAGAGATGGAGGAGGACTGAGGTGGAGAGGAAAAGGAAAGGGAAGAAAAGGGAGGAAAAGAGGACCAGAGTGCTCTTTTATATGTAAATTGGCTCTCTCACTGATGGCTGGGACGAGTAATGATGACCTCTTCCAATACTTGAACATGGAGTCAGCATTTTTACATGTGCGCACGAACACACACACACACACACACACACACACACACACACACACACACACACACACACACACACACAGTATTCACATAACCATTCGCCTACACATCTGCACATCTCCATACACATTTAAAAGCATGCAAGTTACTCACAACACGCATACACACATGCACAGGAAAACTCACTCTTCCACACCCTCAAGAGACAGGGAACAGTGTGAAAGTGTGATGATGCATCATTTTCTTTAGCACCTCTATCCATCTTTCCTTCCCCACCGTGTCTTTTTCCCTGCTTTTCACACCCTTTATTTCAGGCAGGATGATGTGTATTTGTGTGTGTACAGCAATTTCAGTGCCTGAATATTCATATGTGGTTCTACTATGAGAGATTATCTATCAATATTATATCCATATCTGCTGACAAATCTCTTAATATTCAAGTGGGAAGACAAGGAATAAGACAATGAAAATAGTCTGCGGTTACACGTGTGTTTGTAAGAATTCAGCCTTAACAGCAGCTCACTGTACTGTTAATTCTGGGCAGTGTTTACTTTTAAGAGAATTGTGTAGTATTTTGTATGTATTCAACTTGTTTTCTTTGTTGTTTTAAAACATACATACAAGTTTGTAGTGCAGTAAAAATCAGATAAGAGTAGTTTGACAGACTTTGATAGGCAATGATTTGTAAATAAATGGACATGAATAACTTTATTAATAAATAATATTATACTGCAGTATAGTTATCACTAAATGGGCAGCTTATTGTCTTTCTCTTGTCAATTCTTTCTTTAAAGATATAACACAGCTTGGGATCAACTTGGAAAAAAGGTCAATGTGACATGTAAAAGTGAGGTCAGAGGTCAAATGTGACATGATATTTGGATGCAAACTATAATGGCAGACAGACCTACCCCATACCTGCCACTCGGAAAGAGTGACCACACATCCAAACACTGCGAAAAACTTGATCTTCTTGGTGAAGGTGACAATGACTGGTTCTTCTGATGTTGGCTTTCTTTCAGCTCAAATCTATCTGGGTATTCTCCTCTGACCTTTAGCTTCAACAAGACATTTTTGCCCAGAAAACTCCTGCTCATCTTTTTCAGATCATTCCTATAAACTCTAGAGAAGGTTGTGGTGGTGCACGTTGTGGTGTGACCAGACATGTCGCCATCTTTCATATTTTCAGTGTGCCTTATAATCCGGTGCGCCTTATCTACTGTATTTTCCGCACTATAAGGTGCACTTAAAATCTTTTAATTTTCTCAAAAATTGACAGTGCGCCTTATAATTTGGTGTCCTTATGTATGAATTCTGGTTGTGCTTACTGACCTCTAACTGATTTTATGTTGTACACGACGCTCAAAAATCTGTCAAAAAATGTTTTAGTACGACTTTGGTAAGCTACGAAGCCGCACCGCTTGATGGATCGTTGGAGCATTAAGTCTACCGTAGTCAGGAGCCTCGCGGACTCGTAGTAATCTGGGTCCAAAACTCCGTCCACTTCAGGTCCCAAAGTCAAACGAACACTGCACCATCACTAAGAGTTAAAAATTGTCTAAATTCTTTCATCTTTAATAAAATGTTCAGTGTTGCTGCTTTACCAGGTGTAACAATTAAGTTTGACATCCAGGTATCCATGAAAACAGAATTTATTAAATTTAACGGCGTTAGAACTTAGCAGGAAGTTAGCTCGCTAGTTTCCACCTAAACATGATATAGCACGTTCTGACTGAGAGATTTCTGAAAAAATTTAAACATGCAGCTCTGCTATCACTTCCAACATAAATGAAGACAGAAAACTAAACAGCTGTGATGTTTGAAGGGTTACTGGAGTTGGGCTAACTGGTATATAATGATGCATGATCGCTAGCAACACAGCTGTGTTAGCATAAACACAGGGAAGCTGGAGGATGAATGCTAGCTTTTTTCCACTCGATAAAAGTTAACATGAGGGTTTTTCATGATGGTTAGGGACAAATGCAATCGCATGGCAGGATGCTGTAAACCGACCAAACTTCAGTCAGGAGAATAATCCATCCACAATACAAGGTTAGTCATTTATATACTGCAACAACATGGGAATAGTACAGCTGCGACAGAATTACGGAGCGGTACGGAAGTAGAGGAAGCAAGAAGAATGAGTTGAGTAAAGTTTGACTTATCTGACTTTCTTGTTTTGGTTAATGCGTCTTATAATCTGGTGTCTATGAAAACAGACCCATTCATCGACAGTGCGTCTTATGGTACGAAAAATACAAAACTTAACAAATTTGCTCAGCATGATTAGCAGCCTAACCTTGCACATTTGCTTCATAAACGTAACAACAGTAGACTGTGCGCCACTCCTCAGTGACAGCAACACTACTTTTACGATTTGATGCCAGTAAATATTTAGATCGTGATCATACAGAAACATATCCCTTGTTTCACACGCAAGATGCAAAAACAAGATTGTTGACTTGAGCGCACACACACATAAAAAGCTCCTTTTTCATGATCCAAACCTCAGCGAGTTTGTACTTTAGCACTGATGAACCAGCTTCACATGGTTGTTTTCATGTCTTCCCCGCTTCCTCTGCCTCTCGTCTTCCTTTCACATTCACAAAGAGAGGAACTCTTGGGCCCTCTGTGTGAGTTCTGCTCAGCGCACTGCAGGCGAGCACACAACTCAATAGAGACCAGATAGCTTCCTATTAAACCCGCTCTGCTTTTAAGACAGCTGAGCATTAGTGCAGAGCTGTGTGTTATTGTGCCTGTGCATGCACGTCACATTGCGCGAGAGCTTTTCGTGTGATTCTTTAGATGTATGTCTTTGCACGATGTGCGCTCCTGCTCTTTGGTTTATTTATTTATTTATTTATTTATGGGGTTTTTTTTTGTTTGTTTTATTTGTTTTTTTTAGCTCCTACTGCACCTGTCAGTGGTAGCAGCAGTAATCTCATACAGATACGGCTAAAATAGTTTAGTTTTAGTTTGCGTCTGTGAAATTAAAAATACATTAAAAATGTCTTTTTCTCCCCTTGGCTTTTAAATCTTTTAAGTGTTTTTAGTCTGTGGGTGTCTTATTTTTTGCTACTTGTTTACACACGAAATATCCTCGTGACTCTGCTCTGCAGTAATAAAACAAGTTGACTCAGTAAATCCAGTTGTGAGATCCCACCTCTGGCAATTTGTTCAAACCCTTTCTGACTTTCCTCTTCACCTAGCTTTATTGCATCTGTTTTCCCCAACGCAGAGCTGCAAACCATTGAGAAGCTGGATTCACCAGGGGAATATTTAGATGCTACCTACTCAAATCCTGCAGTTTCCTATAGCAACTGAAAAAAATAACATATCAGTATTGAAGACTGACAGCACTTCATAATGTCCGTGGAATAAGCAGAATAATACTTTGTCACAGCTACACTCAAAAAAATAACTCTTTAAATGAACATAAAAAAATCATGGAAAGAATTTCCACGTGATTAAATTGCTTTATTTTAGCATTATGCAATTCTGTTACTCCAACTTAATGCACTCAAGTTGGACCAACTTAATTAAAGATTGATGAATCAACGTATTTACTGCATTTTGATCCAATATATTTTAATAGTGTTGATCCAACTTAAAGAGTTTTGTTCTTTAAGTTGGATCAATTCAACTCAATTGAATTGATCCAACTTAAACCTACTCAATTCAGTAGGTTTTCTCCAACTAATTTACTAAATTTGGTCCCAGCTTAAGTTAATTGAGTTGAACCAACTCATACAAATTAAGTTATTCCAACACAAGTCTTTAATGCTAATAGAAAGCAATTTAATCACGTGGAAATTCTTTCCATGATTATTTTAAGTTAATTTAAAGAGTAATTTTTTGGAGCATTTAACAAAGTCTAGAGCCTGGTTAACATACATTTCACTATTACATCTAAAAGGTAAATAAAAATTTGTCATACACATATTTTTGTTTTCTCCAATTTATTGAATTTATAGCAAATTTCACATAATGTATAAAGAATACATGAAATGCAAGTACAAGTTACATAACAGAAAAAAAAGTAGTGGACAAAGTGGAAAGTTAACCTGTTAAAACAATTTTTTAACAACAATGAATGGCTGAATCAGGTGATTTTCCGATGACCAATACAACTACTTTGAAGGTCAACAGATGCACTTTCAAAAAAGAAAATATCTGCAATTATTTTAGGTTCATGGTCCAGATACATGGTGTAGCTGTTGTAATGGAAACATTTCTCAACGAGAAAATAGTCTTTTGAGAACCTGTACTTTGTGTGCTGTTGGATAGTTTGTGTGCATCTAATTCCATAAGAATCTTCTGCAGGACCTCAAAGGTGTACCTGAGTTCCAGAGGGTAGCTCAGGTTCAGTGAATAGACCAGACCAAGCAACATTGTCACTGCAAAAACTACACTGCCCAACTCACCCATCACTTCCACCCCCTCTAGAACAATCACAACATCCTGAGGGTCATCGCCAGGCTCCGCACCCTCTGACCGAATGACACAGATTCCAAAGACTGTCTCTGCTATGGCAGTGGCGATGCTTTTTATCAACTTCCTGTGACAATAAAACAAACAAAAAAAAGATAATGATTTCTCACTAATGTCCATTGCAAACAGTTTTAAAAGTAAATATCTGTTTTACATTAATGTAAAATACCTAAAAGCTTTACTCATTCAAGCCTTATAATAATGTAAATGTAATCAAAAATGACTGCCCGATATTTTTCCTGACTCAAGAGAAGTTCATTCAATACCTCAACAATGTCCTGTCTTTCAAAATCTTGAGTTGTGATAGGGGTGACTGTGGCACAGGAGGTAGAGCAAGTTGTCTACTGGTTTAATCCCTGGCTTCTCTAATCTGATACTAAAACTATCAATGGGTAACATACTGAACCCCAAGTTGCTCCTGATACATCCATTGAAGTGTAAATGTTACATAAAAATCTTGTATGAATGTGTGTATGAATGAGGTTATTATAATGATATTATAATAATGATAGTATAAAACACTCAAGAATGGTGTGTGTGTAGTATCCAGTGAGAAACTTAAAGCTCTTACTTTTCCTATTTTAAAAGGTATTTTTTACAGCCACCGGTAATTTA
Source organism: Astatotilapia calliptera (assembly GCF_964374335.1). Lineage (NCBI taxonomy): Eukaryota > Metazoa > Chordata > Actinopteri > Cichliformes > Cichlidae > Astatotilapia > Astatotilapia calliptera. The sequence continues at coordinate 33,409,112 of NC_137435.1, forward strand.
TAGGAAAACCCCATCCCCTGAAACTTTTTGTATGTAGTTCAAGCTTATCTTTGATCATCTCCTTAGTTAAGGATACAGGCACGTTAACATACCAGGTAATCCTTCACCAGCTTCTCAGGATCTTCATTCAGGTACATGCAAAGACCTTTGGCGATGTATTCTCTTCTGATTTCAACAGCATCAGTCTTTATACACAGAGGGGGGGAAACAAATATATAGGGAAATCCATCTCAACGACCTAGCAGTGGGATTAAAGAACTATTAGTTGAATTACCAGGAATTTGTGAGAAATACAGAGGCTATTGTTTTACAGTCTTAATCTTTTCAAATAGTATTTATGCATTTTAGACAAGTCTGTCATTTTAATATTGTTTTGTAAATTGTGTATTAATTTAATCATGCCATACCCCCAATTCAAGAAAGTTTAGATGATGTGTACATAAAATCAGAATGCAATGTTTTCTTGGTCTCAAAACTATATGTCACTTACAAATGAATATATTACATTTTTAACATGGGAATGTGATAATTTTTAAGAAAAATATTAGCTCACTATGAATTTGATGAACTGGCCTGCCAGCTCTCCAGACCTTTCACCACCTGATAAGATTAAACATTTATTATCTTTACAGGAGGGAACTGCAAGTCTCCAAGTTTATTAAGTAGAAAAATATTTAATTTCAAAAAATTAAAAAACAGGAAAACATATCTGTTCATGTTTTGTCTTTCCTCCTCAGTGTACTAAAAACACATAAATTGTTAAATAAACCACTGTCCATCAGTTGCAACTTACAAACTTACAAATTTCAACAACCCACATGTAAAATGTAAATTTATCACAACAGTCTCTGTGGTAGAGCCAAACTAGCTTATGTGCAGAGGTTAAGTTATAAACAATATCTATATTTGGAGTAGCTAAGTCTTTCATATTAGGCTATCATGCTAGCATGACATTGTGCTATATTCTTGCACTAACGTGTTAGCTAGCTAGAATGGCATAAACAAACAGATATTTTAATAAAAAAACAAAAAAAAAAGTGAATAAATAGAACTGAAAAGAATCGACAAACTAATGATACCTTTGTGCAAAAAGTATTTTCATCAAGATGGATGAAGATAGATTCACTCTTACCTTTCCAAGATGACCGCGAAGCAAACCATGTGCTTTCCTGCCTCTTGTTGTTTAGAATCTCACGTGATCTTGTGATATCGCGAGTCTTTAAGGCAGCTAACCACTCTTGTTAGATTTTATCATGTCATATCAACAAGAATAAATTTAAGAGGCGCTAAGTTGGTAAATTTCATGTAGATCTTATATGATTTTATTACGTTCACCTTAGAAACATAAATTCATTGTGTTCAAATTACATGTTAGAGTCTTGTAAATGCAATAACCACCAAATTTCACTTTTTTGAGTGTATTCTGTTGGAACCTCCTGTATTTCATTGTACAGAGATATACCGCGACATCCGCTGGTTTCCTCTTTTTGGCACAAAGTGGGCGATAAATAAACAAGAGAGAAAAGCCGATCAGCTGATCATTGATCAGTTTCATGATTGAAGTAGAAACGGGAGAGGGAGAGGGAGAGGATGAAAGAAGAAGAGGCAGCTGTGCAGCAAAGACACAGAATAACTCCAGCTTTGTGTCTTTTTCATTGTAGCTGAATTACGGGACAAACTGTTCCTTTTCACCTCAATAAGAAACGCGTAATATTTTCTCTGAATACGAGACGATTCCGTTTTTTACTGGACGGTTGGCAACTCTAATAATTAACCTTGTGAACAAAATAAAGTTCAACATCAGTAACATCACAGCACCCACCCAGCTGTATAGAAACTCCGTCATGCTAGCTAGCACGCACTACGAAAAAGTCAGCATAACGAAAATAAACTCCACCTAAACTTGGTTCATATCTGACCCAGATGGACTGCAGGTTTTAACTTCTTACCTGAAGTTTAGTTCACCTGACACTCTCGGACCAGCGGCCACTTCGGGTCTCTCCTCTTGCCTCCCTTTTCCTTCATCCACCTGCTGGCTTCCACCACTTGCTAATGTTATTGAATCTGTGGAAGCTAGCTAAATCCCAGTAACGAGTAACGCGTTCCCGGTTTTGGCATAATAACTAGTTACCGTGCTCGTTACCACAATAATAACGTAGTTACTGTAACGCGTTACTTAATAACGCGTTAGTCCCAACACTGGATATAACACTGGCAGATGTTTCTCTGATTAATAGTTGTGCAACCAGTCAGACTTCCAAATAAACTCTTAAATAACATCCAGCTGTTAGTCTACAGCAGTGATTCTCAGAGTGTGGTGCTCAGTCCCCTGATGGGCTGTAAGGACACCTTAGATGGGCCATGAAGTCATTTACAAAAAGCAAATATGTTTATTTTGTTTTGTAGGGTTTAAAATAAAGCACTGATACTTACCTGGTTCAGGGTCATTGTGGCTGGAGCCTATCACAGCTGTCATAGGGAGAGAGGCAGGGTACACCCTGAATAGGTTGCTAGTCTATCACAGAGACAGATAACCATTCATGCTTACACCTACCTGTACAGCCAATTTAAATCACCAATTAATAACCTGACACATGCGTGTAACTGTGGGAGGAAGCCGGAGTACCTGGAGAGAACTTTAGAAGGCATAGGGGTAAAATGTCCACACAGAAAGACACCAGTCGCTGTGAGGTGATGGAGCTAACCACTGCACCACCGTGCAATGTATTATTATTAAGCCTGAAAACTTTCTTATATCACTTGTCAATAGTAGGAAAGAGCTGAAACTGAGCTGGTGCCAGATGTAATGATGTTCAGGAGAATCAACCTCAACAACAGTCGTGAGATGAAAATGTTTCAGTGAAAACATAAAGAAGCAACTACTTCATCTTCTGCTCGTCTGATAAACAGAGTTTTGATCAAAGGTTTGGGCGCACCGCAGAAGACTTTCTGATTTCCTAATTGGCCACAGCAGTCTTAGGTTTAGGAATGTCAGGGCAACAGTATGTGATCGCTCAGCTGCATGACGGTCATTAAAAAAAGGCTGCTTTAAGATCATCAGTAGTTCATTAGTCAGTTTTTCTCTCCCCCACATTATGATTCAGCTTTCACTTAAATATTCTATACATTACATCTACAGTTCAAGTTATTGAAAGCAACTTTATTAAACATTTTTATTAAAGTTACTTTTAATATTTCCATTTTTTAAAATGTAGTTTTAGTCTAAGTTGGTTTGTGAATCAAAGTTTGTCAAACGAGTGTGAGTGTACTCATGCCTGCCATTCTGTCCAAGCTGCTGACACGTCAACAACATGAAGAAACTGGTCAGGTTATGGCAGTGGTGAAAATGAGCCTGTCATTCTACATCTCCTCGTTCTCATGTTATTGCTCTCACAAGATTTTTAGAAAACTTGACCTGTGACCTCGACCTTGAGGTTGAGGTCACTGAGATTCGAACAGTTTTTTAGTAGTATCAGTGGAATCAATTTGAAACATACTCTCAGAATCTTGAGAGTCCACACCACCCTCTCACCTGCAGGGCAGAGTGACAACAATACCCCATCAGCCTTTTGCACTAAGGTGTAAAAATTAAAATTAAAATGCACTAAAGAACAAAACACAAAGATCCAAAGCGTATGTGAACCACAGTCTTTTGGCTCTTACCGTGGCAGATGCACAAAGGACTGCTGCCAAAGTACAGCTTTTGTGTAACATAGACAGCATCTGACAAATTAGCATTACATGACACCCGAGGATGTGCTTTGCAGCAGCACATTCAGTGGCAACAATAGAATCAAAATATACACATTCTCAAGATCATTGCAGTCAAAGGAGTACTCAGCTGTTAGTATTCAGATGCTGAGGACAAATTAAAGTCCTTCAAACTATTACTTGTAATAATCTCTAGAACTTTTCAATATGCTTCAAGTATAAATATATCATTTCAACTCATGCAGCAGAAGCGCCCCTTTTATTATTACCGAGTAAGTAATAATACTACATCATACACTGAACAAAAATATAAACGCAACACTTTTGTTTTTGCTCCCATTCCCCATGGGATGGACGTAGAGACCTAAAATTAATTCCAGATACACAATATAACCATCCCTCCCAAACAGTGGTCACAAATCAGTCCAAATGTGTGGTAGTGGGCACATCTGCTATATTGAGATAATCCATCCCACCTCACAGGTGTGCCACATCAGGATGCTGATCTGACATCATGAGTAGTGCACAGGTGTACCTCAGACTGCCCACAACAAAAGGCCACCCACAGCAAAATTCCACAGATGCCACAAGCAATGAGGGATGCTGCAATTGGCATGCTGACAGCAGGAATGTCAACCAGATCTGTCGCCCGTGCATTGAATGTTCATTTCTCAACCATAAGCCGTCTCCACAGGCGTTTCAGAGAACATGGCAGCACATCCAACCGGCTTCACAACCGCAGACCTCGTGTAACCACACCAGCCCAGGACCTCCACATCCAGCAGGTTCACCTCCAAGATCGTCTGAGACCAGCCACCCAGACAGCTGCTGGAACAATTGGTTTGCACAACCAAACAATTTCTGCACAAACTGTCAGAAACCGTCTCAGGGACGCTCAACTGCATGCCCGTCGTCCTCATCGGGGTCTTGACCTGACTCCAGCTCGTCGCCGTAACAGACTTGTGTGGGCAAATGGTCACATTCGATGGCGTCTGGCACATTGGAGAGGTGTGCGCTTCACGGATGAATCATGGTTCACATTGTTCAGGGCAGATGGCAGCTGAGAATGTCCCAGTTCTTGCATGGCCAGCATACTCACCGGACATGTCACCCATTGAGCATGTTCGGGATGTGCTTGACCGGCGTATACGACAGCGTGTACCAGTTCCCATGAATATCCAACAACCTCGCACAGCCATTGAAGTGGAGTGGACCAACATTCCACAGGCCACAATTGACAATCTGATAGACTCCATGCAACGATGTGTTGCACTGCATGAGGCAAATGGTGGTCACACCAGATACTGACCGGTTCTGGGTCCCCAGACCCCCAATAGTGAAAAAAACTGCACATTCCAGGGTGGCCTTTTGTTGTGGGCAGTCTGAGGTACACCTGTGCACTACTCATGATGTCAGATCAGCATCCTGATGTGGCACACCTGTGAGGTGGGATGGATTATCTCAATATAGCAGATGTGCCCACTACCACACATTTGGACTGATTTGTGACCACTGTTTGGGAGGGATGGTTATATTGTGTATCTGGAATTAATTTTAGGTCTCTACGTCCATCCCATGGGGAATGGGAGCAAAAACAAAAGTGTTGCGTTTATATTTTTGTTCAGTGTATATTTAAGTCTCTGGGGACATAGCATGAAACATGCCTCACAGATCCAGAGATGTAAAACATGGTGGTCAATATATTTCCTCTGCGATGTGCGTAAAGTAGCATCTAGCTGTTCAGTTTCAAGTAGCTAAAAATTCAGCCTAAGTAAATGGACTTGTGCTCATGTCCCTGCTGCAAGAAATGGCCTTTTACAGCTTTGGTTGGTAAGGCTTTTAGTAGAAACGGATTGAATAAAATAGCCCATAGGGTTTGAAAGCAACATAAATTCTGTGCTTTTATGACATGAACTGGAGGAAAAGGCTATACCAGAGCACTTTGGTTTACATCACTATCTTAAAAATAGTGTTTTAGTGACAAAACAAACACATCACAGGTCTAGCACTGTAATTTAGTTCTATTGCAGAACTAGAAATAACATAAGGCTTCTGCAAGCGTGCTTCGAGTTATTTATTAGAAATTTTAAAATGAGCACATCAGTGCTTAGAATATATGACAGGGATGAGGTTGGTGATAAATGTTCTGTACTCTTCGATATATATATGCATTTATCTTTCAGAAATCAGAAACTTCATTGAGGACAGGTGCCACTGTGAACTATTTCAGAAGGAAGATATTCAAGACACTGATGTATTTCTTTGTTTTGTTCCTGTAAATACATTTCAGTACAGCCCACTGGGTTTTTGGCAAAGGACATTTTCCATTTCATCGCTGCAATGTTTCCTGTTATTAAAGATAAATGCCACTGCCAAATATTTATCAGTGATATGAGATTGTTTGTTTGGGTCTTATCTAAGCCTAAGAAATAAAAAGGAAACTGTTTTTCTTTTGTGTTGAGAGTATATGGCTTTTCATTTTCTTTGCTTTTCTCTTAACAGTTCATATTTCAACTTCACTGCTTCCACACAGTTTCAACACTTTCTGCCTCATGTGTAACCACAGAGGCAGGAGGTGTCTCAGAAGGAAATGTGTCTTTTGGTGTGAAAGAACATCTGCTACTGTACTCGGCACTGTGATTGGTTTCCGTGACACGCTACTCCCACGCTTGCTGTAACTCATTTCATTCCTACCAGTGAGCCACTTCCTCACTATAACTGAGGGCAGTGCACTTTTCAACAGTTGGTCAAACAGTATTATAAATACCATAGTTTATCACCAGGACTAAAGTGTATAAATAGACCTTGCCTTCTTAGTAATCTGACTCGCTGTCATTATTTCAGTTTTTATTCATCTTCTTTTGATTAGAGTTTTGTATGAATAACTTAACTCGGAAAACGCTCCAGTAATTCCAAACTGGGTTTTCTTTTTCACTTTTTGAGCAAATCACTACACTAAAGCAATAGTGGTGGAGCAATAGTGGTCAACAAGAGCTTTACAAGAACCAATAAAAATATTATGAATCGATAGTGAAGATTGTGTGGTTGTCCTGAGCTCAGAAACTGTTTTCCATGATCATTTTTTAGAATATATGCTTCCAGTTATATGAAATATTGTGAGGTAATGACATATCATCATAAAACTAAGAAAAGAATCAGCTGGTTGGTTTAAAAAAAAAATGGTGTCAATCTTCAGTATGATGAACCTGCTGGCGACATCATAAAAAGCTCACCAGCTCACTTATACAGGAATGGTTGTACAGACTTACCATGAAGTTTATCAGGTTTAGTGAATGCATTCTGGTCACTGCAACCTCCAGACAACTAGACTGCAGGTGGTGAGATTTAACTAAGGACTGAGGAGACTGAAACCACTTTAATCTTTCCTGAGTCTGCACCTTTTTTTAAGTCCTCATGTTTGTCTAGTGCTCTCTAACCCATAACCGTTAATCACCTACTTCCAATCTGAACCAGGTCCTTCCCATATATGCTAACTGTGTCCTCAACCCATTACTCCTCACTGAAAAAAAGGGATTGCCCATCTCTTGGATTTATGTAAGCATCTTGCGTGTATTTAACACAATCGCCTGGTGCTTTAAAGTTAAGTGTAACTATATAGTGTAGAAACTACATGATATGGAGAGAAGATATATTAAATTGTTCATATCAAGTTCAAGTGAAGTAAGTCAATAATACAGCAATGTTAAATCTTGCATGGGATTTTGGCTTGCGCACTGTGGATCGTGGTTTGAGGAAGGCCTCTACTTTTTTTCGGGATACCGAAAAAAAGGAAAATGGGTGGTTGTTACATTTACAAAAGTCTAACTTGTAATTTGAACAAAATAGTTTCATGTTTCTATGGTGAAAATAATCAAATCATTTAGGATCTGTATGAAATTCAACAACTTAATTTGATCTCGTTGAGATGACATGATACAGTCTAGTAAGAGCGGTTAGTTGCTGGACTTATGAAATTCACAAGATCACACGAGATTACAAACTGCAGGGAAATCACAGGAGGTATAAGAGGCAAAACACTACATACATATACATACGTATATGGTATTGGTATTTATTGTGGTTTAACCTGTCAAGGACAAAATTGTACTGAAAATTCTGCATCAAACCTTGATAAGCTTTGTTAATCCTGGCTTGGTAGCGTGGTCGTTAGTGCTGTTGCCCCACAGCAAGAAGGTCCTGGGTTCAAATCCACAAGCTGGTTAGTTTGCACTGTGTTATCTCTGGTTTCCTCCCACAGTTAAAAGCCATGTAGTTATTAGAGTTAGGTTAATTGGTGAATGTAAGTGGAAATGGTTGTTTATCTCTATGTGATAGACTGGTGAGCTGTCCAGGGTGTACCCTGCCTCTTAACCTTTCACAGGGTTATGCCCCAGCTCCCCTGCAACCAGGAGAAAGGAAGTTGTTGTAAATCCATTAAATGTTTATGTTAACCAGACTCTAGACTTTGTTGAACAATATTAATATGAAGACAACATGTAGTATTTAAGTAACCAAGTAGTACTGGGGTAAAAGTTATTGAATAGTGTTGGAATAAAGTGACAAAATTGTGAAGGATTAAAATATTCCAAGAGCTCAACTTACTTCATCCAAACATGTTTCAATCGTGTTTTATCAACACAAAATGCACAGGTTTATTGAATATGAATAGGTTGTGTTGATTTTTAAACCTCAGTTGTTTAAGTTTCTGCCAAATCAAAACATCTGTGTGCAACCAATGTCCACTATTGAATTAAGTAAATCTAACATGCTCTTTTTTCAGTGCTCATTTATCCCTTCCCTCACACGTTTCCATGCATTCTTAACCAAGCTCTGCTCTATTATCCCTGCTCTTGCTCAAATTGTAGAGCTAGGCAAAGGTAAAGCCCCGTTATCACCTTTCATTTGTTCATGGAGTCTGTTTTTACTGAACAGCCTTTTACACCTTCTCACAAACTTAAATCTTAGGTCTACATTCTTAGTCATCCAGGTCATGGTGGTCTCAAACGTTTGAAATAAAGACAACTCTACTTCTTTTTGACTCATGAAGATTTTTCACCTCCCATCCAAGATGTTTCAGATGATGGAGTCCCAGGCATTTAACCCCTTGAAAGGGGTCCTAAGAGCCACTGACCCATCCTGTAATCAAGTCATTAAGAATCACCCAAACTAGGGAGTGATTCAGGGCCATCAAAGGGGCCAAGGAGATGTTGCTCAACCTGCCATCATGTGAGTTATTAAGGTCACATGGGTCAAGGTGTGAGTGGGGGGTTGAAATACCTGAGAAGGGATCTCAAGACTGTGTTATATGTGACTGATAGCTGGTATCATAGGCCTCTGTTCAGTGATGGTTATCTATGTCCACTGTAAACCGTCATTAATGACCCATGCTGCGATTCACACCTTGGCTCATGTGACCCTTAACGACTCACATGACTAGGGTGGGTCTACAGCTGTGAGGAGACAAGGAGGTTAAATACCTGGGACTCTTCATTAGTTTTTAGAACTGAGCCTAGCCTAGTTCAGTTGCGTTCATTGCAAATGCTCAAGAACATCCTAAACTACTGCAGTTATAGTCAGCCAAAGTAAATCTTCAACTAGTAGTTGTAAAAGTAAGTAAAAAAAAAAACAAACTTAAGGTTCTTTCAGAAGAAATAATTCCGATTCTGACCAAATCTGACCATCTTACACCTCCATCCATAGTCATGTTTTCTAAAAGTGGAATTATATTAGTCTGTGATCCCAGCACACAAACTAGTGACGAAATACGCTAAAGCTCATGTGCTGAGCTAAGCTCCACAGGTCTAATTATGATATCGCTTTAATGTTTTGATTAGTGAGAAAGCTTCACATTCAACTTGGTCACTGTTCATACAAGTATGTGTGGAAGCTGCCACTGGATGCACCTGCTATTATACAACCACTATATATAAATATATTGAAATGTGCCAACGCTGGTATGTTCACACGCAAACCTTTAAGTATAAAACACAGACATGTACACATTCTGAACAGAACATACAAATCTAGCCTACTGTTTTTAGATAAAGTTCATTAGTTGTTGAGCTGCATGGCAAAGTCACTTGACTGTTTGGCCATTTGTTTTAATAAAATGACCACAGTGTGGTTTTTTTTTTTACCAAGAGTAAAAGTTATACAATGGCTACCAAACACTGGAAGACTTTAAACTTTTAAAGACTGGGACCCTCACACATCTAAAAGTTGTCTTAAGGCTTTTAGTTTGAGACTATATACTATAAGATTGTCCAAAGACCGGGGATCTTGAAGGGTTGCAGTTCAGAAAATCAACTTTGAGACTATTTCCCATCATCCCACTGGTGGAAATTTATAAAAAAGGAAACATGAAAAATTAGAACAGAATTAGGGCCACTGTGCTGGTACTAAGATTTAAAACACAGACACAACACAACGTATGCTAATCTAAGTTTACTGTATCACTAGCTGATGTTCCCATCTCACTGTTGGCAAACGTGCAGTTTTTTTGTTTAAATATTAGAAAACGGAAAGATGTTTTTCAGACAAAATAGAGCTTTATTAGTGGACGTCCTTGCTAAAGGTTGATAGTAAAAAAGTGAGAAAAGCAAAAGAAGAATAACAGACAAAGCTCTGCTGTGAAAAAATCCCTCTCTGCATCAGCAAGGTTAGCTACTCTATCTGCTCACACAAAAATAAAGAACTATTTTTCTTCTATTGTTGTTGTGAAGATTGAATGTCTGTCGGCAGTTGTTGCTGCTACCTCTGAAAAAAGAGTGGCATATCAGCAGCTAACCCATCAGATGGTTCAAATCAATAGCTGACTAGCTTTAAAAGCATCAACCCCAAAGTGGACCACAGAAGTAGCAACTCCATACAGGGGTAATCAACAAGTAGGATTAGACAGGCATGTATGCAGTTACTGTGTGCACAATGAAGTGTGTGTGTGTGTGTGTGTGTGTGTGTGTGTGTGTGTGTGTGTGTGTGTGTGTGTGTGTGTGTGTGTGTGTGTGTGTGTGTGTGTGTGTTTAAGATAACCTTTATTAGTCCCACACGTGGGAAATTTGTTTTGTCACAGCAGGAAGTGGACAGTGCAAAAGTTATGAGGCAAAAATTAGAATACAATAAGAATAAATACAGTACACAACTGTACAGAATCGAATAAAATACTATATACAGTAGAATAAAATAAAATAAATATACAATAAGATAAAAATAGAATACAAATACAAATACTATATACAACTGAGTAAAAATACAACGATGACAGAAAGGATTATTGCACTTAGTATTATTGCATATGTATGGATGTGTGTGCTTGATCAGTTAAAGTCTTTATTATGGAGTCTGACAGCAGTGGGGAGAGAGTAAGAGAAAGAAGGAAAAAAAGGCTAAATTAGCCAAGTCTTTTGTGCTTGTGGCCTTTTCTTAAAATGCTCCTGCATGTGCTTTTGTTCTTGTTTAGCGTGCACTGTTGTTGGTACCTATTTTCATTTCTGCTACAGCCAATCCCATAGAAACAGTGGTGCTGTAGCCCAGAGCAATTGCAGTCTAGAGGAAGTAAATCAACTGCAAAACAGATGCAGCATGTGTATGTGTTTCAGCATGAGCTGGTGAGTGTGAGAGGAAGTGAACATGGCAGATTTAACAGGCTTGTGAGCAACAAAAAGATGCTCCCTTCTTCTTCGGTCAGCTTGGCTTCATGCTTATGCCTCCAGCTCCTGGCTAGTAATCGTGGACAGAGGAGTAGATAGACAGTGGATGGATTCGAGCTCATGTATGCTTGTGAAAAAAGCATGGACTGGGCAGGATGGTTTAGAGCTGGTATCAATAATTCTGAGGTCACATAATTTGTTTTTAAAGTGCCAGTTTCATGAGCGATGATGCGGTGATGCTGGCGTATGACAGAGGAAGCAAAGTAAAAGAAGTAACAGGGATGAGGAAATGTTGGAAATATGTGCTGACAGCATTTATAGATATGCCAAATGCTCTGTTTGAAAGTGAGATAATGAGTGAGAACGGCTCACTGTAAACACAACATTAAACGGGTTACAGAATTCCACAATTCATTCTGTTGTTAAATAGAAGAGACACTGCAGATGAACACAACATCACACCGCAAAGCCTGGAAAAAGAAATTGATTGAAAAAGGGAAAAAAATTTACTGCCACACAAAATAATAGCCTTCCCAGATAGAAAAACACAATTCACAGCTGACATGGCAGACAGTGACAGCATAATGACTATTGCCGCTAATGCAGGTACTGCACTGCACTCCAACAACAATGCAGCAATTTCATTAGTAGGGTACATTCTGCCAGAAGGATATTGAGTTGTGATGCCAGAAATACCAGTGACAGAGAAAAATTGGAATTGGTGTTGTTTTGATGGCAGTCTAAATGGACAAAATGAGGCGCAAAACGTGCAATAACAAAAGCAACGACAGGCTTGTGAAAATCTGGTATTATTACAGATAATAATCTGCATCCGCTCACAGGATGAACTCTACAATATAATATATCCTCTCTAAGACTGTCACTCCATCTCTTCTTTTCACCCAGGCTGGAATAAGCGAGTGGACTATGAGCCAGGAACAGGCAGTAAGCAGCTGTTTCCCAGGATGCACCTCGAGACCTGTGGCGGACCTCTGTCCTCGGTGAGGACCACGGTGGAGCTGCAGACCAGCCACATTGGAAAGGGCTGCGACCGGGAGACCTACTCTGAGAAATCTCTACAAAAACTCTGTGGTGGGTTATTTGGGGTTACTGTGTTTTCATAATCACTAGCTATTCTTGTGTGGTCGAAATGAGCAATAATTAAGATAAAAACTTGTGACTATTAAATCGATGGTTGATATGCAGATTTACACAGTATATGGCTCATCAAAGACTGCTGTCTGAGGCAACTAAAAGTTGGGGCAGTAAATTAGAAGTTAGATCCTGCTAAAAGCATTAATGGAGTCCATGCGTTGAGCACCAGGGTCAGACGGCGCCCGAGGTGTGTTTCTGTGCCCTTTTTAAATCAACATCTGAAAGCTCCCAGTCCGTGTTGCTTTCTTATCTCCACTTATGTCCCCGGTAAACCCCTGTGCTAAATGAAGGCACCAGAATGGCAAGTTAAGGCTGTGTCACTAATGATGTGACAGAGCGAGGGCATTAGCCGCCCTAGATGCAGCCGCGCTTTCTCCTCAGTGACTGATGAGCAGTCGAGCCGCCGTGTCAGTGCCCAGAGCGCCAGCAGAGTAGTCGAGCCTATACCCCCACCCACACCGCACTGCCAGCAGGAGGGCTGGAGTCATCATCTTTGACTAACGGCCTTCACAAGCCACATTCCACCTAATCTGAATGCATAACATCCACTCCCTGCCTCCCCTGGCTCCCAGTCCACGCATGGTTTACCACTAAAGAGGCCTTTTCAGGCACCTCATAATCGTTATCTGATAGCAAATAGAATAAATTGTAATAGCTTTTTTAAAGCACAATCAATTTGAGATAATGTACAAAGACATCGGGCAAAGGAAAGGCTGCAGCTGGGTGCTGGAGGAGTCGATGGGTATTTATTTACTGAGGGAATCTAATTACTGGAATCAGAACGTCGACGGCGCCACGAGCACGCAGTGGAGAAAAACAGGGTTTTACAAACGAGTGAAAAACATCAATTAACGTGCTAATGTGTTATTAGCGGAAATGAACAGATGCATGTTCGAGTTTCTTTGCCAGGACAAGGGACACAGTGAGTTGTGACACTTCCTGTTTTGTTTTGTTTTTTTTGGTTGGTTGGTTTTTCTCCTATAACATCATAGCTCCCAGGTCGCTTTGATCCATTTCCGTCAGTAAGCCATTAGAAATGATTCATAAATGTATTTTAAAGGGATGAAATAAATGTTTTACTGTCACACAGGAAAAGCAGAAGATAGATGGGTGAGGGCATGTCGTATGCATGGAGGAGCGAGGTGAGCATGTGTCAGGGGCTGCGTTTGTCAAGGTGACGGCTCGAAAACAAAGACTGGACGGGGCTCAACATATTAGGGTTATTGTGTCAAAGGAATGATGGAGCTGCTTTGAAAGGGAGGAAGAGAAACCAAATGAGCCAGCTCAGTGCAGGACGGTAACGACAGGTCTGTTTTGTCAGAATGTGTAGGGATCGTGTCAGCTGTAAGCCATCTGTGCGACTGGCTGATTCTTACCAAGCCTTTGCTATGTCTTTTTCTCTTTGTGTTACCATAGTGCTTGGTTAGTATTTCCTCTCTGTTTCCATAGAGGTGCATTATAGCAGTGAGCTATGTTCTGAATTTATGAATAGTGGCTCACATTTCTTTTGAAAGTTAGCTTCATTTGCCATGAATCAATACCCACATTCCGTAGCTATCTCAGCCCATTGATTCCTTATTAAACCCTGCCAGCTGCATTACTCTTAAGTAATCATAGCCAAGAATAAGGCAATGCACACTGCGTATCTGCCATTATTGTTGTTGACAGATCTACTGTCTCACCTCTTGTTTGTTCCCACGGCAATAACCCCAGGCGCCTCGTCGGGTAGCACTGACCTCCTTCCTGCTCCCGGCACGGCCACCAATTGGACAGCGTCCCTAGTGTCTGACAGCGGGAGGGACAGCGACTTGATCTTCAGGTTTGACGGTCGTCAGGCAGCCAAAATCCCAGACTGGGTGGTACCACAGAATTTGACAGACCAGTTTACCATTGCAACATGGATGAAGCATGGGCCTAGTCCAGGGCTCAGAGCTGAAAAGGAGACCCTACTTTGTAACTCTGACAAGACTGGTGAGTCATTTGTTAACACATTTCATGGAAAAAATATATTTTTTTGACATTTCATTAGGTTATAAGAGATGTCTGGGTAAGCTGTAGTAAGGGGGGATTAGCAGAAATCGTAAATCAGAATTTAATTCAAACACCACAAATGAAGTGCACCTTGATTCTTTGGTGGATCATGTGTTGTGTGGTCAGTTGACAGGAGAATTGTGGTCTGTGAGCAAAGGTATAAGACACTGACTGCAATACCCCAAGTGACAGTGTGCAATAAAGACTCAGAGTCTGATAATATCTGCTTTTGTTCGATGTAAAACCATAAATCACCGCTTAAATCATCCTAATATCACTCCTCTATACAATAGAGCTACACATGTATAGAATATATCTATAGCTCCTCCACAGATCTAAACAGCAACTGTTTGTGAAATACTTATTTCAATGTGATACTGTTTAATAGTGGCACATTGAACAAAATTTGCAGCTCGGTGGACAGCATGCCCTCCCTGCAGGGATTATTTTTGTTGTTGTTTTTTTAAATTCCAGTGAAAGACTATCTGCCTGCAAACTCACCTCCTTTAGAAAAGTGCTGCTGTCCCAGATTTGTGAGAGCCACCTGTCAGGCTTGCTTTACCTGTCAGCTGTGAGTAGGTGGAGTGATTTGGTCCCTGGTGTCTACTCCTCTTTTTACCTCCCACAGAGATGAACCGTCATCACTACTCGCTGTATGTCCATAATTGCCGCCTGGTGTTTCTGCTGAGGAGAGACTTCACCCAGGTAGACACCTTCCGGCCGGCCGAGTTCCACTGGAAACTAGAGCAGGTGAGGCGCTAACGTTGGAATACGTGTGATAGACCAGGAAACTTGTACTCTGAGCTTATCCTCAGCTCACCTTTTTGATGAGGTATGGACCTCTCGCATAGAGAGTTATGAAGCCTCTAGCCTGGATTATACCTCTATTAATCATCCACTGGGATATTTTTTTCTTAGTTTAATCCATGGTGGTCTGTGTCTTGCGTTAAAAATAGAAGGCTCCTGGTAAGACATTGGGATTCACTGGCAGCAGCAAAAAGGTTTAAAAGGGAGTAGGAGCTGTTGGTGATTTACTAACACACATCATATTCACCCAGTGATTTGCAAACAACCATGGTTTTGTGGGTGTAAACTGTAACCAATTAGTGCTTGGCTATACTAGAAATCCCTCTATAAAAAAACAAACAAAAAAACCCACCTAACCTTTAAGTGACCCCATTTAATATAGAGAATCCACATACTAGTTAATATCCATGTAATATCTTAATGAATTTAGGGACTGAATAAATGTTTGGCATCTGCCCTTTCATATGATTCCTTCGAGGAATGGAACATTTCCACACATGAAAATTCCACAATTAGTTAATAATAAAAACAATAGATATGATGGCTAGAGAAATATGAGCTTCCTCCAGGGTTGTGCATGTGTGCATGTGTCTCTGTGTATGTGTGTGCGTTGCGTGAAGACAGAGGCAGCTGTCTGTTGATCGTGGATGCTGTCTCGGAGTCAGACAGGTCATCTCGACTCACAAAACCCCCACGCTCACCCAGTGAGGACATTTGATTCAGGAGGCACACAGCTGAGGCTGGACATCCAGATGCAGCTCCCTGGGCTAATTTAATCAGACAGATCACTGGTCCTTGATTGGAGAGAGAGCATGAAACGGGTCATCCATCAGTCTCCTGACAGAGCATGGTGTGCATGAGGCCCCATCTGGAGGAATTTAGACAGAGTCTCTATTGAGTATCTGTCATGGCTATTGGTCTGTTTTTCTCACTCTACATTTTCTCCTTTTGTTTTTAATTTGTTCTGTTCTTTTTTTTCTTTTTTTTTAAAGACATCTGACCAATCTGGATATTTCACAGACCTCACTGCAACAGTAGTATGGCTTCTGCTAATGACATTAACAGTGATGTTCACTGTACTTTCTCAGGCGCTGTTCAGATCAGCAAAGGTTACAGTGGCTACGAGAAAAACTAAGCATGGCTGGAATTCTTTGCCCTCATTCCCTCTTTCTTTTCAACCAATCAAGCAATTATAGTGTATGTAGAGTATTTGTTTATATGTTGAATCAAATAGTTTGAGAGTATCAAAAGTGTTATACTACTGTGATGTCACTAATTATATTTCTGAGCAGTACCTGAAAACTACTGGGAATATTGTTGCATCACCTTTGAGTATGTTAATGTTGTTAACATGGCCAACATTATAAACATTGGTATGTTAGTACTGCCAGTTTGATAGAGGTCGTGTTAGGATTGACATTGAGCTTTAAGGAACACTATTAATCAGCATAACTTCATTATACGTAAAAGTAATTTGTAGCCACTGTAACGTCAACCTTTGGTTTGTGGACTAACATTTCGAAGACTTTAGATTTGATTTGGATGTCAACGTCTTTCAGAGACAGAAACAATGTTGCAAGAGCTAATCTCTCTGAAACCTCCAGGACGCTCTATTCATATGTACTTGTCTATCCCAAGGAAACAACCCCCAAAACATGCAGTTATTTATCATTTATTTTGTTCTCAATTTGATAGTAATTGATAAAATGAATGTGATTCTCTATTAAAGGAGACTTGAAACTAGCAATCAAGACCAGAAAGTTTTTATAAAAGTATCAATCTAGTGAGCAGTAGGACCTTTTTCTCACAGACCTCAGTACAATGGGACTTCGTTTGGAGCTGGCAGAGCTGACTTAGTGGCCTCCTCTTCCTCCTCCTCCTTCTTCAGGTTTTGTACATTTCCATTCTGGCTTCACTTTCCAGTCCTAGAGGCCAGTGTTGTGTAAGTTGACACATAACAAGAGCTTATTCACAGTTCACAAAGAATTAAATGAAGCAGATAATATTCATAGTTCACAATTTAATTAAGGTTAAGCAAGCCTTATGACCGCTGGAATATGTTCCAGGCCCCGGGCAGCCCTGAACTGGATAAGCAGAAAAGGATGGATGGTTTATATGGATCTCTAAACTATTCTATTTTCTTTATAATTACTTCCTATCAACAAATCCATCTTCACATCATTGCATAATGTTACTTCTTGCTACCTCCTAAAATAAAAATATTATTTTTGCTTTTCTATATTTCTTTTAAAAGTACAAGACAAAGCAATGTGAATACATGTTTTAACACCAAATTGGTTGTTCATGTGGCTGATGTTGTTACTTTTTTTTCTTTCTTTTTTTTTAGATAAATATAAAAATATTCAAACTAAGAAAAATGAGCTCAGATAGGTACAGTGGTCACAAACTTGACAGAATTGACGTGTTCATCTCCGTATTTGTTTAAAAATTGTGCTCTACAAATGACCAAAATTCAAAGTAAGAACAAAATGTAAATATTAGATGCTAGTGTCACGTCAATGGTATCTGTCTATTTAGACATAGATTTCATTTCAACTGTCTGACTCTGATATTAAGTGACAATGGAGGTAAATAAAATGTAGTTGCTTACTTGAATGTTGTAAACTCACTTTTACAAAATTCAAGTGCAACTTCTCTTCCATTAACAGTGTCTTGCTGCTTTGGGCAATCTACACTGACACAGTTCACATTTTCATTCTAGCTACTTAGTGTTCAACAGTCTGCCATATGGTCAGTGAGCTTCAGCCTGGCAAAGTCCCTCTTCACAAATCCCAATTGTATTCATTATATAGTATGTATCATACATAATAGCAGCATTGCTTTGAGCTAAGCCACTAAGGTTTAGGCTGTTTATTGTTTACCAAGAAAACAGTCCTAGTTCAGCATACTGTCATTTGCTAAATGGCACTAGTCAGAGTATAGCTGAGGCTAATGTAATAGAAAAATAGCCTCACAGAGCCATTAAGGTAACGCAACCTGCATGCAGAGCGTATCCAGTTTAGAGGCCAGGAAAGAGGCAATTTTCCCTTTGATGTTCTTGCTTGTTTGTGATAATTCTAATTCATAACATGACTCGTTATAAAATATATCATATCACACCTTTCCCCCATAGTTGTTTTAACCATATGTTACGACCCGGCTCAAAAGCCGCAACATAAAAAAAAAGGAGATGAATAACAGAGTGTGGGTGAGAAGAGGTTTCATCCTAAAATGGAAAACCAGGTTGGCTAAAATGGCTGGTGCCACCAAGGCAAAGACTAGTGCACTGCCGGAAAGCTTGCCTCAGGTATGCTTTTATCCACACCTGACTAGGTGTGGCCAATTAGCACCAGCTGAAAACACTGAGACGATTAAAAGCTGCAGAGGGACGTAACACCTCCTCCCTTAAAAGGGTTCCTCTAGGACCCTTAAATTTATTAAAAGCCCCTCTGAAGCCTTCAGTTCCTTGACCCACAAACCTGGAATAAAAGTTAAAGCTAACAGAAGCAGTGTTCACGTTATAGTTGGCATCTCTAAGCATGGATGGGCATGAGGATTTGAAGTTGCCACACTGAACAGACAAAAAGTAACATGTGACCAACACAAAGGAGCACAACAGTCACAAACCCAAAATGATTACCTGATCTGCTACGACACACAACCAAAAGTAGCAACAAATAATCACAACTAAGTGATCTGTTGTCTCCACCACACAAACAGTCACATACAAGTGGCCCTATACCACAACAAGTTACTGAACTTTTTGGATTAAAGTAAATCAAGCGTACTAGTGACCAACCACAAAATGGAGAGCTATGGCCACACAATGATCACATCAAGGGTGGCTCAGCACCCCACAGTGTTATTGCCATCACCTGGCCAACAACACTCACAAGTGATCCAACAAAATAGCCATATTCCCCACAACACTAAAAGGTCACAGCACAAAACACTCACCTCACAAGGATCTCATTAGCATCCATCCACACTGACATATGCACACACAGGGTGTGCACACAATGCCAACTTAAAAACAGCCTACCTGCCTCAGCTACAGACCATAATCATGAATGGTCTCAAACCTCCTACCAAGTTTGGTGCCACTGATTTACTATGTGCAACTCCCAGCCTAAAACACTAAAAACAACAAAACCCTTACTTTTCCTACCCTAGTCTTCAGTGGTGTACCAGGCTCGAGGCAACTTTAAACGCGAACTCGAGAGCAGGCAGCAGACCAGAGATATAGTCTCCTACCAAACTCTGAAGCGTACCCCCACCCAGGATAGCCACCAAACACAATAAACTAAAACAATAAAGCAAAACAACAAACAAGTGCTTCGATGGAAGGGCAGCACAGCCACCCAGCTGAAACACACTAACTAAAGGGAGTTTGCACAATTACAGTGACCACCATCACTCACCCACTTAAAAGCAAAACAAACTGACATTCAGTCTCCACTAAAATGTCCAAATATCCCGGACGAGCCCCCACTTATGTTACGACCCGGCTCAAAAGCCGCAACATAAAAAAAAGGAGATGAATAACAGAGTGTGGGTGAGAAGAGGTTTCATCCTAAAATGGAAAACCAGGTTGGCTAAAATGGCTGGTGCCACCAAGGCAAAGACTAGTGCACTGCCGGAAAGCTTGCCTCAGGTATGCTTTTATCCACACCTGACTAGGTGTGGCCAATTAGCACCAGCTGAAAACACTGAGACGATTAAAAGCTGCAGAGGGACGTAACACCATATGCCACAGTTAATGAAATCCCACATGAAGGAAGTTAGTAAATTAGAAGGGAGTTTGACAGTTTTTGGTTGTTTTTGCTGTGGCTTAAAAAGGGTTGAGACAGGTAGTTCTATAGCAGGTCTGAAATGATCTTGATTTATTTCATTAGCACGTCTCACGATAAAAGTTTCCACGGTCTACTCTGGCACCACATAGGCACACAATAGCTGTTAAACTTTCTCGAGCACATTTAGAGTTCTCACTCTTTCGCGCGTCCTCCCGCTCATCCTCCTCCCTCTTGTTAATAGTTGTCTCTGTGAATCCTGGGGGCATGAAAGGAAACTTTCATTAAGTCGCTATCTCCCCTCGCCTTGTCGCTATTTCCTCCTCATCTGCTAATGTCTTTAAAACAAAATGAACTTCTGAATACCTCCAACTTAGAGAACCCTCGAACAGAAGAATTCTCCTCTCCCTGCACTGGTTTATCAAAGAAGTAAGTCCAATTAATTTCTCATACAATCCAATCACGCACTGCGAGCTGCTTCATAATAACCGCACCGGGGTGGTGGGGGGAGATGGTTGCAGATATTAGTTTTACCTGCTGAAAAAAATAAAGAGTGTACTATCTGTTAATAACAGGCAGCATGGTTTTATGCACATTGGCCTATTCTGTTCAGTACGCTTAAACTTTGCTCTCTGTGCTGTATGCATTGTTGGGAGATGAAGCCTGAGGTTTTCATTGAAGCTTCACTGAAAGGTTTTGCAATGAACGTGTACCAAATGTGTCTTTTGTGCACACTTTCATATTCTTTAAATGCAGATCCGAATAAGAGTGTCTCAAAGAAGGAGGCTGTCAATCTTGAAGATGTTTTCTGCATGAGCCAGTACTGAATGAACCCCTGCAGGTGTTATAACTATGTACAAAATTGGATCGGGTGCGCGCGGTCTAAAAAATAGCCTTTGGCGCTCGCAGGTGTCCGGGAAATTCACTGTATAAAAGAGTGCCTCACAGACCCAGACTCCCACTTTAGTTCTTTCACAGTGTATTAACAGCTTGTGAGGTTTTATTGTTCAATTCACCATATTCACCCGGCGCCTACTTTCCTCCTGACATCGGATGCTTTTATAATACTGCACACTGCTGCGTTGTAGTTTCAAGTCTAAACAGAGGGAATTTGACAGGGGATTGGACTGTTATCGTGTTACTGGTTTCTGATTGATCAGCATCTGAAAACACAAGAGTAAAGACAAAAATGTTCAGGACACACACACTGTGTCATCTTTAATGATTAAAAAAAAATATATATATATATATATATACACAACGACCCGTTACCTGCCATTAAATCATAACAGAAATTGCAGATTACAAGGGTATTTCCAGTCCCTCCGCTTCCTGTTTCAAAGACAGAATTTGTGAGATATGTAAGAATGAATATGACCATATGAAGCCCAAAATGTAACGTTTTAAAGAAGCAGTCAAAGAACAAAAGCCTTCTAATTACCTCTGCCAAGGAAACTGTTGCATGCTTATGTGTGATTTTTTTTTTTCTGTCTGTAAACATGATAGATCTAAAAATTCTGGATGAACCTCTGTAGGGGTGTGCAGTGGGGTCATGTTATCAATCCATTAAACTTTGACTTACATCCACCGGTGTCTTCAGGCTCAACATAATGATTTATTGGTCAAAAATGGACAAAACACTTTAAAACTTACAAACTATGATTTTTGCAAGTGTGGTGTGTATTGTGAACGTACAGAAAGTACTGTATTTAAAACTTTGCTGCCATTTTTTGTCTTTACAACATATAAGAAATGATTTGCGGGGATTCTAAATACTTTGGCCCTTTGACAACATTTGACCTTAAAGGAGAGGTCAAACCTTTATAAAATGTCCATCCATCCATCCATCTATCGTCATCCGCTTTGTCCGGGGTCGGGTCGCGGGGGCAGCAGCCTAAGCAAAGAGGCCCAGACCTCCCTCTCCCCAGCCACCTCCTCCAGCTTGTCCGGGGGAATACCAAGGCGTTCCCAGGCCAGCCGAGAGATATAATCTCTCCAGCGTGTCCTGGGTCTGCCCCGGGGCCTCCTCCCAGTGGGACATGCCTGGAACACCTCACCCAGGAGGCGCCCAGGGGGCATCCTTGTCAGATGCCCGAACCACCTCAGCTGGCTCCTTTCGATGTGGAGCAGCAGCTGCTCTACTCTGAGCCCCTCCCGGATGGCCGAACTTCTCACCCTATCTCTAAGGGAGAGGCCAGCCACCCTTCGGAGGAAGCTCATTTCTGCCGCTTGTATCCGCGATCTCGTTCTTTCGGTCACTACCCACAGCTCGTGGCCATAGGTGAGGGTAGGGACGTAGATCGACCGGTAAATTGAGAGCTTCGCTTTTACACTCAGCTCCCTCTTCACCACGACGGACCGGTGCAACGTCCGCATTACTGCAGCTGCAGCCCCAATCCGTCTGTCGATCTCCGGCTCCCTTCTCCCATCACTCGCGAACAAGACCCCGAGATACTTGAACTCCTCCACTTGGGGCAGGAACTCATCCCCGACCCGGAGTGGGCACTCCACCCTTTTCCGGCTGAGAACCATGGCCTCAGATTTGGAGGTGCTGATCCTCATTCCCGCTGCTTCACACTCGGCTGCGAACCGTTCCAGTGCGAGCTGGAGGCCTTCACCCGATGAAGCCAACAGAACCACATCATCTGCAAAAATCAGAGATGAGATTCTGAGGCCACCAAAGCGAAAGCCCTCCGCCACTTGGCTGCGCCTAGAAATCCTGCCCATAAAAATTATGAACAGAACCGGAGACAAAGGGCAGCCCTGGCGAAGCCCATCACCCACCAGGAACGAGTCCGACTTATTGCCGGCAATGCGAACCAAGCTCTTGCAACGGTTGTATAGGGATCGAATGGCCCGTAGCAATGGGCCAGACACCCCATATTCCCGCAACACCTCCCACAGGACACCCCGAGGGACATGGTCGAATGCCTTCTCCAAGTCCACAAAACACACGTAGACTGGTTGGGCAAACTCCCATGCACCCTCAAGTATCCTGGAGAGGATAAAGAGCTGGTCCAGTGTTCCGCGACCAGGACGAAAACCGCATTGTTCCTCCTGTATCCGAGGTTCGACTAACAGACGAACTCTCCTTTCCAGAACCCTGGCATAGACTTTCCCAGGGAGGCTGAGGAGTGTGATCCCCCTGTAGTTGGAACACACCCTCCGGTCCCCTTTCTTAAAGATGGGGACCACCACCCCGGTCTGCCAGTCCACAGGTACTGCCCCTGATCTCCACGCAACATTGCAGAGGCGTGTCAACCAGGACAGCCCTACAACGTCCAGAGCCTTCAGGAACTCGGGGCGGACCTCATCAACACCAGGGGCTCTGCCACCAAGGAGTTGTTTAACTGCCTCAGTGACCTCGCCCCCGGAAATTGGCGGGTCATCCCCCTCATCCCCAGACTCTGCTTCCTCCTCGGAAGACGTGTCAGTGGGATTAAGGAGGTCCTTGAAGTATTCCTTCCACCGCCTGACAATTTTCTCAGTCGACGTCAGCAGCGCTCCTCCAGCACTATACACAGTGCAGGTAGAGCACCGCTTTCCCCTCCTGAGACGTCTGACGGTTTGCCAGAATCTCTTCGAGGCAGTCCGAAAGTCTTTTTCCATGGCCTCTCCGAACTCCTCCCACACCCGAGTTTTTGCTTCAGCCACTGCCCGAGCCGCATTCCGCTTGGCCTGTCGATACCTGTCGGCTGCCTCTGGAGTCCCACAGGCTAACCAAGCCCGATAGGACTCCTTCTTCAGCCTGGTGGCTCCCTTCACCTCTGGTGTCCACCATTTGGTTCAGGGATTACCACCACGGCAGGCACCCACCACCTTGCGGCCGCAGCTCAATGCAGCAGCTTCGGCAATGGAGACGCTGAACATGGTCCATTCGGACTCAATGTCCCCGGTCTCCCTCGGAATGCTGTTGAAGCTCTGCCGGAGGTGTGCGTTGAAGATCTCACGGACTGGGGCCTCTGCTAGACGTTCCCAGCACACCCTCACTACGCGTTTAGGTGCACCAGATCTGTCCAGCGTCCTCCCCCGCCACCTGATCCAACTCACCACCAGGTGGTGATCAGTTGACAGCTCAGCCCCTCTCTTTACCCGAGTGGACAAATGGACAAACATCTTGAGAAAGTTGAGGGTAAACAGGAATGTTTCCTCTGGATGAGTCCGACTCTACCAGAGGAAAAGGGGAAAGATGCAGAGAAGACAGCGCGAATGGTGCGAGAGCCAGCAGAGCAGCCGGGGAGCTGTTTAAAGGAGGAGCTGTGGAGCTGCTTTGCGTCTGAGTGAGAGGTCTCTTTGCAGGGATGCCAAACAGATTGGCATCCCTGCAAAGAGACCCGAGTGTCCAGAACATATGGTCGCAGGTCTGCTGATACGATTACGATTACAAAATCGATCATCGACATAAGTGCCACGTGCACTTATGGACACTCTTATGGTCGAACAGGGTGTTCGTTATGGCCAAACTGTGGTTAGCACAGAAGTCCAATAACAGAGCACCGCTCGGGTTCGGGCCCCATGGACTAAGGCCCGGCCACCAGACGCTCGCCCTCGGGCACCCTCCCCGGGCCTGGCTCCAGGGCGGGGCCCCGGTGACCCTATCCCGGGCAGGGTAAACTGTTCCCTCGGTGTCCTTTTCATAAGGGTCTTATGAATCACTCTTTGTCTGGTCCCTCACCCAGGGCCAATTTGCCATGGGAGACCCTACCAGGGGGCAAAAGCCCCCAGACAACATAGCCCCTGGGATCCCTGGGACACACAAACCCCTCCACTACGATAAGGTAGCGATTCAAGGAGGGGTTATAAAATGTCCTTTATCTTAAAAATGATGCTTCAGATTTTTTGTTTGTATTGGCAACATGTATGAAGTGAACTAGTATATGGGGATTTTAAATATCACATTATAGTTTCCCCTAAATATCACGTCACATTTGACCTCTGACCTCACTCTTACATTTTACATCTTTCTTTCTTTCAAGTAGACCCCAACATGTGTTATATCTTTAAAGAAAACTATTACCCGTTACCTAATCCTGCATGTCATAAATGTAATGCATGCACTTTGCACTACAAACTGTATGCAAAGTATGTTTAAAAAGAGCAAAGAAAAAAAAAATGCATAATGGGGCGATCGTGGCTCAAAGAGTTGGCAGTTTGTCTTGTAACCGGAAGGTTGCCGGTTCGAGCCCCAGCTCGGACAGTCTCGGTCGTTGTGTCCTTGGGCAAGACACTTCACCTGCCGCCTGCTGGTGATGGGGCCAATGGCGCGATATGGCAGCCTCGCTTCTGTCAGTCTGCCCCAGGGCAGCTGTGGCTACAACTGTAGCTTGCCTCCATCAGAGTGAATGAATAGTGGAATTGTAAAGTGCTTTGAGGGCCCCGAAAAGCACTATATAAATGCAATCCATTATAATGCATATATACCATATGCAAAATAAAATACTATTCCCTTAAAAATAAATACAGAGAGCAAGTTGTTTTGGCAGAGGTTTGCGCTCTTGGAGGGCTTCTTGTAATTTGAATGTTTTCAATGAGAGCAACAGATGTACAGTAGTTCTGTTTTTAGCTCTTATGGGTTAATAAAATTGCATTTCTGTAAACACCGCACAGTATTCGCCGTTTTAAATTCACACATCAAATGAGCAGCAGCAGGTAATTTCCACCAGCAGCTGCCAAATAAGCACTGACTGAGTTTCATGTTTAGTGTTGACACAACTGTCTAAATTTCTGTTTTTACCATCAGTGGAGGAAGTCCTGTTGCAAATAGTCATAAAACATTAACTAACATTAACATTAGTAACAGCAAAAAAAGTACTCTGAGCACACAGCTTTTTTCCCTTCTGTTCTCACAACATTCTCAGCTGACATCAACTATGTCAACACTGACATTTACTTACAATCTAATATTAAAAGCAGTATTTCAACACTACAATAAACACTTAGGTTTGTGCTCTGAAAACAGGCTCATGAGCACTTCCAATGCTAAAAACACTAACAAATAAACACACATCTGATGCATACATCAGTGAAAAAGTGTTTCATGGGCAAAAATCACCAAGAAAATAGTAAAAAATTAGTAGCTTTACGTTTTGCTTTTGATACAGTTGCAAAAACCAAAGTAAAAAGCTGGGATTTTTTGATCAAGAAGAAGGTTTGAAGTGTTAGTTGACATTTTTCCGTCTTGCCGCCCTCTACATGAATTGCAGACTATCTCAATGCAAACTGAATTACAATAGAGTTAACATGCTCTCTGTAGATGTGTTTTTGCCTGCAGCTAACATTAGCATTCAACCATATCATAGCCAAGATTACGGTTACAGTGTAAGTGACACAGCGAGGAGCAAAAACACATTTATTTAAATGTGGAAATAAAACACACAGGATGCAGTCAAG
Organism: Astatotilapia calliptera; assembly: GCF_964374335.1. Lineage (NCBI taxonomy): Eukaryota > Metazoa > Chordata > Actinopteri > Cichliformes > Cichlidae > Astatotilapia > Astatotilapia calliptera. The sequence goes on from NC_137435.1 coordinate 33,435,642, forward strand.
CTTACAGTGGAACATTACTTTCTTGCACCTTTTCATGCAGCCTCAGAAATGTTTTGTTTAAGTCAGTGATGTTCTGTAACATTAATGTTAATAAAACTTTAAATACCAGATTTTCACCTGCTCTGCTTTCAGCTGTCAATCAAAGAGTATTAAATTTAGCTGTCGGCGAATGTTTGTCTGTTTCTCTGTGTTGGCCCTGCAACAGACTGGTGACCTGTCCGGGGTCCTATAGTAGCTGGGATAGACTCCAGCCCCTGTGCTACCCTAATAACTATAGGTGGAATCATCTTTATGTTATTTAAAGTATATATGTCATTTGTAAATTATTTCTCTAAAACAATCCATTTGATATAAGATTTATCAGTGTTACTTTAAAGGACAATAGCCTACTCCCTTAATACCTCAAAAACATTTTAAGCACTAATAGTTTAAAAACTTGCTTCTAATCAGTCCTCTACAGTTAAGAGACTGATTTTAAAATACATTAAGTCTTCCTACAGCAAAAAATAAATAAAGCAAACTGTAAATTAGAGGGTAAGTAACAACCTCATAATAACCTCATAGTATATAATGGGTCAGTACACACTGGTGCTGATGAACTTGTTCAAAATGCCGAACTGCAACCAGTTTGATAAAAAGGAAGGAAAACTGTGCTATTTACATTTTAGTAATATGTAAGTTGCACTAAAGTAACATATCAATGGGCTCCAGAATAGACAGCTCCAAGACATAGACAGCTCACACTTATTTAGCCTTATTCCTTAAGGAAATTTCCTCTATGTTTCAACTCTGGAGGTTTTTTGTTTTTGTTTACAGCTCTTGGTAAAGGAGGTGTGTTTGGCATGACCACATAAAGGTTCAGACAATCCCAGCAAAGTATTGTAATGTATATTGTAACACACAGCACAAACCTCCTAATGATTTAAAGTAAATGGTAAATGGCCTGCATTTCTATAGCGCTTTCTAGTCCCTAAGGACCCCAAAGCGCTTCACACTACATTCAGTCATTCACCCATTCACACACACATTCAAACACAAAGTAAACGATAGCTTTGTGTGTATTATTTCAAACATCTGACTAGTCTGTCCTAAACTAAATGCAACAATTGCTTGTTTATGAATCTCTAGATACCTCGTTGACCAGCTCAAAACGTCCTTGTTTAGGCAAATGTGTGCCTCACAGATCCCATATAACTTGAATAAATGCATTATGCACGCTCATATTTTTGCTAATTCTCAGTCAGAAGATAGCACCACCCGAAGGCATACTCTACTCTATCGTCATTTTACCACTGAATGGTAATAGTAAGAAGACAACAAGATAAAATGAATATCATGCAGAAACAAGTGAGGAGAATTAACTAGGTCACAAGTGAGGGGAGAGCGGGTGAGTGGAGCGGGACTGTCTGTGGTGCTGTGTCTGCTGTACTGGTCTGTTCTGGTGGAGCTGGATCTGGGCTTGACACCGAAGCTGTTGATTTACGGGTCAGTCCACTTTACCAACCTCAGCTATGTTAGCAAGCTCTGCGTAGTCACCGAAAAGACCACATGATGGAAACAAGTCATAAAAATTTGTTTTTTTTAAAGGGTGGCTAGGCTCTCTTAGTGTAGAGCATGTACAGTTTGGCCATTTGGGTACAAGTCAGAGTAGAGTCAGTGCTTCTCCGAAATGAAAGGAGGAAGTTGAGGTCGTTCAGCAATCAGACAAGGATGCCTTCTGGGCACCTCTTTGGTGAAGTGCTCTCAGCATGTCCTACGGGTAGGAGGCCCTGCAGCAGAACCAGGACATGCTGATTACATCTTTCGGCTAGCTTGGGAAAGCTTTGGTGTTCCCCAAGATCAGCTCGTGGAGGTGGCCATGGAGAGGGAGATCTGTGCTCTGCTTAGACAATTTATTAAAAGCAAACAAGTTAACCTTTACACATGTCATTGTTTCATGTTGTGACCCAAAGACACCATCCTGAACAACCACTGATAAATGGGTTCAGTTTCCACATTTGGAGACACTCTGCAGAGTGTGTGAATTTCCCGTGGCTGTGTTTTTAGCCCATTAGGATTTATAAAAGGTAGAATTTTTTTAAGTTGAATATTAACTAGGACCACACCAGTGGTGTCTCATTACTTTCATGCTTCTGTAGAGTTTGATAATACGAACCCACATAGAGAGGTAAATGGAGGCTCTCATTTTTCAGTTAGAATAAAGAGAGCATTGTGTCCTCATTTGACAGGCTGGAGGGATTTTGGCAAGAGGAGAAAATCAATGAGAAGTCACCTCGAGCCTTTCAGCTGGCAAAAAAGAACAAGAAAAACCAACAGGGATAATTGAGATCTAAATGATGTTTCTACCAGGAGTCTAAATTGAATGTGGAAAGGACATCATTACATTCAGCTACCCAATGGAAAACACTTATTTTTTTCAGAAAGCAATCAAGCAAACACTCAGGGGGGACTTTCTCTGATTTCGCAAGTGGACAGTAATGGAAATATAAAATCAGTGACCATTCTTGTTGTGTGGTACATATGTCATGGAGGCTAAGCCAGGGACAGAGCTACAGCAGAAGGAATATTTACACAGAATGGTGTGTTATTTTACACATATAGCGACTGTTTATCAGTGCATGTGTAAAATCAATGGAAGTCTTTTCTGTCCGTCAGTCTTGCCTAACACTTGAAAAAATCTAGCACAGACATCAGACATTGTTAGACTATATTTTACAGCAGCTTCATCAGGTGCACATTCAGTCATATTTTAATTCCTCCTCATCATTTAAATAGTGTAAATAAGCCACTTTTGAAAGGCTTTACTAAAATGTTTTCTGCAGCAGATGTTATCCTCATTAGTTTTGCTTCTTTCACAAAAAAAAGTTAAAATTTAAAGCTACAGATGCTGTGTTTTAGTCTTCAGCTGAGCATAACAACAAATTTAAAAATTGAATGATCCGAGCCTTAAGGCAACAGTTGCATCACTGCCAGATCATGAAAGTCCATCTTAAGGGTCCTAACCTCAAATGCAGTTTAAGCATTTGTTGTTTTTAGTTTTGCATTGTGCATTTTGGTAAATGATTGTGTGTTCAGTGCATATAAAGTACGTAGAGAAAAAAGGACGAATAGGTCATTTTGTGCGCTGGACCGCGTTTTTTGCCAGGGGCCTATCTCATGACTTAATTTCATCCAGAAAATGATTGCAATTCTGCATTTCCTGTTGCTGTGTACACGTAGTAGAAACAGAAACATAACTTATTAAAGTTTTTTTCCATATATTAAAATTTCAGTACATGTATTCAAATTCAGAATGCACTGATAGAATTCAGCGTGTCTCTCTAACAAATGTATTGTTTTTTCAACATAACTGTGACCAATTCAAAACATATTCTGATCATAATTACTCATAAGAACTCAAAATAATGAAAAGAGGACCCTTAAGATAATGTGCTGTAGCTGCTTCACTGTTTGATTGTTAATAAAAACCTTTCTGGTTCGTTCAGTGCTATTTTGAAAAACCCATGCAATTCAGAAGGCTACTCTTTTTAACACAAGAATAGAATTATGTATCACGGATTTCCAAGGTTTTAAAATGAAATGAGATAAGATAGCCTGTATTGTTGCCACGGTTGGGAAATTCATGTTGTTACAGGAGCAGATTGGACAGAGCAGAAACGAATAATAGCCAGACTTTTGTGTAATTTCTCTAAGTGGTCTGCAAAGTTATTCTTTCTCAACCATTTTTAGAGGATTTTAGTTTTTTTGTTAAGCCACCTAACAGTGACCTGTGGATCATTATAGCTCAACAGATGATCCAGTGTTGCATCTACATATAAAAGAAAACTTGGCTAAGAATCCATTTTAGATTGTATCAGACTGTCGTAAAAACACACAGTTTGTTCCAATTTCTTTAGTTGAATCTTTGAAGAATGCTAAAGATAACACAGTTTGACTGGCATAAAGTAATAGTTTTGAAGCAGCAGGGGTGATTCCCAAAGAGCTGTTGAGCAAAAACTTGGCAAATCTCATCATAGCATTGAGTGTGTTCTTCAAAAATTTGAGAAAAATGGACAAAAAAAATGGAAGACAAAAGATAAAACAAATTCACAAGATCACATTAGATGTCAAACAGCAGGAAAATTGCTGGAGTTTTAAGAGGCAGACAACTACACCCACACCACATTTATGCTATCACTATTTATTGTGGTTTAACCTGTCAAGGACATAAACGCACAGAATAGTCTGCATCAAGCCTTGTAATCATAGCTTTCCCAGTTTTGTTAAGCCTGGATTGACAACTTTGTGGCGTGATGGTTCGTGCTGTTGCCTCACAGCAAGAAGAGCCTGGGTTCAAATCCACAATCTGGCTTGTTTGCAGTGTGTAATTAGAGTTAGGTTAATTAGTGATTCTAAATTACCCATAAATGTAAATGGTTGTTTGTCTCTATGAAATCATCAACCCCCATGTTGGTTCGTTAAGCAAGACTAACAGTAATTGCCTTGACTAAAAAATAGTTGTTCAAACAACAAGATTTCATTGTGTTTTCCCAAAGTTTTTAACTTGTGTAGAATGAATTAAAACAATTTTCACTCTACATACTTAAATAAATCACTTCAAGTCAATGTAAGTATACTTCGTTGATCCAACGTCATCTGATTACATTAAACCACCAAATGCCAAATGTGTTGGTTTGACATGGTTAAAAATGGTTTGTTGTACTTGGTTAAATCACGTGGAAATATCATATCATTTTTGAGTGTGCTTTCTCTTTTTAGTCTCTGTCCGTACTCCCACTGCAAGCTTTTCAAGGAGTTTTAAAGACAGCCTGATATTAATGAATTACAATCATCGAGCCTAAAGTAGAAAATTCAGTTTTTTAGCATCACTATGAGACAGGATGGTTCTAATTTCAGAGATATTGAACATATGGAAGAACATATTTGTATATGTAACATATATTACATATTTGTGTAATATGAGCACTGACAACATATTCCTGAAGACTACTTGAAGAAATTAAGAGAGAGTTTTCCTAAGAGTTGTAGTAACACCAAATATTGACTTTCAAGCTTGTTAGAATTGTACAAACAGTTAAATGCTGTATATGCTGTATTTTCATGTATGTTTTTATAATTTTTTAATATAAAATTTAGAAAATCATATCAGGCAGTTGCTATTTTTTACGACTATAAACAAACATTGATATTTGCGCTAGCTGCACCTAAAACAAGAAAGATGAGTAATTGAAACACTGAAAATAAATCAAAGCAGATAATGAGAACATTTAATAGTATAGCATGAGTTTATATCAACAGCTAGTAAACAGTGAGTGCAGATGTGCACTGATTTAACCAGGGCTTAACTGCTGTGCAAAGAGTTTTAAAAGCCTAAATCTTCTTTTATCACAACAGTTTAATATTGCATCAAAAAGGAGGCTGGCCAGTTCACCGATCCACTCTGACTCATTTCCTGTGGACCAGGTGTTCATTATTATTTATTGACCGATATGCTCTTTCCCCCCGTCTTCACAGGGAAAGTATAACTAGCTAAAGCTAACAGGCCACTGTCAGCGTGTGCACTCACATCCATGTGGCACATCAACAATTTCTGAATTTATGCTCAGTCATGGCATTAAAAAGATGCTCACCACTTGGCATGATCATCCCCCACAGTTGCCTCCTAACCGGTCCAGGCTCATTGTCAAAACAAGCCTCTCCTGAGCACAATTTGAATACTGAGCATCTGGCAATTTCAAATTGCTGATGTGCTGCCGTTGACTGCTGTCATCAGAAGCTCCTTGTTAGTAAACTGCAGGCTGTTTTGGGACCACCATACCTGATGAGTTTATGAAATTATGTTGTTTTTTTATTCTTACATCAGGAGGGGAAAAATGTTCTTGCTTGTAAGAAAAGGGTGAACACCTGTCTCACTCAGAAAGGAGATTCTGAGCGAGACACGCATCAGTCATACATGCTGCTGTCCTCACAGGAGTAGACCTGCCATGAGGCGCATAAACCACTTACTACAGGCTCAAAGTGCAGTGCGTGCAGCTGCCTCTTATTCTGCACCAAATTAATGTGCAAATGAGGGTGGTGCAATTTTGTTCCACGAGCTGAGCTCTAACAGATGAGTGAAATAAGAGGCATGGTGCATTTTTTAAAATTTTAGCCATTAAGCTGAATAATTTACAGTAACACTAGATTTTAAACTTTTAAAACAAATTACATTAGCCAAAAATCTTTACTCGTCTATTATAGTTTTTTTTTTTTTTTTTTTTTAATCCTTAAACATCAAGCTCTCGGAGTGTCCCACTTAATAAAGAACAAAGATTTTTTTCTTTTTGCTATTGTTAAATTTTCTGCCTTTATTTTATTTATGAGCTGACATACGTCAGTAATAATCAAAAGGAGGTCAGGGAAAAGAAACATTTAACAACTGTCTGTCTTTTACCTTGGCTGTGCTGCTATTTTACCTTCTTTCTGGGAGACATACATACACTCACAACCAGCCAGCATCTCTCTCCTCATGGGAGGGGTCATGTTGAATGATAGATGACTCCTACTAAAGAGCCTGCTAAATTTAGAGCTCTGCTGCTCCAGTGGGCTCCGAAGAGCTTGATGGGCACACACACACACACACACACACACACACACACACACACACACACACACACACACACACACACACACACACACACACCTGCTATCTCAAACCCATACAGACTTTTGCCTCGTACACTTTCAAACCTGATTCTTGTTTTGCCTGTTCACCTGAGACTACCTGCAGTAGCCCACACACACACCCTCTCCACTCCGAACACATGTTTTTATGTGTGTTTGTTGCGTCATCATGCTCTGGGGTCAGGACTAAAATCTCACTGTTTACCAAGCTCAGGGCTAAGATCTCACAGCTTTACTCACAAATACTGTGACCGATGTCTGGCTACACCTGGAGAGGTAAGACGGGGGCGGGGGGCTTACATCGACCGTTACACGCGATGTGCTATGCCACTTCACCTGTAAAAATGCATCAATTGAAGCGTGCAATTCTTCTGTATAAAAAAAAAAATCCTCTGAAATACAGTTGTCACTGCAGTCTCCATTGTTTGCTCCTCACACAGCACACACTCACATTAAAGCAATGGATTTACTTGCAAACAGCAGAAAAGCTGCTCCTGGATTTGTGATATTGATTGGCAGTCATGCAGATGGACTTGTTTGTATTCAGGTGGAGGATTTTATTGACAGGATGAATCAATAGCAGCGCAAAGATGAAGGGGCAGAGACAGAGGACAGGGAAAGAATAAGGAACGATAAAATGGATAGAAAAGGTAGCACGGCTTGAGAAACACCTCGGGGGACAAAGATCGAAAGAGAAAAACAGGTTAAGAAAAGATAGGAGGAGATAGAGGCAGCCAAGGAAGAAATGTCAGAATTTACCTCCCACTGCGACAGACATGCAAATATTTAGAACACGCTGAAGGGAGAAGCTGGAAGAAATGGACATTAAACAACATTAAACAACAGGTATTACTCTGATACCTCACGCACACATGCGCACACACAACATGATGGACAGACGTGAGATCGGTGCAGCGGCACAGAGTGCGAGGAGACAAAATATTCAAACTAATAACTTAATAAGTGAAATTGGAGCAGGCAGGTTTTGCCGTTGCAGTCCTCTCAGTGTGATATTACTCATTCATCACCGACGACATTATCACATTCCGCCGAGGCGTCTCTCAACCTGCACTACCACGGTCTGCTTCACAAATGAAATCAGCCTTTATTACAAATGCACTTTTCAAAAACCAGATCCATGTACTTTTCCATCATTTTTATTTCTTTCCCAACCCAGCATCCTTCGGTAATATCGCCTCGCCTTTATGAGAGGGGTAAGTGTTGTAGGTATTAGATAGGTTGAAATGGTGCTGGAGAGGCCACTAAATGACAGAATGGAGTACCAATGGCTTTTCTTACCTCCTTTACACACACACACTAACTCTGTGTACATATGCAAGGTGATACTGCTAGAGATTTCCTATCTGTGGTTTCATTAGAGACAAGTTAATGTCAGCTCCCCCGGAGTCACTGGCATCAAGTGTCAAATTCTTTACAAGAAAATTTATTCTTTTTAAGTCCTTTAACCTCCTAGGACCTGGTGTCCACATATGTGGACATCACATTTTGGGTTATTTAGACCAAAATACTAAATTTTGCTCAACAAGGGCCTGATATCCACTTACGAGGACATTATATTGCCACTGATCTATCGAAATTTTAAACAAATATCCACACATGTGGCTCTCATTTTTCTTAAAAATAAAAATCAGGTAAAAAAAACAAACAAAATCTGGTAATTCTTTGTTTTCACATTCATCAGGTCCCAATCAGCCCAAATATCAAAGAGAAATTAAAAATGCATGCCGTGGGAGAGTTCGGTCTTAGGAGGTTAAGACTTCACATTGAGAAAAAGCCTTAAATCTTCTCTTAAACCAGATCTCAAGTCCTTTTTCATGAATCCGGGACATGTTTCAGTTCAACTGAGATAAATCAATTATGAAATTATTTGCCAAAAGTTCAAGTCATTTAACCAATCCAAGCTGGAAAGCTGAAACTTTACTTAAATTTATTCTGTTCAAGTAAAATCAGACATCATTAAAGAGAGGTTTATTCTTATTTGAACATTTGAATGTTAGCTGTGGGTCATCTGTAGGGTCCTCGCCTAATACTACCAGTAGGGACACTTACACTAGCCAAATGTGGAACTAGTGAAAGAAAGGAGGAGAAAGAAGGAAGGAAAATGTCCTCCACCTGTAAAATCATTCGTGTTCTGGGGTCGGTTTCACTCTTGCCCCTCTAGTGCACCTGTTGTTACTTTTATTAACATCAAAACAGCTGAAACTGATCAAAAAACCCCTCTGCTATTTAACAGACACTTAACTGACTCAATGCTATACTCTACATACTGTGCTGTGCTTTTTTGAGCCATATACAGTGCTACGAGTCTAACAATCCTCGCTTTCTTGCCCATTTAAAATCCAGTTTGGCTAAAGCTTGTGGCTGATCACAAGGATAAAAACAAAACACACTTGGGGAATAGTTTTGTTGTCGTGATAAAAAAAAAGGAGGAATTTGGCCAAAATTATCAAAAGAGAACTGTGACAGCAGACACAAGGTCGGCCAAAGATGCAGACCAAGACTTGTAGCTGTGCACAAAAACAACCAAGCAATGATGCAATCAAGAATAATATCTCCACTGGTAGTTCTGATAATTTCACTGCCTGTCATATCTCTGAAAACTGTGCCAGAATAATGTTTCTGGTGCATGACGTGCAAATAAAAATCAAAGTATTTTCCATATGTACGTTTATATTTAACCAAGAAAACAAAAGTCACACGTTTGTCACTATAATGTCATCACTGTATTTAGAGTGTCAGCTACACACTAGTGAAATTAAGTTGATGTGTTGCTGTAATTTATATCACATTAATTACTACACCCAAAGGTAGTAAGAAGGTAAGATAGATGTGCAAATCATAAAATCGTATGTGTCCTTGCATAAGAAGCAAGTCTGTAGGCCTTTGTATACTTTATGTGACACTTTTATGTCCTCGCTTTGTGAATAGGTGTTTGAGTGTCAGAGAAACTGGAGACCTTTGATGTCATTTTGAGGTAAAAGGGAGCAGAAAGGCCAAATAAAAGAAAATAATAGCACAGTAAAAGCGGTTGGTCTGTGCCATTCATCATATTAATCTGCAAAACACGGGTTCCCTGTATCCACGTCTACTGCAGCAAATCTCTCCCTTTACCCTTCGGACTTTCCTCCCTCTTACTTTCTTTGTTTTTTCCCCACCAATTTGTCTTACTTTCTTGCCAAATGACTCTCAGTAAACTCTCCACCCAGACTTTCTGCCTACCCAAATAGTTTTTAAGAGGGAAAGTTTATGTGCGCTGCGTCCCTTGCCTCCGACTGGCTAAAGCACTTCCTGGATTGAGGGCGGCTGTCAGAACCTGCAGTGAAGATTTATTGTGCACATCCCACCCTGACCTTAAGTGTGGTAGGAGAAAGGGATGTGAAAAAGAGATGAATTGAAGAAGCGATAAGGACAGAGGCAGAGGAGTAAGTGAGCCTGGTAGAAAGCTTGTAAATTTAGCGTAGGAGTATCTGCCGTGTAGGTGTTATCAGTGTTTAGATAATCAAGAGGAGGCGTGTGATGGATGTAGTGTGCCCCCTCCCCTTGAGAGTGTCTCCTTCCACAACTCTGAGAAAGGTCTGTGGCACTGCTGCCTGGTTTGTACTGACAGTTTAAGCCTGTGGGAACATGTTTTCCTTTTAATTTTTTTTCTCTCCTCTTGCTGAAGCTGCTGTTGCTTCAGAGTCTCCTCTCTTTCGCGCCGTGTTACCCAGTTCTTTTCCCTCACCTAGACGTCCACATTTCACTCACACTGTGTTCTCCTCCGTGGCAGTATCCACTAATTGAGCATAGCATTACACCGGGCTCTGCAGATACCCTTGTACACAGTCCACTGGCTATCTCCTATAGGGAACACCTTTTTAAGCTGCTTTAGCTTCCCCGGATTTGCTGTTTATCTGCAAGCTGCTTAACATCCCACCTGCACTGCAGCTCCTCCTTTCACGCCTTTCATTGACTTGATCAGTGTCATTGACGACCGCTCGTTTTCAACTATATTCACTGCAACATATGTACATGTGCAGTAGTCATCAAGCGACTCCAGGAAATGGTGACTCACTATGTTCACCAAACAACAAATATGGCGTAATGCATGCATTGATCCTGATTTAGACCTTACAGGAAACAGCTGTGCATGTGCTTGCACGCATCGCTGTTTTACCATCAAAATTAGAAACCAGCAGGGAAAATGTAGAACAACCTAACTCTGTTAAAGATCACTCTGTCTGATAAGTTAGGAGGATGAATATGGATTTATACAAGATGCCCCTCCCTGAGCCTGCCATTGTCAGAGGTCTCTTCCTGTTAGAAAGGTAGAAAGGTCAAGGTCAAGGTCAAGGTCAGATTTATTTATATAGCACATTTCCAACAGCCGATGCTGCACAAAGTGCTTAACAATAACAATAAAATTAAAAACTACAGTGTAATACAATAATAACAATAGAAACAATAAAATAGAAGAATTGAAACAATACTAACTAATTCAGATAAATCCAAAATGCTTGGGTCATAATGTGTTAAAAGCCAGAGCGTAAAAGTGTGTCTTTAGTAAAGATTTAAATTGCTCAAGAGTTTGAGCAGATCTAATATTAAAGGGGAGACTATTCCAAAGTCTGGGACCTGCCACAGAAAAGGATCTATCACCACGAGATTTGAGGTTAGTCCGTGGAATGGACAACAATAGTTTTGAACTAGATCTCGTGGGTTTTCCTGGAGCATAGGCAGAGAGGAGCTCTGACAAGTAGGGGGGGGGCTCGGGCGTTGAGTGACTTAAAAACAAAAAGTAAGAGTTTAAATTGGATCCTGTAGGGGACAGGGAGCCAGTGTAAAGAGGCTAAAATTGGGGTTATATGCTCTCTCCGTTTGGTACCGGTTAGCAGGCGAGCAGCAGCATTTTGAACCATCTGAAGGCGATGGATGGTGGCATGATCTAGGCCATAATACAATGAATTGCAGTAGTCCAATCTGCAAGTAAGAAAAAGGTGGATGATACGCTCGAAGACGTCAGCCGGAAGGTATGGCTTTATCCTGGCTAGCTGTCTTAGCTGAAAAAAACAGGACTGAACTACTGCACTCACCTGCTTATTCAATTTAAAAGAACCATCAATGTAAACTCCGAGGTTTTTTACATGTGTTTTACAATACGAGGAGAGGGTACCCAACGTGCTGTCGATATGATTGAAATTGCCAAAAATGACAACCTCAGTTTTGTTTTCGTTTAGCTGTAAAAAATTTAATGATAACCACTGTTTAACGTCGTCAAGGCAGCGTAATAAGAGCTGCGGTTGATCTGATCCTGATTTTAAAGGTAGATAAATCTGTAGATCATCCGCAAAGCAATGAAATGAAATGCTGTACCGCGAGAAGATGGAGCCCAATGGCAGCAAATAGAGTGCGAAGAGGGCGGGACCCAAAATAGAGCCTTGAGGAACGCCGTATTTAAGAGGAGCTAATTTGGAGTTGTGGGGGCCCATATTGACATAAAAGAACCTTTCTGTCAAGTAGGAGCGAAACCACTGAAGGGCAGATCCTTTTAGGCCAGCATGCGATTCTAGCCGTGATAACAGGATGTCGTGGTCAACCGTGTCAAAAGCTGCTGACAAGTCCAACAGTAAAAGGGCAGCAGGGCTGCCAGAATCCATAGTTAAGAGAATATCGTTAAAAATCCTTAAAAGTGCTGTCTCAGTGCTATGTAATGATTTAAAACCAGATTGAAATTTTTCTGAGATCATATTAAAATCGAGGTGTGCCTGCAACTGTAGATAGACCACTTTCTCCAAAACTTTAGATAGAAAAGGAAGCTTTGAGATGGGCCTGTAATTAGACAGAACAGTTGGGTCCAGGTTTTGTTTTTTAAGAAGAGGCTGAACTACAGCTTGTTTGAAGCATAGTGGGACGCAGCCTGTAGTAAGGGACGTATTAATCAATTTCAGAATAAAAGGGCCAACAGTATTAAAAGTGTTTTTGAGCAGACTCGGGGGAAGAGAATCAGAGGGGCAGTGTGATGATCTTAGGCCACTAACTATCGCGGTCAGGTCCTTAAGGGAGACGGGATCAAACTGCTCTAAGACAGCTGAACACACAGGTGGAGGGCTTTGAACTGAGACAACAGACAACGAAACAAGGGCCCTAATCGATAAAGGGTTTAATCATAGTGGACTGTGATTTAGGGATTTGACTGTGATACCATATTACCTTAAGATATTCAGAGATGGCTTTTGTTGTGAACTGCTATCATAAAAATAGATTGTATAGAATATATGGACTTTATATTACTGAACATCTGATGCAGTCTGCCCTGGATCCAAACATACCCGTGACTGCAAATTGTTTTGCTCTAAATGTAGCCTAAAGGAGTGATTAATATGACTGGCTCTCAACCCACAGGGGGGTCCCCAGCTTTCCTCCTTAACAAATCCCATTTAAATCTTAGCACATATTGTACACGAGTCCCTGCTGACAATTTTAGACTTTCCTGCGTTTCTATCTTGTCCGATTCCAAACTTAAATCAGAGACTTTCCGTCTGATTTCAAATCGAAGTACTGTAGCAACACACTTAACTGTCGCTGTGTGTTTGCATATCACACAGACTAAAGAATAAAAGTAGGAGATGATAAAACAGAGGGGGGGGTACCGTAAGGGTAGACACTCGCTAGACTTCATATCATGTATAACAGTGATATGAGAATACAATCCATCTCCATCAGTGCTAATACTAAATATAGTCTGTTTGCATCCTGTCAATATCACTTCTCTAATTCTGGATACCAGTACAGATAGTGGTGATTCACAGCTGATGCTGCAGCACAGCTAAGATTTTGGCGTTCATCTGCAGAGATGCCCAAGTATCCTACCGGGGATCCACTGGGGTGAAATGAGGTAAAACCCGCTTTCTGCAACTGAGTATTCTCTGTTTGCTAAGAGACCAAAGCAAAGTGCTCCTGGGACTCTGAGAACCAGAAAATTGTATGTGGGCCAAAGTGTTTCTAAAACTAGCACTAAGAAATGATGTTTTTGTGCAATGTGTTTTTAGACAGCTAGAAAGTCAAAAGAAAAGGACCGTGTGCATGCTGACTGACTCACGTTGTGGGGTTTAGACTGTCGGCTTTGATAGGAGTGTCCTCCCTTAATTCATCTGTCTCACACACATCTATTTTAAGTGATTCTTAATCTTCTCACAGGCACATTCAAATGGGCAGTGTATAAGTGGAGAGTAGCTGTGCACAGCGGTGGGGAAGAACTAAAATGCTCTCGTTTGATGCAGGTATTAAAGCACTCTGCAGTGATTCACTCCTTTTGTTTTCCTTTCGATTATACGACAGGCTGAAATGTCCTCCCACTGGAAACATTCTCTGCTTACGCTGTTTTTTCCATTGTTATTATTCCCATCTGATTAGCTCAGTACTTCGTTCCTCATTTCCCCTGTCTTGTTTCCTGCTTTGAAATAGACTTGTTTTATTCATAAAGAATTATTAAGGAAACATGTGAGCTAATAAGGAGCACCTCTGATAGATAATTAACAGCCATCCCACAAATTAACAGCACCCCTGAGCCACTGACAATCATATTGAGTCATTTGGGGAATTGGGAACCCTCTCGATCTGTGTTTGTCTGTTCACAATTGCCACAAGCATCTAAGCATCTAAATACCTAACGTTCTCAGAGTGGCTTAACCCTTGAGGGCTTTCATGTATTTACAGTGATGCCCTTAAAAGTACATGGATCACTTCTAAACCCTTATCAAGCATGAAATATTGTCCCACACGCTAATATTTCTTCTCCTGCATTTAGAATTAGATTTAGATTTAAATTTGCTCACCCTACCTGAAGGTCTAAAATAAAAAGAGCATGTACAACTCAGTGCAGTCATGTTGCAGGCTATACAGATAACCACTGACAACTTATTTCCAGTATCACCCTGTGCCTAATTTCTCTCCCTCTATCTTTAAATGAACAACTTAAAATCACAGATCTGTTAGGAGAGTGGTGCAGAAAATTATTCTCATGACTCACGGCAAAATGAGCTGCACTGGAGGGGCTAAAGTAATCATAATTAGTGGCCACAAAAAGCTCCTGAAGTACAAAAATGTAATTAGAATGCAGGCACGAAGTAGAGCATCTGTACCTAACGTTACCTCATATTTTTAAACTTTCAGCAAAGGCAGTGTATAAAATCCAAACAGATAAAGCCCAGCATTTGCCTCCTAAGCCATTTAAATGTCAGAAACACTTGTCTTTGAGGGGAACCACCACTGTGAAAATCGTGTTCTGTCAGGCGTGCCTTGTATTGAGAGAACAGACGTGGCTGGTGCAATGTTAATTAAATCTGGAGATATGGCAAAAAGCAGGCAAATTGAGTATTTAATGTTAAATTTAGGCTGATAAAACAAGTTGATGGCTTGATGGCTTGATTATGACAATGTACCAAAGTGTTTTGATTTTCCATGGTACCTCAGTTTTTTTCCTCCATTATTCTAAAAGCTTTTTTCTTTAATGGAAAAAAACACTCAAATTGGCATTTCCAGTAACCTTTCCAAAAGTGTGCGGTAGTTTAAATAATCTTGCTGAAAAAGAAAGAACATCAGACTTCATCAGACACACTATTAAAGGCAGCGCTGGTGCAGCGCTAGGTTGCAAAGTGGCTTGCAACCGTGGCCAGATTAAAGCAGATTAAAAGTCTATATGGGATGGCCCTTTGGATGTGCACGCAGCAGCCGATCCATCAGCTGATCCATCAGCTGATGCATGCTGGGACTGAGATCACCTGATTTGCCGGTATTGTGGGTGAGCTTGACTTCATGGCCCGCAGAACTGAAAAAAAGAGGAAATTTGTTTCGTCTTTGTCCAACCAGCTGACCATACTGCATACTGTATGCATTATATTACGACCTGTAAACCACTTAAGTACAAAGAAGTCCCCGTGTTTTAACCATTTTGCATCTCTGCATGTAGAAATCCAGCACGACATTGACACGATCAGCGTGATCAGTCTTACTGAAATGGCCACGTAGCCTAACAACCTGGTGGTTATTATTGTGCTTTTGTGTGCACATGTGTATGTGTGCCTATTTATGTGGGCAACCCATTATGAGCTCTTGGAGAGGTCATTTGGCTGTTGACTCCCAGTCTCTGCCGGGAGCGGCTGTATAATTGCTACTCTAATTAGTCACTTTTGCCAGCCGGTAATTCATAGTCACCTTCAAGTGCTTCTCCCATATACACAAACACACACACACGCATATACATACACACAATTTGGGGGATGCATACAGTAACATCCTGTGTACACCAAAGAGTTCCATCGCTATCGGTCTCTTTTAATTGTTTCTTCTATTTTTGTAATTATGGGCTCTCAGACACCCGGTTTTGGACGCTTACAACAATTGACATGATAATGTTTTCCATGTTGACACGGAGCTGACGATGATTTATAGCAATTATGTGTTAGCAAACGGCACTTTGCTAATGAATCTGAAGGGTAGGGGTATTTCTGAAGCGTGACAGCTTGGCCTGCACAAGAGCCTTTGCTTTAATGGAGTTGGCATTGACTGAGGTGTGCAGGTTTCTGTGGTATGTAGAAATTTTCTGTACAAAAAAAGAAAATTGTTTGGAGGAGATTCTTTTTCGGTTTTACTGTTTTTTTTGTTGTGAGAGAGACAAAATACCAAATTCAACCTCAGATGTCTGTGAGTAGGCTCCTACTTTAATGTTGCCTGATTGTTCTCTAAATATCAGATGCCTCAGGTTCTTGTCACTGCCCTTGTAGATATGAAACCATCATACTTCTGCATAACAGTCTGAATTTGTTTGTCTCTTTGACCCCTATGCTCTTTTTAGATCTACTCCCTTTATTAACAAAGATAAATTCAATATTCTCTTTACTTCTGCTGCTAAATTTTTGCATTTGCACTGCCCATATGTGGATTTTTTACCCTGTCATTGATCCTCCTGTTAAACACAAGGCTACATTATGCTGATGACCTTCTTTCTCTGTCATAATGGGATCATTTCCAGATTTGTTTGGTGCTTCAACATTCAATCCCCCAGCCAGTCAGATCCCTTTATTTTACACCTCTGTTTCCACTTCGCCTGCACTATAGCGTTCTTATTCCTTCCCTGGTCTCCCCTCCCCCCGCACAGCCGTCTGTAAAGTCACCTTCTTTCCAGTGCTCATCAATCTCTGTTGTGCATCTTTCCTCCAGCATGCCTTAAAGGCCCCCCTCCATTGCTCCATTCTTCCACCTATTTTACTTCCTCTTTAAACCGTCTTTCAATATGTGTCCTCAGTCACGTCGCATTAAGTGCTGAAAATAACGTCATGATTAGATTGCATTAAATTTGTTTTTTACCAGAGTTGCCAATTAAATAATCATGTAAAGATAAATGCAAGGAACTTCAGCTTAAACATAATTATTTAAGACAACTAACAGTGAGCTGAGGAGAAATGTCAATTTTGCTTTGGTCATCAACCAAAGCACTGGACAAATGGCCAACAGCTACAGTTGTTTGAGGCAGTTTATCCTGGACTGTTGGAGCAGCGATCAGATGGACTGACAGACATCCCTGCAAGCATGGCAAAGAATGGCTCCCATCAATGGTGGTCTATTTAAAATGGGTAAAACTCGCAAATCCTGCCATCACACAGTTAGCATGACACAGTTGTGCTAATATTGCTAACGTCACTAATTTATCAGTGTTGTAGAGAGTTGCACTTCCAAGTTAAAAAACTGGTTGAGGCATGCTAAGGCTATAGAGGCTGGGCAGCAGAAACAGAGCAGTGGGTATTGGTTCCAGCTCTTCCACTGACCAGTTTTACATTTTCTTCCCATGTGACCTCATGTGGTAGCGAAAGCGATGACATTCTCAAAAGTAAAAGTGGCTCTTCACAGAGTAGTTCAAAGGTCATGATGTATTCTGTTAACAAAGAGTCTGAGATTGGCACTGGTAACATGGTTTGCATTCCCTCTTCTGCCAACAGTCTTCTTTTTTACTTCATGGTGCTAAAATAAGGCTCGAAATATAATGATGTGAAAATAAAACGGTCAGTGTGGGAATTAAGATTCTTTGTTTGTTTTTTAATAAAAGGGGGAAGCTACAACTATTACTTCGCATCGAGAGGTAGCTGAGATTAGCATAAAGGTTGGAGGCATCTTGAGAGAGTACCCCTAAGGCTGTAATTAATAAATAAGCATAAGGATATCCTTATCCATCTTAAGTGTAATGAATGAGTTTCCTTAAGTATTGAGCCTTATTCTTTCTCCATCTAAACATCTGCCAGGATCCACTTGGGTCAAAGTGACTGAAATTTCATCATCAGACAGTGAGTGTGAGGGCCTGTACAGGGATCTGTGTCTCTGGCTGGTTTTTGTACTGACTATGAGTGCACCCCAGACAGAGGACTACAAAGAAGTATCACAGGAATGACTGCTCGCCCATCGTGTCTCCAGCTGTCCATATACACAATAAATAATAAAGCCCCCTTTAAACCCAGAGCCTGTCTGCTCTGAGAAAACAGCAGACCATTTTCTGGGCAGTTTTATGATGGTTCCAAAAGGTCTGCTGATTAGAGCTGATTGGATTTTTTGAAAACAATAGGTACTCTGGAGTAGGTGCTCCTGAACAACAGCCCAGAAAAAATCTATGCTGATTGGTCTAACACAGAAAGGACAACCACAAGAAAAACAAAAGCAGTAAACTTGCAGAAGCCAAAGAAACAACAGAACAAATGAAAAAGATAACAAATAGAATTCCGAAGTGGATCAATTGGGCAGCGCAGGCTTTGGTTGCGTTTTGCATAGGAGCAAGAGAGACAGACAAATGAGTGGTGGTGGTCAAGTGAGCCAGAAAATAAATGAAGAGATCTAGCAGTTTTGAGCAACAGAAATATAATATCACACTCCTATTTTTTACAGCAGTTGAAATGCAAACATATACCTGCCCACACCTCTTTACATTCCCCATTGCCCCTTCATCCTCTCCACTGCACCTGCCATGTGTGTGCACCACCTGTCACACAGACATAGACTGTGTGACATCGCATAACTGTGATGGAGACGGAGACGTAATCTGGTTGTTGCATTTTTATAAAGTCCTGTAAGTACAAAGCTGTCTGTACATCAGGGGACTACTTTGCCTAATGGTCACAGGTCTTTGGGAAAGATACACAATGGTCTAATAGAAGCTTTCAGCTCCATGAAGAAAAGTTACTCAGAAAGAAAGTTCTGGATACTTCGGATGGAGGAAAAAAAACTGCTGGGTATGAGCTTCAGAAGTGTGAGCAAACTAGCTGTTTCCCCTTTAGCGCACAGACATGAGAGTATAGGACATTTTTGAACTGCTCTTCTGTTATTTGCTGGGTGCCTCGATAATTGTTTCTAAGGTTTTCCTTGTTGCAGCTCTGAGTCACTTTTCCTCCCAAGTTCTCCTCATCTCTCCGTACTTCCCTCCTAAAGTCTTTTCTCATATAGTTTTCATTTCCTCCGCCGTCTCTTCGTCCCTTTCTTTCTTTCATCTGCAGCCTCCCTCCTTCCCGTGCTGTCATCTCTCTGCCCTGCCACCTTCCAATCCTAGATCACCTCATCTCTCTTCATTCTCTACCTTTTTCTATCTCGTTTCTCCATCTCTTGTTTGAAGTTAAAAGGTTGGGTTGGATGACAGATCTCTTTAAGACTTTCAACTCCAAAGGACTTGAGGCAACAACTGCTCAGTCAAGTTCTAATGGAGACATTGGAGAAGAAGAAAAGGAGACAGAGTAAACTGCAGAGAGAAAAAGGAGAGTGAGACGGGGTAGGGGGTGGGGGTGGGGGGCAGATAGCAATTTTGTTTTCTTCTCAAGTGCCCCAAGAGACGGTGAGGGGTCTTTGATGTGTTATGTTTCCGGCCTATACATCACTCTCACTCTCTTTCACGTTCCTTTCTTTGTCCTCTGGTTATTTCACATCTTCTGTCTCCTTTGTTTGTGTGTGTGGTTATTTCATTCATTCATTCCTTCCGTCTGTCAATTTGCATGAGGCAGAGAAACGGGAACGTGGAGGGATTAGGGAATACTCAACTTTTTGCTTTGCTACAAGCTAGGCGAGTCAGGAGTGCTCTCATCAAGTTTAATTTCTGCTTTGAAGTTTTTGGAGTTTGACACGTAACGATGCTGGATTTGTTGGGTGTTGTTACGCGTCATTGCAGACTCTATGGCTCTTTCTCCCTCTGTTCGCACACACAGCAAATGCACACAGAACAATGCTTTTTTGTCCGAGTCCAGCTGGCATCTTCTCATTATTAGCAGTCTACTTTCTCCCGCAAACTCGAATTATTTATTTCTTTGGGAAGATGCCAGGCGCTTGTGCCACCTCCACCAGTTGGATTTCATCATCATCCTGTCTGAATGCAGTTCGTCATACTCCTTGGGTCTTGGTTCAGCACTTAACTGGTAGAGAACAGCTGCTTGTTGAAGCAGACCCAGGTCTTGTCAGTCCTATAAATACAGCTTGTGTATTTTTACGCACCGTTGTTTTAGCTTTATTTAAACCAAGAATGGAAAAACACAGCAAAATCTATAATGAGCGTGACTCAGACACTCACACAAACAAAGCATTAATTCACCGGATGTTTCGGCAGGATGCACCGAGCTTTTTATTGCTTCTTGCAATGAAATTACGCGCTGCAGCTCTCGGACTACACACAGTGGTATCAGATTTCCAATAATGTAAAGTTATGTTGATTTTTTTATTGAGCAAGTTGGAAAAATTGGCGAACAACGATATAAATTGCATTCAGAGCAGCAACACTGTTGTCAGACAGTGAAACAGAAAACCACACTGCACTGGAGTGAAAAAACTAAAATAAAATATAAAAAAAAAGCAAGGCTGTGTTAACGTGGGCATGTTTTTCATTCTAGTGAGACACTGAGGAGAGATTTTCATAGCATGCTGAAAGATTTCACTTGTTTACTTGCACACATTCCTACCATCCACTGTGGTGATTATGGTATATTAAAATTACCCCAACGTTTTCAGCGGAAGGTAATTCATCAGAAATTCGCCAGCAGAGCACTTTGACAAATGATGATTCTTTGCATTGAAATAAAAACTGAGCCTAATTGATTTGTATTGTCTGCATTCCCATTCGTGGTGTGTTGGTGCACTGATGTTACTGAAATAAGTCCACTGCTGGCTATGCATTTGGTAATTCTATTCATAAGGTAACTAAAAGATATTTTAATAATCTTCCTGCCAAACAAACCTTCTCTATGGGCTGATTCAATATTGTAGGCAGAAACCTTACCCCTACAATAAAATGTGATACACTCAATTAGCCCCCTCCAAAGTCACAAAATTCTTCCTGTAAAGCAAAACCCTTACCTCGTTTAGTTTTTGGCGACGTCACCTTTAAGCTTGTCTCTTTGCACACCTTTGGACCAATTCCGGCACTGACAGGTCACATCAGAAGTGATCCTTGGCATTAACATGGTGCACATTCTGTACATTCATGCAGATGTGCCATTCTGCCACATCCCAAAGACGTTTGCTGGACACAGTTCTGTCTCCCACGAGGGTCCATGAATTCCACTAACGTCACTTTTATGTTCATGAAAGCAGAGATGACTTTGTCTTTGTGACAAAGCATTGTCATGCTGCACGTACCTTTGGGAAGATGTTAGGTTATGACCATTTAGAGATGCACATAATCAGCAGCAGTACTCAGATAAACTGAGGCATTCAATCAACATTTGTCTGGTATTAGCAATGGCAGTGTGTGCCAAGGAAGCATTCCACACTCCATTACACCAGCAGCAGCCTGCAAGTAAAGCAAGAAAGGTCAGAGCCATGAAGCCATGCATTCTGAGCCTATTCTGAGTCTACCATGGGCAGCTTCAGCAGAAATCAGTTTGTCATTTAATTAGTTGTTTTGCAAAGAGTCCTTTTTAGGACCTTGTGCCCACTGTAGCTGTTGTTTTTGGCTAACAGGAGTCAGGTATTATAGCTCATCTGCCAGCATTAACAACCATATCATGGTGAAAGTTACATATTCATCCCCACTCTGCTGTTTGATGTGAACATTAGTTGAAGCTCCTGGCCTGCATCTATATAACTGTATGTAGGACACCTGTGCCGCCCAGCTGGTTGAATTTAAATTGTCTAAGCAGGTGTGCAGGGATTGATAATAAATAGGGATGGGTATCGTTTAGGTTTTATCCGATACCAGTACCAAACCGGTACTTTTGAAACGGTGCCGGTGCTTAAACGGTGCTCAAACCGGTGCTTAAAGAATGGAGAACACAAAATTGGTCCAAAAACCTCTCATGTTCAGCTTTTTTTTTGTAAAGAGATAACAATGTTAGCCTTTTCTGCAGCTATAGGGCATATATGGTATCACTCTTGGCTGGAAGCAGTGCTTAAACAATGGAAAAAACACAAACTTTGTCCAAATACCTCTCATGTTTAGCTGTTTTCCACTTTTTCTTTGGTCATTTTAGCGCTTTTGGCCAGGATGAAGAGAGTATCTGCCATCAAACAAGAAGACAGCCACATGTAACTACGACGGTGTTTGCTAGTTCACCTTAGATGCATTAATGTAATAACGTGGTTAGCCTACTCAATGTAAATTACACACGAACAACATTAAGCTACTCACGCAGAGAAGAACGGCTGCTGCTGCCATCATCATCCTCATCATTTCTGCTACACTGGCAGGGCTAGGGGCCAGGACTCTCCTCTTCGGGTTCTTGGGGGATGTTGCTAACTCCGGGTCCGATAACAGGCAACCCACCCGCAGTAGATGTGCCCGGTGTGAGGTCTCGCAGCAAGCTATCAAATACAGCGCATTTCTCGGCTTTTAACAAAATGCTATACGTCGCCAGGTGTTTCATCAGATTCGAGGTGTTACCTCCTTTGCACAGTATCACCTTAAAGCACTTGTTGCAGGCTGCTGAGTTTGCATCTTTTGCTGTGAAGTACAGCCAGACTTTGACCGCTTCGCCTTGGGCATTTTTAATCTGTAGCTCTGCTCTAAAAGAACGTACGTATCTGGGCCCGCCTACTACGCTTGCAAAGGTAAAATGATTGGCTAGAATCCAAAGTGTGTGACATTTCAGGAAAAAAAAGCACCGAAATGTTATTGCCATAATGGCACCGGATACCGGTACCCATCCCTAATAATAAAGTGTATATTGGAGGTATTGGAAGCTTTTAACATCCACCAAACCAGGGTTAGGATCAGGTCCACATCTATACCATTATTATATAGATTTTTTTTATTTTTTTTTACCTGGCCAGATGGAAATCTCACAAAACTGTGAAACTCATAACCTTGTCTTCTTTGCATATCAACCCTAGATTTCCTGAATCCTTTTCCCTTTCACACTGCTTAATCTGATGGGGTCTGATATTTAAGATTAATAAAATGGAAGGTTGCTGTTGATGTTTTAGTCTTGTTTACAGAGGTGTTCTTACATCTAAATTACATCCATACATGATTTATTGAATTCACAGAACCTCTGCCTGCAGTTGTCCAGTTGAATTTTCTTTCTGGTATCTTCTAAAACCTTTTAATTTGGGAAAATACAAATATTTAGTGACTTTGAATGTTTAGAAAGAATCTAAACCATCAGCAGCTACTAAAATATTTTATCAAAATAGTTTTTGGCTTTGTTTTTCTCTGCTTGCCTAATGTCGTCACTTTGTTCACTCCTCCTTTATACCCTTAAGAGGGCTCTCCACCTGACATCACAAGCCGACTCAGTCAGCGTCCTCTTGGGCAAAAAACACCGCGCCATTTTCCCTTTTGAAGGCTGTAAGAGTAAATCACCCACTAGGTGCTCAGAGCTGTCTTTGAAATACTCCACACCAAAAAGTGAAACAAAGCAGTAGTGTGCATGTGTATATGTCAGAGGGATTAGAGCATGTGTGTGCCAGTGTACATAAGCGACTTTACATCTGGTAGCTGAGATTTAACCAGATTGGAAAAAAAACACTTTAAATTCCAACTGATGATGTACAAACCTCCGGGGGATGAATTCAGTATGAGTCTTGCAAACATATGAAATCGAGAAAACCCCACGATGCACAGTGGACCGCTGACATTAGAGCCACAGGGTGTTTGCACACGCTTCTTTATGTCCTCAAATCCTAACTAGCTAATCAACGTCGATGCAGTTAGTTTCAATCGTATATGCAGCACCATCAAAACCACAAACACATTATCCCCCTGCAATTCTGAGCACCGACTCAGCAGATCGACGTGCCGCATATGTGTTAAGCAGCTGTGCAGGATGATCACTGGTCGGCCAGATGTTGCATCTCGCACCTAAATAACAGGGAAAATGGAATGGATTGATTAGAACTCCCATCTGCTGCGCTGGGATGGTGCTAATAAGCAGGCTGCAGAGTGCTCTTTCCTAGAGAGGGAAGTTACCGCCGGCAGAGTGTTCAAAGGCTGTCGCAGGTTGTATCAGAGGGGCCAAGAGAGGAAGAGGTGAAGCACGGCCCGGTGAGTTTTGAGAGGCAAAGCCTAAAGCCGACAAAAGGGGAACGACAGAGAGACAGATAGGCGGGAGAGGGCCAGTGCACTCAATTAAATTGCACAGCAGGACGGGGTAAATGGTCAAACATGCCGAAGAGTGCCGCAGTCAAGCATTTTTCAGAAGAGGTTAAACAGGTGATGTACTAATGCATTTCAGTCAGCGTTTAGTGGAGAGGAAAGCATTTAGTTTTCACTTCCCAAGCCAAGAATTAATGTACAAAGGGCTGTTTTTTTCCCACACTAAATCACAAAGTGGAGGCAAGCTCTAATAGAAAACAAACATCCCTCTTAAATGAGACACTGTACTGCAATATTAATTTATTCGCCCACACAATGTGGTCTCGGGAGGTGAGGGAGGGTTTTGAGTTTACTAATTCTTACTGTAGTTAACGTCTGGTGAAAAATGAAAACCAAACAAAACACACCATAAACATCACCTCTGTCATTTAAAATCCCACGTATCCAAAATCAAGTCAGTTATTTCACCATTACTTGATTTACAAGTGTCAGTCAATCTGCTGTGTGCAACATATTTCACGCATTTCCTGTGATGAGAAGCAACTGGCAACAGAATGAGATCAAAGGATGTTTTTTTTCCTTGGTGAACAGGGAGCTTTGTATTCCCTGACAAAGAACAAAGTTAAAATGGTTTTCAGTATTGTGAGTCTATTTTTTGTGCAAGTCGATGACATAAAGGCTGTTCTTTTTTTTTTCTTTGGTTGTCTCCTGTTGACACTAACGCACATCATCAGATGCTGTAACCATCTCTAGCCTGTTGTTCTTGTTTTGAACTGATGTTTTCTGAGTCAGGTCATTAAAAAAATATGCACAATACACAGCAAATGCACAAAGCATAAATATTGTGTCTTAAAATGTTTTCTCATCATAGTAAAAAGAAAGTACACCCTGTTTATATTCTGAGGTTGAAAATGGTAAATATAAGTGCAGACTCTTACTGCTTCCATTCAGAGCGTAAGTAGCAGCCAGGTCCTGTTAATTAAATGTACTTGATTAAGTGCTCATGAGCAAGTGTGAGCACCTCTATAAAAGCGGTTTTGGCAGTTTGTTGGTCTGCAGCATTCAGGTGTGTGTTAACACAAGGACACAAGACATCAGCAATGATCTTAGAGGCACAGTTGTTGCTGCTCATCAACACAGATGATGTCAAACTCAACCACTCCAAGGTCAGACTGTGAATAATATTTAAATTCTAAATAAATAATGATGGCATATAATGTCTTGTGTTGTTAAAAGCATCTAATTTGAGAACCAGCAAAGACTAAATTAATTTTTTATTATGTCCTGATATGTAAAACCTTAGTTGTGACTGAGAGCGTATTTTCTTTTTACCATGACTGCATACAGGGTACAACAACCTGAGCATGCACTGGGCAAATATCAGAAATGATGAAATAAAAGCAGTCCCTGTTTTCATGTTTAATGAAGAAAAGCTTGTTTTGAATAACAGAATGTTTGATGAAGAAAAGTGTGCGTTTGAAGCTTCTTCCGATTTACTTTTATCATTTGGAGATACAAACCTGCATTCATTTATAAATCTACCCTAAACTTGCTGCACTCCTGTAGCCTCACAGCAGCATTCCCACTTCTCTCTTCATGGTTTAAGGTCAGAACTATTTTGTTTCATCTAAACAAAGTCTGTGCTGCCAATATTCATCAAGCTTTTTCTAGCTCTGTGATGAATGATTTCACTCTTGGAAAAAATCCATAGACGCTTTCTTCGTGCAGTATCCTTCACACTGTCACTGTCACTCGTGTCAACAAATAATCCACGTGTCAGCTCCCATGCGCTACCGTGACTATTTTTCAATTCAAAGTTGCATGGGGGGCTAATTGTACATGAAATGATTTTCCCCAAAGGCCACCTTATCCGTTCCTCCTAACAGCTGCTGCTGCTTGTGTTTCTTTTACGTTCAGTAGCCTGCTCATGCTCCTCTACTTGTACTGAGTTTCATGAACGTTCACCTCTCTTCTTGGAGGAGCTTCTTTTTCACGTGGTGCCATATTCTATTAAAAACACCCAAGGCAGAAACCTGAGCAAACAGTAATTGAAACTAGCTCTCGTCATGCTGATGGTTTTGCTGATACCTTTACACTTTGTACATCTTAGATGGTGCACTGTTTAAGCTGCTTTACAGATACTGAATACATGCAAGCTGCTTTGGAACCCACTTTCAATCTAGCTCAGGGATGTCAAACTCATTTTTTATTATCATGGGCCACATAAAACCCACTTTGATGTTAAGTGGGCGGGACCAAAGAAACTCACCTTTCTGTCAGTCTAAGTAGGTTTAACTACACATTAACTAACCATTGTAGAAAACCAAATTCCCTATTATTGTAGAACCTTTCTGTCCTGTAATAGTTCATTTATTTCTTCATTACTTTGGTGTAGTGTAACCAGCCATGGGTCCAGTGCAAAGTTTATACACTCCTTCACATTTTCCTGTGCCATCCATAGGGCCAGATTGGAGTCTGTGCTGGACCGATTCTTGTCCCCCAGCCTTGTGTTTGGCACTTTTCATCAAGATCCTTTTTTTATGCTGTCTCTGACTGTCATATCTCTTGTCATGCCTTATCTGTTCTATATGTGTGAGTCTTATTGGCAAATATAAATTAGTGCAGAAGGAAAGTCTTTCGGCTGTAGGGGTCCAAAGCCATGATTTTATAAACCTGCTTGTGCAATTAGCCTTAAATAGAAATTACATTTTGTAACAACTTGCTGCAGGTGGACTCCTAGATTCTACTTTGAGATATGTATTTTTAATTGCTGTTTTTTAATAATACATAGGATCAAATGCACTTTTAAATTAATGATTACCATTCCTGTAAAATGCTAGTTATCAAAATGTCTACAAGTAAGAAGATATTAAAAAACTCCATTTTAATTTCAGACGGTGTCCTGAAACAGTGGTAATAAGTTCATATTTAATGTAATCACAGCAAGGCAGCAGTGAAGTGTTACTTAAAACAGAAAAATGATTCAGGATACTCGTGACTTTCCTGAATAACCTTTTAATCCAAGCTCCATTTATCTCTCTGGGTTTTCCTCTCAGATATGCGATAAGGAGTGGCATTACTATGTCATCAATGTGGAGTTCCCAGTGGTGACGCTCTATGTGGACGGAGTGACCTATGACCCCTACCTGGTGACGGATGACTGGCCCATCCACCCCTCACAGATTGATGTTCAGCTCACAGTGGGTGCCTGCTGGCAAGGTGAGCAGCCAAAGCTGATGATGATACCAGGGAGCGGTGCAGGTATTCAGTTAATGTTCTTCAACAGAATTCATTCATCTTGAGGGCAATTTTAAAAAAGTGCAACTGAAACGAAAGTTTTAATATGAAGGTCACTGTAATTTGAAGTATTTTGAGAATCCTCCTGCTGCTTCTATATGTGAGAAGGTTCAGGGATAACACTGCTGAAGTATTTGCACTGAGGGAGTCACCGAGTGTGGAACGTGTTCTTTGGCCTTGAATGAACAATGTAATTAAGAAGAGCACTTAGTCTGCCTCTGACAAATGACTGAACGAGTGTGAATGAAGGCGTACAATTAAACTGTCCTCTAAACTGATAGCTGCCACTAATTGCATAAGGGTAGAAGAAAGAGGATTTTTTTTGCATGCTGCTGATTTGATAGCCCAAATGAGAATGCTCAGTGATGCTTAGCCTTACATAAAGATGGCTCTCAATGTGGGGAGCAGCAGCAGGTCATCATGTGTGGCTTTCATTTGCATTCATCCTCCTTTACTCCACCTCCCTCTCCCATTTTTTTTCATTGAACACTGTAGGCCTTCAGGAAGATTAAAGGGGCCGTGAATAGTAGAGGGAGTTCAGAGACTATTTGTGCTTTCCTTGTTGGGGCCAAAGTCTCAGTCGTGTATTGTAAAGGCAGTACTAAAATCTGAACATAAGCCATTAGCGACATAAATAGCCTTTTCAAAGCACAGAGTTAAGTATCCAGTATGTTGATTGCAAACATGCTTGCAAAGTTGCGCTCGTCTGTTGTCTAACTCGCCCGGTTTGGGCTGTAAATGTGTTTTCAGAGCAAAAGAAAAAGAAGGAACGTGAACACTTACTGATGTGCAGTAGCATGTCTTTGCTTATTATAGCTGCTAACTGATGGGCTTTACAGAAACAGTCGGATGCTGATAGAGAGTTCAGGCAGGATATAATATGATGGAGTGTGGTGGCACAATAAATAAAAACTAATTTGTCAGCTCTAAGTGCTCCACTGATATTCTGGAGTATTTAATTCAATGTAATGATTTAATTTCATGGTTCATAAGTCTTAACTGGTCGGTCAGCTGTAGTCAGGATTCTGTCCTGACTACAGCAAATTGATTTAATCTAGAATTATTGTGTTACATACAGTCACCCAAATAAGCCATTCTGGTTGTTGTAACAAGCAGTGGCGTGTCTAGAAAATTTTTGTTGGGGGGGCCAGGTAGGGGCACAGATTTGGAGAAGGGTGGCAGATGTAATTGGCAGATAATGTTTAAAAAAAAATTCTACCAACCATTAACCATAATTCAATAAGCCTATAAACCTAATAACTGAATGCGCTTTTAACTCTTATTAGAATGAGATTTTAACCACTACGGTGCAAAGTTTTTAGATACTGCGTTGATAAAGTACAAGAGATACAATCAGTGCTTTGTCAGTCTTTACTCAGCATTCAAGGACATCAATATTTGCATAGTATTTTTACTGACATATAGTGCACATATGTTTTGGGCAAAAACATTTTTTAATATTAAAATATGAACATTTGTAACAAACAATTGGCAAATTAGCCAATGCCAATGCAAAACTTTATCTGCCTGTTAAAAAAAGAAGATAATCTTCTCACAAACTGGTGTTTGATTTTGAAACAGGAAAAAAGTGGAGAAACAACTGAAAAGACTAACATTTGAATAAAACCTGAAAGCAAGTAAATACTTTCTATGCTGCCTTATGGTAAACTTTGGTAATATTGATAAAGAACAACACTGGCTGATGATGAAATACAGTCAGCTGGCATGGTGACACTGCCAGTATTAACCTGCAGGGCTGGACTGGGACAGAAAATCGGGCATTTTGACTACAGACCGGCCCACCAGGTATTAAAGCCATAAAGACTTTGAATGAAAACAAATGCTGTTGTGACAGTGATGTACAGTCTTGTTGGTATATGTATGATTTCTATACATTTTACGTCAGATAAAAACTTTGGTTGTAAAATTTAGATAATTATTTAATAAAAGCTAGATATTTTAAATGAGAATAAGAAAGAAAAGTATTTCTTTGTGCCCCCCTTTCCCTGTTAATGCCCTACCTGGCCCCCTGGCAAAAATTTCCTAGATCCACCCCTGCACAGTTACCAGCTGTCAGCTACATAAAAAAGGATCCTGGTGTTATTTGTCTCTCAGAAACAGTTCATAACTTCAACTCATTCATGTCACCTAAAAGTTAAACCTGTTTCTCCATCACCTGTTCAGCTCTGATGATTCAGTAAGGACATCTCCTGGTTTCATCTTCATGTTTCCCTCTCACCACATATCCAAACCGACATCATGACCAGCAGCTTTACAGCTGTGGCTCCAGCAAACATCAGCTGATACTAGAAAGTAATATTAAATAAATTCTAACAACAGCTGATCAAGCTTAAACGTGCTGCTGTTGTTTAGCGCGACATCTGCTGGTTTCCTCTTTCTGGCGCAAAGTGGGCGATAAATAAATGAGAGAGAAAAGCCGATCAGCTGATCATTGATCAGTTTCATGATTGAAGTAGCAACAGGAGAGGCAGGGGGAGAGAATGAGAGAAGAAGAGGCAGCTGTGCAGCGTAACGACAGAATAAATCCAGCTTTGTGTCTTTTTCCATTATAGCTAAAGTTCGGGACAAACTGCATCTCTTCTCAGCTCAATACGAAACGTGTAATATTTTCTCTGAATGAGGGACCATTCCATATTTTTAAGGAGCCGTTGGCAACTCTACTAACCTTATGAATAAAATAAAGTTCACTATCAGTAACATCATAGAACCCACCCACCTAAAAACTCCATCAAGCTGGCTAGAACGCAGTACGAGTTATTGCAACTGACGGTAAAAAGTCAGCACAACGAAAATAAACTGCACCTAAACTTGGTTTATATCTGACCCAGATAGACTGCAGGTCATAACTTCTTACCTGAAGTTCAGTTCACCTGACACTCGGACTGGCGGCTGCCTCGGGTCTCTCCTCCTGCCTCACCTTCCCTCATCCACCTGCTGGCCTCTGTGGAAGCCCCGCCATAGCCACCACCAAACAACTGAGTTATTTTTACACATCGACCTGCATCTGGCAAATCCACCACCTCTCATTGTTCATGCCATTACAAAAAAAATAAAAAATAAGTCACCGGGCATATCCCGGTATGCCCGATGGCCAGTCCAGCTATGTTAACCTGCAACCAAATCTGCAGCTCCATACAGCAATGTTACGACTTAGATTATATCTTATAACTCATAACTCTTATGTTAGCTGCCCTCAGCAGCATACTGTCTGAAATATTCCACAGCTGCAATAATTCTTTAAGTGT
Organism: Astatotilapia calliptera; assembly: GCF_964374335.1. Lineage (NCBI taxonomy): Eukaryota > Metazoa > Chordata > Actinopteri > Cichliformes > Cichlidae > Astatotilapia > Astatotilapia calliptera. The sequence goes on from NC_137435.1 coordinate 33,466,416, forward strand.
TATTTTTTTCCTTGGTATTCTAATTTCACCGAAGTTTACTAAACTCAACAAACTTGATATTACTTACCGGGATATTTATTCTGTCCTCATTTTCTTTCACCGAAAAATTGTTTCCTGCAGTGCCGTCTTTCGCGCTTGGCTCTCCTACCTTTGCTAACGTGATGCGCATAGCGCAGAAGCGATGCTGCATTCACTTACACTCGGATATCTGAGCGTCACCGTGAAAACATAATCGTACATTTGATATTTGATTGAATTTTGTTTTACCTTTGGGGTGGCACCTGGGGTGGCCAGTCTGGTTGGGGGGGTGGCCTGTGCCCCCCCAGGCCACCCCGCTGGACACGCCATTGGTAACAAGGTCTGTAGTGTTGCTGCATGTGCTTCAGACTGATTAAACTCATTAACAGGTGATCATGGTCTGCTTTAAGAGAGCCTGGTAAAACACCAACGTGAAAAATAGTTACTGTGTGTACACACTGTGTGCGTTAACACTCATTCTTTTTGCAAATCAGTTGCAGAATTAACCAAACAACCAGCCTAAGAACAAAAATCAGGCTTCTTAGTTTGTTATTACTTGTTGTTTAGTGTAAATTGCCCAACATTAGTTCGAGATCACCGTGAAGTTAAGATCAGCTGCATTGCTGCCAGTTTACCTGATCTTAGCACCATCTTAGCATTCTGCATGGCTCAGTTGTGACCATTCGGCACATCCATTTGGCAAATGTAATGTAGCTCTCTATTTTAGTTGCTTTAGCCTGCATTGAGCTGCTATGCATCTGCAAGCCACCCCAGCCCAGCCCAGCTCTTCCCTTTTATCCCATATCTGAATGAATCAGTGTTATGTTGTCTTGATGCCTGCTCTATTCTGTGTTTGGATCTTGCTGTTGGGGTTCCTCCCTGCAAAAACCGACTCCCGCACATGGAGATACCAATACAAATCCAAACAGCCTGGACTATTATATGCTGGGATGATTGTATTGTATTGTATTGTATCTTTATTTGTTTCAGACATATAAAACAAAAAACAATATATACACACTACATATATTTTCATTTACAGATACGAATATATATGTAGATATACACACACACACGTATGTGTTCAGATAAACAAAAAATATTCATCCTCATTCTGAGATTTCGGATCTTTCTCTATGAAGACGTTATGTCTGGGTGAGCACTAAGCAGCATCCGCCCCTTCTGCACATGCACACACAAAGGTGTGTGATGGTTGCTGCTGGATGAATGCACGGTTAAACTAGCTTCAACTTCAGTAGAAAAAATAGTTCCTGTTCTGTTGTGGTCTGAAATACTTATACACTTCAGTTGGACAATTTACATAAACTATAATACTTTTGGCTTTCCACTCCTCAACAGTTAATGCATGCTGAACTTTAATCCCTCATCCTTACTGTGAGTGAAAAAGAAAACAAAACTATATGTTAACCATCTTAAAATCAGACTTATTGAAACTACAGACAGCACTGTATTAATGGAGGTATGATTCTTTGTGAGTGGTGGTGGTGAGGGAGGTTAGTTCTAGTAACAGATTCGTGACTTTCTATGTGCAAAAATACTGCGCAGGTGTTTATAAGGCTATGTTTACAGTTCTGGACTGTCTGATATGATGACAGGATCTTTCCAGGTGGATCTGCATTCATTGAAATGAGTGAGAGGCCTGTGCTGTGAATGAACAGCTAAAGTCTAAGTACAAAACCTTTAATATGCAAAGACAGATATAGATGGTATTAGTCTCATGGTTAAAATCAGTCTTAAACCTAGAATCCATTGGCCATTACTGTGCATAAGACAAAATCTTTCCTGCTAACCTGCTAGTGAAACAACAAAGCTTATTTGGCTGCACATCTGCCTGCCTTTTTTCCACACTCTCCTATTTTCTAATAAAAATGTTTCCCCCCCATCAAACCCTTTGCTTCCACCTTGGAGAGTAAGTGCTGGCTGTGTACTCCTCACACAGTCAATCTATATTTACCCTCTGACCTGACGGAGGGTGTTCATGTTCGGAAGTATGTAACAGCCAGATAGCAAAGAGCAACACGCTCATCCTGCCTCGTTCTCTTCGTTCTTCAAGTGTGTAATCACACACCGTTGGTCTGCCTCTGGAGCTCCCCTCCTCACAGCGGTAAACATGCGGGAAGTAATTTTGATGATTTGCACTGCTGAGCCATAAATATATCTGTATGTAGAGTGTATTGAATAAATACAGGCTCACAGGTGTTGATACTCATACATTATAAGTGTAGAGCTAAACAAGGGAGCCACATCTTTCATATTTACACTTAAGTAATGATCCTGTTTCCAGCTCACCCATGCCTCTCCACCTCATCTGTTGTTTTCGAAACGACGCAAATAAAAAAGAGTGAAGATCTATACGGCTGCACATATCGGGCAAAGAGAGCTGACGCCACATAAAGACCAGTCTCTGTAAAGTGGAATGATCAGTGATTTTATCACCCGTGTCATTCCTGCTCTGAAGCATCTCAGTAATCCCCTCTCCTCTGCTTTTCCGTTTTTATCCTCTGTCTGGGATCCTTAATGGTTTCTCTGGCCGCGGCCTAAATTGATAACATCTGTCAGCGTGGGACTAAGTGGAAAGGTGGACATCCTAAGAGAAGGCAGGGGAAGAAAAACGTAACTGAGCATGGGAGTGAGAATAAGGGAAGCGTGAAGTAAAAGGAAACTATGGCTTTGGCATAATTTGGTGTCTGCTAATCCAAATGTGACTTTGTGGTTTTATGAGATAGACTGAAGTCGCCTGACAGCCTGGCACTTGGCAGGGCATCAGCCAGCACGTATAAAGACATGGCTGCGGTTGTGGTAATTTAACTGAACTGGAGTGGAGTAACATGGAGTGACTTGATGTCAGTGTGGCCCTGTCGCTCCACACAGTAAAATGTGAATACACTTACAGGTGATTGGTGTCAGGAATACTAATAATAATAGACTGTATACAGTGATCCAGTAACAACCACTACTTTCCTGTCAAGCTTGTAGTTCTGTACAACACATAACAAAGTTTAAAGTGACACGCTTGACACATTTACCTCTTAATGGCCCCGGTGGTTAATTTATGTCAGTTTACAACAGCTGCTGAACATTTTCATCAGCTTGCTTAAGGACAATCATCATAAAAAGATGAGTTGGGGTTAGTATCTTGCCCAAGGATACTTGACATGCAGACTGGAGGAGCCGGGGATTGAACCACCAACCTTCCGATCAGTAGGTGACCAGCTCTACCTCCTGAGCTATAGCCACTCCTAGTGTACACTTGGTAATTACTTGAGGCTAAAAGTATAGAAGCACCTGTCTCAATGAATGAGGCATTAAGGTAAACAAATACAATTTGCTTGATTATTGTCACTTAACATGTTATACTTAGAGGCTTCTAGGAAGTCAAATGTCACACAGACACCATCTTCATTGCCACAGACACCATATATTTCGATTCAGGCTTCAGAACAGCCAGCAGATTTGCTCTTCAAATAAATATGCTACACTATATAAGCTTATATACTGCTCGTGTGTAGCTGGTTTGACAAGCCTAAGCAATTACAAAAAGGTATATGTCTAAAGCTTGACAAGACAATTGCAGTTCTTTGAGTAGAAAATAGTTTGAAAAGAACATTTTCAAAAGTCTGTTTCCTGCTTGCTTTTTCCAAACTCTTCCATTAACTTTCGAGTAGGTGTATGGGAGCATTTGTCATACAAGCATGACTGGGGACTTGCACCTAAATTCATGAACTGGACAGTAAGCTGAAGAGTTAGGGGGTAAGAATTTTTATATCTACCCCTCTATTTCCCACTTCCTAGTCAAGAAAAAGGCTTCATCTGTTTCTCATCTAAGAAGGCAGGCGAGCAGATGACAAGCAGCTGGGTTGATAAAATCCCCCGGGTAGATCACATCAACTGGTAGGACTCTGTTGTCTGCCCCGTGGGTGATAAGGGAGCTCTGTCTGAGTAGTCACTGTGCACAATGTAGCTGCAGGTCAGCAATCATAGCCTCCCTGACTTGAAGGGCTGGATTCACTGCTCCCCATTTCTGTCATGTTTTCTCACCAGGAGAGCGAGGCATGATAAAGTGTTTCCAGTAGTGGTCAGTTGTGTCTCCATCTGTGCTGACTGAGCCATTCAAGAGCTAAATGCATCACTTAAGACAGTAATAAATGTGCCGTTACAATTAGAAGGTACTGGGCGACCCCCAAAGGAAAGTTTATCATCATAAAAGTATAAAGAGTTTTCAAGAGTGTGGAGGTCTATTGTATTGAAATTGAAATGGAAATAGACGTACTCTCCTGCTTCTGGTTTTTCCTCTCTGGCCTATGATGACTTAATAAGAACAAAAAAATTACTTGTAGTTATTAAGACAAAGAAGAAGCGCTAAATGAGCACGAGTCTCCACCAAGGCAGCTCATTCCCTTTCTTTAAAGCTGTAACTCATTTTGGGATCAACTTGAGAGAAAGGCAGATGTGAAATGTAAAAGTGAGGTCAGAGGTCAAATGTGAAACGATATTTGAATGCAAACTATAATGTGATATTTAGAATCCACTACTACCAATACAAACAAAGGCAGTAAAATGTTAATTATAGTTTAAAGATAAAAGCCATTTTATGAAAGCTTGATCCTATTTGACATTGAAGAAGAGGTCCGAGGTCCATCATAGTGATGTGATACAAACAATGGCAGTAAGAAACATAGTTTTAAACAGCTCTGGATATCATTATTATCACTTTGACCTTCAGATCAATGCTTTGACCTTAAAGGAGAGGTCAGAGGTCAAATGTAACATGACCTTTGAAATCTTTAAACATTAGCTACTACATCCTGAAAACACACACCACATAGTTTCTAATTTATGAGGCTTTTTTTTTTTTTTAATCAATAAATCAGTGAGTTGACCTTAAAGACTTTGGTGGATGTCAGCCAAAATGTAACAGATTTAACACCCCCACTAAATTGATCAGAATTCATTCAATCAATTACATAAACGCTGCCAAAAACATAACCTCCTTGGCAGAGGTAAGTATGGCTGGCGTAAGGACAGTATATCCAGGGGGAGTTTTCATTTTTGTAGATGACTCTTATTTTTGTCAAATCCAGTAATACTTGTGCACTGGAGCCTTGCATGAAAGCTAATACCTTTGCCACAGCTGTTCACTCATCAAACTTTGAGGTCCTGAAGGTTGAGCATGAATGTGTCTTGTCCTTCAACAGACACAGGCGTGTCCTGATAAACACACGGCGACCATCGCAGACAAATGTTATTGTCAGTACTTTGGCCTTTAACATCTATAGCCCAAAGGGCTGCCAATTCCTTCATATTACCCTGCAGATTGTGCCACTGACACCTACCTGCAGCAGTTTCACAGCAGGGATCCGTAGTACTCAACTGCTGCAGTATACCTGCTTTAAAAATTTCAGAGCTAGTTCAGTCATTAGGAAGGAATTGTCAGAAGTGCAGCACCACATATAATGTGTGTAAGGATCCTCCAGAGGTAAAGATTGTTACAACCTATTTACCATCTGTATGAGCTGAGATACTCAAAGATGCCTGGCAGTAAAGTAAAGGCAGTAAAAATAATGTGTTACATCTGGAATCCTACCCAGAGCCCACTGTCTACAGCTGCAGGATTAAGTGTCTACTGGACACAGAGGCTGAGGTTCACAGGTCAGAGCAAAACGAGATCAACTTATAAAGAATCTACTTACAATGCAAAAGTGGAAGAAAGACACTGGCATCCAACTGACGGGTTAATGCGGTTAATAACAGATTAGCTCGAGGCTATTAGATAACTGGACCCAGTCCCTCACTTGCTGTATCTACTGAGTAATTAGATGCAAAGCAAGCGGCAATCATGGAAGAATCTGTGGACATGCCTGATTTTGGCCAAAGCTGTACATATTTTCCCAACATTAAGAAGCAGGTGTGAAAAACATCCTGGATTTGCCAGCAGCAGTCTCTTGAGAGCAGGTGGATCAGGGCACAGAGTCTCTCAGAAGTATGTTGAGAGGCAAGACAGATCAATTAATCACGAGTGGAAGACTTTCTCTTGGTATGCACCCTTCCCATCGGTCACTGCTTCACTTCATCCTCCAAATGTGTTTGATCAATGAGCCAGTTTGGATTTTGTTGTCATATGAGCGGAATGTTCAATACTTTTAGTGCTTCGGTGGATTACCGCCAGAATTAGAGACCAAAAGAGGGAAAAGGAAGAGAGAAATGAAAGGAAGGACAGGAATCCAAAGGTGACGTTTTGATACCCAGAGCTGGTAACCTTTCAGCTAATGAGTGGTTTGGAGACTCATATCGCTGGTATTGGCCTTTATGGAGTTCAGAGGACAGCCTTTAAATGTGTTGACTTTTTCCTTACCTTTATTTAGCCTGGATGGGCTGGCTGAGGAGCACTTGCACTTATACAGCAGTACCCTTCCACTTAATCATAGGTTGGGAGACACAAAACATGATTCTTTGGGCCATTTATAACCATTATTTGACCTAAAGGATCATAAACCAGTGGTTTACTGTAACTAAATGTTTACATGACCTTCTGTAATGATTCCATAAAAAGTGGAAAAATGATTTTCATTTATCTGAACTGTAGTAGTACGCACTGTTTTATCTGTTTGTTGTTGTTTTCTGCAGGTGGGGAGGTGACCAAGCCGCGGTTCACTCAATATTTCCGGGGAAGCCTCTCTGGATTGACCATCCGACCGGGAAAGATTGAGAGTCAGAAAGTCATATCCTGTCTGCAGGCCTGCAAAGAGGGACTGGACATAAACTCCCTCGAGAGTCTGGATAAGAGTATAAAGGTACACGTACACAGAGATAAAGGAGGTGTTTCAAAAAGAGGGACTGCAGTAAAACCTCTCATCTTGGTTTAAAGCGTCGGATAATAGTGCAGATCACATCAGTTCAGTGAAGAGAATGGATATTAAAAGAAACAGAGGATGGGCTTTTTTCAGTGTTTTAGATGCCAAAAGCCAAACAATTACTGAATGACTCGCTGAATTCAAGTGTGGTACTGTAACAGGATCCCAGTGTTGCCATAAGTCAGTTCATGGAATCTCCTAGATATTCCTCAGTCAGGAAGTAAAGTGTTTAAGAAATAAACCAACTCAGTCATGAAGTTGCAGACCACATAATGTTACGGGGTAACAACACTCCGTAGGTGTTATGTGTATGTGACCCAGTACGTTGGTCAGTATAGCGTAATGTCACAAGGAAAGTGTTGCGTATATACTTGTAAGTGGTTCAGCTGTTATCCAGACTAACAGAGGCTACGGTCATCTGTGCGTTCCTGAAGCACACCAGTCAGCTTGTACCGTATTACCTGTGTCTACCCAAACAGTGTCGCCACCTGATTAAGCAACTAATGAAGCAGTGGAGCACAGGGGAAGAGACGAGTCGGGTTCTTGCCTTCCCGGCCCTCAATAAAATCTGCCGCCAGAAGCAGGAAACGTACCTCAACTCCTATTCTTAAGCAAGTGTACATTTCTTATGTACAAAACTGCAAGTTCACGTCTCCCAACGTGCTGCCCATGATCAACTTCATGCAGAGAACTCTAACAGAGATGTACACCCTGGACACAGAGGTCACTTACCAGCACTTCATCTATACCCGACAGCTGGGCAGTTACCTTAGAAACGCCATGACCATGAAGAAGAAAGAAACGTATCAGTAAATGTAATGGCAACCAAACCTGGCTTTCCTGAAAATCTTCAACTACCTTCTTCTTCCCCTTTTTCACTGGCGTAGCTAATTGATCTCACTGTGCTGTGCAAGATAGAGGGCATACAAGATAGATGGGGCTTTGTGTGGACTCAAAGCCATCGCCTGTAAGCACCCTACCACTCTCAGCTCCTTTATTCTTTCTCCCTCTTCAGCTTTTCCCTCTCCAGCAAACTCCAGATCCTTCTATAGAGAACCTTGTGCTGTGGCGCAGCAAAGAGATGCATGCCAGCCTTTTGAAAAGGCATGCTGGGATGAGGTGGAGGATATGAGAGAGAAGAGGAGAGCCTCTCTAGGGCCAATGCAGTTTATCTTTTGAGAGCCATTTAATTTTCTTCTTAGCCACACACTCATCTGGCCCCTGGAAGTCCACGGGAAGCTTAGCCAGGCAGGTGGACAGCTGGCACTGCACAATCAGAGGAGAATAACAGGCAGAGAGGCAGGTAGACACAAAGTATAGACAGAGAACAGAAGATGAGAGGAGACAGAAAGAAGTGTGAATGGGGAAAATGACAGTATAGAGCTGTATAGAGCACCACAGAGAGGAGGAGTAACTTCACCCTGGTGCTGATACCCAGTTTTAGAAAATGGGAACTACTCATTGCAGTTCTGGCAGGAGAACACTGAATCCTTTTTGAAGTAAGAAGGCTTCAAATCGCTACCATCAAACTCTGCAGGAGAGCACACTGCTCTGTAAAACCAGCTCTACTGTGTGTCTCTATGTTTACGATATTTACTAGTTCATGCATATTCCCATTATTATCATACTGCCATGTTTAGTTATGCCAGGTTTTCATTTATTTCAGTACAGTATGGAAGCAGAAGCCTGAAACTACCTTGAAACAGGTGATCCATCACAGTGAACATTGGATGTGTTTGTTTTATGCCATTGCATGGTAAAGCAGCGCAGCCGTGATGTTCACTTTGATGGATTGCCTGATTCAAACAAGTTGCGAGTCTCTGCAAACTAATGTGTGCACCACTGTACAGTGAAACCTGTAGAACACAGGGACTGCCTGGAAACAAGCAGAAAGGTAGTGACCTTTTATCATTTGCAGAAACGCTGCTGAAATTATTCAGTTTTTACCCCTCAGGCTGATGGAGTATTGCTGTCAACCCGCCGGGCAGGCGGGCAGCGTGGACCCCCAAGTTTGTGAATATGATAACTCGAGGAGGTGACATAGGATTTTGAAATATCATCGTGCATCTACTAAAAATCTCAGATGAGTTCGAATCTCAGTGATGCTGACCTCAAGGATTTTCAAATTTATACCATAGGTGCATCTGCCTGAGGGCTGGGCATGATAGTGCTACCATGGGATTATAAGCACCCTTGCCTCTTGTTGCATCACAAATATCAAACACTATACACTAAAGGTTCAGCAACAAAAAGTTGGTTTTCTGGGTTTCAGCCACAGGAGCCTAAGCAGACAAATCCAGAGCTCCCTCTCCTCACGCAACCTCCTCCAGTTTACCCAGGAACGCTTATTCATTTGAATCGTGACCCTGAATGGGATAAGTGAAAGAAATACATTTGAAAATGTTGTTTTTTCTAGTCTTTTCTACTCTCAGTATAAGCCACATTCACTTGGTCAAACCCACAAACACATACAATAAACAGAGATGACACACGGCGGCATGTTTATAGGTCGTATCTTGGGCAAACATGCAGACTTGAGGATCTGGATTTTGAATAAAGCATCTCAGATTATTGGATAAGCTGTTCTTCCTTCGAATCTGCGGCCACCCCTGAAACATCCATATAGTACCGATTCCATTTAATTATTTGCTCTTAAGGCCACGACTTGAAATCGTTGGAGTTTAATCACATTACCACACAGCAAAGCGTGAGCCGTGCGGTATGTAAACGGTAAGTTTTGCACAGAGAGTGGAATCTGTACCCCTGCCCCCCCTTCTCCTGCAGCAGGTTAATCTGCCCATGCCCTGCACGCTTTCACTCTGTCAGCTTTCGTATGCACAGGCTAATCTACAGCATCTCAATTAGAGCTGACTGATTTCAGTTTTAAATGGCTCTGTTCCCACGGACATTTTATCATCTGCTGTGTCAGTTCTCGCTCTCCGTCTAACATCTGTGTTTTCTCTCTCCCTAGTTTCACTTTAACCCAGCTCAATCCATCCTGGTAATGGAGGGCGAGGACTTGGAGAACATGAACGCCGCTGTGAGGAAAGTTTCCTACATAAACTCCCGTCAGTTTCCCACACCAGGCATCCGACGCCTGCACATCTCCACTACCGTCCAGTGAGTGCACTGCCGCGTTCGTCTTGTTCTTCGCCTTGTTTTTTCTCCTTTATCTTTACTGAAATCTGCTTCGTGTGTGTGTCTCTCTGTCGTTTTTTTCTTCCTACACGACGATATTTGTTTCCTTTAGTGTTCACACACTTTCTCTGTTTCTGGGTACCTTTTCTTTAAGATGTTCGCCCACCTCGACACTTCTGTTAAAACAACATGGCAGACATCACACTGCGACTGATATATGATTCCCTTTCCGCGCATTGATCCCCACCCCGCCCTCTGTTTCTCGTTTTCCTCTGCTGTCGCTTCCCCTTTCCTTTAATACACCATTTTCGGTTCACTGTCGCCACCGGGGGCTGGTTTTTACATTTTCATGTCATGTATTAATAATTCTTCCTGGATTTTGCCAGAGGAACGAGGGGAAGAGAGATGCAAAAGGAGAGGGTGTGTGTGTGTGTGTGTGTGTGTGTGTGTGTGTGTGTGTGTGTGTGTGTGTGTGTGTGCGCGTGTGTGTGTGTGTGTGTGTGCGTGTGCGTGCATGCTTGTAGACGCAAGGCACAGAGAAGAGAGGCTGGCTGGTAAAACAGCCTCCCTTGGCGGGTTACCATTAAAATTCATGATTGTTTTAAATATATGTAGACCCCTGCAGCACAGCCCTGGGGTTTCACTCTCCGCCCTCCCGATGGGTACGATGCACAGCGGCAGGCCCGAGAACTTCAACTAACACAGCAGAAGAGTGTGTGAGTGTGTGGATGGATGAGTATGCACATGTTGGTGTGTGTGCTGCACAAGCTGCTGGTGATGAAGCAGAGTCGTAGCTGGAGGCGCACCGATTATCAAGGAATACATTATGCTAATAAGGGCTAAGCTTGCATCATTGCTAAATGTTGTTTAAATGAAGTTTTTCCACAGACTGCTGACTAGTCTGTGAGTTGCCGCAGCTGTGCGTGTGTGTGTGTGTGTGTGTGTGTGTGTGTGTGTGTGTGTGTGTGTGTGTGTGTAAAATAAGGAATAAAACACTACTTGAGGACATGTGTGGCTAATGTTTAAAAATGGGGTCCACTCAAAAGCATGTTTAGGGGATGAGTTTTATTTAAACATCCAGTTTGACTCCAGAAAAAAAAAGACAGTAAATCTTGCCTTTCAGCTCTGTTAGTTACACTGAGAGTCTGGAAATTGGCCTCCTGCAAGAAGGCATCAGCGGGTGAACAAACTCCCTTCACTGCTACAGACAGCATGGCTTTACACAAATAAACAGAGATGCTAAATATTTCCTGGCGATGCAATTAAACGTCTTTCTTGCTGACGCCTAATAAGCCAAATTACTGCAGGCACTGAGAATATAATTAGACGAACCACGTTAATCTTGGGTTCCCCTCGTCCTCGGTCTTGTTTTTTGTCACAGAGAGCGGTTCAGACACGGAATCTGTACTAGAACGCGGAATTTTATTGATTCCGCGTTCTAGATGCTGTGGAATCAACAAAAGTGTAAACGTGGCGTCGACGGTGCATTATTCTCGTACCACAAAAACACGAAAATGGAGACGGACGCTTCCCGGACAGGTGCTTTCAGCTGGCTCTGGGGCTCAGATGTGATTGGAGAAGTGCTGCAGATAACAGATCTAATCAGCCAGAGAGAAAACACCTGTGTGTGTGATCAAAGTCCAGGTGTGACTAATGACATTAACACTGGCTGTGGTTCATTAAGGTATCCCACAAGCCTTTGCCAGTGAGACACAACGCACAGCACTGGGACCCCCTTGACACGCACCTGTGCTTTTTCCTGCTAAAACTGGTGAAAATACCGGTCTGGAAAAACATTACTGCACATGCCCACTTGAGATTGGCCGTGGAATGTTCAACGTGAGGGTGAACAATCACGACTTGATACGACATGGCTTGTGTCGTAGCCAGTCGTGGTTTGGGATGCAAATGTCCAAAACTTTAGAAATGGAAAAATATATGCAATACGTCCCAGAAAATGAGTTTTAAGAATCCATCCATCCATCTTCATCCACTTTATCCGAGACCGGGACGCTCGCCCTCGGGCACCCTCCCCGGGCCTGGCTCCAGGGCAGGGCCCCGGTAACCCTATCCCGGGCAGGGTAAACTGTTCCCTCGATATTCTTTTCATAAGGGTCTTCTGAATCGCTCTTTGTCTGGTCCCTCACCCAGGACCAATTTGCCATGGGAGACCCTACCAGGGGGCAAAAGCCCCCAGACAACATAGCCCCTGGGATCCCTGGGACACACAAACCCCTCCACCACGTTAAGGTAGCGATTCAAGGAGGAGAACTGTGTGCCAGTTTTAAGAATCATTTTAAGAATTCATATGTAATGTTGTGTTATATATGATATTATAAAAAGTTTGTATAGCCATCATAGCACCAGCATTTTGTATAAAAAAGACATACTACCAGTAATGAAAAGCATTCCCCTATGAAAGATTTAAAAAACACAAAGTTCAAACTATAAAAATTGGTTTAGCAGTGTAACACAGAGACATGTAAGAGACAAGTAAAGACTGAAACAGTGTACCTCAGTGGTTAAGAATAAAGTAAAGAACACCAAAGTGCTCACATGGTGGAGAGGTGGATAGCACCGTTGCCTCACAGCAACACGGTCTTGAGTTTGAACCCACCTTCAGTCTGGCCTTTTTGTGTGGAACTTGCATGTTCTCATTGTGTCAGCGTGGATTCTCTTTGAGTTCCTCTCATAGTCCAAAGACATGCAGTTAGTGGGGTTAGTGTGAACGCGAGTATAAATGCTTGTCTATCTCAGCTGGGATGGGCTCCGTGACCCTGAATTGGATAAGTGGACAAAAATGGAAGGGCTATATTAACGTGTATTATAAAAAACTCTACATAATGTTTCTTTATAGCTGATTTAAAAGAAGGCAAAGGTCTGCAGGCAGGGCGTTTTACAACAAGTCTCCCAAACAGCAAACACTCTGTGTGTGAACAGTCAGATTTCTCCTGCAGAATCTCAGGCTGCTCACTGAGACAAGAGTTCCAATATGTTTCCTTGAGCCATGAGGGGCTTTAAATGTGAGACATAAAATTTTAAAATGCATTCTAAAACAAATGAGCAGCAAATGTAGAGCCGTTAAACGAGTGTAATACGTACACTTGTCTTCGTTCTTACAAGAAGTCTTGCTGCTGCATTTTGAAACATTTGAAATCTATTAATTGATTCTTGATTTACACCAGTTACAAGACCACTGCAGCATGAATGATCATTTCAGTATTGCTGAAACTCAGTGCTGATCAAACGGTAGTAGCAGGACTGAGAAACCTGCTTTGTATAGTTCTCAAAAGTGAGGCTGAATATCACATAGCACACCCAGATTACAGACGATTATTTTAGCATTAACTATCAAAAGACCAAAGAAAGGCTGAAGGATAGGATACAGTTTATCAGAACCAGTGATAACAATGACAGTGTTGACCATTTTGCAATATTAGTTCAACATTTTGTAAGAATATAGTAGTTTGTGGTGTCTGTGGACAATAAAATTGGAAAATGTAAAAGCTGGCAGAGCTGTTGTACATGTACATGTATTTACATAGGGGAATAAAAATGACTGAATCTGTGGGTCAGGTATTGAGTTTTATGATGTGACGTCATAAGCAGAAAGTTGTCCGTTATATTGGACGTGATACAATTGAAAAATGGGACGTAAAAATGTTTTCTCCCGCCTGGCTTGCAGTGTTGCCAACTCTAGCTGTGTGAAATCAAATTCGAAGAAGGTGCTGTTAGATTTGTATTGTTGATTGTCATTTATGCTTAGAAATATTTACTTATATATGCTTAGAGTTTTGTAATTAGTTGTAGATTGGTAGAGGTTTTGATCCTTGATAGTCTGCGAACTTTGTGTGTATTAGACAGCACTTTGGGAGCATGAGAGGTCATACCGTGTCTTATTGTTTTATGGTAGGATTAACGTAGTTGCGTCTGTTCTAGTCTAAGTGCTCTTTGTTTAGATGAACTGCAGGACTTCCTCACCGTGTTATCTAGGATGAACCATCTAGGGTGAGGGGGAGGCTACCCTATTGTCTTCAACGTTCCAGCGGATGGGTTCAAGCTACAAACCTATCAGGTGCTACGCCAAAAACCTCTTCGTCATTGCTGTGGTTGCTACCAAATTGTTACAGTTGGCTGCAGTTTCTTACGTTTGTCTGCAAACACTTGCTAACTACTAGCCATAAGGTGCAACTTTTATTCTGATGGTCAGACCGTCTCCATTTCTGGTCTGTGTTGTACTTCCCACAGTGTCAGCACAGCTTGGACAACTCACTTTCATTTAAAGTACAACCGCAGCAAAATGCTAAAAGCCAAAGCAATCCCAGTGAGGATTTTTCCAAACGATTAGAGAATACATGCTTTTCCTTAGTGATAGGTGGTTGCCATGGTGGTCACTTACTGGTCCGTAGGCTTGTGTGCCTGGGGATTTAGCAATCATTTTCCCAGCGACTGCCATCAACCTCCAGCGACCGGTAATGAAATATACATTTTTCCCTCACAACCACTGGTTAACAAATGGTCATGGACCAGTCTCTAGGCATGTGTGACTGGGCTCTTACACTGTCACTATGAATCTCAGGCATCCAGAATGGTGGTCACATGCCTGCAAAACCTCAAAAAGGAATGCTTATCAGGTTGTTAGTCTTATACTAATCACTGTAGCTATATCTGCGTGGGAGTCATCTTGACTTCTGATGTTTTTAAATGTCAGTAATTACTAGTAGTTATTATAGCATCATTCCAACTATATGAGCTAGTTCTAGAGCTCTGCTACCCTGACTTTAATCTTTATGCTTCTCCGTAACAGCAGGAGCACTCTGAGTGATAGCGATGTGTATATGTTTATATACGAGCAGTCTGATAATAAAACACACACTATAAAGGTTTTCTTCTAGAAGACTCTGACTAACATAACAGGGCTAATAAGCTGCTTTACCACACAAAGCTATAATCAGATCATAAAGTTTAACAGCTATTACGTAGTAGGATGAAAATGGCATGTCATGTTTATATGAGGACTAAATGAGTGGTGTAGTAATCACTGCAAAATGCAAGCTGTAAACTGAAAGTCTGGTTGTTTGCCATGTGACCTCAACTTACCAATAATTTCAGTGTAGGAGCGCATGACATTTTTTACCCGTCAAAACAGTCTTGCAAAGAAAGTATCATGAAGCCAGCTGTAAGCTAGTTGTAGCTTTGCTGTGTCGAGTGTCTTTTAAATCAGACAAGTGTCTCCAAGAGATTCCTGTTAGGTTTGAAGTTTGTGGGCTGACACGTTCATAACCAAGCCTACAATTTTTGCTTGGTACCTAGAGGAGTTTAAAAAACAAGGACATGGAACAGACAAAACAGCTGAGCTGTAGTTCAGAAGGTAGAGTAGGTCATCTACTCATTGGATGGCTGGTGTTTCGATCCCTGGCTGCTCCAGTCTGGATGCCTAATATCCTTGGGCAAGATACGCACCCCAAGTTGCTCTCGGGTACATCCATCGGAGTATGAATGTGTGTAAATGTTAGATAGAAAGCACATATTTATAGAAAAAAGTGAATGGGTGAATGAGTCATGTTGTAGGCATGTGTTTAATGTGTAATCTGTGGTCTTTCAGGTTTCCTCCAGCAACAGACACACTGGGCACTGGTCTCTTTGTTAGGTCTTCAACTGCTCATTTAGAGAAATATCTAATCAGCATATCACACGGCAGCAACTACATGTAGACATGGTCAAGGACACCCTAGGTGACACTCCTTTTCTGCTAAAACAGGAACCAAAGACTACAGTTCACACGGACCAGAACTGGACAATAGAAGATTGGAAAAACGTTGCCTGGTCTGATGAGTCTCAATTTCTGCTGCAACATGAAGACAGTCTTCTTGCTGTGAGGCAACATGGTCAGAATTTGGTATAAACAATATGAAAGCTTGGAGCCATCCTGACTTGTATCAGCGGTTTAGGCTGGTGTGGGGGATATTCATACATTTTGAAGGGCGTTTAAATATCACAGCCTACCTGAATATTGCTGCTGACCACTTGGTCTGTGGTCACAGTGTAACTGTCTACTGATGGCTACTCCCTGCATGGTAATGTGCCATAAATAGACAATCCAGTCCATTCATGGTCAGGTTAAGATTTAATTCAATACTCTATATGGTCTTTTCTGCATTATATTTATGATTTGTTAATTTAAGCATGTTTGTTTAAAGTTGACTCTTCTTACAGAAGAACACCTCTATTGACAAAATAAGAAATGTAAGGGGGCTTTGCTCATAACCTTTAGTTCCTGACTGATATTGACTGACCTCAGTTTTTCTCCTAGACTGCTTAATGGTCAGCCTGTGGCTATAAGTCTCTTTGTGAGCCATTGTGAGTTTCCAGCAGTAAATCCTTGTGTACAGTCTAGTTGATAACACGGGCGATTTCACAGACTCGGTTACACTGGGAGGCTGAAACATGGCCAGCTGCCACGACGTGTCCGCGAGTGCTGGAACAAACTCCCGTTTTGACTGATGCGGAAAGTATCGCTCTTCACATAATAAACAGAGATGATAATTGATTCCTCCAAATGCATTTAAATTTGTTTTGTGCTGACACCTAATAACTGCAATTACTCCAAGCATCTTGCAAATAAAAGTATCCAGTGCTAATCTTTGCAACAGCCCTTTTAAGCTCCCTTGTCATATTTCTTTATAATTAAGTTGGCGTGGCTCCAGTTGCTGTTTGCGTGTGTGTGTGTGTTTTGCAGGCCCACGCAGCAGCCGACTTCCCGCATCACTGAGTTTGTATCTCCCACTGCTCACAATAATGGCTTGGTGCCCAAGCTGCAAGCAGGCACGCAGACACATAACACCAGCCATAACCGTAGGAAAGAAAGGGAAAGATTACACAATGCCCCGAAACCTGTTTTTGTCCCAAACTGTGGCCTCATGCCCCTGACTACAGAGGATTAGAGACTGCAGTCAGGTTTTTCTCTGCTGTTAGGCTAAGTTTAAGAGGGTTTTTTTTTCTCTTTTGTTTCAGTCTTTTGTGTCAAGAAAGTGAAAATGAATTTGCTCCATTTTTTAAATGATAGCGCTACATTCAAGACTTGAAAATGTATCCGTGTGATTTTGACAATTCAGCAAATATATCAGCTAATAGGTGTGTTACATGTTATATTTGTCATAAATTAAAGAAAAACTCACATATGAGTTTAATTTAGTTCATTTCTGGTTTCTTCTACATCAACATCCACACACACACTGTTAATTAGCAGGATGTTTTCTTATTCTTATTCAGAATATGGCATAAAGCATGTGTGATTGCTCATAATTGATTTCAATTTTGAGCCAATTCACAACAACAATCACCAGTATGAGCTTTATACAGGTCTTTGAAAGGTGAAGACCTTGCAACGTTAGAGAAAGCCAACACATTTTTGTGGCACAACTTCACCTACTTCCAAGGTGCATGGAGAAGACAAAGATCTGATGATGTGAAGATTACTGCAACAGTTAAAGTATTAGGGAACAACTTTAGTGGGCGACCATATCCGTTAATGCCAGAATCTCAGGTTAAACCTCACAAAATTTCAAGAACCACCAAACAGCTAAAACAGTAAATGAGAGGAGGTACACGGATTCTGCACAGACATAAAAACAAAGCACCCGCCGACGGATCAGAATCAGTGAGATGTCGCCTTTCTCACCGATGGCACGGACACGGTCGGGGCTGAAAGCCGACAGCTCGCTGATTCTGATGTTTTGGCGGGTCCACGCTTTGTGTTTACGTCTTTTTTGCGCTGATTCTAAAGCTGTTCGTTTTATCTCTCTCCAAACGTTATTGACCGAACCAGCAGCAAAAGAAGATCCAAACTACGCTTCACAAAAACATCGTCATGAATTCCCTCTGACTTTTGCTGTTTTGCTTCCACCACACTTCATGCACTGCTCTCTCTCTCTTCAACAACAGTTTCCCGTCTAAAAATCTGTTTTCTGCATTATTCGCTTGCTTGTTACGCACAAGTCTACCGTTGTTTACAGCGCTGTCGGCCGCTGTTTTTTTCCCTTTTACTTACTTCCGAAAAGAAAGCCTCATTTCTGCCATTCAATAGGCTTCTGAACAAATGTAAACTTTTTAAAATTATGCAAAACGCTTAGCTGTGTCTGTAATAAAACCGCTGTAACTTCAGAGGTAATGTTCATATGTTGATTAATGGTTTTCTTTCGTTTTTGATGTACTGCAGAATATTTTTCTAAAATCCCAGGCCAGGAAAATCACCATGTTTTACTGTGTTTTATCTTCAGCTACTTTGACACAAAGGCCTCTGCTGTGATGCTCACACCTTTGATAAAGTCTTGCGAGTGTCAGCTTTCTTTTTATAGATACAAAAATATGTAAATGTACTGATCTGAATTATAATATTTCTGACTGTCTGAGGCAAAATATATGTATGTATATATATTAGGGGTGCAACGATACACAAAATTCACTGTTCAGTTCGATACTTTGGTGTCACGGTTCGATATTTTTTTGATACAAAAACTGTTCATGCCTTTTTAATTTGTCATTTATTAAAATTATA